>NW_022681457.1:79872824-80472824 GCF_009764315.1 Trachypithecus francoisi
GAAAGCAGTTTGGCAGTTCCTAAAAATATTAAATGTAGAGTTACCATATGGCCCAGCAGCAATTCCACTCCTAGGTATAAATCCAAGAGAACTGAAAACATACATCCACACAAAAATGTGTATGTGAATGTTCACTGCAGCATTATTCATCATAACCAAAAAGCGAAAACAGCCCAAAGGCCCTTCAACCAATGAATGATAAATAAATTGTGGTAGATCCATACAATAGAATATTATGGTCATAAAAAGGAGTGAAGGAATGACACACGTTCCAGCATGGATAAACCTTGCGCAAATGCTAAATGAGAGAAGCTAGTCACAAAAAACCCACATATTGTAGGGTTTCATTTATACAAATGTCCAGAATAGGCAAATTTCTAGAGACAGTAGATTAGTGGTTGCCAGGGGCTGTGGAGGGGAGGATGAGGACTCACTGCCAATGGAGTTTCTTTCAGGGGGATAAAAATGTTCTAAAATTAGATTATGGGTATGGTTGCACAGCCCTGTGAATATACTAAACACACAACACACACATACACACACACACACACACACCCCACACACCCCATCAATTATATAGTGTATGAATGATACCTTAATAATGCTGTTAAATTTTTTTAATCAGGCATCTACTACATGCTAGACAGTAGCAGTGGGTCTAGAGGCTTGGGAGAAAGACTAGGGAAGGGAATGTTCCCTAAAATGAATGATTCTTGAGCTTAGTCCTTATGGATGAGAAAAACTGGGCAAAGAAACAGAGGTAAAGGATGCTCAAGAGAGAAACCCAGAGCAAAAATCATGAGCTCTGGAGTCCATCGGCCTGGATTCCAGTCCTGAATATCACTTACTAGTTGTGTGACCATGGCAATTTACTTAGCCTCTCTGTGCCTCATTTCTTCATCCGTAAAATGGGATAATTATAGCATAGTATGTATAGTAGAGAGTGGTATAGTGTAGCACGATGAAGTGAACCAACATGTGTAAAGTGCTGAGAATAGAGGCAGATGCATAATAAGGTCTCGATAAATGCTGGTTATGTTGTTTATAAGGTACTGCTACAGCACAATTCAGGGTTCATAAAGGATAAGACACAGCATAAAGAGAGCTGAAGATGGAAAGATAGATGGTTATCAGATCATAGGGTAACTTATACGTGGGCAGAGAAGCCTGGCCCTGAACAAGAGGAGGTAGACCACCAGGAAAGAGAGAAGAGGAGAAGAAAGGGTTTGGATGGAACTAAAGGGATGAGGCTCAAAGTTGAGGGGTGTCACATACTCTGGTTTTCTAGATAGGGTAGGAAATGAGAGTGAAGGAATAGAAGATGGTCGACACCAAGACACAGATGATTTGGAGGACAGGCATCTGCAGTGGGACTGGTCTGCAGCGTCCTGTGATTTTGTTCAACAGCTCTCAGCTATGCACATGGAAGTAGATAATAGCCATGCTACAGAGTCAGGGCGTTGCCAATTAGTATTCTAGAAGGACAGGTAGAGAGGAGTTGAGAAATATTGGTAAGACAGTTCAGGGTGACAATCATGGGGCTGAGTCTAGGTACAGAAATAAGCGAGCAGGGTGTGCTGATATACTGGGAGAAAATGTTAGAACTGGGTACTGGTGGTTTTGATGAGGTCAAAGAGGAGGCGTTAACTATGTATTAATTTATTCGATTATTCATTCTCCCGTGAAAACAACATTTATTGGAAAGCATGTGCCAGGGATATGGGGAGGGGGAAACCTGACAGATACTGCCCTCGCCCGCTCTGGTGGGAGGGTTAGGAAACATGGTGGGAACACGCATGTGAGAGAAAGGAAAGCCGAGGTTGCTAGTGAAATTCTCAGCAGTAGGACAGTTTTCACCAATGACTTCAACACTTTATTTTTTATTTTTATTTTTTTTGAGATGGAGTCTCATTCTGTCACCAGGCTGGAGTGCAGTGGTGTGATTTTGGCTCACTGCAACTTCTCCCTCCCGGGTTCAAGTGATTCTTCTGCCTCAGCCTCCCAAGTAGCTGGGACTACAGGTGCCCGCCACCATGCCCAGCTAATTTTTGTATTTTAGTAGAGCTTGGGTTCCACCATGTTGGCCAGGATGGTCTCGATCTCTTGACCTTGTGATGCACCTGCCTCAGCCTCCCAACGTGCTGGGATTACAGGCATGAGCCACCACGCCTGGCCCGACTTAAACATTTTAAATAGCTTCCTGTTGTATTCAGAGTATATCCAAACTTGTCGCAATAGGCTCTAAGGCCCCGCCTGTTCTGGCTCTTCCCTGCTTCTCTGACTTTCTCTTGTGCTGCTTTCCCCTTACTGCATTCTAGCTACTCTGGCCTCCCTGTCAGGTCCTTAATCACTCCTGAGGTTTTCATGTCTTGGGACCCTTCATGGCATGCTTGACTCCATCTCATCCATGAGTTCTCAGCTCAAATGTAACATCAGGGAGCCTTTCTGCGATCATCCTATATAAAGTAGTCTGTCCTACCACAGCTTTTTTTTTTTTTTTTTGAAATGGAGTTTTGCTCCTGTTGCCCAGGCTAGAGTGCAATGGTGTGGTCTCGGCTCACTGCAACGTCAGCTTCCCAGGTTCAAGCAATTCTCCTGCCTCAAACTCCTGAGTAGCCGGGATTACAGGCGCCCACCAAGACGTCCAGCTAATTTTTGTATTTTTAGTAGAGATGGGGTTTCATCACGTTGGCCAGGCGGGTCTCAAACTCCTGACCTCAGGTGATCCACCCGCCTCGGCCTCCCAGAGTGCTGGGATTATAGGCGTGAGCCACTGTGCCCAGCCCCACAACTCTATCTTACCATGCTGTTTATTTCCTTTGTGGTGCTGATCACTCCCTTAACTATCTTGTATGTTTTCATGGTCTGTTTCCTACTTCTAAAGCAAAAGCTCCTTGGTAACAGGGTTTTGTTCGTCACTATCTCAGGTGTTGAGAACACAGAGTAGGTGCCTACTAAATATGTGTCAAATGAATGAATGACACAGGATCAGGGATGGACACGTAAAGTGGTGATAAAGGTCACTAAAGTTGAGGCGGTCAAGACCTGAGAATCTGCTTTAGATGGCAGAGGGGAAAAGCTGCGAGGAGAGGTGGCAGTGGGGAGAGGGGAGAAGCTGGGAGGAGAGGTGGCAGCAGGTAAGGAGGGGGTGCATTGCAGTTTGGGGCTGAAAATACTGGAGAAGTCTGCAGGGGCTTATACTTGGGCAGTGGCCGAAGATGGCTGGGATGTGAAACCTGGTAGGAAGACAGTCCTAGGGTTTCACGTGTAACTTTGGTATCAAGATTATTGCAATGTAGAGCGAACTTGCCTATGAGAGCCAGAGTGGGGGTATCTGAGCCAATGTTGGACAGATTGTCTTGACTATTTGAATCTGCTGTATCAGCCTCTGCTCTGTGTTCTAACAAGACCTTGGATATACCTCTATATATACTTGGCAAATGCTCAATTCCTTAATTCCTTACCCTCCTGTCGGCTCCTGGAACCTGTCCCCACTTGTCTGCAGTTTCTATCTTTGACCCCTTTCCCAGAAGTGAGCCTAGAGTAGAGAAGGCAAAGTGAGTTGAGCTGAGGTGAGAAGAGAGGAGATGAGGTAAGGAAGATCACGGAGACTTCAGCTTGGCCCAGTTTAACCAAGCTAGCCTGGCCCAGCCCAACCAGACCCACAGTCAGCACAGCAATTGTCCGGCTGAAATAACAAGTCAGAGACGAAAAAACTGGCTGTCCCTCTTTGTTTACTCAGCTTTTTTCCCCCCTTTTTCTTTGGACAATGCCCTGCTGGGCTGGGGCTGTCCTGCTGGGTGGTTGCTGGGCTCCCCTGCCAAGATGGAGCCCAGCTGCTCAGCTGTTTACAAGGCAAATCCGGTTTACACTGGGGCCCATCCTGTCCTGGCTGCGCTGGGGAGCTTCAGTCACAGCCCAGCCACTGGCTTCTCCTCGCCCAGGGCTCCCCAGCCTTAGGCTGGGGGCACTAGAACTGGGAGGGAATCCTACATGCCAGGGAAAGCATCAGCCTCAAGATGGAGTGAAAACAGTGTAAGATCTGGTCCCGCAGCCAAACTTCTGCCCTTAGGAGCCCCAGAGAAAGGAGAACTGCTGGAATCCCATGGTTTCCATCTCTGTTCTTTCAAGTAGTGAACTTGTGACAACAAAGTTCACCAACAAAGTTCACTCCTCCTGGCCACCCCCTATTCTCCCTGGTAGCTAAGGTCTGGGAACTAATTTCTGCCTTATCTACCACTATCCCCCACAAACTGCTATAAGCATCAAAGAAAATTATGTCTATGCACAGACTTGGAAAGCATTTGTTGCTCTGATGAAATAATGTATGCTAGTTCACCCAAGTGATCTATGGTAGTTCACCTGAGTGAAGTGGTAGATCACCCAAGTGGTCTCTACGGATGAGGATCAAGTGGCTAGACTGGCAGTTGCTCAAGGGCAGGGACCATGTCCTTGTCAACTTGGTGGTCCCAGGGCCCATTATGGAGCATGTCGCACAGTGGGACACAATTATTGCATTTATTAAACAAATGTTTCTTAAAAAGCTTGCAGACTAGTGTGAGAGCAGGCAATAAAAGCACAGTGATCCCTTTGATATACTGATTTTTTCCCTTTGGATAAATATCTAGTAGTGGGATTGTTGAATTGCAAGGTAGTTCTATTTTTAGTTTTTTGAGAATCTCCATATCGTTTTCCATAACGTCTGTACTAATTTACATTCCCGCCAACTGTGTGTAAGAGTTCCCTTTTCTCCACATTCTTGCCAGCATCTGTTACTTTTTGTCTTTTTAATAATAGCCATTCTGACTGGATAAGATGGTATCTCATTATGGTTTTGGTTTGCATTTCCCTGGTGATTAGTGATGTTGAGCATTTTTTCATGTACCTGTTGGCCATTTGTGTACGTCTTATTTTGAGAAATGTCTGTTCATGTCCTTTGCCCACTGTAATTGACACCCATGTTTACTGCAGCACTAATCACAACAGCAAAGATACAGAATCAACCGGAGTGCCCACTAACAGATGAATGAATAAAGAAAATGTGGTATATTATTTAGCCTTAAAAAGAATGAAATCCTGTCGCTTTCAGCAACATGGATGGAACTGGAGATCACTGTTTAAGTGGAATAAACCAGGCACAGAAAGACCAATACTGCATGTGCTCACTGATATGTGGGAGCTAAAAAAGTTGATCTCATGGAGGTAGAGAATAGAATGATAGTTACCAGAGGCTGGGCAGGGAGTGCGTGTGATGAAGAGAGGTTGGTTAATGGGTACAAACATACAGTTAGATGGAAGGAATAAGTTCTAATGTTTGATAGCAGAGTAGGGTGACTATAGTTAACAATGATGTATATTTCAAAATAGTTAGAAGAGAGGACTTGAAATGTTTCCAGTACGTAGAAATGACAAATAAGGTGATGGAAACCCTAAATACCCTGATTTGATAATTGCACATTCTATGCATGTAATAAAATATCACATGTGATCTGTAAATATGTACAAATATTGAGTCAATAAAAAATAAAAAAAAAAACAACAAAAAACACAAAACAACAACAAAACCACAGCGAAAGCAACAATCCCATAGGGGTCAGCACAGGAGGCTGAGGAAGCACAGAGGAATCACCTCACCCGGGCTGGAGGTCAGGGAAGGTTTCTCAAAGGCAGTGACATCTAAGACACAGTAAACACAGGTGCTTATTAAACAAAGGAGGAATGAACGTGCAGAATCCCCTAATGGCAGTGCAGGGGCAGGCTGACCTGGGTGCTCTCTCTTACTCCTTTACCCTCACAAAATAGTACTGAAGGGACATGGATGCAGCTGGAAACCATCATTCTCAGCAAACTATTGCAAGAACAGAAAACTAAATTCCGCGTGTTCTCACTCATAGGTGGGAATTGAACAATGAGATCACTTGGACACAGGAAGGAGATCATCACACACTGGGGCCTATTGTGTGGGGGTGGGGAGGGATAGCATTAGGAGATATACCTAATGTAAATGACCAGTTAATGGGTGCAGCACACCAACATGGCACATGTATACATATGTAACAGACCTGCACATTGTGCACATGTACCCTAGAACTTAAAGTATAAAAAAAAAAAAATAGTACTGAAGGGTCAGGCTTTAGGCTCTTGGGCTTTGGGGCTGGTGAACTGTCTGGGTCTGGCTTCTCTAAGTAAATGTATTAAAGACTCACAGTGAAGCCCTGAGAGGCTTTTTCTATGTTACCCAGTCTTCTTAAACTGGAGCACAGAAGGGTGTAAGAAGGTATACTTATAAGTTGCAGGAAGCACAGGATAAACACGTGTTCTAGACTTTCTCAAGGGGAAGACATTTAAAGCTTAATTTAAAAATATGACCTGAAGGACAAGTAAGAGTCAGCCAAGTGAAGTGGGATAGGGCAGAGGTCATTCCAAACAGAGGGCAGAGTTTAGAAAAAGGCCCGCCAGAGGGCAAGACCTGTAGGAAGAAGAGCATGGCCCAGCTGGGGAAATCTGAGTATTATAGTATTTTTAATTAATTTGTTTATTTATTCATTCATTTGTTCATTCATTCATCCATCCATTCATTTATTTAGAGACAGGGTCTCACTCTGTTGCTCAGGCCAGAGTCCAGTGGCATGATAGCCTTGACCTCCCTGGGCTCAGGTGATCCTCCCACCTCAGCCTCCTGAGTAGCTGGGACTACAGGTGTGCGTCACCACATCCAGCTCATTTTTTTGGGTATTCTTTGTAAAGATGGGGTTGTGCCATGTTGCACAGGCTGGTCTCGAACTCCTGGGCTCAAGTGATCCACCTGCCTTGGACTTCCAAAGTGCTGGGATTACAGGTAGGTGTGAGCCACCACACCCAGCCCTGAGTATTACAGTATGACGAGAGTGAAAATAATTCTGAGGGGACATAGGAATGATTCCAGAGAGGTAAGCAAGGGTTAGATGATGTAGGGCCTAGTAAGCTCAGTTTTTTGTCCTGTCAGAGACATACTTCCATGAAATCAACTACCATCTATAGTCTATTAATTCCAAAATTTCTATCTCTACCCTTGAGCCTCTCTTGAGAGTATCAGACCCCTATATCCAACCGTCAGTGGATGTAAACTCATTAAACTCAAGCTATCTGATATGAACTCTCCTGATTTCCTTCCAGGCTTGCTCCTGATCCTCCTTCAGGCCTCTGCTCCACTCCAGGTCTGCTTTCCACGATGCCCACTGCTAGGTTTCCTTCTGTAGGTTCTGGTCTCTTCTCTTCTTTCTAGTCTGGTGTCCTCATGGACTGATAGCTCAGTCATAACCCCTGGGCTGTCCTGATCCTGACATCTCTCTTTTCTGGATGCAGCATCCCATGGGCAGGGCCCAGGCAAATCTGACCATGCAACTCTCCTTCAAAGCCTTCAATGAATCCCCATTATTATCCTCAAGATAAACAAGATGAAGTTCAAATTCCTTGGCACCCAACACATAGTGTTCTAGTGAAGGGTAAGTGAGATAATGCATGTGAAGCAGCTGGCACGTCGCCTGGGACATTTTAGGCACTCAATTAATAATAGCCATTATTACTCTTATAATAATTATATAATTTATATCATATCATTTTCATATTATAATTATATTATAAGCTCCCCCTACCCTGTACCACATTCTGGCACCTGTCTTTCTCTTCAGTTCTCCTATGTGCTTTCTTCCTTGAGGGCCTTGAGAACTTCTCTTTCAACTCTCCACATCTTTATCCATTTCATTCTAAGTGATTTCCACCTGGAGGATCCTTCCCTTCATGGTTTACTTGGTGAACAACATCCTTCCTCATGGGTATCTCTCCCCAAGTAGAGTAACAGTACAAAATTTTAGGGACAAACACTTCTTTTAGACAACAATGGTTACTTGGTATTGAAGAGAAGAGACACAAGCATGACCTGAATCCTTAGCAGCAGCAGCTGATGGCAGACATCAAAAGCTACCCTTGAGGCAGTGAGTCACAGACACTGAGAGAGCTGAGAAGTGGCTGGGCCAGAGAAGACCTGCCTGGGAGAATGGCTGGTTTTGCTGCTACAGAGGCCAGCAGGTCAGAAGGAGGTAGAAGGAGCAGTAAATAGGATATTGCAATGTATAGAGAGAGATTCACTTGGTCATTGAGTTCACAAAACATTATACAGCACCCACTTTGTGCTGAGCTTTAATTATGAAAGAGGGGCTTTTCACTTAGTGAAGACTCAGATGAGTAAACAGGAATTACAGAATCATGTGATGAATATTATAAGAGCAGTGGCGGGGTGCCATCGAGGCTGGGTTTCAAAGAGTCCCTTCCCTCATGAATTTCAGGGTACAATCACATGCAATAAACATTCAAGAGCACTTGCTCTGTGCCAGGCACTGTGCTGGGTGCTGAGGACACAGAGGCTATAAAGATGAATGAGATGATTTCTGCCACCTAGTGGGAGGAGACAGCTATGTTTTAAAATGCCACAAAGGTAGTCAAATGTCACATGTCCCCAGACTGCCTCCTCTTCCATTTAATGTGAGAGGAGTCATTATCATCTAATTCCTCAACTAGAAGCCTAGATATTATCTCTGACTCCAGGATTTATGTTCTAAATTAACCATAAAACATCCTGTAGAGAATGGACTGGAGGCAGGGAGACCTGCTGGAGGCTGTCCAGTCACTCGGGTGAGAGATGGCAATGTGGCCTGGACTAGGCTAGGAGCCTTGGAAATGGAGGGAAGTGGACTGATCTGAAAGCTCTTTAAGGGTAGGATGAAGGGAATTTAGGGATTGATTAGATGGAGGTCTGAGAAAGGAAGAGGGGTAATAATCCCAGGTTTCTGGATTGGGTATTTAAGATTGTGGTGTCATTTAATGAAATAGGAGCTAAAGAAGGGAGAAAAAAGTTATGTTCCACGTTGGACATATGTGTGTTAGACATATGACACATGGGGAGATGTCCTGTAGGTGGCTGCAAAGTGAGTTGGAAGCTCAGGAGATTGATTCGGATTGAAGTTAAGATTTAGAAGCTGCTGGCATATGGTGTAGCATTTACATGGAAGATCATAAGATCACCCCGATAGAACATGTGCAGACAAAAGCAGAGCAAAAACTCATTCATTTATTCAAGAAATGTATTGGGCACATACCATGTTCCAGGCACTATAACAGTGAATGTAGAATTTACCTTCTACTGCTGGAGTAGACAACCAACAAATAAAGACACAGTGGTATGTCAGGTAGGCACAGGAAAAATGAAGGAAAATGAAGCAGGGTAAGGAGATGCTGAGAGGGATAGCAGGTGCCAGGAAAGGCCTCTCTGAAGAAGTGACATTTGAGCAGGTATCTGAGTGAAATGAAGAAGAGAGTCATGAGAATCTGCGAGGGAGAAGTGTTTCAGGTAGAGGAAATAAGTTCAAAGGCTCTGATGGGGAAGGTACTCAGTGTATTCAAGGAACGATGGGGATAATGTGGTTGTGGCAGAGAGGCCAGGTGGAAGACTGTAGGGTCTTGTAGGTTGGGAGGAGGACGCTGGATTTTATTCTGTGTGATAGAAACGTCTGGAAAAGTTTGGAGCAGAGCAGTAATATAATCTGATTTATCTTTTTTTTTTTGAGATGGAGTCTCTCTCTGTCACCCAGGTGGTAGTGCAGTGGTGTGATCTTGGCTCACTGCAACCTCCGCCTCCTGGGTTCAAGCAATTCTCCTGCCTCAGCCTCCGAGGAGAGTAGCTGGGATTACAGGTGCGCACCACCATGCCCAGCTAATTTTTGTATTTTTAGTAGAGACGGGGTTTCACAATGTTGGCCAGGCTGGTCTCGAACTCCTGGCCTCAAATGATCCACCCGCCTTGGTCTCCCAAAGTGCTGGGATTACAGGTGTGAGCCACCGCACTCGGCCTGATTGATCTTGTAAAGGTTTATTTTGGCTGCTGTGCAAAGAACAGATCAGGGGAGGGCCGGAAAGGAAGGAGGAAGACTGCAATAGCACAAATGTGGGATGACAGTGACCTGCATCGCGACATGAGCGTGAAGGTGGGAGAAGTCTGGACACCTTCCCATTCCTAATACGTTGGATCGGTAAAGTAAAAAGAGGTGCCAAGACTCAGAGGTGAAATAGAAAGGAGAAGATTTCGGCTTTAGCCTGTTCTGATCTAACCACACAGTCTCGGGGACATTATCCGACCCCTCTGTACTTTACTTTCCTTAATCCAACATTAGTCTGTAACACATGGCGTGCCTCCTGTGTGGTGGACATTCAGCGCCAAATGGAACGGACAAACGGCTAAATTCTAGTAGGGGAGAAAACAAGCAATTTTAAGAAGAAATGTTACCAAAGATCCTCCATGATACTGTCATAGAAAAGTGGACAAGGGAAGGGGACAGTGCTGGGTGAGGTATGTAAGAAAAGGCCCAGTAAAGGCATCACGGAAGGTGAGTCAGGAACAGGACCTGCACCCTCGCCAGATCTGCCTCTCAGCTTTGCTGCTGTTCACTGAGACGAGGGATGGAAAAGCACAGGGACTACAGCAGTGACAAAGGATTGGACTGTCTGAACTTCACTCAGCTCTCCTCTCCCTTACCCAAAATATATACCCATCGCTTCCATTCGGACCTGAAAAACAGCAACTCCTTCCTTTGTGCTGTGAATGTCTTTAGGGGCACCACCTTCTCTGGCACCTGTCTCTAGCAGTCTTCACAGGATGGTCCCAAGGGTGCCCAATCTTCTAGGAGCTCACAGCATCTAGAACCACTGCCAAGTGTAATACCACACACCATCATAGACCTGCTACCCCTTTCAGACTATGAACTTCCGCTAGGGCCCAGGACGATGCAGGTAGACAGCGTCTAAGCAAATGACTACTGAAGGAGTGGTCTAGAAAGAAATGCCCCTTTCGTCTCCTTTTCTCGGCTCCCCATGGCCTTCCTTCTCCCTTCCTCCTTATTCCCCCTCAGTAGCCCCACACCTCTTCCCACCAGGCCCTGGCTGTCTCAGCAGGTAGTACAGAGATCCTGGTTCTACCAGGGTGGGGTCTGAGCCGGTGCCTAAGTCAGCAGGCTTTGCCCACAGCCCCACCCTGACAGGCGGTGCCTCTGGCAGCAAAGTCATGGCCCTGATTCCTCTGTCTCCACATTTAAGAACATCTCTAACTGCTCCTTGGATAGCTCAATTAGTAAAGTGAATATATTATATAAAGTCTAAAAGATTAAACTATCATCGTCAGCCCATAATTTCATGAAGAAGTCAGGGGACCGTATCCCTCTTATTAACTCTATAACAAATGTGATGAAAATGTTCAAATAGAATGTTAATGCAATGTTACGTGTAATTTTCCCAGGCGATTTTCTGCTGAAATATTTCTTTATTAATAGTAATTGAGGGTATAAATTATGAATGAGGCGATTTTCTCCTTTCAGTAGGAAAGACGTACTAATGGCAATAATTCTTTATAATAATTTTTGGGGATAGTGGGGCGGGGAGAGAGGCTAGTCTAAAAACAGACAAAAGCCCCTTTCCAAAGTCTCCCTTGGGGAGACAGTGCATTTGCCACAGACAACCTCTCTTTAGCTTCCACACACCTCAGACTGTCCGCAAGTGAAGTCTTTGTTCTTCATCAGTTTTCCAAAAACCTCAAGGTCTGTTTAAAGGGCTGGAAGGAAGTTTTTACCTCTAAGTTCTGAAATGGACCAAGTTCTGAAGCCAAACTTTTTGGCTTAGAAACTGCACTGCCAACAAGACCAAAGCTAGGCTCCTTTGCTGACCTCCCAGACCCAGTCTGTCTGGACCCAAACTATCTTTTGTAGTATCCTAGAATATGCAAGGAGGAATAGCCTCCAAGGCCTTCCTATAGAATCCCCCATCCCATCCCATAAATGAAAGAATAAAAGGGCACAGAGATAATGAGTTCTAAGCCATACAACGTGGTGTTGGTGGGAGAGCGCAGGCTCCACCCAAGCGACCTTCTGCATGCCTCCCAGCCTCTCCTGAACAGGCTGCCACTCTCCTGCCATTGCAACTCCATCCCCACTGGTTCCTGGCCTGGGCATCTGGAGAGTGCTTCAGGATGGCAAGGGCTACAGAAAAACGCCTTTCAAATTCTACAGAGGAGTTAGACTAGTACATTTCTCTAGGGTCTTCTTCATTCAGGGATATCCCAGCTGGCATTTGCCCATTCATTTATTTGGCAGACATTAAACAAACATTTACCATGTGGCCAGGCACTGTGCTAGGGACAGGGGTTATAAAGATGAATTTATCCAACAAGAATTAAGATAAATTCAGGGTGCTCAAGGGTGGGAAAGACAGGCATTGGTGCACAGATACCTATGTGAGATAATACATGGGAGTCATATCATTAGAATGCTTGAGAAGCTGCCACACGGCCAGTGTGGCTGGAGCAGAGTGAGGTGGGGATGAGTGCCGGGACGCTGAGGGAGGCAGATCCAGCAGGGCCTTGTGGCCACAGTAAGCATTTTATCCTGACTGGGAGGGCTCATTACTGGAAGATTCTCAGCAGAGGAGTGGCATAGTGTCACCTACATTGTTGAAAAGGACACTCTGATGGATCTCTAGTTGGATGTGGAGATTGAAGAAGAGGGACTCTAGGAGGAACCAGAATTCCAGCAGGTGGTGACACAGCGCTGATTCTCTGTGTGCCATTCACTGAGTTAGGGATGCTCACTGGGGAACAGAGTCAGAGGCATGATCACGAAGTTCAGCTTTGGACAAGTTGAGTCTGAGGAGCCTGAGGGTCAATGGGAACTTCCAGGAGTCCGGGTGGAGTCTGGAGCTGCAGGGGGAAATGGGGCTCCCCAGGCAGGTTTTCAGCAGGGACTCGCACAGCCTCTGGGTTTGCATGGCGCCTGGTACACTGAGTTTCATGTCTGTTCAGAAGTCTTTCTCCCTAGTAGATGTGAGCTCCATGAGCTCCAGTGAGAGTGCAGAGTGAGCAAATGAATGAATGAGTAAAGGGAAGAAGAGAGAACAATGACTTATGCTGTGTGAGGCTATCCCTAGGGTCTTGGTGGCCACTTCAGAATCTCTCTTGATTGCTCCTAAACAGTCTGTTTCCCTCACCCTCCCACCCCTGCCCCAGGAAGGGTAGGCTCTCTCCAAGTCTCCTGATTTTGAGAAGCGATCCGCTCAAGATCGCTTGAGAAGTGCTACTGATGACCTCAACAGGCATTCTTGGTGCCATTCACGGGCCTTCTCAGCCAGTCACTGCTGAGTGCTCGGCCCCTTCCCTGGAGCAGGAGAAAAGGTCCGCTTCAGGTCTGAGACTCTGGCAGGGGCTATGTGGCCAACTCTTCTCCCTGTCGCAGGATCATACACAGCTGGGAATCTCACCACACGCCCCTCCCTTTACCCTCTTGCTATGTCCTAATCTCCAACAGCTGGGTCAGAAATGGGGTCACTGTCATAGGCAAGCCTTGTTTTGCTCAAAATAACACTCTTCCAAGTCTTCTGTTTGGACTCTTCCTGGTTCCCTAATCAGAGTTCATGAGCAAGAACATCCCACCTCCTGCACCCCGATAAGGAACACTGATGCCTCCACTCGGTCCCATTCCCAAGAACTCAGATTTCAGGAGAGAAGCCTGATAAGTGCCTTATGGATGCATTAAAGGAGTAATTCTCCATTCAGTCTTCTCTTCCCTTCACCATCTCTAGCTTTTCCTCCTCTTTAGACACAAGAACCTTAGCAGGACTATTCCAGGAATCCTTGGCAGGGGCAAGGGCCTGGGCCGGTATAACCAGGCTGGCTCAGCTTTCTGCCCCTGAAAATCATAGGGGGACGGGATAGGAAATGGAGCTATGTTAGTGGTGATCTCTGAGTGGCCATGGTGACCTCTTGACCACAGGTCACTGGGGTGACCTCCAAGGGCATTTCTGTGTCTCCCCCAGCAGGGCCCAGCTTCCAGAGGTCTTTCTTCTCTCCTTTAGGGAAATCCATCCATTAGCAGCCGCCCTCCAAATTAGGGTAATGTGTGTGTGCTCCTGCGCCAGGCCCCCTACTGTCTAACAGCTGGCCCTAGGGCTTCTCCAGCTTCTGTTTCAGATCCATACCACTTGTCTGGAGAAATCCCATCCCAGTCTCAGACTTCCATCCCCCTTTCAATCCTAGGTCATTTCTAGAAAAGGAAAGCTCACGGCTTGCCTGAGGCAGCCTTGACGGGGAGGGCCAGAGGGACTCTGACAGCCAGGATGGAGACCCCCAGCTCCAGAGCCTTTTGGTCTCTTCCATGCTCCATAGGCTAGGGTGCTGGATACAGGCAGGTTTAGCCAAAGAGGAGCTGGGGACTTCATTCACTCCCTCCCTCCACACTTAGTCTTGGCTCCCCTGGGTACCCGCCTCCCACCTCAGCCCCCTTCCTTGTTGAACCAACAGCTCGATCTTGATCTCTTGAACTGGAAGGTCGACCCCAGAGGGACCCTCTCTGAAAGCCAATGCTAATCCAGTTAGGGGCTGGGCTGGGCACTGCACTCCCTCTGCAGGACCAAGTGCAAGTGAAAAAATGCCAATTACCAGATGACAAAAAGGGTCCCTGCCCCTGGGGAAGGGCAAGCTAGGGGGAGGGATGGGAGGGGCAGAGTAACTGAACACCTTGCCGGAAATAGCTCCTATCAGTCCACTTAGGGAGCCATCAGCCCCAGCAGATTTATGGGCAGCGTGTGCCCCTCTGATAGATCGGACTATTTAAAGGCAGCTGAAGCCTCCATTTATATCAATGTGGAGCAGAGAGGGAGGGCGAGAGGCTGAGGTGGGGAGTGAGAAGCAGCAGTGGGGGCCAGCCATGAGGTAGGATTCAAGACTTAGCAAATTGGCTTCCGAGGACAGGTAAGACTGCGGCAGGAGGACTGGGTTGCAGGACGAGGATGGGAGTCTCCAGATCCAGTCCCACTGGCACCCAGGGAGGGGCAGTGAAGGTGGTGGTTCACTGATCTTCCAGCAGCATCTCTTTAGCCCAGCCTCTATGCAAACCCCTCCAGCTAAAATGGGTAGCTCAGGCTAATACTAAAGTGGAACTCCTGATTGGATTTCCAGCCATGCCCCCCACCCTCCCCAGCTGCGGGGCATGCTTGCCCTCCATGCAACCTCCCCCTTGCCTGGGCTGAGGGAGAAGGAAGGGGTAATTGTGTTAGGCTGGGGGCATTAGCGCTGAGGAATGGGCCCGCTGCCTCCTGCCTGCTGTCCCCAGCCTGCACTTCCTGGGGGCAGATTAAGCGGCTCCTGTGGCTCTCTCTGGCTCTGCCTGGGCCCTTCCTCCCTAACTCCATTACTCTCTGGCTGAGGTGCTTGCCCGACCCATGGTGGTCCCTCTGATAATTCACCTCTCAGGAAACTCTGCCTTTCTGACCTCTCACTGCCTCCTTCTTCCCTCCCTCCCTCCCTCCTTCCCTGAATTTTCCCCAGGCTTCCAGATCGGTACCCAACTGGCCTTATTCTCTTGGTTCAGTGGGGAACTGCTATAATTCACCAACATATTCCTAGGCACAGAACCAACATCTATCTCTCAGTTTGTTGGTTACTGGTTGATCAATTCGTTCACTCACTCATTCATTTATTCACGGAGCACTGACCAAGCCATGTTCTAAGGCCAGGCTCGTGCTATGTGTAGGGGATGGAGTTGATTCAGGCCAGGCCCATACTATGTGCTGGGGATAGAGTTGATTCGGGTATCATCCCACTTCTGGAGGAACTTACAATCTAAGGGGCAGACAAGCAAGGGAACGACACGACCAGACTTGTGTTTTATAAGATTCCCCCGAGCAAATGTTTTGTGGAGAACAGATTAGTGAGGATGAGAACAGAGGCAGGAAAACAGAATAGTGGTTCTTTTTTCTTTTTCTTTTTTTTGAGATGGAGTCTTGCTCTGTTGCCCAGGCTGGAGTGTAGTAGTACAATCTCTGCTCACTGCAAGCTCTGCCTGCCAGGTTCAAGGGATTCTCCTGTCTCAGCCTCCCAAGTAACTGGGATTACAGGTGCGTGCCACCATGCCTGCGTAATTTTTGCATTTTTAGTAGAGACGGGGTTTTTCACCATGTTGGCCAGGCTGGTCTCGAACTCCTGACCTCAGGTGATCCACCCACCTCGGCCTCCCAAAGTGCTGGGATTACAGGTGTGAGCCACTGCATCCAGCCAAAATAGTGGTTCTCAACCTTGGCTGTATAATAGCATTAACTGGGGTGCTTTAAAAATGGTGATTCCCAGGCCACGCTGAGATCAATTATATCCGAATCTCTGGGGAGAGATCCAGGCTTCAGAGTTTTTAAAAAGACCCACCTAACTAGGGGAGTCCAATGTTCAGCCCACTTTGAAAACCACTGATTTAGAAGGTGATTGCAATGGTCCAGGCAAGAGATGGCAGTGATCTGAATAAGGCTGGCAGTGACAAGGTGGAAGGGAGGAGGGAATTTGAGGAACATTTCTCTGATAGCTATTTTTAACAGTTACCACTCTCTGGTCCCCCATTCATCCCCTACTCCTACCACTCTTAGCAGATGACCTCAATTCCAACTTCACAGAAGAAACTGGGGCCATTGGGTAAAACTCTACAGGATTCCAAGTCCTTGAAGGCAGGCAAGGGGGCCAGTGGCATTCTCACAGGATAGGTATCTAATAAATGTTGAATTGAATTGAATCTAGTGGGCAGCTGTAAGTGTGGGTCTCTAACTCAGGAGAGAGCTATGAAGAGAAGATAGAGATGTAAGAGATGTCAGCTCTGGGAAATCTTAAGGGGCTCATGCAAGAAAAGGAGCCCAGGAACAGGACTGGAGGGAGCAGACATAGAGGTTAGGAACGGTAGGGGTGGAAGAAGAACACAGACGTAAGGCTTTCCTGGACACTTCACAGTCATCACCTCACTCGAGCAGCACAACAACCTTTGAAATAGGGACTATTATCTCTGTTTTTTAGATGGTGAAACAGGTTCAGAGAGGGCAACTTGCCTAAAATGTTATCAGGGATTCAAATTCAGGAGCTAGGATTTGAAACTACATCTGTCCAGCTCTATAGTGTCTTTGCACTGTCATACATACTACAGGACACACTAGTGTCACAGAACCCAGAGGCAGAGAATTTCAAGAACGAGGGAGGAGTCCACGGCGGCAAATGCAGCAGCTCCCCCTCTTCCTGTTCACCTGGCCCCAACTCCCTGGATGGCCTTGAAATAGGTACCATCAGGGTGAAGGGAGGGAAACGGGGCCCCCTCAAGTCCTCAGCTGTTGTGGATGGAGCCCCTTTCTACCAGAGTTACTGTGCCACTTCAGCCACCTCCTGCAGCAGGGCGGCCACCAGCACAGGGGCCTCAGCATCAGCTCAGAACAGTTAGAGCCAGCCCAGCCTTGCCCCTGAGGACCTAGGACCTCACCAGGAAAAAGGGGCTACCTTCCCTCTGCCCAGCCCACACAAATCCTCATTCCACAAGGCCCAGGCCCACTGTCACCTTCTTGGAGAAATATTCCCCAGCTTCTCCCCACTCCCTTGGCTTCACAAGTGCATCCCTCTCTGGGTTCCCACCACAGCACTTCATTCGTGCCCATGAGAACTTTTATTACCATGTTTTTTGGTTTCAGGGTAGTGTCTATCGTTCCCAGCCCCATTCAGGTCCACAGCTCCCCCAAGGCTGAGAGCAAGTATAATTCTTGACTGTATTTCCAACATTCGTCTGTGACGGCACTGGATAAATACATAGTGATCAATGAAGCAGGAGAGCAAAACTCTTGGACAGGGATGGAAGAGGATACTTCAGGGAGAGGAGGGGAAGAAAGAAGTGAGGCCTGCTTTGATTTCTAATGACCCAGGCAGTGAAAATGGCTCCAGCCTTCCCAGCGACAATTTCCAAAGAGCCCTCGAGGGCATACAGGGAGCTATGCCTGCCTTTTTGAGGTTCCTTGAGCTAAGCATGCTCCAATTTCCTTCAGGCACCACCCCCGCAACCCTGACTTAGCCCCTGCGGCTGTCTGGGACCTGCTCAGGCTGAGGCAGACACTGAAATGGTGGCAGCAACAACATGGCTAGAGAGACTGAAGGCGCTCCTATATCTTTGCTCAGGAAATGGCCTCATAAAAGTGACAGGGAGACGCACCTATGGATGCTTGTTAAAGTTTTATTACTAATCACCTCCAAAGTCAGCGAGGGAGAGGGAGGGAGCTGGGAAATGGAGTCATCAAGGCCTGGGAGCAGGTGTCAGCAGCCTCAGCATCACAGGCGGGCCCTGCCACATGGGTTTAAGCAGCCACAGCTCTCTGCAGGGCCCTGGACTCCCCGCACTGCTCCAGGTCCTCCTGGACAAGGCATTCTGTGCCCTCTCCCCTCCTTGTGAAATGGACACCTTCTGGTTGGCTTCCCATATCTAGCAGGGTGCCAAACTACGTTCGGACCTCATGCTGGGCCATCTGGTCCCCTCCATCCTAGTGCCACTGCTCCAGTCAGATGGTACCATCTCTCATTTGGACCACTGAGATGGCCCCTCTAGATATCCCCTCTTCTGCACTGCTACTGAAGTGGTCTTTTCCCTTCACTGACCCTCCAGGAGCTTTTAGAATGGGTCTAACTCCTTAATGTAGCTGGGAAATTCCTTTGGGATTTGGTCCTGCCTAGCTCTCTCCTCTCTCTCTCTCTCTTTTTGAGACAGGGTCTCTCTTTGTCAACCAGGCTGGAGTGTAGAGGTGTGAGCACTGCTCACCGTAGCCTCAACCTCCTGAGTTCGAGTGATCCTCCTGCCTCACTCTCCCTAGTAGCTAGGATTACAGGTGTGCACCACCATGCCCAGCTAATTTTTAAATTTTTAGTAGAGGCGGGGTCTCACCATATTGTCCAGGCTGGTCTTAAACTCCTGGCCTCAAGCAATCCTCCTCCCTCAGCCTCCCAAAGTGCTGGGATTACAGGCATGAGCTGCTGCACCTGGCTCCTGGCTAGCTCACGAACACTATTTTCCACCATTCTTTTTCCATGGCTGACCTGTTTGAATTTCCCCTCAAATCCACCTCTCTTGGCCTAGAAATTCCTTCTCCCTGAATGTTTAGCAAACATATGTTCTTTTTTTTTTTTTTTTTTGCTCTGTGGCCCAGACTGGAGCACAGTGGCGTGATCTCAGCTCACTGCAACCTTTGCCTCCCGGGTTCAAGCAATTCTCTTCCTCAGCCTCCCGAGTAGCTGGGATTACAGGCACCAGCCACTATACCCAGCTAATTTTTGTATTTAGTAGAGACGGGGTTTCACCATGTTGACTAGGCTGGTCTTGAACCCCTGACCTAGTGATCCATCCATCTCGGCCTCTCAAAGTGCTGGGATTACAGACGTGAGCCACCGTGTCCAGCTACATATGTTCTTTTTGAAAGATTCAGTTCACATATCTTCAGGAAGCCTTGCCTAACCTCTCAGGCACTTAGGGGTTAGCTCAGTATCTTTATCACACTCTTTCTAATCATCCATTTACTTGTACAGGTACCTCCCAGACTGTAAACTTCTCTAGGGCAGGATGCATGTCTGATTCATTTCTCCATCCCCAGGAGTCCAGCTTGGCATCACTGTTTGCTGAACGAAAGAATTAATGAAGAGTTGTTATGATGTTTACCTTCCATGAGGCGATTTGCTACACAAGGGTGGGATAGTATTGGTTTCACTCACTGAGGTTGTAGTGCGCGTACGGGCCCGGCAGGAAGTAGGAGGTCAGCAACTACTGGCTGAAGGCCGGGCGTGGGGACTGGCGTCTGTAATCCCAGCACTTTGGGAGGCCGAGGTGGGCGGATCACTTGAGGTCAGGCTTTCAAGACCAGCCTGGCCAACATGGTGAAACCCCATCTGTATTAAAAATACAAAAATCAGCTGGGCATGGTGGCGTACACCTGTAATCCCAGCCACTTGGCTGGCTGAGGCAGGAGAATCACTTGAACCAGGGAGGCTGAGGTTGCAGTGAGCAGAGATTGCACCATTGCACTCCAGCCTGGGCAACAGAGCGAGACTGTCTCAGAAAACACAAACAAACAAACAAACAAAAAAACCCCATCCACTGGCTGAATCAATGACTGCCAACTAAATGAGATCCTGTGAAAATGCTCTGAAACTCTAAAGATACTGTTGTTCTGTTCACACAGTTTCCAGCCGGCATCCTTTTTTTTTGTCCATTTGGTCACCACCGTCTCTACTTCCAGGAGCCAAACGAATGATGGCAAGAAAGACCCTGAAGACACTGGAAAATCTCGTGGCTGTTTTTTTCCTGTCTGGGAAACAGCACCTGCCCCTCCAGTCACACCACGGTACTTTCCTCTTCCAACATCTGAACAGGGGAGAGCGGTAGAATTTTCACTCACTCCATCAGCCACCATCTAGAGCTGATCAATAAGAAGCCTTCCGTGGGCCAGGCTCTAGGTTACTGCCAGGGACATGGATGATTTAGACCCAGTTCCCCACTCACTGGGAGTCCTCCCCACATCGCAGGAGGGCATGCCATCATCAAGTAGCTGCAGCTTTTTCAAGGCCTCCCCACTCCAGAGCTCGCTGGGGTTGCCTGCCTGATGGGCACTGAGGGCAGCAGCCAGGGAGCCGGGAGGTGCTGAAGGAGCCGCGGCTCCTCCTGGGCTGAGGGGGGCCCTATGGCAAGGCTCAGCTCCCATCCCAGGAAAAGCCCTTCCGGGGGGGCTCAGAGCTCAGGAAGCAGTCACCCTCTTGCCTTCAGAGTGCGCAAATAAACAGGGTCAAAGTTCTTCAGAAATTATGTTCCTGGGACAAAGACAGCAACATCGATGCAGAGAAGTGGGCATTCTCTAAAGTGGGCCAAGTTCCCTCTATCTGCTGCCCCACAGAGTTAGCTAGTGCTGACAGCTTCCAAAGCTCCCTGGCACACTGTGTAGGCCCCCTTCCTTCAGCTCTGGCCTCCTGGAGTCAGGGCCGTGGCCCCCTCTTCCTAACAGGCCTGCTCATCTGCCCCAGCCCCACTCCCCTTCCTCCCGGGGCTAGACCGAAGTCTCCCTCGGGACGCCCCCTGCATCACCGCTGGAGTGCAGCCTCATCCTGCGGTGCCGCCGCCCTCCCTTCCTCCTTCTCATCTCTATATATCTGTCTAATGAACATTTCAATAAGCCGAGCACAGCTTTTTCCACTTAATAAGCAGAGTGCTGACTTCATTGCGGGTTTGCTCTTCACTTATCTGTTCAGGGCCTTAAATCACTCCCAGGAAAAAGCTTAGCACAGGGAAACCTGGTATCCTGGCTATTGGCTGCTCCTGTCAGCACCTGCCCTGCTGGGGCGGAGGGGAAGCCCTGCTTCCACAGAACAGCGTGTCAGTGTGAATAAAACTCCTGGGACACCCAAGAGTCTGGAAGGCTGGGACTGGGGCTGGGGGATGTTGGAGCCATCACCACTGAAGGAAGTTCTGGAGGCAAGGTGGAAATGGCAGGGGAGTAGAGAGGACTGGAAAGCAAGTGAGGTTCTGGAGGGAAAAGGCAAGTTTAATGAGCACTTACTATGTGTTAGGCACTGGGCTAGGCACTAGGGACAAAACACTGAACGAAACTATCATTGTAAGGCCGGGCGCGGTGGCTCAAGCCTGTAATCCCAGCACTTTGGGAGGCCGAGACGGGCGGATCACGAGGTCAGGAGATCGAGACCATCCTGGCTAACACGGTGAAACCCCGTCTCTACTAAAAATACAAAAACTAGCCGGGCGAGGTGGCGGGCGCCTGTAGTCCCAGCTACTCAGGAGGCTGAGGCAGGAGAATGGCGTGAACCCGGGAGGCGGAGCTTGCAGTGAGCTGAGATCTGGCCACTGCACTCCAGCCCGGGCGACAGAGCGAGACTCCGCCTCAAAACAAAACAAAACAAAACAAAACAAAACAAAAAAAACAAGCGCTGTTAGGGAAAGAACTGGCTTTATGGGAATGCATCATGGGGCTGGAGAAAGCTTCCCTTAGGAAATGAGCTTTAAGCTAAGGTCTGAACAAGTTAGGTTGAGACAGGTGACAGGTAACCTAGAAGAGACCAGAACAGTCCAATAACTGATCTTTCACCGGCGCTATAACATGTGATATTGACTGTTATATGTTGAGATCATGTAAGGTAGTGGCAAAAAACACAGGCTTTGGAGTAAGACACACCAGGGCCTGAATTCTAGCTCCTTAAACTTTCTAGCTGCATGATCTTGGGGAGGTTGTTTAACCTCTCTGTGCCTCCATTTATCAAATGGAGTAAAAATCCTCACCTTGCAGGCGGTTGTAAGGATTACAGTTGATACTCAATAAAAAGGATGTATATAAAGCATCCAGCATATAGGACATGCTTAATATGCAGTAGATGCCATCACTAACGATACTATCATATGTGTCTATTTCTTCCCCAAGCCTACTAGGAGGTCCTTGAAGGTTTAGACCAAGTCTTATACATTTTATATCAGACTGAATTAGACAGAAGCAATGGAAAAGATTCTGATATTTCACCTGGTGCCAGAAAAGAGCCCTAGGCACCCAGCCAAAGGCATGGCCCTTGGTGTGCATACGCATATACGGTGAGGGCCGGGCCAGAGAAGCTATTCTGCGGCATCCTTTTGGATTTAGTTGGCAGGATGATTTCAGGGCAAAAGGGTACAGACTCAATTAAATGTGGGCAAGCGCGAGGCAATGCCTTTTGTGATGAACACATCAAAACCTCCTCTCCAGTGCTCAACTCTGCATGGTCAGCCACAGTTCTGGCAAAGGAGCTAGAAATCCTTCTTCATTTAGACAGTTCCCTCAGGCTGTTGGCCAAAAGGCTAAGAGAACTGTGAATAGGATGTGACGGAAGAAGGAGAACATGCTTCTCGAGGTGCCGAGCTGGAGCAGTCCTACCTGCAGGGCTCAGCCATGGCACTCTGTCCCACCTGGAGAAGATGCAGGGTGTGCAAAAGCTCCTCAGTAGGGAAGAGTCGATGACTCACCCCCAAGGCTGGAAGTCAGAAGGCTGGTGGGGGATGTGAAGGAAATCACAAATCACAAATGGTGTAGAGTAGGTGACTAGAAACTTATTCACAAGATCCTGAAACTGTAGGCAAAATGGGTTTGCTTTGAAATTCAGACACATTTGGGATGAATAAAGGTGATTTTGTACCATGGCCAGTGAACTTAAGAAATTCATTCTCCCAACTGGTGGGTCTAGAAGAAAACATAAATGAATTTAAACATATTTGGACAAATTTATGAGACACAGTCATGTACATCCCTTAATCAGTTTGCTCAGTGAATGAATGAATGAAGGAATGAATGTGGATAATCCTGGTTTTCAAGGTATTTCAGTTCAGAGTGCCTACTATGAGCAAAGCATTGTGCAAGGTGTAAAAATGAACACTTCCTTCCTTCCTTCCTTCCTTCCTTCCTTCCTTCCTTCCTTCCTTCCTTCTTTCCCTCCTTCCTTCCTCTCTCTCTCTCTCTCTCTCTCTCTCTCTCTCTTTCTTTCTGACAGGGTCTCACTACGTTGCCCACTTGGGCTCAATAGATCCTCCCACCTCGGCCTCCCAAAGTGCTGGGATTATAGGTGTGAGTCACCTTGCCCAGCCAACACAGTTTCTATCAAGAAGCTTATATTTTTTAAGGGGATTAGAAAGAACACTGTTGGCCGGTGCAGTGGCTCAAGCCTGTAATCCCAGCCTTTTGGGAGGCTGAGGCCGGCGGATCACCTGAGGTCAGGAGTTTGAGACCAGCCTGGCCAAGTAGTGAAATCCCATCTCTACTAAAAATACAAAAACTAGCCAGGCGTAGTGGCTCTTGCCTGTAATCCCAGCTACTTGGGAGGTTGAGGCAGGAGAATCGCTTCACCAGGGAGGCGGACATTCCAGTGGGCCAAGATCGCGCTACCACACTCCAGCCTGGCAGACAGAATGAGACTCCATCCCCACCCCACAAAAAAAGAACACTGTCAACACACGGCAGACATAGTGAGTGCTGCAAGAAAAACGCAGATTTTTCAGAGAAAGTGATGTTTGTAATGGGCCTTGATGAACAAGTTGTTTTTTAGCAGGTGGAAAAGGAAATAAAAGCATCCTATTAAATAGAAGAGAGAATGACAACTCTCAAGATTGAAGTTGGGGGTGTTGAAAATAAAGGACATGTTTAGGTAGAGATAATAGAACAGCAAGGAGAGAGGGGAGGGCGAAGGGGAGGTAGAAGAGAAGAGAGTAATGTCAAACGAGCAGGAAAAGGGAATCTGGTCACCCTATGGGGAGTAAAAGCAGGGTCAGGATTCCCAAGGCAAGACCCTCATGATCCTATGACAATTAGACCCTGAGGGGGAAGGGGGCAGACAGATTCTAGTAGCTCTCAAATTTAAGACTCAAAGTAACTGTGGATTTCAGAGTGATTGAGAAAGAACCTCCTTCAACTCAGCCCCTAGAGAGATGTAGAATGAGGGCCCAGGGTCCCCTATTAGTGGAGGGATTGTTTTAGCCATTTCTGCCCACCTGGGGTTCTCACTGGGAAAAGACATTCAGCTCAGTGATATAGTGAGCACCATGGGTTCCCCTCCCTGTCTAGCAACATCTGTAAAGAGGAGAACTTTGCTTAAAAATGAACAGGAAGAGCAGCCAGGAAAAGACAAGAGAGGGAAGGAGATACCCTAAATAGGTCCAGCCAGTCTAAGGGAGTTGCATTAAAAAGAGGGCAGGTTTACCAGAGGACAGCAGGTAGAGAGGGGCGTCACTTATTCATTCAGGCCATCATTAATTGACTAGGGAGCATGTTTTATGTGCCAGGCACTGTGCTGAAGCTAAGGAAATACAGTACCTTTCTTTAAGAAGCACATAGGGCTGGGTGTGGTGGCTCACACCTGTAACCTCAGCATTTTGGGAAGCTGAGGCTGGTGGATCACTTGAAGTCAGGAGTCCAAGACCAGCCTGGCCAACTTGGTGAAACCTGTCTCTACTAAAAATACAAAAATTAGCCACGCGTGGTGATTCATGCCTGTAATCCCAGCTACTTGTGAGGCTGAGGTACAAGAATTGCTTGAACCTGGGAGGCAGAGGTTACAGTGAGCCGAGATTGTGCCACTGCGCTCGAGCCTGGGCGACACAGCGAGATTCTGTCTTACACACACACACAAAAGCAGCACATAGTCTTGTGGGGAGAAAAACATGTGGACAGATAATCAGAAAATGATGTGGTGACAGAAATACATCTGGGTAGGGACACCAAGGATGAGATGATTAGCAACATCAAGGAAGGCTTCAAGGAGGGTGTATCACTTTAGCTGGATCTTGAAAGATGAGTAGGAGTTCAATGGACAGATGAAGGGATAGAAGACATTCTAACCAAAGGGAAAGCTATATGACCAGTCACAGAGGTAAAAAATAAATTGGTACGTTCAGTATAGCTGGAATTTAGGGTATGCATAGAGGCCATAGGAGCTGAGACTGGGCAGGTAGGTGGGGTCAGATCATACAAAGTTGAAGGCCGGGTGCAGTGGCTCACCCCTGTAATCCCAGCACTTTGGGAGGCCAAGGCAGGAGAATCGCTGAAGTCCAGGAGTTCAAGACATTCCTGAGCAACAAAGTGAGATCCTGTCTCTATAAAATGTCAAAAAATTAGCTAGGTGTGGTGGTGTGTGCCTGTGGTTCCAACTACACAGGAGGTTGACGTGGGAGGATGGCCTGAGCCCAGGAGGTTGAGGCTGCAGTGAGTTGTGATTATGCCACTGCACTCTAGCCTGGGCAACAGAGTGAGACCTTGTCTCAAAAAAGAGTTTGAGTGCTATGCTAAGGAGACTGGAGTTGATCCTATAGGCAAAAATGAGTCATTGAAGAAAGTTAAGGAAGGAGTAAGACATGACTGGATTTACAGACTAGAAATGTCACTCTTAAAACAGTGTGGAGGCGGAATAAAGGAATCAGAACTGTGGGCAGGGAGACTAGCAAGGAAGCTATTGCAAAAATCTACGAGGAGGGACAAAGACAGGTCTGAACTAGAACAATGAAGCCGTGGAGATAAACAGGAAGAGACCAAAAAATGAGTGAAAAGGTAGGTGGGGAAGGTGAGCTGGGAGGGCCGTTGCCTTCCACCTGCTCGCTATGAAATTCCAGCTGGGACTCAGACTGGCTCCCCACCTGGCTGCATGCAAGGAACTGCTCTGATGCAGGGCACTGGGTCCCCAAGCCCCACAGGTTTGCTTCAGATGATTACTAGGGAAAGGGTAGATCTTCCTGACTCTCCATTCTCTTCTCAGCTGATTCCAAGCCCCAGGATCAATGGGATCCCCTTCAGCCCAACTGTTTCCTGTCCTTGGGTCTGACATTGGAGCTTTTTGCTCTATACACACTAAAGATGCTATTGGCAGGTTCTCAGATCTCCAGGACAGACAGCTTTGTTGAGTATGAATCGATCAGAGAGTACAATCTTGAAATTCCTGCCTGGATTCCTATTCTATCTCAGCTTGGGACCCAGTGCTATGCTAGGGGAGTAAGACGGCAAAGGAGTAAGGGTAGGCGAGAAGGACATATCCTAAGCAGTGGCAAACATTCCTCAGTTTTTTGCCCAAGTCCCTCCTCAACGCCCGCCAGGCTGCCAGCTCCCCAAATTCTTGGCTTTGCCTCTTTAACAGCTCTTGTTCTTTGTCCCGGGTGAAGCCTGAGTGGATAAGAAGACCCAGCTCTCCTCATCTCCATCCTTCCTCCATTCCTGGGGGCAGGGGCCAGAGGGATATCTGTTTGCTCCTGCAGATCCACACATCACCCTTCTCCATTCTGTTCTGTGCCCTGGAAGCTGATTTCCGTCTTCTAGCTCAACAACCAAGCTTGCTCGCCTTCAGGATTCCTATGGGGTTTGACACATGGAGGACATTAGAGAACAGGAGGAGAGAAGCAGTTGGGGTGAGTATTGCCCTGGCTCCTTCTCTGCCAGCCAAGGGTTAGCATTCCTTTCCTGAAAGTCACAGCTCCTCTTGCAGCCGTGGCCACAGCCACAGTTCTTCCTGGGCGCTGGTATATGCTCCTTCAGTCCCCGGGGTGGTAACAGCTCCCCTGTTGTTGTGAGCTCTGAAGAACTTCACCTTCTCTTTGTAAATGGTCCTTTCCTTAAACTTTCCTTTGTTACCCCACTTGTGGGCCTCTGTTTCTTGCTAGAACACTGACTAGTACAGCAGGCATTCTCAGAGATGGGACACTAACTGGACCATATATTTATTCCAGAAAGTTTTCATCAGTCCTATCCTACTTTGTCTACCATGAGTCTTTCAGTACTAAGTGCCTCCTCCTGTTGGGCTGATGGGCAGAGTGTAGAGAAACCAAACAGAAATCGAATCCCGTGCCCTTGGCCTAGGCAGCTTCTCATAGCTACTAGGGGTTCATTCCTACAGCTTTGCAGAGAGTGCAACAAAGAGAGAGAGTTGTCTCATTTTTAGTGAGAGAGAAACTGAGACTCTGAGAATGTCAGGACTGGTTAGCTGGATGCCATGAAGCATTCATGCATTCATTCATTCATTCATTCATTCTTATACTCAGCAAATATTTGTGGGGCACTTATCATGTTCAAGATACTATGCTAGGTACTGTGGATACCACGAGCAATAAACAAAATATAATCCTGGTGTCACTAAGCACACAATTTTGTTGGCGAGACAGACAAGCAGGTAGGCAATTATAAGAAGATAACCTTATTAGACGAGTGGGTATGAGGCGCTGGGCGCTGTGGCTCACGCCTATAATCCCAGCACTTTGGGAGGCCGAGGTGGGCAGATCACCTGAGGTCAGGAGTTCGAGACTAGCCTGCCCAGCATGGAGAAACCCTGTCTCTACTAAAAATATAAAAAAAAAAATTAGCCAGGCATGGTGACCCATGCCTGTAATCCCAGCTACTCGGGAGGCTGAGGCAGGAGAATTGCTTGAACCTGGGAGGCGGAGGTTGTGGTGAGCTGAGATCGCGCCATTCTGGGCAACAAGAGCAAAACTCCATCTCAAAAAAAAAAAAAAAAGAAGAGTAGGTATGAGGAGTGCTGTGGAAATACACAAAAGTGGCACCTATCCTAATCTTGGCGGGTGGACAGAGGAAGGCCTCCCAGAGGAAGTAAGTCTAAGCGAAGATCTGAAGGAAATCTTGGAGTTGACAGGGGGAGGGAGAGATAGGGAGGAGAAGGGAACAGTACTTGCAGAGAGAGGAGCTGGAAAATGGTGCCTTGGGAAAAGGAAAGTAACTCAGCACAGCTGGAATTCATAGCTCAAGGTGGGGCATGGTGAGAGATTAGGCTGGAAAAGTGGCAGAGATCAGATGACATGTGGTCTTCTAGGCTGCCTTAAGAAGTTTAGAATAGCAGGGAACCATTGGTGGGATTTTGTTGTCGTTGTTTGTTTGTTTTTTGAGACAAGGTCTTGCTCTGTCTCCCAGGCTGGAGTGTAGTGGCATGATCATGGCTCACTGCATCACCTCCCAGGCTCCTAGCTCAGCCTGCCGAGTAGCTGGGACTCCTACCTCAGCCTGCCAAGTATCTGGGACTACAGATATGTGCTGCCACATCTGGCTAGCTTTTTCTATTTTTTTGTAGAGTTGGGGTCTCACTATGTTGCCCAGGCTGATCTTGAACTCCTAGGCTCAAGCAATCCTCCCAAAGTGTTGGGTTTATAGGCACGAGCCACCACACCTAGCAGGAGTCTCATTTTCATTCGTGATGGACACATCTGAGACAGCCTAAATGAGGACATTGCGAGGATCTGGAGTTTTCATGCTCACAAGTCCTGAGCTTGCTGCAGCGCCTTTTTGAAATAGTCTTAGATGAGGCTTATGGGACCCAACCAAGTAGCCTCTGTACTCCAGTTCCAGTAGCCTGCTGTCCACGGTTTGGTGGCATATCCCAGGCAGTAGAGGGGCAATGGCTTCCACTGGCACACATCAAATGACTTCCAGCTTGGAGTCAGACCCTCAGAGGAGGTGACTGCCAACCATGCCCCATAAGGAGGTAAAAATGGAGGTATGTGTTAGGAGGAGACTAGATCTAAGGCATAGCTTGTGGGAATGGGAGCTTGAGGTGTTCAGTTTATGCAGTAGGCAAGTTAGGGAGCAGAGCTGAAGGATTCTCAGTGAAGAAGTACGTGGTGAAACCTCAGTCTTAGGATGTATAACCTGGTGATGATTAACAAGGTGAACTGGAGGTGGGGAGACCAATGGGAGGTTGCTACCATAATGCAGAAAGATTTTTTTCCCCTTCGGCTAATCAAATTAGTAAAGATTTAAAAATTGATAATGTGGATGATGGGTAAGAAAATGGGTGTAATCATTCACTGATGATGAGATTGTGAATTGGTATAACCTTTCTAGAAAGCAGTCTATCAATATGTATCAACAGCTTTTTAAAACTTTATACCTTTTGACCCAATAATTTCTTTTCTAGGACCCTAACCTAAGGAAATTATCAGACATTCTCAAAAATATGAATGCTCATCAGTGCTATTAATAATAACAACAACAAAAAAAATGGCCGGGCACGGTGGCTCATGCCTGTAATCTCAGCACTTTAGGAGGCCGAGGCAGGTGGATCACATGAGGTCGGGAGTTC
Source organism: Trachypithecus francoisi (assembly GCF_009764315.1). NCBI lineage: Eukaryota > Metazoa > Chordata > Mammalia > Primates > Cercopithecidae > Trachypithecus > Trachypithecus francoisi. Next base: position 79,902,310 of record NW_022681457.1, read on the forward strand.
GAGACCAGCCTGGCCAACACAGTGAAATGCTGTCTCTACTAAAAATACAAAAATTAGCCAGGTGTGGTGGCCCGTGACTGTAATCCCATCTACTCGGGAAGCTGAGGCAAGAGAACCACTTGAATCCAGAAGGCGAAGATTGCAGTTAGCCAGGATCGCACCATTGCACTCTAGCCTGGGTGACAGAGCGCCTCAAAAAAAAAAAAAAAAAAAAAAAGCAAAAGGCAAGAAGTGAAGATGACAGTAAACTTGGGTGCCACTTCCAGATGTACAAAGGATAGGAGAGGGGCCAGTTTTGGCAGGGTTTCGGAGGAAGACAATGACTTTAGTTTCTGCTCTGCTGTGATGGAGGTGCTAGGAGATATCCAAATCCCCTGAATGCCTGAGTGATGGATCTGGGCTCTGGAAAGCATGGTTCAAGTGTGTCATGTGACACTAGGAGGCCACACACATGGGGGTGGTGAGTGAAATGAACAGGGGATCCAACCTGGCCACGGAGAAGCATTGCAGGGACTAGAACAGACCCAAGAATGCCCTGAGCATCTGCACTGAGTTGCTGCTGAAGCTACACATACATTCAGAACTAAAAGGCCTGGAAGCCTTCATTCAAAGCCTAGCTATGTTCTACTTTGGTACAGCTCCTGTGGCTCAACCTCAGGCTGGGACAAGGTAAGGTATGAAAGTGGGGCAAGTCCTGAGCTGCCATGATTTTGTTTTGTAGAGAGGTTCTTATTCGTAAAGATGGAAAGCAACCATTCTGCATCTCTTCAAGGTATCTTGCTCTCCTGATTCCCCATTTCTTTTTTTTTTTTTTTTGAGACGGAGTCTCGCTCTGCCACCCAGGCTGGAGTGCAATGGCCGGATCTCAGCTCACTGCAAGCTCCGCCTCCCGGGTTTACGCTATTCTCCTGCCTCAGCCTCCCGAGTAGCTGGGACTACAGGCGCCGCTACCTCGCCCGGCTAGTTTTTTTGTATTCTTTTAGTAGAGACGAGGTTTCACCGTGTTAGCCAGGATGGTCTCGATCTCCTGACCTCGTGATCCGCCCGTCTCGGCCTCCCAAAGTGCTGGGATTACAGGCTTGAGCCACCGCGCCCGGCCCTGATTCCCCATTTCTTATTCCTCCTATCAATCCATCACTGCTGAGAAGGCTGCAGATTCTCCCACACATCTAGGGGAGGAGATTTGCTCTGCTGTCCCTGATTTCAGGGAACTGAATGCTGTCCAGAACTCTGCAAAACCAAAACCAGCTGCATGGCACTCAACAGCCCTCCCAGCTAATGTGCACCCCGAGAGACACAGCAGGCTCCTCCAAGGGGATGTCTCTATAACCCCAAGCTTCTCCACCCAACACCTGCCTCTCTTGGTTGCAGTAGAGAGGTCACATCTGGGTCCTCTGGGCTTTGTCTTGAGCCTTCTTGGCCCACTTCTCCAAAACTCCCTGGCCCTCCTGGCTTTGCCAAGGGGACTGTGGAGGGACACCAGTCAGGAGTCAGGAGGGCTCAGGCCTACACTCGTGCTATCTTTTTGGCCTATTTGCTCTCTTTCTATCCCTTCGGGCAATTGAAGCTCAGGGTCTGAAACGTTCCCAGGCTTCTACCCCGCAGGGGACAAACTCCTAACTTCGCTTGGTTCTAGGTCCTCACAGAGCTGCAGGCTGAGGACAGGGCTTCTCTGGTGGTTTGGAGCCCTTGCTGCTTCACTTTTTGGAGACAGGACAGATGGAGCCCAGGCGTAGGATAAATAAACCAATGAAATCTGAGAAAACAATGTCCTGCTACTTCTCTTTAGAGCTACTGCCCACCCCCTACTCAGGGCGAAGGTGGGTCTGTCTGCCAGCTAAGAGGCTGGTGTGGGATTCTCCCCATTCCTGGCTGGAGACCCCTCCTTCAGGCGGCCCCTGCAGCTTGGCATGTTTACCTAACGTGGTGAACACATGCTCTCTCTGGAGGATCACTGTTTTCCCTCTGAGGCCCTTCAGTCACACTGGAGTCCCCCAGTTAAGAGGCAGGGGGAGGAAGGGGAGGAAGGGGTCACTAGAATGGGGAAGGAGAACTGGGAGGAAGAGACATCAGGCTGATCATGCTGGGCAAGGAGGTAAGAGAGAGAGGGAGTTCCAAGACTTCAGGACCTCCTGGCTGGTGAACACCTCTTACTGTTGGAAACAGGATTCTAGGAATGATGAGTTGTTGCGAGCAAGAGACTATCCTCTTGGAATTCACCCCTTTTGAAAATCACCGAAAAGGTGGAGAGAGAAAAATTCCCCTTGGCGATAAAAGTTCCTCATGTGTGCTCTGCCTCCTTCACTTAAACTTGACCTTCACTTAGCAATTGTTCAGAGAGCCTCCTATATGCAAGGCATTGTACTAGGGGCTGGGGCTAATGAAATGAATAGTTGGGGAAGATGGCCTTGTATATCAACATTGCAATGCTACATCATAGCTGTTGTTGTTGTTTTTCTTTTTTTTCTGAGACAGTCTCTCTCACTCTGTTGCCCAGGCTGGAGTGCACTGGTGTGATCTCGGCTCACTGCAGCCTCCGTCTCCTGGGTTCAAGCGATTCTCATGCCTCAGCCTCCTGAGTACCTGGAATTATAGTCATGTGCCACCATACCTGGTTAATTTTTGTATTTTTCGTAGAGACAGAGTTTCACCACATTGCCCAGGCTGGTCTGGAACTGATCTGCCCGCCTTAGCCTCCCAAAGTTCTGGGATTACAAGCATGAGCCACCACGTGCGGCCAATCATAGCTGTTTTGAGAGTGTCATGAACAAAGTACAGTAGCTGCTTACTAGAAAGAAAGGGTTTCCACTTATGTCTGGAGGGGTTGGGGAAGACAGCATCTCTGAGCTGGGTTTTAAGGAATGAGGCTAGCCGGACGCAGCGGCTCACGCCTGTAATCCCAGGACTTTGGGAGGCTGAGACGGCAGATCACAAGGTCAGGAGATCGAGACCATCCTGGCTAACATGGTGAAACCCCGTCTCTACTAAAAAATACAAAAAATTAGCCAGGCGTGGTGGCAGGCGCCTGTAGTCCCAGCTACTCGGGAGGCTGAGGCAGGAGAATGGAGTGAACCCGGAAAGTGGAAGTTGCAGTGAGCTGAGATCGTGCCACTGCACTCTAGCCTGGGCGACAGAGCGAGACTCTATCTCTTTTTTTTTTTTTTTTTTGAGGCGGAGTCTCGCTCTGTCGCCCGGACTGGAGTGCAGTGGCCGGATCTCAGCTCACTGCAAGCTCCGCCTCCCGGGTTTACGCCATTCTCCTGCCTCAGCCTCCCGAGTAGCTGGGACTACAGGCGCCTGCCACCTCGCCCGGCTAGTTTTTGTATTTTTAGTAGAGACGGGGTTTCACTGTGTTAGCCAGGATGGTCTCGATCTCCTGACCTCGTGATCCGCCCGTCTCGGCCTCCCAAAGTGCTGGGATTACAGGCTTGAGCCACCGCGCCCGGCCGCGAGACTCTATCTCAATATCAAAAAAGGAATGAGGCTGGGTGCAGTGGCTCATGCCTGTAATCCCAGCACTTTGGAAGGCTGAAGTAGGAGGATTGCTTGAGGCCAGGAGTTTGAGACCAGCCTGGGCAACATAGCAAGACCCTGTCTCTACAAAAATAATTTTTAAAAATTAAGCCAGATGTGGTGGTACCTGTAGTCCTAGCTACAATGGAGGCTGAGGTGAGAGGATCGCTTGAGCCCTGGAGGTCGAGGCTGTGGTGAGTTGCAATCATACCACTGCACTCCAGCCTCAGTGACAGTGTGAGACCTTGTCTCAAAACAAACAAACAAACAAAAAAACAAAGAAAAGAAGAATTAGGAGAGTACCAGAGGCTGAATGAAGGGGTCAAGGTGGGGAGCCTGGAAGAAGGAAACATTCCAGATAAAAGAAATCTTGTGTGCAAATGCTAGGAGGTATTAGAGAGCTCTGATGTAATCCTGGGAGCAATGAGGAGCTGTTGGAGGGTTTTAGGCAGGTGTTAGAGTCGCGTTTTAGCAAGATCGTGTGAGCAGCAGTGGGGAGAATGGACGGTAGGGAGAAAGACTGGATGGTGAACACTGGTCAGAAGGATGTTTTAGACAATTTAAGTGAGCTACAGGGAGGACCTGAACTAAGTCAGTAGCAGGGGCTAGAGATAAGGGGACATATATAAGGGACGAGAAGGAATCCACAGGATTTTGTGACTAACGAAACATGGGGGACATGAGGCCAAGACAGAAGACAGTGAGGATGCCTAGGATTCTGGCTAGAATAGCGGTGCTGTCTGTGGTAGGGAGAAAATGAAGGAAAGAGAACAAGTTGCGAGTTGATGTGTGTGTGTGCTGGGGGTCATAAGGCTGTGTTAAGAGTCTGGGTGGAGATACTCAGTATGCAGTAGGTAGATGGGCCTAGAGCATCTATACCAAAGACCACTTCAAGATCTCATGACTAGGTAACTGAGAGGATGACAATGTCATCAACAGAAATAATGACTGCTGAAGGTGAATTATCATGGCAGTTGGGACTAGATGGCAGATTCAATTTTGAGATGTCTATGGGACACAGTGCTGAAGATATTCACCAGGCAGTTGGAAAAATGGGACCAGAGCAGCACAAGGTCAGATTTGGAGCTTTATATTCAGGAGTCCTCTAAATAAAGATGATAGCTGCAGCTGCAGGAATGGATGAGCTCATCAGATTAAAGTGTGCACTGAGAGAAGAGGGTCAGGAGAGGCAGAACACTGGGAAACACCTACTTTTATTTAGGGTGGCAGGAGGGCAAAGAGCCAGAGAGAGCTGTCTGCAAGGAGAACCAGGAGGTGGTACGAGAGATGCTGAGAACGAAAAGGGTTTCAGGAGGGTGACCGCAGGGTTAGGCGAAGAGATGTTACGAAGGGTGAGCACCAACACGGACTTGGAGATTTGGATGAATCATCTTTAGGAGAACAGATCCACCAAAGAGGTAAGGATGGTGGCAGAAATGAGCCAGTGGAGAATGGCAGTGGTTACATATAAATGAGCCTTTGAGCAGTGAGGCAGTGAAGGGGACAGAAGCTCAAGGAGTGAGGAGGCTTTAAAGAATGTGTTTTTTAAAATGGGGAAGGCGCCGGGTGCGGTGGCTCAAGCCTGTAATCCCAGCACTTTGGGAGGCCGAGACGGGCGGATCACGAGGTCAGGAGATCGAGACCATCCTGGCTAACACGATGAAACCCCGTCTCTACTAAAAAATACAAAAAACTAGCCGGGCGAGGTGGTGGGCGCCTGTAGTCCCAGCTACTCCGGAGGCTGAGGCAGGAGAATGGCGTAAACTCGGGAGGCGGAGCTTGCAGTGAGCTGAGATCCGGCCACTGCACTCCAGCCTGGGCGACAGAGCGAGACTCTGTCTCCAAAAAAAAAAAAAAAAATGGGGAAGGCTTGGTCCAGTTGCATTTTTGTGATGCACACAAGGGGACATCTCCACTTCAGCTCTGTCTCGCAGGGCTGTTGGCAGTGCCTTTTCCCTTCCTGGGGGTTCTTGTGTTCACAGATTCCCAGGGCCTTGTGTGCCAGGCACAATGGAGGAAGCATCCCTCTCAATGTGTGACACGCATGAACACCTTGGTTTCTTCTCCAACCTTTCTGCCCTGCTTCCTTCTCTTCCTTTGCTTATTTACTTGCTGAACCCCTCCTTTGTGTCATCTGCCTTAAGGAGTATGACTCCGGGACTGGGGCAGGTGAGAGAGGACTGCCAGGAGGCGCCTGGAGAGGCTGCTGTAGCAATGCAGTTGTCCATAGCAGGTGGGCTGGAGAGGAGCATGGATTTGGGAGAGGTGTCTGAGATACATCCTCCAGGGATTTGAAACTAACCAGACATGGGCGGAGGGGAATGCAGGGGCAGAGCTGGCTCAGAAGTCCCAGCTTTGGGGTGCCAGCGAGGGGTCAGGAGTGATGCCCGAGGTCTTACTTTTCAGAGCCAGAGCTCTGTGCATCAATGACTCTGAAGCAAGCACTCCATCTCGGGGTAACATGATCCTGTAACGCAGGGCTCCTCTGATGTGGGCTGCTTGCCTTTTACAGCATTAGGGGAGCAACATTTCATGGAAAATTCAATAAATCCCCCTGTACAGCCAGACGTCTGTAAACAATGGCTTCCAAATTCAATCAGGCTGGGGACCCGCAGCAGCATTTATGAGCTCTAACGTGGAATATTATATAGGGGAGTGAGTAGCAGGGGGCTGGGGGAAGGGACTTCCTGGAAGAAGAAAGCTCCTGTGTGGCTCCTGCTCTCAGATGTTCCAGTGGAGGTGATTCTCCAGGTAGAAGTCCTGGCCATGGGACCGGTTAGGCTGGGCCTGGGGGCCACTGAGCCATGGCTCTGGGCTTGGGGAGGAGGACAGGGATCTGGCCTTCTGGTACTGGCCATGAGGCTGGGTGGTTGGAACAACCAGGGCTGAGGGTGAGCTCCCCAGCTTCTCCTCCCATGCCCTGCAGCCCATGCCCACCTGGCAAGCAGCGTGAGTTGTCTCGGGTGCTTAATGTCTTTGTCACACCTTCTACCCTCCCTTTATAAACCTTCTACCCACTTTGGTTCTATGGTCTGGTGATGATTTTCAGAGAACTAGCCCCTTTCTCTCTCAGGTTCAGAATGCCCCTCACTCAGTTCAGAAAGGTTTGCAATGAGGTAGGAGACCATGCAAGAAAGGGTTTCTCCCTGTCTCTACGATAAATACAAAATTAGCTGAGCATGGTGGCACATGCCTGTAATCCCAGCTACTCAGGAGCCTGAGGCAAGAGAATCGCTTGAACCCAGGAGGTGGAGTTTGCAGTGAGCCAAGTTTGTGCCATTGCACTCCAGCCTGGGCAACAAGAGTGAAACTCCATCTCAAAAAAAAAAAAAAGAAAAGGTTTCTGATGAAGAAGTTGCAGTATGCTGTTTTAGGGAGGCTCAGAGGTCTCACCCATCTTAAGGCCCCCTAGATATCGCCTCTCCTTGGCCCTGTGAACCCCTCTACACTCTGGTCAGCTCTCCTAGCCTCTGCACCCCCACTCCCACCGTTGCTCTTGCACCCTCTGTCAGGCTTTCTCCAGCAAACCACATGGAGCATGATTGCGCAAAGGGAAAAACAAAAGCTCTGGATTCAAATCTAGTTCTTCCCATTTCCCTGCTATGGATCTTGGAAAAGTCACTTCCTCCTCTGAATCTCAAGGTGGGAATAACGTGAACTGCCTTGCCGAGTGCCTGTGAAGATGAAATTAGACAATGTATGCAAAGTGCCTGAAAGTTATGGCATGGAATCAGCATGGAATACATGGTAGCTTTCTTCTCCACAATTCTTCTTTCAAACCTCCCTTCAATAAAGCTTCTTTTAATCCTCAGAAATTGCCCTCCCTCCAGCCGAAGGTACCAGATGTCCTGCCAGCTCTTCTCTCTGTCCCGCACATCTCCTGAGCTCCCTTTGTGACTAGCTCTTCTGTAAGGCCTGATTTGAATCCAATAGGAAGAGCACAGAAGATCACAACGGACCATGGCCACACTGCAAAGCACATGGAAGAGGTAGAGGCAACGCTGAGGTGTCCCGCTTGCCTTCCTAAAGAACTATGGCATAAGCTCCTCAAGTGCAGGGATTTTCACCTGCTTTGTTTGTGGCTCTATTCCCAGGGTCTAGAGCCTTGCTTGACGCTTGGTGCATGCTCAGTAAGTATTTCCTGGTTGCATTAATTCATTCAGCATCTTCTCACCATTTTCCTGTGGTTTTTCTCTGTACCCAGAGAGAGAATGGAGAACTTGCATTCTAGGACACACAATAACCACCCCCCTGGAAGTCAGAAATCCTCTTTCCCCTAAATGTCCTTGGAACACTGGCCAGGCATCCGCCGTGGAGTGGGCATGCAGCAGAATCACAGCCACAGGCTTCTCCTTGCAGCCCACTGCTAGAAACAAACATAAGCCTTGGAAGGCAAAGTTCCACAAGGCTTTAGGCTAATCCATGCCCAGCCTTTGGAGACTGAAAAGATAACTTGCAGAAAGGTGAACTAGATATGCACTTCCCTCCTTCTCCGGAGGACAGTTCTATAGAGCCCCCAGTCAATCTTAAAACACAGGGCAATAGGGAGGAAAATGTTGGCTAGCTCCAGAGCAGTGCTGAGTGGCATTTATAAAGGATTTATCGTGTGCCAGACTCTGCACTCAGCACTTAAATGCATGAACTCATTAAAACCTCATGCTGGCTAGTACCAGCATTAGTCCCATTTTACCTATAAGGAAACTGAGGCTCAGAGAGGTTATATAGCATGCCAAGATCACAGGGCCAAGAACAAGAGGAACAGGGTGATCCCAGGTCTGTCTGACTCCAGAGCACAAGTGACTACCCATTAAAATCTACAGCCTCAGCAGACGGGGGATGGAGAGCAGTTCCTGGCTCAGATGGTTCTGGGGCCCCGGCAGGGATCAAGCATTTTCCCGTCTGCTCTTGCTCTGTTCCTCTCCCACCCCCGCTCCAGTTCACAGTGGGTAACTGAGATCATTGTTTGGGAGTGGTTGTCTCCTGTGGTCCTCCCGACCTCCTGCTGGGGATTCCCTGGAGACAAGGAGGAAGATGGGACAGGGTCAGGGGAGAGCTGCTGCTCCCTGACCCCAGCTCCAGAGGCCAGTGAGATGCTCTGCCGTCCAGCTGGGACCAGTTCCAGGCAACTGGGCATAATGCAAGAGTCCTCAGTCCAGGCCCAGGCTGGAGATAGGGTGCTTGCTCCACCACTTGCCACTGCCCAGTAATCCCACTCGCCTGGAGGAAGGAGATTCTTCGGGATCAGAGCTGGTGTTGACCTTTTGGTTTTTCCATTTGGCAGGAGGGGGGAGGGGTTCAAGAGGGCAGATCCCACAGATATCTCACCCCACAGCCAGATACCCAGCTTTTGGGGTTCTGGGATTTACTCCTGAGGTCATTGCATATGAAATGCTTGTGTGTGTTTGTTTAATGCCCAAAACATGATGCAATGTTCCCAGTACACCCTGGTCATGTACTCTTGTCCATGCACACACAGCTTCCACGTTGACTTCTGTGACTAGCCTGTTCCGTGCTCCGGCTTGCTTTTTCTCTCTCTACTCCCTCCTCCCTCTCTCTCTCTCTCATTCTCCCTGCTAGCTGCTGTAAGGATCAGTCCCCAAAGAAAAATGCCCAATTTGTCATGTCATGTCCAGCTGTTAACCTCCCGTCGGTAAGCCATGGGGAAGACTTACTTTCTCCTATTTATTTATTTGCCACTTGGACAATAGAAGGCCCCAGGCCTGCTGAGTTCTCCATAATAAAGCCACCAACGATCTCCCCCGTAACCCCCTCCCCTTCCCCCAGCCCCATGTCAACAACACTAGCCAACCTGCAGGTGTCACTGGGCATTAACCCCAGGCTTAACTCTGGCTCTGCTCAACCGGAGGGAAGGGGGAGGGGGTAGCTGGCGAAGGTGGGGGGTCTGACGGGGAGGTCTCTGCACAAAGAGGAAGGCCTGGGGATGGGCTGGCTCAGAACCATCCCTCCGGAAAGCTCACTGTGCTGAGGCTGGGGGAGGGAGGGAGGGGTCAACCAAATAATGCAGCTCCTTCTTCCCAGCTCCCCGATGGTCTCCAGGCAGAGCCTTGGCCAGCCGGTGGCAGGCGCCTGGGCTCACCGCACCTAGCAACACTGCTGAGAGACAGGGCCCTCCAGGAATGAGGCCCAGTGCGGCTGGCCCTGGAGTGGGCCTGGGAGGGGCTGGGGCAGGGAGGGGAGGCACAGACCATCCAGCCCCCAGGCCCACTCAAGGTACCCACTCCTTTCTGCAGCACTGCCTTTCTCCCCTCTCCAGCCTTCTTTGGTCAGCCCAATTTGCTATAGGAGAACTCAGGGGTTCAGGGGAAGCTGCTAGCAACGCCCCAGGGCTGGGCTCCCTGTCTCCCTGTGGATTAAATGAGAGGTGGGGGGCAGGGGCCTAGGCAGCCCTTCCTTCTGTTCAGATGTCAGAGTGAGTTACGGATCACACTGAAGTGCAGCCCCCATGGTCTTTCATCTGGGGCTCCCAGCCCCTTGTTGTCAAGAACACCATCCTCTTTTCCTGGAACCCTAGCTCCCCGCTGGGGACACGCTGTGGAGGGAAAGCACAGATTAGGATTAGCTGGGATTGTGCGCTTGAGCCTGGCTCCCCAGCCATCTCTATGGTAGTTCCTTACCTCCTGCTACACTCCCTATATCCCCCTCCCTCCCCCATAGGACATCCTAAAGTACAGGGGCATGGGCAGGGCGTTTTCCAAGACTAGTCACTTGAGGCTCAGCGTGTAACCCTCCGCTGACTGTCCTCAGTGAGGCCACAGCCTTGGACTCACGGCACCCGAATACAGATGAAAGACTTGGTCAGCTCCTGCCCACTGAGGTTTCTTGTGCATCTTTCTTTACTGTCTGATCGACAGTAGGAAGTCACTGCTCAATAGAAAAGGAAAAATGGTGGTCACTATAAAGCTCCCTTGTGAGGGTCCGCTGGGTCTGCACTGGTATCCCCTCTATTCTTGGCCCAGTGCTGGCATCGTGTGAAGCAGCTGGAGAGACTAGAGAGCCTACAGGACCAGTGTACAGAAACAGAGGTCCAGGATCACACAGGCCACGCAGAAAATCGGCTTAGTTAGGTCAAGCCCAGGCTCTGCCATAGCATGGGTCCTGATCGTCACAGTGAGGGGAGAGAAGGTCTTGCTCCACCTGGGGGCATTCTAAAGTCAAAATTTTTCTTAAGAGGAATCTCTCAAGATTTAATTTTATAAAATTACTATATCCAGGAGACACATGGGAAGAAGAAAGCTGATAGCTGCAATGTTCCAGAGCAAGGTGACCAAATGGGAAAGCACCTGACCAAACAGGAGAGGCCCAGATGACCCCTCAGTGTGAAAAGGACTTATGGCTGTCTAGAACTGCTCTGCAGCAGCACCTTCCAACAGGAACGTGGTGATGACCATCCAAAACAGAAAAGGGAAAGCTCCTACGGTGGACAGAAGATGGGACTGTGAAGTAAGTCTCTGAGGAACCTTCCAGTTGGTGCTCAGAAGTTATGATTTTAGAGATATCATGATCCAGTTTAGGAGACAATGTGGTACGGGGATAAATCCTGACAATGTTGTGAGATGAACCTGGATTTGATTCCCAGTTCTGTTGGTTACTAGCTGCGTGACTTGTTGTTGTTGTTGTTGTGGCTTTTTTTTTTTTTTGAGATGGAGTCTCACTGTGTCACCCAGACTGGAGTGCAGTGGCACGATCTCAGCTCACTGCAACCTCTGCTTCCCAAGTTCAAGTGATTCTCCCATCTCAGCCTCCCAAGGAGCTGGGACTACAGGTGTGTGCCACCACACCTGGCTAATTTTCATATTTTTAGTAGCGATGGGGTTTTGCTATATTGGCCAGGATGGTCTCGAACTCCTGGCCTCAAGTGATCCACTCACCTCGGCCTCCTGAAGTGCTGGGATTACAGGCATGAGCCACCGCTCAAAGCCTACTAGCTGTCTGACTTTGGGTAAGTTACCTGACTTTTCTGAGGCTCAGTTTCCTCTTCCATGAAATAAGCATAAGGATACCTACCTCTCAGTTGTTGGGAAGATTAAGTGAAAGAATCTAAGAGAAAACACCTAGAATTATGCCTGGCAGATGGCAAACACCATAACAAATGTTAATTACTGTCTCTTTTCCTTGTCTGAAACTTACTTGGTTCAGTCTCTGCCTCAACAAACGAGGAAATCAACTTGCTGTACCTAGTGGCTTCCACACCAGGGAGACCTGACTCGTGCTCTCAGACAGTTTGGTCTTTCTTGGTCCCTTCTTGCACGTCTCCCTAGGTTCTGGACAGCGACATTGGAGTGGCTGCTTTGCGTGGGAGGCATCTACACATTTCTTGTCTGGCCTGAATAGCAGGCATTAAAATGCATTTTGGTTCACCCAGGACAATAAAGAAAAAAAAGGAAGCTTTAAGTCACTAATAAAAATCAAATGTAGGCAGTTTGCAGGAGTGATCAGCTCAGAGCTTTGCTGTTCTCTTGTTAAGGGTCTGGAGCCATAAATAACTTCCCCATACAAGGCAGAGGCGAGGGGGAGTGAGTGAGAGGGAACGCAACAACACAAAATTTTTCATTTTTCTCCATAAATCATTTCAGCGTGCGATAATATTTGTTTTTTCTAATGAGTCTCTTGTGATCCATTCCAGGAGCTAACATCAGGGCCTGTCAGGGGGTGATGTGTGGTACAGTTCAACGCTTTACAAAAACTGCCTGCTACACAGATTTTTTTTCTCTCTTCCTTATGCTAAGTATTCATGAAGCCCATTATTCTGTGCTCATGCTTTACAGATTCTTCCTTTCTGATCTTCTCCTTCGGGCAGCAGCCGTCCTGTTCTCTCCTCTGTCTGCCTGTGCTGTGGGGTCTTGCTGCAGCCTGGGGAAGAGATGTGGGCAGTGGACGAGGAAGGCTGCTCACAGGTACCCTGGGGAGACCAGGCATAGACTTTGAGCTTGGCTGCATAAGGGGAGCATTCTTCAAAGTTCAGCTGAAGCCAGTGTGGAAGAATGCCTTTAAATGCTGGATTTTTCATGGCCCAGTGATGGATCTTATCACAGTGGGCAAGAACACCTGCCAAGCAAAAGGCCCTCAAAGACAGCTGGCAGGCTAGACAGAGGTCAGGTTAGTAAGAGACAGTATTCATACCATGCTGAAGAGTGTGGAGTTTGTCCTAATAGGCAAAAGAGGTCAATCAAGAATTTTACAAAGAATCAGATTTGCATTTTAGAAAGACCTTGCTGCATCATCAGTGTGAAGAACAGATTGGGGGAGAGGTGCAGGTTAGAGGAAGAAAAGAGTAGGATGGGAATCAGAAAATTCTGGAAGAGTGTTGCACTAATATGGATGAAAAATGATGCGGTAATGGATTCAGAAATGAGAGATTTTGGGGAGAGGTCAGTAAACCCTACTCATCCTTTAAGACTGACTTTAGTGTTACCTTTTCCGTGAAATCATTTCCACATTCTCCAGGTTGGCTCACTAGTTCCTCTCGGCTCCTGTAATGTCCTTCCATACTCTCCTCTCTGCAGACACTCACCACATTGCATTATGAGGATTAGCCTGAGCTCCCTGAAGGTAGACTCCAGGCTACGTGAATTCTTGTGTCTTGCTGTCTCATATGCATAGCATGTAGAGTGGCTCAATGGTATTTATTCATATTTTGAATGAAAAAAATGAATAAAAGGAGGGAGGACAGAACTATAAGTAGAAAGCTGGGGCTTTTGGGGGCAAGTGAAAGAAGAGGACTCACCCAAGGAGACTGAGGGGATGCTCAGAGAGTCAGGAAAGACCTGGGAGAGTGATGTCAGGGCTCATGGTGAACCACAGGAATAGAGTATGTATGTATTTATTTATTTTATTTATTTATTTATTTATTTATTTATTTATTTTAGCTGGAGTCTCACTGTGTCACCCAGGCTAGTGGAAAGACCTGGGAGAGTGATGTCAGGGCTCATGGTGAACCACAGGAATAGAGTATTTATTTATTTATTTTAGCTGGAGTCTCACTGTGTCACCCAGGCTAGAGTGCAATGGTGCGATCTTGGCTCACTGCAACCTTCGCATCCCATGTTCAAGCAATTCTCCTGCCTCAGCCTCCCAAATAGTTGGGATTACAGGTGCCTACCACCACACATGGCTAATTTTTGTATTTTTGGTAGAGACGGGGTTTCGCCGTGTTGGTCAGGCTGGTCTCCAACTCCTGACCTCAGGTGATCCGCCCACCTCAGCCTCCCAAAGTGCTGGGATTATAGGCATGAGCCACCGTGCCCAGGCTTTCTTTTTTTTTTTTTTTTTTCCTAGATGGAGTCTCACTCTGTCACCCAGGCTGGAGTGTAGCGGCATGATCTCTGCTCACTGTGGCCTCCACCTCCCGGGTTTAAGTCATTCTTCTGCCTCAGCATCCTGAGTAGGTAGGATTACAGGTGCCTGCCACCACACCCAGCCAATTTTTTAGTTTTAGTACAGATGGGGTTTCACTATGTTGGCCAGACTGGTCTTGAACTCCTGGCCTCAGGTGATCCACCTGCGTCGGCCTCCCAAAGAGCTGGGATTACAGGCATGAGACACTACGCTTGACCAGAATAGACCTTTTAAAGAGGGCAATGATTTTTGGTGCCAAATGCAAAAGTGAAATTAAGACAGACAAAGACAGAAACACGTCCACAGAATTTGGCAATTCTGAGGTTGTTAACTGCTGTTTGAGAGAGCAGTTTACTTGCAGTAGTGAAGGCAGAAGCCATACCAGCTAGCTCACTTCTGGATGAGATGCGAGAAAGTGTAGACCGATCTTTCAAGAAACACAGCTAAGAAGAAAATGACAAAAATAGGAGTAGCTTAAGGGGAAATACAGGATCAAGGGAATCCTTTCAAGAAGGGGCAGGGATTAAAAAAACATTTATAGGATAAATCAGACAGAAAAGAGACGACAAGAGAGAAAACACTGGAGAAAGGTAAGTAGATACAGAGCTGGCTGGATAACCACACCCAAAGAATATTGATGAGAGTTTGAAAACGAGGTCTCCCAGTGACATATGACCGGATTTGTCCTTTGTCCTGTTCAGCATTTTTATCAACAACTTGAAGGCATGAACAGCATGGCTAACACATTTATAGTCAGATAAGGCTAGGGACAGCCAACAAGATGAAGTACAGGATCAGTATTCAAAAATCACTTCTGCCAGTAGGCATATGGGTGAGATTTAACAGAGGAAAGTAACTATTCTACATGTAGGCTAAAGATAGATTTCTGGAAGTATAGGTTTGAGAAGTTATGCCTTGAGAAGGCTTCATGGGAAGAAGATCCAGGAATTCTGGTTGAATTTACATTTGCCAAAAGACTTCGGAAGACTTCGGCCACATCGGCAGAGGCGCAGTGCACAGAACAAAGGCGAGCTGGTCACACCACAAACACACTGGGAACATTCTGCACTTTTCTGGGCTTCGTACCACTCAGGTGATAGATGACTAGGGCCAGGTGGATCAGGATGGAAAGATGTCTTGAAACCCTGACTTGTGGTCATTGGTTGGGGAAGTTGGGGAAAGAATTTGAGAAATGTGACAGGAATTCTTAAGTATTTGCCAGTTTATCATATAGTAAAGAGAATAGACTCCCTCTGAAGAGATTCAAAGGGCAGGGCTTTACTCCTAGGGTAAAGAAAGGCAAATTTTGGCTTAATATGAGGTCCCCCTCTATGCATGGGTTTAGGGTCCCTAAAATGGAATATAAAATGTTGTGTAAATGTTAATATACTTTTTTTTTTGTAGAAGGGGTTCATGGCTTTCAATGCATTCTTAAAGGAGTCTGTGACACACACACACACATTAAGAACCACAGAAAAAGGGAGAATTTTCTTTCAATTACGGTAATTGGAATGGAACTATGGCTTCCAGAAGGAGCAGGATTCCTATCACTGGATATGTTCAAACAGGGGCAGAAAGACCTAGTGAACTCTATCAAGTTTAGAGGTCTCACACAAGAAGGGTTGGTTGTAGACCATGCAAAGGAAGGTGTATGTGCGTGTGTGTTTGCGTGTGTGTGTGTATGCAGGGGGTAGAAGAGGGAGAGAGAGAGAGAAGAAGGCAAGACAGAGGTAGTGAGATAAACACTGTCATGGGCCGTTTCCATCATGTACTCACAAGAGCATAATAAAGCCCTTGTAATATACTAGAACTTGTGTGGTCCCGGGGCCTAATTTGCATACTAATTACTGAGTGCAAATGGGACCGAGGGGTAGGGAGGGAGGGTGGGGGAGGCATGCAGGGAGCGAGGGGCCTGGACTGTTTGCTCTGCCATTTCATATCATGCTAACAAGCTAATCCGGCGTGCAGTTAGCTCCTGATATATAACTGCTCATTAGTATTATAATAAAGTACATGAAACAACCATAAAACGTTATATACTGCACAAGTGTTGTTTTCTTGCCAATTATCTGCAGGCGGATTTATCACCACAGTTGTTTCGAATTCCCCTTGGTGAGGTTTGGGCGGAATAAAGAAAGGTGTTGGTGGCGGCAGCAGCAGAGGGGGGCCTTTTCAAGGGGCAGACCATGTGTTTTCTTAAGTAGCACTTACTGATGCGCCATTTCATGAGAGTGAAGCAAAGAGATCCGTCCTTCCTCAGCTCCGCAGTCCCGGAGGAAAGCGACAAGGGTGAGAGCTGAGAAAGGCTGCAGGCCCACGTTCCAGGGCCCTGGGGACACAGGACCCACAGCCTGCTGGACAGCCCAGAACCTCTGAGTATAAAGGCCTGTATGAATCCCACGGGCTGTTTAATGGGGTCTTGTAAATCTGCACCACTTGCTGCTCTCCAGCCTTCCAAGCTTGCTGCCCAGGTAGCCCAGTTTAAAGCAACGTTTCACCCCCACTGCCTTATTCCTAAAGCACTAACTGAATGAGTTCTAGCGAAGGCAGCCTTGTGTTGAGAAGATGTTCTGGAGATGCGTGGTTCTTGCAAAGAGTTCGTTTCTGCCTCTGTGCTCTCAAGGGACTCTCACAACACAGCCACCCACTCAGTGTTCTGGGAGAAGTATGGAGGGAAGCTCTGACTTTCCCAGACAGCCAAGTCACACCTCCTAAGGTCGCCCTACTCCATCATCACCAGTGAATATGGGAAGGCCCTGGAATTGGGAAGTAAAGAAGGCCCCCCTCTCAGTTTTACTATATTAGATTAGGAAAGAGCACCTTTGCCTAGTAGTGAGTTGGGATGAGGCTTCAGGGCCCTGTTACACTTCATCCTTTCTCACTGCTCCCTAGGCTGAGGGAAAATTTGCAGAGTTCTCATATATTCTAGGAAGGCCTCTTGAACTGCCCGGACCCATAGCACGTAGCCAGCTCCGAACAGCCTCACTGGTGGGAATGGACCACAGGTTTGAAGAAGCCAGTTCTTCAAAGGTCTGCTCACCGACCAGAAGTCCTAACCAGGCTCCGTACATTCTCCCAGACCTCTACTAAGTAGACATCAGCTTCAGCAGTCACCCAGGAGCTGCGCAGAAGGACGGCGGGTCAGTCCCACTTGGTCTGTGCTGTGCTGGTGTATCGAAGGACTGATGTGGATATCAGGAAATGCACATTAACTTCAAAGACTGACGTGAACAGTCACATTTCCTTTAGAGATCCATAGTGGATGTGCTAATTCACAAACTAAATTCAAATTGTGAACACATCTGGCCTGGGCTCTGGGCTCCTCCCAAAGAACTGTAATAGTAAACATGGTGAGGAACATCAGTGGGAGTTCTCACAAATTTCTCAGAAGAAGCTGCCTCCTGGCTGGGCACGGTGACTCATGCCCGTAATCCCAGCAGTTTGGGAGGCCGAGGTGGGTGGATCACAAGGTCAGGAGCTCAAGACCAGCCTGGCCAATATGGTGAAACCCCGTTTCTACTAAAAATACAAAAATTAACCGGGCATGGTGACATGTGCCTGTAATCCCAGCCACTTGGGAGGTTCAGACAGGAGAATCGCTGAACCCAGGGAGGCGGAGGTTGCAGTGAGCCAAAATCATGCCACTGCACTCCAACCTGGGTGACTGAGTGAGACTCTGTCTCAAAAAAAAAAAAAAAAAAGAAGAAGAAGAAGAAGCTGCCTCCTGAAGCCCCTCCTCACACAGAAGGAAATGTAATGTTGGACCCCCAATTCCCAGCCCCCAGGCCCCATGAAGCCAGAAAGCTTTACTCCTCCTATGGAGAGAAACTAACTTGCTTCCTGGTCACATGGAGTCTGGACAAGTCAATAGCTCCCCGTTTCCCCCTCTGAATAGCATCTCCACTTGAAGAGCTTAAAAACATTTAGTAAATTTCTGTTCCAGGTATGTTCTTTGTTGTTTTAGTTCTCTCCAATCTTTAAATGTCTGTCCACATCAGATAACAAATGGCTAGAGAGGTACTGGTGTGACTGTTTTCTAATGCCAGAGGCGTGCTTGGATGTATCACAGACTTGAGGTTCACGAACTGGAGGATCACCTTTCTCTCCCATGTACAATTCTAGGTTTCATAATTCGGCTATGATGACGGCAACTGTGATGATGATGATGATGATGATGGCAGTGATGATAAAGGAATGACCACCTCATTCTGATACTTGATAATCCCCAAATCTAAGGAAAGAACAATGGGCTGACGGGCTATTAACATCTCCAAACCAGATTAAATGCCAGTGCTTTGTCAGAGTCCAGCAGTGAAGAAGTGATATTTGGCATTTAGATGCAATCGTAATTTGAATTGACTAAAGAATCAAGTTGAGGCCAGGCGCAGTGGCTCACACCTGTAATCCCAACACTTTGGGAGGCTGAGACAGGAGGATTGCTTGAGCTCAGGAGTTCGAGACCAGCCTGGCCAACAAGGCAAAACCCAGTCTCCACGCACAAAAAGTAAAAAAATGAGCCGGACATGATGGCACATGCCTATAATCCCAGCTACTCAGGTGGCTAAGGCACAAGAATCACTTAGACCTGGGAGGCCAAGGTGTAGTAAGTTGAGATCATGCCACTGCATTCTAGCCTGGGCAACAGAGCAAGAGTCTGTCTCAATAAAAATAATCAAGTTCAGACTCTTCAGCTGATCTTCCATGAAGTGGCACCCACCTCCTTCTTCAGCTCATCTCCTAGGCCCTACCTTTATGTTCTTGCAATGCTGACTTGGGTCAAATTTCCCCTAAAAATGGATGCTTTCTTTTACCTCTCTGCTTTTGCTCATTCTGATCCCTCTGCCTAGAATGCTTACCCACTTTTTTCCAGTGCCAACTCCTCCTAACTTGGGTCAGGTGTTATCTCCTGCAGAAGTCTCTTCTGACAGTCCATCCCTTATCTGACCTAGGTGACCCTTTGTGTGCTGGAAGCACCCCGTACTTCTCCTATCTCATGTCAATCAAGAGCTTTTGAACCTCTTCAGGGCAGGTGTCTTATTCTTTGTGGTTCCTGCACCTCAGTATGAAATACTGGCCCAAAGCAAGTACTTAATACATGTTTCTATCTATTACATAGTTTGGGAGAACCAACCAGGACTAAAACTTTATTTCTTTTTATTTTTCTGAGACAGGGTCTCACTCTGTTGCCCAGGCTGGAGTTCAGTGATGCCATCAGGGCTCACTGCAGCCCTCCCACAGGCTCAAGCAATCCTCCTGCCTCAGCCTCCCAAATAGCTAGGACTACAGGCATGCACCGCTATTCTCAGCTCATTTTTCTGATATTTTTTAGAGATGAGGTCTCACTATGCTGCCCAGGCTGGTCTCAAACTCCTGGGCTCAAGTGACCCCCCCCCGCCACTTTGGTCTCCCAAAGTGCTGGATTACAGGCGTGAGCCACCATGCCCAGCCTGGACTTAAAGCTCTCAGCTCACACCAATATGCTGACCTAGAGCCTTCAGTAGACTTTAGCTTATTCTCCCCTTCAGGACTCAAAGCTGGGCAATACCTTCCAAGACCAAAGAGAAGAGGCAAACCCTCGTGTCTGTAACATTGAAAGTCCTCTATTTTATTGCCATCTATTTCCTCCTTCCTTTCAGTCTGGTCTTTAAAGGTGCAAGCAGGGACTGACCAGGTCCAGGGACTCAGTGGCCCAATCCTACAGAGCAATGCCGCTGCACCCCAACTTCCCCTAGGGAGCTGGAGCTCCCCTCTTCCTTCCATGCTGTGACAGGAAGGTCTTCAGGGGCAGGACCATTCAGCAGAAAGCCTCAGTATACCCTTCTGCTGTGAGCTGTTCCCATTTGCAGGAGACATAGGTGGATAGCAAGTAGATTACTAATGTTTTTCATAAGATTGTTGTGGGGATTAACCGAGATGATGAATGCAATGCTCCTGTCACTGCATCAGTCATACAACAAGCACTCAAGTCATACTGTTCTGCTCCTCCTTCCCCTTTGAAAGCCACACTGTTATAATTCAAACAAAACAGAACAAAGCAAGGCTTTGAAGTCAGAAAACAATTCTGCTTCTTATAAGCTATTCAACTTTGCAGAAGTTGCTTCCCTTTCTTAACTTCAGCTTTCCCACCTGCAAAATGAACTCATAATGCTCACCTATAGTTTTAATAAGGAATAAACTATGTGATAAAAGATGCCAAAATAGGCCGGGCGCGGTGGCTCAAGCCTGTAATCCCAGCACTTTGGGAGGCCAAGACGGGCGGATCACGAGGTCAGGAGATCGAGACCATCCTGGCTAACACGGTGAAACCCCGTCTCTACTTAAAAAAATACAAAAATCTAGCCGGCGAGGTGGCGGGCGCCTGTAGTCCCAGCTACTCCGGAGGCTGAGGCAGGAGAATGGCGTAAACCCGGGAGGCGGAGCTTGCAGTGAGCTGAGATCCGGCCACTGCACTCCAGCCCGGGCTACAGAGCGACTCTGTCTCAAAAAAAAAAAAAAAAAAAAAAAAAAAGATGCCAAAATACACGTATGTCTGAAGTGCCCACCTCTGGTATATAGTGGGGACTCAATAAATAGTAGAAGTAAGGATGACAATAAATGTAAGAGTCTGAATTTGTATCTAAAAACCCAACAGCATAAGGACAGGATGAAAGAGACATGACTCAGCAGTGAAACAAGGTAGGGGTTTTAGTTGATAAGGTCAGTATGAGTCAGCAGCTAACGTGACATCCAGCCGCATTCATAAGGTGGTGACAGGCTCACCCTGTTGTGTCCTGGTTTGGCCACCTTGGACAGGGCAGGTCTGGGCACCATTCTTTGTGAGCTCAAAATAATCATAAATATATGCGAAGGCCCATTGTAAACCGTAAAGTGTGTACATATGTAAAACATCATTCTGAATCGTCAGCAGTAGAGTATTAATTGAGAGAGATCATTTGCACTGACTTTAGAGGGAGAAAGCAGTACAGTAGAGGGGGGAGTGAGACTCAGCACCTTAGAAAAAAGGGGGACATAAAGAGGAGCTTAGAAAGGGGTAACACAGGCAGAGGAAGCTGATTCTTACATGTCCCCTATGAGCCAAGCCAAGAACAGTTGGTGAAAGTTAAAGCTAATTTAGACTCATTTTAAGAAAGTATTTTCTAACAATCAGAGTACTGCTTTGAAGAATAATGAGCTGCCCCTCATAAGAGGTATTCAAGCAGTGACTGGATGATAATTGGTCCTAATGGAGGGAATTCAAACATGGAAGATGAGACCAGATCATCTTGAAGGACTTTTCTGACCCTGAAGTGTCGTGGCTTTGGGGGCTGTCTCTCTCCTGTTCTCTCTCATCATAGGGGAAGGGAAAAGTCAGAAATCTTCAATTTAATCACTGATCTGATATTCATCAAACACCCACTACATGCCAGGCATTGTGCTAGCTGCTGAGAAAATAAGCAAAAATAAGGAAAAGACTTTGGCCTCTGCTCTCTTACAGTCTAATGGGGTTAACTGGCAAAGAGCTTTGGACACACATCAGAGAGAGCAACTAAATGCTTGGAACGGAGTGAGTCCACCAGGGAGATGATACTGGAGCTGAGTTTTGAATAAATAATCTTCCCAGATGGAAAAGGGAAATAACAGGACAACAGGTAGAAAGGACAAGACCTGCAAAGTCATGGAATCAGGCAAAAGCAGGGAAAGTTTAGCAGAAGATGAGCTGCATGAGAAATGGGACAGAAGAAACAGTCTGGGCTGGATTGTGAAGCACTTAGTGAAACTTTTGGAGGAGCCCGGATTTACCTTGAGGATTACAGGAAGCAAGGGAGGAATCTATGAAGAGCAGCCCCGTCACACCTGTGCTTTAAAAGGGTTTGGATCATAATTTGGAAAGACACAATCCCGAATGCCATAATTCTAAATGTTGACATCCCAAAAGATCAAAATCCTTAAACGTAAATCTCTAATGTCCAAAATCTCCAAGACCACAATCACAGGTTAGTTTTCTTTCACTATTTTATTTTATTCTATTTTATTTATTTAAGATGGAGTCTTGTCCTGTCACCCAGGCTGGAGTGCAATGTCGCAATCTCGACTCACTGCAACCTCCGCCTCCTGGGTTCAAACGATTCTCTTGCCTCAGCCTCCCAAGTAGCTGGGATTACAGGAGTGCACCACCATGCCTGGCTAATTTTGTATTTTTAGTAGAGATGGGGTTTTACCATGTTGGTCAGGCTGGTCTTGAACTCCTGACCTTGTGATCTGCTCGCCTCGGCCTCCCAAAGTGCTGGGATTACAGGCATGAGCCACCGCGCATGGCCAGCTCTTTCACTATTTTAAATTGTCAGCATTATTTGTTATAATTGGCTATGCTATGTATTTCATCTTTGCGTCATTTCCAATACTGGAGGTATAAATTGTGTAGAGACTTTTAAGAGAGTTGTAATTCTTTTCATGCTTTTTTTTTTTCCTGCAAATTTGACTCCATGAAAGTGCATTATCACAACGTTGATTTTCTGTACAAGCATTGTGCATCTATGTAAAAATGTTGAAACTTCCTCAGTAAATGACGAGATGTCCTTTTTGTACATCTGCATTTGTGAAAGACAAAAATTCCTGAGATCTCTGCTCTTTGGGTGACTGCATATGTGGTGGTGACCCATTGTAGTTTTTGCTCCATCTTGTCAAAAGACTTAGGTTGTTCATCATGGCATTTCAGATAACCACAGTTACAAAGCTGATTGCACACAATTACAAACTATAGTGAAATGTGTTTATACGTTTCCCACTTTGACCTATTTCTTTATGAATATGGTTTGTCTGATCATAAATGCTATACTCATGCAACTTTTGTTAGTATACCTAAATGTTTATGCTTACAAAAATAATGTATGCTATTGCTGCTTATTTTTTATTTTTTAATTTTAATTTTTTTTTTTTTTTGAGACAGAGTCTCACTGTGTCACCCAGGCTGGAGTGCAGTGGCACGATCTCGGCTCACTGCAACCTCCACCTCCCTGGTTCAAGAGATTCTCCTGCCTCAGCCTCCCAAATAGCTGGGAGTACTGGCGTCCACCACCATGCCCAGCTAAATTCTTTTGTATTTTTAGTAGAGACGGGCTTTCATCATATTGCCCAGGCTGATCTCAAACTCCTGAGCTCAGGCAATCTGCCCACCTTGGCCTCCCAAAATGCTGGGATTATAGCACTATTACCGGCCTATTGTTGCTTACTTTATTGTATAAAGTGGCCTATGAAGTGTTCTGCTGTGGTTTTTTTTTTTTTTTTTTTTTTTCTCTGAGACGGAGTCTCGCTCTGTCGCCCAGGCTGGAGTGCAGTGGTGCGATCTCAGCTCACTGCAAGCTCCACCTCCTGGGTTCACGCCATTCTCCTGCCTCAGCCTCCCAAGTAGCTGGGACTACAGGACTACAGGCGCCTACCACCACACCCGGCTAATTTTTGTATTTTTAGTAGAGACAGGGTTTCACTGTGTTAGCCAGGATGTTCTCGATCTCCTGACCTCGTGATCCACCCACCTCAGCCTCCCAAAGTGCTGGGATTACAGGCGTGCGCCACCGCGCCCGGCCTCTGCTGTGTTTTTATGTTTTTCAAATAAATCTCCTTTTTAAAATGTAAATAAATATCTGGCCAGCCAGTGTGGCTCATGCCTGTAATCCCAGCACTTTGGGAGGCCGAGGCAGGTGGATTAGTTGAGGCCAGGAGTTCGAGACCAGCCTGGACAACATAGTGAGACTTCATCTCTACTAGAAAATACAAAAAGTGCCGGGCGCGGTGGCTCAAGCCTGTAATCCCAGCACTTTGGGAGGCCGAGACGGGCGGATCACGAGGTCAGGAGATCGAGACCATCCTGGCTAACACGGTGAAACCCCGTCTCTACTAAAAATACAAAAACTAGCCGGGCGAGGTGGCGGGCGCCTGTAGTCCCAGCTACTCGGGAGGCTGAGGCAGGAGAATGGCGTAAACCCGGGAGGCGGAGCTTGCAGTGAGCTGAGATCCGGCCACTGCACTCCAGTCCGGGCGACAGAGCGAGACTCCGCCTCAAAAAAAAAAAAAAAAAAAAAAGAAAATACAAAAAGTAACTGGGTGTGGTGGCACGTGCCTGTAGTTCCACCTACTCGAGTGGCTGGGGCAGGAGAATCACTGGAACCTGGGAGGTGGAGGCTGCAGTGAGCCAGGATTGTGCCACCGCAGCACTCCATCCTGGGTGACATAGCGAGACTCTGTCTAAAAATGTGTGTGTGTGTGTGTGTGTGTGTGTGTGTGTAATTCCTTTTTTTTCCCATGCATAGTTTTACTTAACATTATTTTAGGATCTCTGCTGAAATATTCTTCAAAAATATGTTTTTAAATGGCTCAACAGTATTTTATCATATGATTGTACTATAACTTATTTAACCATTTTATTGTTGTGGAACATTAGGCTGTTTTCAAATTTTCTCTGCTATAAATAATACTGAAATGATGATCCTTATGCATAAATCTTTGACCACATTTCCAATTATTTTCTTAGAATAAATTCCAAGAAGGGAATTAGTAAAATAAAGGATATGAATATTTTAAGGATTTTGCTACACATTACAAAATTGCTTCTAGAAAGGTTATACAAATGTGTGCTTTTACCAATAGTATATAAGAATGCCTGCCTAACTCTACCCTTATTAGCACTGAACTTTATAATATTAAAAGTTGCCAATTCTGGTCAAGCATGGTGGCTCATACCTGTAATCCCAGCACTTTGGGAGGCTGAGATAGGTGGATCGCCTGAGGTCAGGAGTTAAAGACCAGCCTGACCAGCATGGTGAAACCCC
This sequence comes from Trachypithecus francoisi, assembly GCF_009764315.1. Taxonomy (NCBI): domain Eukaryota; kingdom Metazoa; phylum Chordata; class Mammalia; order Primates; family Cercopithecidae; genus Trachypithecus; species Trachypithecus francoisi. The sequence continues at coordinate 79,926,984 of NW_022681457.1, forward strand.
GTCTCTACTAAAAATACAAAATTAGCCAGGTGTGGTGGCATATGCCTGTAATCCCAGCTACTTGGGAGGCTGAGGCAGGAGAATCACTTAAACCCAGGAGACAGAGGTTGCAGTGAGCCAAAATTGCGCCACTGCACTCCAGCTTGGGCAATAGAGTAAGACTCTGTCTCAAAAAAAAAAAAAAAAGTTGACAATTTGTATAAGCAAAATATCACCTCATTTAATTTACATGAACTGTATTAATATGAAGGTTCATATTTCTTTTAGTAACTGGTTGTTCATGACTTAGTCCATTTTACATTCAGCTATTAGTGCTTTTTATTGATTTGTAAGTGCTCTTTACATATTAAGGACATCAAATGTTCTGCTATACTTACTGCAAATCTTTGTTTTTCAGGTGGCATTTGCCTTTCATTTTTGTTTATGGTGGGGCTTTTGTTGTTGTATAGTAATTTTAAATTTTTGGTGACTTCATTGCATTCACACTATGAAAGTTCTTTCCAGATACATAGCTATATCTAATACAGATCCAGCTATGATTTTTACCCTTTGCATTTAACTTTTTTTTTTTTTGTGATGTAGTCTTGCTCTGTCACCCAGGCTGGAGTGCAGTGGTGCGATCTCAGCTTACTGTAACTTTCATCTCCGGAGTCAAAGTGATTCTCCTGCCTCAGCCTCTCAAGTAGCTGGGACTATGGGCGCCTGCTACCATGCCTGGCTAATTTCTGTATTTTTAGTAGAGTCGGGGTTTCACCATGTTGGCCAGGTTGGTCTTGAACTCCTGACCTCAGATGATCTGCCCACCTCGGCCTCCCAAAGTGCTGGGATTACAGGGTTGAGCCACCGCACCCAGCCCTGCATTTAACTTTTTAATTCATCTATTTAACATGTTATTTAAAAAAAAAAAAAAAAAGACAGGGTCTCGTTATGTTGTCTGGGCTGGTCTTGAACTCCTGGACTCAAGCGATTCTCTCATCTCGGTATCTTGAGTGGCTGAGATTACAGGTGTACATCATAGTGCCTGGCTTAATTCATTAATTTTGATATAAGGTACAAGGCAAGGAACTCACTTCTCTCCTGCTTCCCAAGTTTTACTTATTTACTCCCTCCCTCCCTTTCTTTCTTCCTTCCTTTCCTCCTTCCTTTGGAGAAAGAGGACAGATAAGGGGGAAAGAAAAATGGAAGACTCTAGGTCAAACTACGTTTCTGCTTGTGTGGTTAGACGGTGCTGACGGATCATTTAAGTTGCAGGCTTGGAAGAATATAATGATGTCAGTATTAAATATGTTGAGTCTGAAGGTGCTCTGCAAGGATTCAAGAAGAGATAGTGAGTTGGCAGCTGCAATATGGGCATGAAGCTCAGGAGAGAGGTTGAGGCTGAAGTTGCAGCCATGGTAGTCATCAGTGTTTAGATGGCACGTGAAACTACAGGCATGATGCGCTCACCCTGGGAAGATGCGTAAGTAAGAAGAGAAGTGAAGCAGTGTACTCCGGGCAGCAGCAATACTGAAGGGGCACATCAAGGAGAAGCTAGGGAAGGAGAATGAGCAGGAGTAGAAGTAGATAAGATCCAAAGAGATGAGTCAGAGAAGCTAAGGGAAGAGCGGCTTTGAAGAAAGAAGAGGTGATCAGAATGTCAGTGAAGAAGTGGGATAGAGCTCATTGAGTGAATGGGCTGACTGAATGGGAGGTGGGGAAGTGGAGGCAATGTGAGTGAGATGTCTTTTGAACAAGTTTATCCGTAAAGGGAAAGAGGAACAGGGGACAGTAATGTGCTTGGAAGTTAAGATTAAAAGAAGATTTAAAGGGGAGATTTGAGGGTGTGTGAAGGCAGAGAGAAAGGCAATGGTAGGAAGAGGGATATTTAAAATGTGAGAGAACAGATGGTGGTGCCAGGTTGAAGGAGGAGTGATGGGCCCAGGTGGAAGGATGAGTACTGAGTTAGGACACAAGTACTGAATAGTACTGAGTTAGGACAAAAGTGCTGAGTAGTAGAGTAGTACTGAGTCAGGACACAAGTACTGAGTAGTACTGAGTTAGGACACAACTCGGTGAAGATGGCCTCCAAGGTGAGGCCAAAGTTAGGGAGGGAGAAAAGTTGAGACTGTTTGGCCATTATTCTCTCTGAAAAGCAGGAAATGAAGTCATCTATAGAGAATGAGGTAAACAGAGGCAGTGAAGAGAAATATTTTGAGAGAGGGAAGGGTTTACAACAACTGCTGTGGGAAATGGGAAATCATTATGGGCAAGTACACAGACTGTTGAGACTTAGGGCCTGCTAACGGTGACACCAGTTGAAATGGTGACACCAGCTTTTCTCCCCGGAGCATCACAGGCCGGAAATAGAGGAGAAAGTAAATACTTTCATGGATTTGGGATCTGAGGTAGGCAAACAGGTGGGACAGAAAGGCAAAAGGATGAGGGAATGGCAGGAAGAAATTCTTTAAAGATATTGATCAAAGGGTCAAGGTTGGGTAGGAAAGAAAGTGAAGCTAGGAGGGGAATGGTGGGCTTGTTAAATTAGGAATGGTCCAGGGAATGAAGGTCTAAATGAGGTCAAAAAATGGATTCAGTGGGAGTGAGGAAGGAGAACAGACGTTAAGGACAGCAGACGCAGCTGATTCCGAGTTCATTATTTTCGAGACGAAGAAACTGTGGGAGATGGTCAGACTGAGGGCGGGGCTATTTCCATGGAATCGGCTGTAGGATTGCAGGATGCTGCAGCAGAGGATCCCAGGATGCGGACAGTCCATGTGCGTGCTGAAATTCACAGGAGGAAGGCAGAATAGGGGTGAGCAGGGAGATACTGAGTGCCAACGTCCCTGCTGAATAGAGGGAAGATGTCATCAGCAGATGACAGTGACAAGAAAGTAGAGGATCGCATGGCCTCAAAAGAGCAAGGATGTTTGTATGAGGGTGAAGGAACACGTGTGGACAGTGGTATCAGCAAAGGTCACTTGCTACAGTAGTAGGGGGGTAAACAGGTACCTGGGACAGTTACGCAGACCAAAGCGGGGCAGCAGTTTCAAGGTTCTCTGTTACTTTTGTGTGTGTTTGTTGGTTGGTTCATTCAACCATTCATTCAAAAAGGATTTGATGAGATGTGTCTGCTGAGCCCTGAGCACTGTGCTAGGCGTGCAGGACGCTGCCACTTCCACAGGAATGCACCCAGCCAGCAGCCTTTCCCCGTTTTGCCAAAGGTGGCCCCCCTCTCACTCAGCAAGTCCCCCACACCAAAGCCCTGGCACCAAAGCCAAGCAGGCCCTGACACGGCTGGTGACCAGTAGGGGATCTTCTTGTTACAGCTTTTTCCCCAGAGATAAATAGGCCACAGTAAAAAAGATTGCTACATCCTTTCAATAAAGATTTTTTTTCTTTTCCAGACAGCTTGAGAAATGTTTTAAAAGCTTCTCATATTTCCAGTGAAACCCACAGAGAAGAATTTTGCTTGTTATCAGCCCTGGAAGCCTCTGATAGACGGGTGACATTTTTTTTTCTTTTTCTTTCTCTTTTTCTCTTTTCCTTTTTTTCACCAGCTGAAGAGAGAGTCACAGTGTGTTTTATAACTGGCTCTCTGCATTTCAAAAGCTCAACGAGAGCTCTCTGCTAACCCCGATAAGCCTTGGGCTCTTAGCGTCTTAAATACCTCTGACAAGCTATACATTACAGCGCTAATAATTTGCCAAATTTGCGCCCATAATATGATATCTGTAAAACGTCAAGGGCAGTAATGCGATTAGCGGTCTCAAATGAAATATCGAACATTCAGCGTTTAGGTCCTGAATAGGGGGAGAAAGGAAAGGAAATCAATTTCAAAAGCAGGAGGGAAAAAGGCGATAAGCGTGTAATAAAAATAGAGACAGAGGAGAGATGCGGAGGAAGAGACGGGCAGAGCAAGACGCAGGGAGAGATAGACCAGCCTGCATTCATGTTTGAGGCAGGTAAGAGATGTAAAAAACTTTTACAAAGCAGTTCCAACACGAAGCTGGGAAACAACATTTGGTCACCACAGCAACTGGGTTTGGGTAGAAGGAGGGAGGTAGGGGCTGGGAGCCAAGGAAGGGGTTGGCCAAGCCTAGGGACCGGCCTTTCACTCTCTGCCCCCAACAGCCTGCTTCCATAAAACACAGGAAGTTGAATTACAAGGAGTCTGAGGGTGGGCTCTCACCCTGCCCCCACCCACCCGAGGTGGGAGAGTCGTAATGGACTAATTATCTGGCCGGCAGAGGCGGTGGCGGCGGCAGTTCGCAGGAGAGAGGGCCCGGGCTGTCACATACCAGGCTCTAGACTAAATAACAACATCTCACACCTGCAGCTTTACGAGCCCTTGCTGAGAGGAGCCAGTGCAAGCCCTCCCCTCCCTTCGCCCCCATCCAGCGTCCCCCCCATTCACATTTGGGCCCCTACTCTAGCCAGGCTGCTGCTGGGGCACTAGAGTGGCGGGAGGAGTCTCCCCCTGCTGAAGCCAGGACCCATCACTCAATCCTTACAACTTGCAGGTATCCCTACTCGCAATGCCCCTGCTCTTGGGTCCTCCAGGTAATTCCCCAGGGACCTCAGCAAGGGCGAGGGGACTAAGCCATTAAAATACCCTATGCCAGAGGTCACTGGCGAGCAGGTTTGTCTGCACCTGCAGTTATCTGTCTCAGGCTCGGGACGGACGAGGATGGGACTGCGCTGGATGCCGGATTGTGAGGGCAGAAGTGACCAGTGGCTCCTCTTGGGCCCTGGGGGATAGCAGAGGCGGAAGCCCTCTGAGCCACCTCAGCACATTTCTCTGCTTTCTCCTTTCATACCTCTCCGTAACACCATGCGAAGCAGGTTCTTTCAAAACATGGTGTTCCTGCCCCTTCTGCACCACTTGGTCTTGGACCTGACCCCAAAACCGTTAGCCTCATTTTGTAAAGAGATGAGGTTTTGGCAGAGCTGCGTCAAGAGAAGAAGGCAAACAATGACAGATGCAGGAGCCTGTGCCCTAGCAAGGGGATGGCAGTCAGGAAGCACAGGACCAAGTCCTATCCCCACTCTCAATATCCAAGGCCTCTAGTCCCACTGTCTCCCCCCAGTTGGAGGCTCCCAACTAGGGTTCAGGCCAGCTCACCTAGGCAAAGAGGAGGTGAAAGGTGCTGGTTGGCCTGGGGTGGGAGGAAAGCAAACAGGCTGCCTGGGGCCTGCCCAGACCCTTCACTGGGGCAGCCTGGAATGGCCATTACTGGGCCACTTCTTGCGGCACCACGAGCCATTAAAGCAGGAGTGCTCGGGGAGCCATCAGCCCAGTGCAGATGACTTCCCCAGATGTGGCAGTGGGCAGGATGTGGAAGCCCCCAGCCCCAACTCTACAGACAAAACATTCCCGCACTCACCATCCTCGGAAACCCCACAGCCCAAAGCCCCTCTTACAGATGCTTTCTAGACCATTTAGCAGGAGGCAGTGTTTATTTTTGAACATATGTTCTTCCCCATCTCTCGCCTTCCTTCTCCTTTACTAGTCCTTCCAGACCCAAAGCTACCCTCTGGATGGGCTGCCGTTGGTTGTGACTGCCAAGCTCCAAGGCCAGTGTGGGTAGGATGCTTTGTTTTGCCTTTGTGAGTGCTTAAGCATGTGCATGCACACACAATCCTACTTGCTCTAACCTCCATTAGTGGAATGTATGTACCACACCAGCTCCAGGAGGGCAGGGCCTCAGAGATTATCTAAGTTTGTGAGCAAACCATAGACTAAGATGGAGTTTCCCCACTTTCCAAAATGGGTATACTAGTCAGAGATGGCCCCCCGGCATTGCATTCCTTTTGGGAAGGTGACATCAAGCAAGAAGGTCTCCCCCAGGAACCTTGAAGCTCAGACTGGTCTCTACTTGGTTCTCTCTGTCCATGCATAGAGCCCAGCCCAGCGCTGTGCTCAATTATTGTCTACCCCCCTCAATTAAGGTCTCTCTCTTTTCTTCAATAAAGTAGAATCCTCCAGTCCTTAAGTGACCAGTTTGACTTTTACCCCCTTCAGGAAGTCTTCCGTAACTCAAATGCTCTGAGTTCTGCTTCTTCTAATAGGTAAGGGGCCTCACATGTATTGGGGGCCTACTGTGTGCCAGGCACCACGTTAGGCATTTTGCATGTCATTCCATTTAACTTTCAGGACTCTGGATATTATTAGTTCCACTCTATGGGTAGGAAAAGAGGCTCTCAGAAGTTCAGTGATTTGACAATTCAGTGAACACATGATAGAGCTGGAATTCAAACCATGTCCATCTGATTCCAGTCCCACATCCCTCCATCATGCGACGGAGCTTCCCACATGGAAATGTTTTGCAAACATGTGTCGCGGTGTTTTCTAAAGTGTGGTACCCAGGAAAGAAAACAACACTGTAGGTTTAGTCTGGCCAGGGCAGACTAGAGACAAGACGTTTCTTAATAAATCCTAAAGTTGCGGCCATCTTGCTTTGTTGTTTCATGCATAGCTGGCAGTTGACCAAACACTCAGATTTTCTGAGACACTCAGTCTCCCCTTCACCGTGTAACACATTGGTCTTTGGTGCTTGTTCTCTCTGCTTGGAATACCTACTTCATTAATTCATTCATTCATTCATTCATTTATTCAGTAGACATCAACTGAGAGCCTACTACATGCTAGGTACTGTACCAGGCAGTGGAAATACACTGATGAGCTAGGGACAGGTCTCTTCACCACGCATACAGTCTAGTGGGGGCTTTGGGCATTGATCAAGTCATGGCAGAAATAAACATGAATCTGCCGTAGAGCTAAGTTCTGCACGAGCAATCCATGTGGCCACAGAAGATGTGACCTCTTCAGAGAAGTCAGGGAAGACTTGCCTAAGGAAGTAATGATAACAGTGCTGAAAACGCTATCTCACCCCTACCCCCCTGTCCCCCCTCCCCCACACATATACAAAGCCCCAACCCTAGAGTTTTCTAGACTCTGCCTAGAAAACTCCAGCAGTCTTTTAGGTCAGCTCATAGATCACTTCCTCATAGAGTGCTCCTCTACAGTCCTGACCAGGTGAGGTCTCCACTGGACTCTATATTGTTCTCTACAGCATTTTACTTACATTTGGTTACTTGTTTAAAATTTGTCATCCCATTTGTAAACTCCATGAGGGCAAAGAATGTGTCTCCCTGGTTTCCTGCTTTATGTCCTGTGTCAAGCACAGTACCTAACAGGTGCTTGATAGTCCACAGACGTTTGCTGAATAGATATCTTGCTCTCCTATCCTGTACTGGGGCAGCTAAAGTTTTAGATCTAGGTGTAGGAATTCACATTTATTGAATTTCACCTTAGGTGGTGGCTCATGTCTGTCATCCCAGCACTTTGGGAGGTCAAGGTGAGATGATTACTTGAGCCCAGGAGTTCCAGATGAGCCTGGGCAAAATGGTAAGATCCTGTCTCTACAAAAATGTAAAAAAACTAGTTGGGCATGGTGGCGCACACCTGTAGTCCTAGCTACTTGGTAGGCTGAGGTGGGAGGATCCTCTGAGCCCAGGGGTTTGAGTTTACAGCTAGCTATGATTGCACCACTGCACTCCAGCTTGGGTGACAGAGTGAGACCTCATCTCAAAACAAAAACAAAAGCAAATCACATTATTAGATCATCCCAGTTTATTAGCATTTCCATAAATTCCAATCCAGTACTCACTGAGTATCTACTGTTTGCCATGAACTATACCTGATGTTGGGGATACAAAGAAACTTGTACAGTCTTAGCCTTCAAGGAGTATATAATCTAGTTTAGAAAACAGATGAGAAAAACAGTAATTATAATGTAGTTGTTATGTCCAGAATGATATAGCAGCCTACAGAATGAAACTGGTCAATCCGTCTGGGGGGAAGAGGGGTAGGGAAGGCTTGAACTTGAAGTTTTACTTTAAGATGGGCAAGACGCAGGGAGGACTCTTCGAGCAGAGGAGGTAAAATGTGTCAGGGAAACCCAAGGCAGGAGAGGCAGATGGCAGGGAGTTAAGTTGCCCATGAAGGTCAGAACTGAGACTCATGTAGTTTCTTTCTTTCTTTTTTTTTAGATGGAGTCTCACTCTGTCACCCAGGCTGGAGTGCAGTGGCGCAAACTTGGCTCACTGCAAGCTCTGCCTCCCAGGTTCACGCCATTCTCCTGCCTCAGCCTCCCGAGTAGCTGGGACTACAGGTGCCCGCTACCACACCCGGCTAATTTTTTTTGTATTTTTTGTAGAGATGGGGTTTCACTGTGGTAACCAGGACGGTCTCAATCTCCTGACCTCGTGATCTGCCTGCCTCGGCCTCCCAAAGTCCTGGGATTACAGGCGTGAGCCACCGTGCCTGGCCAAGACTCATGTAGTTTCTTACAATCTCTCTCTCTCTCTCTCTTACACACACACACACACACAATATTGGACTTCAGCATCTTCATACCATTCTATTTTTTTTTCCAATCTAAATAATGTCTTCTTGACAGAAAATGCAGTCGCTTCTGGTCATGTCCCCGCTAATCCATTTTTCACACTAGCCCTGAGTTATCTTTCTAATATATGGATCTGCTCATGTCACCACCACCACCCTTCCCAATTAAAACCTTTCAGTGGTTACCAACTGCCCCTAGAAGTCACACTCCATTATGGCAAACAAGGCTCTTAATTTGGTTCAAGGTTATAATTTCAACCCTACTTTCTCCTCACTTTCCCCTCACACACACTCCTGTGAGTCGCAGTAACTGACTAACACCTGCACTTGACTTTCCATGCAGTCTATTCTTCTCTCTACATGGAGAAATGGAGGGACGGGTGTCAAGGAGGTTCACAACTTGGGCCTCTTACTACTGTCCGTGGAGCACCTTGAGCTCAACACTGGATTCCCATATTGCTGAACCATCTGGAGTTCTCTGAATGCTTTTCTTTCTTTTGCTGCTGGGCTTTTGCACATGCTACTTCCTCTGCTTCGAACACCCTTTCTCTGGCTTTCAGTCTGGCTAGCACCTACTTCCTCCATTCCTCAGGATGCAACTGAGGTGTTACTTTCCCCAGGAAGTCTTGCAGCCTCCGCTTCTGAAGCCCCACACACAGCACCCTGTGCTTGCTTTGGTAATGGCATGAGCCACTCTGCATTTTACTAGGTGTTTCTTATCCATTTCCCTTTCTTGACTTTGTCTGATTTATTATCATATGTTCAGTGCCTAGCGTAGTGCTTGACATATACTAAGCTTTAAATAGATATTTGTTGATTAATGACTAAATGACTGAATGAATAAACTTCTCATTGTTCTCAAAACACAACACGCTTATTGACAACTGTGCCTTTCTCTACATGTCATTCTAAAACTAAACTCTTTCTTCATTTCTCCCCACCCCTCCCCACCCCTCCCCACCCGGCCAACAAATTTGCTCTTCCTTTCCCTCATCTACCTCAGTGAATGGTGCCTCTGCCCATTTGTTCAAATTAGAAACCTGTGAGTTTCTCATGGTTCATTTGTTCATTCATTCATTCTTTATTGAGCACCTACCTTGTGCCAGGCACTTTACTAAACAATGAAGACATGGCCTCTAGCTGCAAAGAGTTCACCTTCTAATCAGGATTTTTTTGTTTTTTTCTTTTTTGAGATGGAGTGTTGCTCTGTCACCCAGGCTGGAGTGCAGTGGCGCCATCTCGGCTCACTGCAAGCTCCACCTCCTGGGTTCACACCATTCTCCTGCCTCAGCTGCACCCCCGCCTCCCCGCAGTAGCTGGGACTGCAGGCGACCGCCACCATGCCCAGCTAACTTTTTGTATTTTTAGTAGAGACGGGGTTTCACTGTGTTAGCCAGGATGGTCTCGATCTCCTGACCTCGTGATCTGCCTGCCTTGGCCTTCCAAAGTGCTGGAATTACAGGCATGAGCCACTGCGCCCGGCCAAGAATTAAGTTTCTAAAGGCTCTCTGTCTCTTCTCTGAAACAAACTCCAGGAATACCGTGCACTGCCTGATGGCCCGTGTTGGATTTTCCCCCACTGCAAGCCTGAGACAGAGGAAAGATCATGGACTTTGGCATCAGGAAGAAGTGGGTTTATTTTTGTATTTTTAGAGACAGGATCTCACCCTGTCACCCAGACTGGAGTGCAGTGGGGTGATCATAGCTCACAGCAGCCTCCAACTCCTGAGCTCAAGCGATCCTCCTGCCTCAGATTCCTGAGCAGCAGGGCCTAGAAGTGCTCACCACTGCTCTAATTTTTTTATTTTTTATAGAGATGGGGTCTTGGTATGTTGCCCAGGCTGTTCCCAAACTCCTGACCTGAAGTAATCCTCCCACCTTGGCCTCCCAAAATGCTAGGATTACAGGTGTGGGCCACCACACCCAGCCTAGAGGTGGATTTATTTATATTTTTATTTTATTTTATTTTATTTTTAGACAGAGCCTTGCTCTGTCCCAGGCTGGAGTGCAGTGGCACAATCTCCACTCAATGCAACCTCTACCTCCCGGGTTCAAGTGATTCTCCTGCCTCAGCCTCCCAAGTAGCTGGAATTAAGGGTGCGCACCACCATACCCAGCTAATTTTTGTATTTTTAGTAGAGAAAGGGTTTTGCCATGTTGGCCAGGCTAGTCTTGAATTCCTGACCTCAGGTGATCCAACTGCCTTGGCCTCCCAAAGTGCTGGGATTACAGGTGTGGACCACCGTACCTGGCCCTAGAGGTGGATTTAAATCCAAGCTCTTCTTTATCCTGAACACATTCAATTTAATATTCCTTTTTAACAAAAATATGTAATGTATTAAAATATAACATTTGAGTGCCTACTCTCTGCTCAGTCCTGTGCACAGTGTTGATGATTCTGGATGATAGAGCAAGACCCTGGTCTCTAAAAATATAAAGAGACAAAGTGCTGCCCTCACAGAGCTCACACTTAGTGAACGAGACAGACATGAAACAACTAAACATGCAAATAAACTTCCAACTACATTTGCCAAACACACTTGAAGACACCGGATAAGAAATAGAAAAGTCGGTGATGACAACAGTCAAAGGCCAGGTTAAAAGAAAAAAGAAAGAAAAAAACAAGTGAAATCTTTTTTACACCGGGAAGAGTTCTCTGAGGACATGGCATTGAAGCTAAGATCTGAAGGATGAGGGGAAGCACTGGTGTAAGGAGGCTGGGGGAGAAGGAACCGGGCAGGACGAAAGACCCCGAGAAGAGATGGGGGCCAGAGCAGACAGGGAGCAGGTCTTGCCGTGTTAAGGATTGTGGGCTTGACTCTAGGGGTCATGCCTCTTAAAAAGATTCCTCAGCTGCCAGGTGGAGAGGCTGGAATGGGAAGTGGCAAGGATGGAAGACAGAAATCAAATAGAAGACAGTTCCAGCAGTGATAGAGGACAGATGCTGATGCCTGGATTTTTGGGGGTGCCAGGCAAGCTGGGGAGAAGGGAATGCATTTGAGATAGGATTTAGAGGTAGACTGAGGGGCTGAGGAACAGGGAAAAGCTGAAGAGTGATTCCCAGGTTTCTGGCTTGGGCAAGTGGATGGGGAGGTGCCATGGGAAAAGGGGAGAAGGAGCAGTTTTGGTGGGAAAAATGATGACCAGCATTCTGGACTGGTGAGGCAGAATGTCTGTTAGAGATTCACGTGGTGGTGGTAAATAGGCAGTGTGAAGCTTCAAAGAAAGGTCTGAGGTAGGGTTAGCATGAGAATGGGGACAGGAGAGGACGAAAAGGTGAAGTTAGGTGAAGAAATCACTCATCTTTCTGAACCACATTGTCTTAATGTAGGAAATGAAAATAATATGAAATGAGATCATGTAAAACCACATGGCACATAATAGACACTCAATAAATATTGGTTTCCTCCTCCTTCTCTTCCTTCTTCCCTTCACTTTCTTCCCATCTTCCTTTCTCTTGGTGGTTCTTCAAGCTCTTTCTTTTTCTCACCATCCTTATACGCTGCACACAACTGTCACAAAATGAGGACAGCGAATTTCTTAGAAGCTGCTAAACATATTAAGGAACAAGGGGTCAGGAACAGTTGGCTTAAAATTCACACATTCAACTATCATGCCACGTCCTTCGCTGGGAACACCTTTCCTTTGCTCTTTGGCTGCGTAGCAAACTTCTTAAAGATTCATTTTAAGCTTTGCTAATTCTGTGAAGTCTTCCTTAAGGTCTCTGGTTGATTTAGGTGTTTGCTTCTTCGAGGAGGTACTGCATCTTACATCTATCTTAGCACTTCTCATAGTATTTTGACATTACCTCTTTGGCTGGCCTGTCTCCTCGGTAGACTATGAATTCCTTTAAAGGAGAACTGTTTTTAAACCTCTGTATTTCCAACACTTAACTTAGACGAGGCAGTTTATTTAAAAATATGTGGCATCATCTCCAAGGCTCTGAGATTCCATAATTTTAAGCAAAAAGTTTAGATGAGTGAAAAGGCAAACAACACCCATATCAACTTTGCTATCCTTTTAGAAGGAGATGGTATAGCAGCTAAGATCACATCCAAGCGAGGCAGATCTGAAGGTTTTAGCATCTCATCTTCAGATTCGCATTAACTGGCAAGCCAAGTGTTACCCAGAGGCACCTGCAGCCAAGTCATTATTTCAGGTCTTGGTGCAAGGACTGTATTTTAGGAAAATGCATGTAATTTACAATTTTAACATTCCTACACAGAGGTAGAAGATAAGGACAAGGTTGCCATCTCTGTGCTAAATGCCAAAGGAGGAAATTTCTGTAAGCTGCTGCTGTTTCCTAGACTCTTGGAGCATCTACAGAGCTTGGAGAACCTTGAGATTGCCAAGAGAGCCTTCTCATACTGTGTGATTTTCATGGATGGAATGTTAGCCATTTTTCCCTATACTCGCACTCTCAATTCACACAAAGGGAAAATAAAAGGGAAGTGACTCAAATTAAATCGTAGGTCTGAAGAACTTTGACTCAGCACGATGCCTGGAATAGAGCAGGCATCCTATAAATGTTGGGACAAATAAATGGTTCTGAAACCCCAAATGCCTCAGTTTTTCTTTAAGAACCTGTATTCTCACCATAAGCAATGACTTCTTCATTCCTAGAGCATGCCAATCCTGTGGATCATTTACAACTTTATCTGCTATTACTGTACCTAACACAATAATCAGCACACGAGCTACACCTATATTATTCGAGAACCATCTACTCAGTTGTGTTGACCTCAGCTGATCTCAGCAACTGCCACAGCTCTAAGAGCCCCATTTCCATGTGATTCTATACCCTGCTACCCTTCTCCCATCCCCAGCGACATCCACCCTGTGTTCTGGATTCCCCTAGTGGTCTTGAAACCTCCTGGTTTGTCTGGGCTGAGATTTTCTTCAAACGTTGAGGCAAAATGGGAAGGGTACAGACTGTTGGCTTGGCCCCTGCTGTTGATAGCTATACATTCCCTTTCAACATCAGCCTCCTGGACTTGCCTTTCAGAACTTATTTCCAGTCTTCATAGCCACTCCCTGGCACAGTCTTGCTAGGTCTTCCCTTTCTGTGCTTGTTCCCCTACGACTGACCCATTTTCAAGGACTGGTCCTTGTCCAGCCCAGCTCCTAGCCCCGTTGCTTCTTGACTTTAAACTTTGCCTTCCCTGCTGGACGTGCCAATCTTTGCATCTGAAGCATGAGAGGTTACTGTAGAGGTTATGCACACAACTAGTAAAGCATGAACTTCAGAACCTCCAAAGCCACTCCCCAATCTGTGGTACTGTAACTCTGGTACTTCCCTTGAGCTCATGTGAATAAAACATTCAACTTTGTTTCATTTATGGGTCTTGTTATCATGTTAGCCATGTTTAACCATCTTTTTTAAAAAAAAATCTAAAAGGTAGCCTAATAGCTGGCTAGTTCTTAGCTTAGTCCACAGAGAATGCCTAAATCCCAAGTAAAACAGGGAGCAGCAGGACATTCTGCAGGCCAGAAGAGAAGATCGTTTCAACACTAGCATGGTCATTAGCATTAAAGAGTCAGTTGGGGTTTGACTGTAGAGCCACTAGTGAAGCTCACAACGGAGGAAGCCTAAACCATTCTGAACCAGGGATGAACACCTAATATTCTAGCTTCCCTGCCACTTCTAAAGTCTTCCTCTCAGGCCACATTTCCAACAAGCAATGAAGAATCAATGTCTGAATATTCTAGTATTGTCTAGTTACACAAAAGTCTGATTGATCAGCATTTTATACTCAGGGAAGGCACGGGCTTCCAACATAGCAGCTGTCCCCACGTAATTCCATTATTTTAGGTCACTCGTGTAACAAATCCTGGAAGCCTGCTACGTGGCAGGCACTGGGCTAGGTGCTGAGATTATGGCACTTAACAAGAGAAACAGGGTCCTGCACTCAAAGAGCTCACAGTTTGGAGTGGGAGTCAGACACTAAACAATAAAACTACATGATCTATGACTTGGTTATATTTAGGACTAAGTGATACAAGGATAAATACAAGATGCTACACGACTATATGTTGAATCCAAACAAGCTCTGCTGTGGTGAGACTATGAAGGGTGGTGTGATCTATTACTTGAATGGTTCTTTTCTCTCTTCTCTTATGCTGTTTCTGCTTCCTGAAGGGAAACTTCCAAAGCTACCAAACGCCTCTATTCCAGGAAGAGTGGAAGTAGAAGACATTGGCAATGTGGCATAAGATGCCCACATACCTGGGGAGACAGCCGCACGGGCATGTGTGCTCACACACACACAGACACACGCGCACACACGCAGAGGATGACCCATGAAACATGCCCTGGGGGGAAGAAGAGGAAAGAAAAAAAATGAAATCCAAACAGTCTTTTTCACCCCGAAAACATATAATTTTGTGTAAATTTTTACTTTAAACATCTCTCTTTTCCTGAGCTGTGATACGGGCCCTGTCAAATCCAGGGCCAATTACTGCCATTAGGTTCCCATCATGTCACCGCTTCTCCCCCCGTGTGGAAGGCCCTCGCCTCACAGGCCTATAATCTGCACTCACTTTCGCTCCATCACTTTCAGAAGGAACAAAATTGTTTTGTATGTTTTTTTTAAAAGGGCCTTTATTTGGCCCCTGTCAACTCTGAAAAGAAGAGAGTGAAAGAGAGAGAGGGGGAGAGAGAAAAGAGGAGAAAGAAAGATTGTTTAAGTGTTTAACCGTGAGATTGCCAACAGCAAGCCTGCGGGAGGCAGCCTGGCTGGCCCCCAGGGGCCAGGCTTGGGATCCCAGGGACGCCACACCCTGGGCCTTGCCACTTGCTTCTCCTTTTGGGGCAGTTATGTCCACTCCCAGAAGAGCTCCTTGCACAGGTTCTGATCTCATAGCCTTGGAATAATCTATCTGAAGACATCATCAAATAACAGGCAGGTTCTGAATTGCCAAACCAGCTACTACGAATGTCTATCACAGGCCAGAAAGTGGGGGAACCGTTTTGGACTCCAGATCCCTTGAGGTACTGGCTGCCGTGGGGGCAGAGGGTCAGAGAAGACCCTTGGGAACGCTGAGGATGCTGTTAGCAAAAGGCAAATGAAAGCTGGTCTGTTGGGACAGTGCCTGGCCCATTGGTTGGGTTGGCCTGGTCCCTCTCTTGGCTCAGTCGAGATGTTCCCAACCCTTGCTCTCTCTTCCTCAGGTCAACTGGCGGCTCCAGGAGCTGCCGAGCTCACTGTTGGGAAACTCGCCCTTCGGTTCTTCCCGCGCCGAAGGCTGAGGGCCTTGTGCCACCTGAGCAGCCGCTCTTCTTCCACTGTAGTTACACCTTCCTAAAATCTGCAGACGGTTATCACACCCCTCCGCTTGGCCAGGCTGCCCAGCATGCCTCTCCACTCCCGCCGCCTCCGTCGTCACTTAGCCAAGCTAAACAGATTTAGCTCCTTTAATCTTTCCTCATTAGCTGGCAATCTGGAAAGGAAACAAATGCTCACCCCATACAGGTTCAAGCTGTTGCTTTAACCTTGTAAAAGTGTGTAGGGCGCTGGGGCTGTGGAGTCAGTTAGGATCATTACCATGAGGAGCCACTCCCTCTCAGCTAACCCCCTTAGGGGCCGTCCCCATTCTTTTTGAAACCACCCCAGTGTGTCACCTCCCTTCTAGGTCCCAGAACTCCACATCCAAATTGTGTGCATGCAACTCCCAAAGCAAGGCAGCTTCTAGGGCCTTCCTACGGCTCTTTGTGGATGAGCAGAGATTTCCCCCCAAATATGTTCATTTGTTTCAACCCACCGCCTCCCCCCAGAATTAGGTGTTCATGTTGTTGCTGACTTCTTCCGGTTCCTGAATTGTTCCTCAGCCACACCTACCTATCGGCTTCTTCAGTTACATGCAGCTTTCTCCCCATCCAAAATGAGACCGTGTTAAATTGGCGCAGAATACTCTGTTCATCCAGAGAGTGTCCCTCTCCCTGAATGATTCCCTGCCATCGGTTTTTCTTTACTGTGCAGTTTTCATTTACATACCTACAACCATGGTGAAAACCTGAACCTGTTTTAACAACAGCCACTTGTGGCACGCCCATTACAACACATCTGTTTTTCTGTTTCCAATGTGACCACTTAGCGCTGTTCTGTTTGGTGTGGTTTGGCCCTTAGGCATACTATACACACACACACACACACACACACTCTTCTCAATTTTATTTTACTCCCCTAGATGACAGATTTTTCCCCTTTTCATTGTATATAGTTTCAAACTGACTGGATGAACATTTTTAGGCTTGTTGTACCATTTTTTAGAAGACAGGAGTCACATCTGTTTCACTTCTCCAGCCTCCTGATGGCCCCTTTTACTTTCTATGATTTTCCAGACATAATTATAAGTGGTTCAATCAGCGCCCCGCTTAGCATGTTCCCAGAACACTAGCCTTAATACCTCATGATGGATGTCATCCTGGCTTGCTGATTTGTGAAACCTTTACATTTTCTGAGTATTCTCCTACCTGCTTTCTATCAGGAACGATTTTTGCACAGTCTGCATTTACTTCCTAATTATCCAAATTCCTTTTTGTCATTTTTCTTCTTAAAGACTGATCTAAAAAATGAGCTGAGCATCTCTGCCCTGTAGGAGGTAAGATGAATCTCCCACTTCTCTTCATTTATTAGAGGTCTACATGCTCGCTGGTCTGTCCCCCACCTTTCCTTTCCCCTCACCCTCAATACATTGCTAAACATGTTTATTCCCTTTAACCCTTCGCCAGTGAAAGTTTCTCTCTGGGGTTCAACTTCCTGCCCACAGGTCCTGGGATCTATCTTCTGGTGGCTCCTGTAGCCAATCCCTTTATTTTGTAGAAAACTAGGGTGACCTTACCCAAAGCTATTCCAGCAGGCAAAGCCTTTTCTTTTCCCTGATTCTTTATTAGAATTGGTTGCAGTCTTTAGTGTTCTCCCTCTAGCCTTCTCTTTCTCAGGGCTCCAAAAACAGACTGGCACCTTTGAAAGCTAAGGAGAAAGCTGAAGTGGGCTGCATGCTTTCTTTGCCTGGCCAAAAGGGCCTCAAACATCACTCCCCCTCATCCCCCCACTGTGAGAGTGTTCTCTGCACCATTCAGGCCAACTGGCCTCCATTTTGGGGGCCTAAAGAAATTTCTTAGACCTTGAAGCAACAACCCTTTCTCACCTTTACCTCTGGGAAATCTTGGTTTTCATTTTGCTCGTTTTCTCTGTGAGTTACTACCTTTCCCTTTTCTCCTTTCATTCATTCATTCATTTACAGTATTAAGCCCTCCCAGAAGCACTGGGAATAGAGTAGTGAACAAAATAGCAGGATACCTGTGCTCCCAGTGCGTAACAACCGGTAGGGGAGAGATGGTGACTACTGTCCCACCTCAGTGTGTCACTAGAAACCATGGTACCTTACATTCCAGAAGGACAGAATGTTATGAGAAAGTATAACCGGAGGACTAAATGTACATTGGGACAGAAAGGCTTCTTTGAGCAGTAAAATTCACGGAGACAGGAAGGAAGGGTAAGAGTCAGGTGAGGGTGACGCTAATGTTCTGAAGAGCAAAGACTGCATATTAGACAAACTGAAGGAAAAGCAGTTTGGCTGAACTTAGCCCAGGAAGAGGAGAGTGTCCCAAGCCGAGGCTAGAGAGCAGTGTCCTTGACTGAGCGTGAAACACAAGGAACAGGTTTGGGGAGGAAGGTGCTGCTCCACTGTGCCCTGGGGTAGCTGAGGGAGCAGCTCATGTCATTTCTTTCCTTCCTCCCTCCCTCCCCCTTTCCTTCCCTCCCTCCCTTCTCTCTCTCTCTCTCTTTCCTTTTTCCTTTTTTTTTCAGGGTCTCATTCTGTCACCCAGGCGGGAGTGCAGTGGCGTGATCTCTGTTCACTGCTGCCTTGACCTCCTGGGCTCAAGCGATCCTCTCACCTCAGCTTCCTGAGTAGCTAGGATAACAGGTACACACCACTATGCCTGGCTAATTGTTTTTTTTTTTTTTTTTTTTTTTATTATACTTTAAGTTCTAGGGTACATGTGCACAACGTGCAGGTTTGTTACATATGTATACATGTGCCATGTTGGTGTGCTGCACCCATTAACTCGTCATTTACATTAGGTATATCTCCTAATGCTATCCCTCCCCCGCCTCTCCCCACAATAGGACCCGGTGTGTGATGTTCCCCTTCCTGTGTCCAAGTGATCTCATTGTTCAATTCCCACCTATGAGTGAGAACATGTGGTGTTTGGTTTTCTGTTCTTGCTGAGAATGATGGTTTCCAGCTGCATCCATGTCCCTACAAAGGACACGAACTCATCCTTTTTTATGGCTGCATAGTATTCCATGGTGTATATGTGCCACATGTTCTTAATCCAGTCTGTCACTGATGGACATTTGGGTTGATTCCAAGTCTTTGCTATTGTGAATAGTGCCGCAATAAACATACGTGTGCATGTTTCTTTATAGCAGCATGACTTATAATCCTTTGGGAATATCCCCAGTAATGGGATGGCTAGGTCAAATGGTATTTCTAGTTCTAGATCCTTGAGGAATCGCCACACTGTTTTCCACAATGGTTGAACTAATTGTTTTATTTTTTAACAGAGACAGAGTCTCGCCATGTAGCTCAGGCTGGTCTCAAACTCCTGGGCTCAAGCAATCCTCCCGCCTTGGCCTCCCAAAGTGTTGGGGTAACAGGCATTGAACCTGTAATCATTCTATGCTGATTTTCTTTCCTTCCTTCCTTCCTTCCTTTCTTTTTCTTTCCTTCCTTCCCTCCCTCCCTCCCTCCTTCCTTCCTTCCTTCCTTCCTTCCTTCCTTCCTTCCTTCCTTCCTTCCTCCCTCCCTCCCTCCTTCCTTCCTTCCTTTCTCTCTCTCTCTCTCTTTCTTTCTCTCTTTTTTTGACAGGGTCTCGCTCTGTTGCCCAGGCTGGAGTACGGTGGCACAATCTCAGCTCACTGCAGCCTCCGCCTCCGAGATTCAAGCAATTCTTGTGCCTTAGCCTCCCAAGTCGCTGGGATGACAGGTGTGTGCCACCACACCCGGCTAATTTTGTATTTTTAGTAGAGGTGGCGTTTTGCCACGTTGGCCAGGCTGGTCTCGAACTCCTGGCCTCAAGTGATCCTCCTGCTTTGCGCTACCAAAGTGCTCGGATTACAGGTGTGAGCCAGTGCACCCAGCCTATGCTATTTTCTAATACCATCCTCCTTGTTGCTTGGATAAACACCAGGACTGGTGAAAACCCAAATGAAACCATTGGCTGTATTACCTCTTTTGCCTCAGCTCACTTGAGTAGCCTTCCTGAGTCTTCACACCCATAAATGGGACTGTCTGTATTTAGCTAAAGAAAAACGCAAAAGATATCATTGCAGTAAGGAACCCTACTCTGGGGTGAAGGTAGGGGCAGGAGGAGTGAGGACCATGGAATCTCCTGGTAGGATGGACAACTGAAAAAGTCCCCTCAGTGATGCTGCTGTGCCCTCCAGGGGATGCCCCATTTTTCAAAATTAATCTCTCTTGAGTCCCAGTTTCTTCATCATAAAAAAGGGCTTACTCCTTTCCATCTATCTCCACAGATTAAAAGAAGACTCTCATAGTTCTTTGCAAAATATAGAGTGTTCTTCAGGTATGAACAATCATTATGGTGACAGAAGTTTTCCACCACGAGGGACTCAAGGAGAGGTGAAAACCCTCTTCTGGTCGCTATGGGGAGTGAGAAAGAGATCAGAGAGCGGGGAGGAAGACCTGCTCTCAGTTCCCAGGGAAGATGGAGAAGGCCAGGACATGCGGCAACAAGATGTGAGAAGGATACACACTGGACTCTGACTCTGATTTCTGGTTGTGTTACGTTCCACGGTGCCAATGAGACAGTAATGGAAAGGTCTTTAGAGCAAATGCCACCTACAGCAGAATCCCTTCTACAGATGTTCTTCCATCTTTTGGGGCACCCAGCCCAGGAGCAGAAACTAAGATGCAGACGTTCCTGAGGAGCAGAAGGGAAGATGGGTAAAGAAAAGGGGCAGCCTTTGAGGGAGGGGTGAAAAAAATTTCAATTGCTTGGCAGGGAGTCTTCATCCACCTGCTGACCCCACGCAACTCACCCATCTCTCCTTACTCTGAACACCCTGGAGATGCACTAGCAAACCCTCCCTCCACAGAGATGGGACCTCAGGGGCCAAGGACACCAAGAGCTTCTGGAATATTCACCAGGAGAGGGTCCCCCGCCTAGCCTGAGGAAACAGTTCCACTGCTCCCACCCCCGCCCAACCCTGCCTGGGGAAAGAAAGGTCATTCCCTCCTCCTCTGCTCCTCAGCAGCTTTTCAAAGGTTAAATTCAACCAGCCTGCTCCACCACCCCTGCACGCCCACCCCCAAACAAGAGAGGAAAAGTTAATTGAAAATGCTGTTTAATTTTTCAGCTCCAGTGGATCCTACCCCAGCACAGATGGCTCCCCCAGGACTGTCTGTCCCGAGCCCATCTCCACCACTCCATCGCCTCCCGCCCCAAGCACGGGGGCAGAGGCACAGCCAGCAGTGGCTCAAAGGGAGAAAAAAGAAGGGGGAGTGTGGTGGTGGCGGGTGGGGGCACCGCAACACAAAAGAGCATTCTGAGCCCTTGGTTCCCTGGCCAGAGAACAATGCTACCGACTTGATCCTTTTATAAAGAGAGTTTCTGGTGTCAGGAGACAGCCGCCCAGCGCCCAAGCCGCCTGCACCGGCCACTTCACTGCCCACCACCAACTGCTGTGCTGGCCGGGCTTCATTCCGCACCCCCCTCTGCGTCCAGCTGGAAGTGAGTGTGGTACCAACCCCCACACCACTCCAAGCCTGCCCGCTACTTGTTGCCCCCTAAAGGCTCTGACAGGGCCCCCGAGAGGCCGGCCAGCTGAGATGAAAGGCTGGGACTCTAACTGGATTACCCCGACCAGCCCCAGGACTGAAGAGGCCAAGAAGCCCTAATTAAAGCCATCCCCTCTTCCCCCTTCACCCCACCCCCAATCACCGCAGCATTTCTCCTTTCATCCCAGGTTCTCCACTTTGTTCAAATTTCCGCTATTGATGAGTTACTAGGCTCTGGAGAGGTGGGGTAAGTGGAGAGACACACAAATCCCCTCAGCCTCCTGTAGCTTAAAGCCACTGGCTGTCAACTTGCTTGGACTTCGTTGTCCCCTCCATTGTAGCCAAGGAGAAGCCCTAGAGGAAGAAGCGGAGGAATGGCAAGAGAAAGGGCCAAAGCAGAAGAAGGGGTTGTGGCTGGAGGGAGGGAAGAGATCTGGCTGCTAGGAGACGGCATTCCTCTAAGGTGGGGTACAGCCTGTGGTCTGCCCTGATGCCTGCCCCATGGAGGAGAGCAACACTGGTTTTCTGCTCCAGTGGGACTAGGACTAGAGGGTCCCTGCCTCCTTCTTCTCCTCATCATTGTACCACCCCAACTGCCCCTCCAGTCCCACTTCCTTCTTGTCCTTACCCAGAAACAGTCACTGGCCTTTGGCCTTGAGGGCATGATGGGTTATTTGAGACTCCATGATCAACAATCTATGCTTGGTTCTGGAGTCTGTATTCACTCATTAGCTACTTTTGATCTTCCTAATAATCCCATAAGGCAGGGATTTTTGCCCTCATTTTACAGATGAAACCAAGACAGAACGTTTCCAAGGAACTTCTGTGTCAACGAGTTTACCACACCAGGCAAGTCAGTGGGGAAGCTGAAACAAGAGCACAGGACTCCTGGTTCCCACTCCAGTGTTCGTGCTTTGGCCAAGCTCTCTGAACAACAAAGAAGCCCAAGGTCAGTCAGAGCGCCCGTTTTGGGAGATGCTGGACCTGCTCTCTGCTCGAGGGGAGAGGTTTCACCTGGCTTGGGCCATCCAGCCTGCATGCTGGAGGCTGATAGATGACCCCCAGGGGCAAAGAGATGAAGGCCAGGAGGATCCACTTCTGGCAAAGCAAAAGGCTGCCCCAAGCGGAGAGGCCCTCACCCCACCCCTGCCCTCGCTCCACTCCTGTGCAGACAAGGGAAATATGTGTATGGCACATGGTGGCCAGTGCCAGTGGCCTTCCTGCCTTGGTGTGATGGACCCAAGAGAAGAGGAAGAGTCCCACTGGCCACTGAAGACCATCGCTGTCTCCCACTATCAGGAAGGAGTTGGCAGGCTCTGCCCCCTTCACCCTTCCACACCTGCCGCCAGCAACCCTGCCACCCTCCCAAATCCTTCTGCACACCCAGCCCTCTCTGACCACTACGATGCTGGGCACCAGAGGCTGGGCACTGGCCAGGACACCGCCTCCTTGTAAGAAATATAAAGGACAATCACTTCTGGGCTAGCGTGCCTGGGCATTGCTTGGGCACCAGGTCCATGAAAAGAAGGCATCTTTTATGTGTTTATCCTTTTGTTTTGTCTTGTTTGCTGCCCAGAGAAGAGGGAAGGAATAGGAGTGCTCTATTAACCTAATTTTCAACAAAAGGAAATAAGGGGGTAAGATGGGCTACCTTCTAGAGGTGTCAAGGATGGGGGAGAATGATTCTCCCAACCAGAGTAGGGCGGAGACTGGGGCAGGGCAAGGGGGGAGGGGAGCGGAGAGGATTGGAGGGAGGTCAAGGGAGAAACGAAGAAAGAAGAAAAAAGAAAAACCCAGCAGTGCGCCATGTCGCATTGTTCATGCTCAGCCCTTCAATTTGCTCTCTGCATTCTCCTGCCGTGGGGAGAATGTTACGCTGGCTTAAGGGACAAATCAGACACAAAATAAAGACCAACACTCAGCAGTAAAGCAATTATCGCAACATTTTATGCCAGGACTGTTCCTTTTGAAGGCAGCCTGGTGCTACCCGCATGTACCTTAACCCGTTCCTAATAACCATAAAGTTACCATTATTTACGGTACAAGACATTAAATAAATAATGCAAACTCAGGCAAGCGAGCAGTCCGTGCAGAGCTAGGCAAGAGGGCTTCCCTGCTGTGGGCCAGCCGCAGGGGTTAACGCGTGATGGAACGGATGCTGACTGCAACCTGTCCAGAGGCCTGGTGGCTTCACTCTGCCTTCTCCCTCAGGAGCCCACGTAGAGCCAAGGAGGCGGAGAGGCCAGCTGGCCAGAAGAAATCAGGGAGGGCCTGACCAGAGTCTAACCAAGAGGGAATCCAGCCAGGACCTACAAAGCTCGTGGACTTGGCCAGAGTCCTGTTTCCCTGGGGTTGCCTGGGAGGGAGCCAGGACCTAGAGGATCTCTCCTGACACAGTGTGGTAAAGAAAAGCAAACACGTGCTCTGAAGTCAGGCAGATCTGGGTTCAAATCCTGACTGCCACTTAGAAGCTGTGTGATGCTGCACGAGGGGACAAACTCTCCCAACTCTAGTTTCCTTACTTATAAAACGGGGGAAATAACATATAATGTATGCGGTTGCCGTAAGGATAAATGAGAAACATCATGGAGAGCGAGGTGCACACTGCTTGGCCATTTCATGTCTACTTCATGATAGTTTTTCTTCCCCTCTGAAAGGAATTCTTAGCCTTTACTTTTACAGGTCAGAACCAGTGATGTGGTTGCATCAATGTGAAATGGCCCTGAGGACACCACATGCTTCTAGCTCCAGGTGAAAGAGAACATTGGGAGAGGGAAGAGAGGTCAGAGACAAATTTGAAGAAAAAAGGATTAGATGCCAGCTTCTGAAGACAGATATGGTCACGTGCTTTTGGCAAGAGAACTTTCCAAAAAGAGGTTCTCGGTCTGTGCCGAAAAAGACATGGATGCCAGTGAGACACAGGTGCTGGGATCTTGTCCCTGAGGTGTCAGAAGCTGCTTACAAAATCGGACATGGAAGAGGAGACTTTGCTCTCTCCCTCACTGCCCTTTCCAATTTTAACCATCCATTCATTATACCTGCCCACCCAGAGACTCCGGAGAGCCCAATCGTGTCATGTGCTGTCACAAGCCCGGATCCCTGAGAGGACTCTCAAAGGGACCTGCCATACTGGATCAGCCCCTAGAACTTCTGCCAGGCTCCACGTTCTGAATATGAGCATAGGGGGCCAGTCGAGGCTCAGAAGGGTCAGGGCCCAGGTTCCCCAGATAATGGGGTCCTTAAAGCGTCTGTGTCCCAGCCATTCATGTCCATATCCTTGGGCAGATTAGCCCAAGAACTAACCAAAAGATTTAGGTGCTGGGCTGGATTGGCCCCCATTGGCCCCTTGGCTTTACCACAGCAAATTATTTTTGAAGTGCATCAGGAAGATCTAACCAAGGGTAGCAATGTTGATCAGCATGCCTAGAACTTCACGGAGCATCAGAATGATCTGAGAGCCTGTTAAAACACGGATGGCAGCCAGGCGCAGTGGCTCACGCCTGTAATCCCAGCACTTTGGGAGGCCGAGGCAGACAGATCACAAGGTCAGGAGATCAAGACCATCCTGGCTAACATGGTGAAACACCGTTTCTACTAAAAATACAAAAAATTAGCTGGGCATGGTGGCACGCACCTGTAGTCCCAGCTACTCGGGAGGCTGAATCGGGAGAATCACTTGAACCCGAGAGGTGGAGGTTACAGTGAGCCGAGATTGCACCACTGCACCCCAGCCTGGCCAACAGCAGACTCTGTATAAAAACAAAAAAAAAAAATCACGGATGGCTGGGCCGCACACCCAGAGCTTCCAGTTCAGTAGGCCTAGGGTGGGGCCTGAGGATTTGCATTTCTAAATTCCCAGGTGACTTTGATGTTGTTGGTCCAGGCTTTGAAAACACTGGCCTAAAATTCTCTTCCTCAGATTAACTTTCTCAATGCCTTCTCTTCACCTCAGATCTGGCCTTGAAAGAGGAACAGAATGGCCTGGGATAGCTGTTTCTCTCCTGGGGGAAGCGGTGTGGCAGAGGGTGGAACAGGAGGTATCTGAGATTATATTTGGCTGCAAATCAGATGGAGAAGTAAACCAGCAAAATACTTTTAATGTGGTATTGGATGAGGGCAGTGTGGGCATGGAGGTCTCCCCAGCACACTAATTTGTGTGCACACATGGACATTCTCCTCCTTCTTCCCTTGGCCTACATTTGGAGTCCAATCCTCTTTCTTGCTTGGTGGGACACGTTTTCACCTCCAGAATGCTTTCCTTGGTAACACTTCTTTTTTTTTTATTATTTTTTTGAGACAGAATCTGGCTCTGTCGCCCAGGCTGGAGTGCAACGGTGTAATGTCAGCTCACTGCAACCTCACCTCTCAGGTTCAAGCAATTCTGGTGCCTCAGCCTCCCAAGTAGTTGGGACTACAGGAGTGTGCCACCACACTGGGCTAATTTTTGTATTTTTAGTAGAGACGGGGTTTCACCATGTTGTCCAGGCTGGTCTTGAACTCCTGACCTCAGGTGATTGGCCCGCCTCTGCCTCCAAAAGTGCTGGGATTACAGATGTGAGCCACTGTGCCCAGGCTTTTTTTTTTTTTTTTTTTTTTTTTTGACACAGAGTCTCACTGTGTTGCCCAGGCTGGAGTGTAGTGGCACAATCTCGGTTCACTGCAACCTCTGCCTCCCAGGTTCAAGTGATTCTCCTGCCTTAGCCTCCCAAATAAATAGCTGGGATCACAGGCATGTGCCACCACACCCAGCTAATTTTTATATTTTCAGCAGAGACGAGGTTTCACCATGTTGGCCAGGCTGGTCTTGAACTCCTGACCTCAAATGATCTGCCCACCTCAGCCTCCCAAAGTGCTGGGATTATAGGCGTGAGCCACTGCACCTGGCCCTTGGTAAACACTTCAAATGCACCAAACATTAAAGTAAAAAATATGAATGAAATCTTTAAAAATGCAGCCTGGGCAACATAGCAAGACCTCACCTCTCCAAAAACAAAAGTAGAAAAAATTAGTCAGGCATGACGATGTGCTTCTGTAGTCCCAGCTACTGGAGAGGCTGAAGCAGGAGGATCGCTTGAGCACAGGAAGTCAAGGCTGTGATGAGATATGCTCTCACCACTGCATACCAGCCCCGGCGACTGAGTTAGCACTCTGTCTCTAAAATAATAATTTAATAATAAGAAGAATAAAAATTCACACGTTTTTCTGTAGTAGTCTCTTGTCAATGAAGTTAAATGGCATGTATGTTACAATGTATTGTATGGCTTGTGTGATATTATTATCTCATTGGATTAGAATTATTTGTTATCCATTTGCTTTTCTGTTTAAGAATAAGCTCCTTCAGGGCAGGGACAGTTCTTATTTCCTCTGTGTCTCCTAGGGCCTGGCACAATGTCTAACACAGGGAATGCTGAGCAAACATTCAATGCATGAATATTTGCTCTATGAAGATGAGGCCTAACACCATGCAGATGATTATTACATGTCAAAATAAGAATAATCCCATCTTTATATTCTCTTTCCCTCTTCCTCTGATCTTTCCCCTCTCAAATATTTTCAGGCTGGAATTCAGGGATTGGTTCTGGAGTTATCATTATGGTTGTAGAACCCCTAGAACTGAGAACACATGTGGTGCCATTTAGCGGCAGCCTTAGCCAGGAGCCTCATAAAATGTATGTGTGTGTGTGTGTGTGTGTGTGTGTATAGTGTGTGTGTGAGAGACAAAGGATCGTGCTGCAGCCAGGAGCCTTATGAAGTGTATGTGTGTGTGTGTGTGTGTGCTTCAGTGGTGTGAAGTCAGCTGGGAAATGCCAGGTGCCCACTCCCCAACTTGGAATTGCAGATCTCTAGCCTGCTGCGTGGCTATAGCTCCCTTCCTCCTTCCTCTTTTTCTCCCAACATTGAGAAAGCAGTATGCTGCCTATTTCAAAGACTACAATAGCTCCACATTTTTATGCTTCTTTTTGGAGCAGTTAGAATGCAGAGGAGGGTCAGCAGAGGGCAAGAGCAGGGAAAACAGCTGATTCCTGAGTACCCAGCCCCCCTCTCCTGCACCAACCAAGCCTGCACTTGTCACAAAGTCAGTCCTGGCAAGTGCTCTGCCGCCGCTGCTGTGCTTGGGTGGAGGAGAAACGGAGGGGAGAGAGGGAGGGAACTTCATTCTTTCCTGGCTTAAAAAGTCAAAGGCTCTGTAAGGCATGCAAAAGGAAGAAAGAAATTGTCCTGCTTGGCCGCATTGCTTTCCTTTCTTGACCAGTTCTCCTGCTCACACCCAATAACCCCATGCTTCTCTGCCCGGCTTTCCTCCACCTGGGCCCGGGAAGGGAAATGGGATGCCTGCTTCCCCTCCGCTCACCCATCCCCAGCCTTTCTGCCAGCCTGGGTGTCCCACAGCTGACCGGCCTGCAAACAGGACTCTATCTGCAGAATCCACCCCCTCCCCCTCAACTCTAGCATTAACCTTTCTCTTTCTTTCAACAAAAGCCAAACTCTTTCAAAGCCAACCTGATTGAAATTCAAAAACTTTCCAGGGCCTCTGCACCACTCTCTACTCCTCCCCATACTGACAGCCGCTGGTCACCCCCCCACACCCTTCCCTCCCCCCACCCCCAGCAATGTAGAAAATAGCAGGACAAAGGGCTCTCCCCACCCCCTCCCCCAAGCACAAGACTCTCCTTTTGTGTCACTGTGTCACTCGGGCTGGTGGAAAGGGAGAGCTGGCTCTGGGCTCTCCTATTGTCTCCCGATACCCCCACCCCCACGGCCTTCTGTGGCCTGGAGGCCTTGTGCTGGGTCCCGCTCAGTTGGCCAAATCAAGGGGAGTCGGGGCCTCTATGGGGCCTCCAGGCCCACTCTCTGACAGGAGAGAAGAGCCAAGGGCCTATCTATGCCGAAGGGTGCCCGGTCCCGGGCTCCCAAGCCCCGCGCTGTGGACTCCAGGGTGGACTTGGAGCCGCAGACCAAGGCTGGCTCCCTTATTTTCCTGGACACCAGATGGAGCTCCTCCCTCCCTCCTCTCTCTTTAGAGACTCCCTCCCTTGGCAGCAGTGGCAATTAGAATGGTCTGGCAGGCTCTGGGGAGGGGGGTGCCCAGGTGGTGGCCAGGAGGCTATTAGAGAATGGAGACAGGCAGCCTGGGACACCTCCTCGTACAGAGCTGCAGCCACTGGGGAGGAAAGACCTAAACACTCTTCCATTAATTAATTAATTTAACAAGTACTCATTGAGTACCTATCTTACGCGCTTATTGGGGAAACAGCAGTGAACAGAATAAAGTTTTCCTCGCAGCGCTTACATTCCAGTGGGTGAGACAGACAATCAGCAAATCAATACATATTTCAGGCACAAGTCCACCCAGAAAAAGAGAGCAAGACAAGGAGCCAGACAGTACCAGGTGGGGAGTATGTGAGATGTGGGTGGCAGCAGGGGTGTGTTAGGGAAGTCTCCAGATACAGGCAGAATTTAGACATAGGCCTGGCGAAGGAGCTTCTGGGAAAAGAGACTCCCAGCCCGAGGGAATAGCAAGAGCAAAGGCCCCAAGCTGTTGATTAAGAAACTAAAAGGCTAAGGTGGAGACCCAAGGGCATTGTGTGTAGCCTGTGAGCCCGGAAGGGCAGGGAGGCCACAGAGGGTAGGTCTCTCATGCCTGTAGAGGGGTTTGGATCTTACTCTGAATGAATGGCAAGCCAGAGGAGTCACAGAATTTGATTTATGTATTAAAAGGGCCAGAACAAGGGTAGAAGCAGGAAAACCTTAGGACTCTGTTGAAATTGTCTAGGTGAGAGATAGTGGTGGCTTGGTCCAGGGCCATGTGATAGAGATGGCGAGAAGCTGTCAGATTTGGGAACCAACAGGATTTGCCGACAGGCAGTATGAATGGTGTGGGAGAACAGAGTCCAGGATAACTTCAATCTTTTGGCCTGATCCAACTGGAAGACTGGAGTGGCCACTGATGGGCAGGGTAGAGATAAAGGACATAATTATTGATGCTGTGCAGTTAGAATAAGGAGTTCAGTTTCGGACTTAAAATTTGAGCTGCTTCTTAGACATCCAACTGGAGATGTCCTGTAAACAATGGGGTTGGTGAATTTGTAGTTCAGGGGAGAGGTCTAGGCTAGACATATAAATCTGGGAGTCACTGTAGAGCTGGTATGAAGCCGTGAAACTGGAGGGATCACCTGGGAAGGTAGTGTAGATAAAAGAGAGGGGAAGTCTGAGGACCAAGTCAGGGGTACTCCAAAGTTTAGCATCACCGAGAAAAGGAGGAACCAGCAAGAGGAACAAGCAGTGAGGAAGAAGGAGAACCAACAGAGGGCGTGTCCCAGAAGCGGAGTGAAGAAAGTGTTTCTAGAAGGCGGGAGTGACAGATTGATTATCATATGCACTGAGGATTGGCTGTTGGATTTGGCAATAGGGAAGTCACTAGTGACTTGGACAAAAGCCATTTCACAGGAAGGATGAGGAGAAATCTGACTAGCGAGGGTTCACCTGAGAATGAAAGGAGAGGGGGTGACCTAAAGGGAAACAGAGAAATGGAGAGGTAGCTACAGGGGGAAATGGAAGGCTTTTAAAAAAGATGGTAAATATTTTTGCATGTTTGTATGCTCATAGGAATGAACCAGCAGAAAGGGAAGCTGTGATGGTGAGATTTGGGGACACAATTACTGGAAGATAATCTAAGCTACATTAGGAGAGAAGTTAGGTGAGATGGGGTGGGGGACATGAAAGGCAGGCAGGGTCAATAGGGTGCAGTCTCTCCCATTGGAGTTGGAATTGGGTCACTACCAGGAGTAAATTGGCAGTTGGAGAGTAGGATGTTTAAGTTGGTTATTAGGAAGGGGTACAATTACTGGTAATGACAAGATTTCAGGGATGAACATCAGAGTCTAACTGAGGTGGGGCAGAGGACAAGTTTATTGGGGAAGAGAAGGTCAAGGAACCGAAGGAGCAGGATATTGAGAACGATTCTCTGAGTGTGGCCCTTGGAAGAGCAGCACCATCAACACCACTTGGGAACTTCTCAGAAATGCGCACCCTTGGGGGTCTTTAGACCTACGGAATTCTGGGAATTCTGGGCGTGGGGCCCAGCGATTCGTATTTTAACAAGCCCTGTTGAAAGACTTGATGATAGTAAGTTTGAGAATCCCTGGTATAGACGGTTTTGATGGGTTGTGGCAGTTGAGGAGGGGCCAGACACGGGATCAGATGAGGGCAGTGGGTCTCAACCACGGCTGCACAACATTAGGATCACCAGTAAAACGAAAACTCCCAGTGCTGAGCCTGTGCTTCAGAATCAATTTCCTTATGATCTGGCAGGGAGGGGGACCTTAAGGATATCAGTATTTTTGAAAGTTTACTTAGTGGTTCCAATATGCAGGCAAGGTTGAGAACCACTAGATAAGGGGGTATACAGAGCCCTACAGGAACGAAGGCTTCCTGGGAGTCAGGGAGCTTCTATAATGACTGAAGCAAATGGAGAGCTTGATGACATTGGTCCTGGTATGCTCTCGGGCAGAATTGGGTGGCAAGGCTGTGTGTGCTGGAGATTAGGGTAGGACAGTATTATCAGGAGCATGTGGACCTGTGGAGTTACTACCTGCCAATGGTTCTTTATTTTCTAGGAACCCAGAAAAAAGTGTAGGTGGAAGGATGAATCTATAAATGAAGGAAATAGGGTCGAACCTGCGCCACTCACCAAATATATCCCATAGTAAATGTTGGTTTCCTTCTGGCACACCAGGGTCTCGGGAAGCAACCACCGTCAGAGCTCGGTCTGGGCCAGGCCATTGCTGATCCACGGCTCCAGCCAGCAGCCTCCTTGGCCAGGCCAGGCTTTTCCCTACTGGTTTTTGCTTAACGTGGAAGCACAAACAGCTTTCCAAGTATCAAGCACCCTTGCCTTTGGGGCCAGTCCAGGTCCCTTGGGAGTTCAGATGAAAAGAATTATAATTACCTTTGCAGAAAGATTTATCCTAACAATTAGGAAGCAACTTCCAGCAGAAAGAGGGGAGACATGAGAAAAGGGGTGCTTGCAGCAGTATAGTAGGTGCTCAGTAAAGTGGCTGGTAAATGGAGCAGGGACGAGGGCAATTGTTGAGCTTGGGGGAATGTTGGGGGAATGGAGAGATTTGCATGCACCAAGGAAAGGGGTGGGGATGATCACATACTCATGAGGTCTGACCTTAATACAGGAAGACCTGGTTGGATAGATTGTCTCATACAATAAGACAATATTAAGGCTGGAGACAAGGATTATCACATGGTGGTGATGGGACAAGAAGGGATTGTCACCCACAGGCAGATGAAAGGAATAGGCACACACTGGGGGGCTGATCACACACTGATGAGACCTGATGTTCCCTCAAGACTTGAGGATATTATCCCACACTGGTGGTTGAGACTCCTAGGGTTTTTTGATACAGGAAACCTTGGTCTCTAAGCACAGAGTGATCAGGTATTGACAATGCAATACTTCGTGTGTGTGTGTGTGTGTGTGTGTGTGTGTCAGGGAAGGGAAGATTATCATATAGATGCGTGCCAAGAACCAAGAAGACTCTTAAGAAAGTATCTGGACTAAACTAGCCGGGCGAGGTGGCGGGCGCCTGTAGTCCCAGCTACTCGGGAGGCTGAGGCAGGAGAATGGCGTAAAACCCGGGAGGCGGAGCTTGCAGTGAGCTGAGATCCGGCCACTGCACTCCAGCCTGGGCAATAGAGCCAGACTCCTTCCCAAAAAAAAAAAAAAAAAAAAGAAAGTATCTGGACTGTGGGTAGGGGAGGCACAACTGGAAAGGATGAGACAAACATATCAAATATGTCTGTCATGATGGCGTTGTTTTAACGGGACCTCTAGAGATGCCTTGGGAACTCTAGGCTCGAAGGCCCAGAATTTATTGGAAAGGGGACACTAGTGTAACCGTTGCTTAGCATCTAGGGAAAAAGGCAGAACTGGCCAGAGGAGAAACTCTCCCAGGGGTCCTATCCCCATCCCTAGGCCAGTGTCATAGAGGAGACATTACAGGCCAGGACTCTTCACCTTTGAGGCAATCGCCAAGCCAGCAGGAGGCAGGCAGCACCGTTTTCCCCTCCAACAGGAGTTTGCAGGAGGACCACAAGAAGGTAGAGGTGCCTCCTGCAGCTCTCACACTGTCTGCCCCAGCAGTTTCCTGCTCTCTGGGATGGGCTGCAAAATTATTCAGCATCCTCAAGTGAGCTGGCTTGATTAAGTTTTAGCAACTTGCTAGGTGGACAGGGGAGGCTGTTTCAGTGTTGCGGGGAGGGAAGAACTAGGTAAGAGCTGCGCTCTGGGCTGTCAGCCCACACCACATGAATCTGCCTAGCAGCAGCACCACACTGGACTAGAAAGCCATGCCACTGTGAAGGTGGCCAGGGGCAGGGGTGAAAAGTAGGACCTGCTGAAGTGGCAAGTCACCCTTTCCTACTCTGGGGCATGTGGCTTTCTCCCCTTGGACTTGGCTCTGCAGCATGGGATTGAGAGGGAGCAGTGGTTCATTAATTAAAGTCTTTCCCTTTTTTCCTTAGCATTAATCATTCCTCAGGTCTTTAGCCAAAGCTGTTCAGAGCAGGGCTTTGCATTTCATTAATTCATGCATTCATTCCTTCTCATGCCTGTCCATCCCTCTTCCAGAGATACCTCATTCACTCCCATAGCTTCGGTTATCATAAACATTAGTGACTCTGACTCTCTATCACCAGCCCAGATCTCTCTGATTTCCATCCTCACAAAACTCTCTGTATCCCCACCTTCATCGGGATTTCCCACAGGCACCTGAAATTCAGTTTGTCAAAAGCTGAACTCATTCTCCCCTTCAAATGGATTTGTCCTTACACCTTGGAGGACGGTCCCCCGTCCACCCCATCACCTGGGCTATCCCTCAGCTACTCTTTATTCTCCACTTTGCAGTTACACAGCTCCTTCTAAAATACAGATCTGAGCATGTTCTGCCCCTCTTCAGTAGCTTCCCATAGTCTTTAGGATTCAGTGCAAGCTTCTTAGCAAGGCATATATATAAAAGCCCCACACAAACTGGCCCTTGTCTACCTTTCCAGCATCATTTCTTGTCACTGTTTCATCTATCCATCCATCCATCCATCCATCCATCCATCCATCCATCCATCCAATAAGCATATGCTGAGTGGTTACTAATGTGCTTGACACTACTCTAAATGCTGGGATACAGCAGGGAGCAAAACAGATGTCTGTCTTCCCAGAGCTATAGCTCTCCTGATCTATTTTCTGTTACCCTCTTACCTCTGGGCCAATATATACAAAGTTTATTCTGCTAGAAAGCTCTTTATCGGGCCAGGCGCTGTGGCTAACGTCTGTAATCCCAGCACTTTGGGAGGCCGAGGCGGACAGATCATGAGGTCAGGAGTTTCAGATCAGCCTGGTCAACATGGTGAAACCCCATCTCTATTAAAAATACAAAAATTAGCTGGGTGTGGTGGCGCACCTGTAATCCCTGGCTAACTTTTATTCATTCTTTAGGCCTCCCGCACTCTCCTAACTAAATTAGGTTACGTTCCCTTACTAACTACACACTTCCAAAGCAATTTGTACCAGCCCCATTTCATTGTAACTACTTTTTAAGTTGTCTGTATTCCCATTACACTATCTATTCTTTGAAAGCAGTCTTAGAGACCATCTTGTTGTAACCTTGGTGCCTAGCACTACTGAACTAATTAAGTAGATATTTAATTACCAACTGCTCTGTGCCAAGCACTGTTGTAGTCTAAAAATATTTATCTTGCTAGTCAAATCTATTCTTTTTGTGTGTGTGTG
This sequence comes from Trachypithecus francoisi, assembly GCF_009764315.1. Lineage (NCBI taxonomy): Eukaryota > Metazoa > Chordata > Mammalia > Primates > Cercopithecidae > Trachypithecus > Trachypithecus francoisi. Next base: position 79,960,976 of record NW_022681457.1, read on the forward strand.
TATCTTTTGTTTCTGGTTTTATTTGTTTATTTGTTTTTTGAGACAGGGTTTCACTCTGTTTTCCAGGTTGGAGTGCAGTGGCATGATCACGGCTCACTGCAGCCTTAACCTCCCAGCCTCAAGTGATCCTCCCACCTCAGTCTCAGGAGTAGCCGGGACTACAGGTGTGTGTCACCACACCCAGCTAATTTAAAAATTTTTGGTAGCGATGAGGTCTTGCGATGTTGTTGCCCAGGGTGGTCTTGAAGTCCTGGGCTCAAGCAATCCTCCTGCCTTAGCCTCCCAAATTGTTGGGATTACAGGCGTGAGTCACTGTGCTCGGCCTGTTTCTGTTAATGGTGCTATTCATTACTCCCAGGCACCCATAGAAATTTCATTATGAAGTGATTCCTTTTTTTTTAAAGACAAGTTAGAGATTTATTTTTATTAAATTCTATCTACTTTTTTTGATAGGTAATAATACATTGACACGATTCAAAATTCAAAAGGTACCAAAAGAAAGAGCAAAAGTCTTTTTACCCAGCCCCTGGAGTTTGCCTCCCAAGAAATAATTTTATCGTTTCTTTTGCAGCGATTTTTTTCACATGCAAACAAATACATTTCCACAAAAGGAGGCATATTAAATCTAGTGTTCTGTATCTTGTTTTTTTTTTTAACAGTATGTCTTGGAGGTCACTGCATATTAGTAATCTAAACAGCTGCCTCATTCATTTCGGTGGCTGCGTGGTGCTCCATGGCATGCATGTACCATACTTCTTTAACCTGTTCCCTAGAGAGGAACATTTAGATTGTCTCAAACTTTTGCTGTTTCAAACAATGCTGCAAATGCTATTTCATGCATGTCTGAGAATATCTCTAGTTGAATTAATTTCTTTTTCTCGCTTGTACATCAATCAATTTTTAGCAAGTCTAATAGATTGTCTAGCCCTGTAATCTCTCTTGAGTTTAACCCTTCATCCCTTCTCCACCATCCCCACTATCACTGTTCCAATTCAAGTCCTCATGATTCATTTTCTTTTTCTTTCTTCTTCTTTTTCTTTTTTTTGACAGAGTTTCCGCTCTTGTTGTCCAGGCTGGAGTGCAATGGCGTGATCTCGGCTCACTGCAACCTCTGCCTCCCAAGTTCAAGCGATTTTCCTGCCTCAGCCTCCCGAGTAGCTGACCTCAAGTCATCCACCAGCCTTGGCCTCCTAAAATGCTGGGATTACAGGCATGAGCCACAGTGCCTGGCCCTTTTTTTTTTTTTTATAGATACCTTTATTAACATATAATTCATATGCCATACAGAGACCCATATGAAGCATAAAATTCAGTAATTTTATTTGATTTATCTTGCTTTTTTTTGAGGTGAGGGAATCTCACTATGTTGCCCAGGCTGGTCTCAAACTCCTGGGCTTAAATGATCCTCCAACATTAACTACAAGTGCACGCCACTGTGTCCAGCTAAAATTCAGTAGTTTTACTACAGGTTGCATATCCCTTATCTGAAATGCTTAGGATCAGCAGTGTTTTTGGATCTGGGATTTTGGAATATTTACATATACATAATGACATATCTTGGGGATAGGATCCAAATCTAAGCACAAAATTTATTTATTTATTTATTTATTTAATTTATTTTTTGAGACGGAGTCTTGCTCTTGTCACCCATGTTGGAGTGCAATGGCACGATCTCGGCTCACCACAACCTCCATCTTCTGGGTTCAAGCGATTCTCCTGCCTCAGCCTCTTGAGAAGCTGGAATTACAGGCGCCCGCCACCATGCCTGGCTAATTTTTGTATTTTTAGTAGAGACGGGGTTTCACCATGTTGGCCAGGCTGGCCTCGAACTCCTGACCTCATGATCCATCCGCCTTGGCCTCCCAAAGTACCGGGATTATAGGCGTAAGCTACTGCTCCTGGCCTATTTATGTTTTACATATACCTTACACACATAGCCTGAAGGTAATTTTACACAACATTTTAAATAATTTTGTGCATGAAAGTAAGTTTTCACTGTGTTTTGATTATGAACCATCACATGAGGTCAGTATGGAGTTTTCCACTTGTGGCGTCGTGCTGGTGCTCAAAAATTTTGGATAGCCAGGCAAGGTAGTATGCATCTGTAGTCCCAGCTACTCAGGAAGCTGAGGCAAGAGGAATGCTTGGGCCCAGGAGTGTGAATCCGGCCTGAGCAACATAATGAGACCTCGTCTATATTTAAAAAAAAAAAAAAAAAAATCAGATTTTGGAGCATTTCAGATGCTGGATTTTTACAGTAGGTATGCTCAACCTGTACGTTAAAAGAGTTGGCTAGCCGTCACCACAAATGGCTTTTAGAGCATTTTCATCATCCCTGAAATCCATACCTTTTTTTTTTTTTTTTTTTGAGACGGAGTCTCGCTCTGTCCACCAGGCTGGAGTGCGGTGGCGCTATCTCGGCTCACTGCAAGCTCCGCCTCCCGGGTTCCCGCCATTCTTCTGCCTCAGGCTCCCGAGTAGCTGGGACTACAGGCGCCCGCCACGGTGCCCGGCTAACTTTTTTTTTTTTTTTTTTTTGTATTTTTAGTAGAGACGGGGTTTCATCGTGGTCTCGATCTCCTGACCTTGTGATCCGCCCGCCTCGGCCTCCCAAAGTGCTGGGATTACAGGCGTGAGCCACCGCGCCCGGCCGAAATCCATACCTTTAAATGGTCACCCCCAATCCTCCCCTCACCCCAGCCCTAGGCAACTACTCATCTTTCTGTCTCTATAAATTTGCCTATTCTGAATATTTCATATAAATGGAATCATGTAATACATGGCCTTTTGTATCTGATGTCTTATAATTAGCATGATGTATTCAAGATTCTTCCATGTTATAGCATGTAACAGTATTTTATTCCTTTTATGGCTAAAAATATCCCATTGTATGAATAAGTCACATTTGTGTTTATCCATTCATCAGCTAACGGCTTTTTGGGTTGCTTCCACCTTTGGCTATCACGAATAATACTTCTATGCACATTAGTGTACAAGTTTTTGTGTGGACCTATATTTCAGTTCTTTTGGGTGCATACCTAGGAGTGGAATTGCTGGGACAAATGGCAACTCTATCTTCAGCTTTTTTTTTCTGAGACAGAGTCTCACTCTGTTGCCCAGGCTGGAGTGCAGTGGCCAGATCTCAGCTCACTGCAAGCTCCGCCTCCTGGGTTCACGCCATGCTCCTGCCTCAGCCTCCCGAGTAGCTGGGACTACAGGTGCCCGCCACCTCGCCCAGCTAGCTTTTTGTATTTTTTAGTAGAGACGGGATTTCACCGTGTTAGCCAGGATGGTCTCGATCTCCTGACATCGTGATCCGCCCATCTCGGCCTCCCAAAGTGCTGGGATTACAGGCTTGAGCCACCGCGCCCAGCCTATCTTCAGCTTTTTGAGGAACTGCCAGACTGTTTTCCAAAGTGGTTACGCTATTTTACATCCCCACCAGGAGCATATGGTTCTTCAAATTTCTATACATTTTTTACCAGCACTTGCTATTATCTGACTTTTTGATTATATCCATCCTAATAGGTGTAAAGCAGACTCTCAGTGTGGATTTGATTTGCATCTCCCCGATGACTAAAGACATTGAATATGTTTCATGGGTTTGCCGAGTATTCGTACATCTTCTTTAGATAAATACAATTCAGATTCTTTGCCCATTTTAAAATTGAGTCATTCTTTTTATTATTGACTTTACTTCTTTCTTTCCAATCTGATGACTGTGATTTTCTTGCCTAACTGCCCTAGCTAAAACCTCCAGTACCATATTGAATACAAATGGTAAGAGTGGACATCCAGCCAGGCACAGTGGCTCACACCTGTAATTCCAGCACTTTGGGAGGCGGAAATGGGTGGATCACTTGAGACCAGGAGTTCAAGCCCAGCCTGGCCAACAAGGCAAAACCTCATCTCCACTAAAAATACAATAATCAGCCAGGCGTGGTGGTGTGCACCTGTGGTCCCAGCTACTGAGGAGGCTGAGGCACGAGAATTGCTTGAACCCAAGAGATGGAGTTTACAGTGAGCTGAGATCATGCCATTGTACTCCAGCCTGGACAACAGAGTGAGACCTTGTCTCAAAAGAAAAAAAAAAAAAAAAAAGAGTGGACATCCTTGTCTTGTTCCTGATCTTAGGGAAGAAGCATCCAATCTTTCCCCATTGAGCATGGAGGAAGACCCCTTCTATTCCTAGTTTGTTGAATGTTTTTATCATGAAGTGGTGCTGAATTTTGTCAGATGCTTTTTTTGCATCTATTGAGATGATCATATAGCTTTTATTCTCTCTTGTATTAATAAGGTATATTACATTGATTTATTTCGTATGTTACACCAACGTTGCATTCCTGGAGTTAGTCCCATGTGGTCACAGTACATAATCCTTTTTTTTTTTCTTTGAGACGGAGTCTCACTGTGTCGCCCAGGCTGGAGTGCAATGGCATAATCTCGGCTCACTGCAAGTTCCGCCTCCCGGGTTCACACCATTCTCCTGCCTCAGCCTCCTGAGTAGCTGGGACTACAGGCACGGGCCACCACACTCGGCTAATTTTTTGTATTTTTAGTAGAGACAGGGTTTCACTGTGTTAGCCAGGATAGTCTCGATCTCCTGACCTCATGATCCACCCGCCTCGGCCTCCCAAAGTGCTGGGATTACAGGCGTGAGCCACCGTGCCCAGCCTACATAATCCTTTTTATATGTCACTGGATTTGGTTCACTAGAATTTTGTTGCGGATTTATATATCATAAATATATATAAATAAAAATATATAAATATACAAATATATATTAAATATTATATATAATATATAAATAAATATTTATACATATTAAATATTATATAAATATTTATATATAAATATATAAATAAAAATATATAATATACAAATATATATTAAATATTATATAAATATTTATACATTTATATATTTATATAAATATTTATATATAATATATAAATAAATATTTATATATTTATATAAATAAATATTTATATATATTTATATAAATATTTATATATATTTATATAAATAAATATTTATACATTTATATATATATATTCATAAGTTATTGGTCTAAAGTTTTATTTTTTTGTGTGATGTGTTTGCCTGGTTTTGGTATCAGAGTAATAGTGGCCTCATGAAATCATTTAGAAAAGGTTCCCTCTTCTTGTATTCTTTGGAAGACTTAGTGAAGAATTGGTATTAATTGTTTTCTAAAATGTTTGGTAGAATTTACCAGTGAAGTAATCTGGGCTTGGACTTTTCTTTGTGGGAAATTTTAAAATTACTAACTCAATTTCCTTAATTGTTATAGGTCTATGCAGATTTTCCTTCTTCTTGAGTCAGTTTCAGCAGTTTGTGCTTTCTAGAAATTTGTCCATTTTATCTGATTTATCTAACTTTTTGGAATATATTTGTTCATAATAGTCTCTTATAATGCTTTTTTATTTCTGTAAGTCTGGTAGTGATGTCTCCTTTTTAATTCTTGATTTAGTAATTTGAGTCCTCTTTCTTGTTCTTATTTATTCTAGCTAATGGTTTTTCAATTTATTGATCTTTCCAAAGAACCAATTTTTGGGTGTGTTGATTTTCTTCTTTGTCTTTCAATTATATATTTCATTTATTTATGATCTCGTCTTCATTTCCTTTTTTCTGCTTGCTTTGGGTTTAGTTTGCCCTTTTTTTAGTTTTTCAATTGGAAGTTTAAGTTATTGATATAACATCTTTCTTCTTTCTAAAGTATAGGCATTTACAGCTATAAATTTCCCTCTGAGCGCTGTTGTGGCTGGATCTCATAAGTTTTGGTGTTGTGTTTTCATTTTGATCTATTTAAAGGTACTTACCAATTTCTGTTGTGATTCTTCCTTTGATACCTTATTATTTATCTTTAACTATCCTTAAGAAACATATCCAGTATTTCTCTTTCTAGTTGATTTAATATTTTGCTACTCAACTGGTCTTACGAAGAACGGTTTAGTTTAATAATATAGGTTGATAAATTCAAAGATAGAATTATGTATAAAACAAAAAAAATATAGAAAAGAAAGTAATTAGCTCTAACAAAGTACATTTTACAACAGGGATAATGACTGAGCAGGGTTTATAAGGACAAAGAGTAACACACCAGCTAGGCACAGAGATGACAGACCATTTCCCAGGTGGTGGAAACAGCATGAGTAAAGACTTAGAGCGGCCGGGCGCGGTGGCTCAAGCCTGTAATCCCAGCACTTTGGGAGGCCGAGACGGGCGGATCACGAGGTCAGGAGATCGAGACCATCCTGGCTAATACGGTGAAACCCCGTCTCTACTAAAAATACAAAAACTAGCCGGGCGAGGTGGCGGGCGCCTGTAGTCCCAGCTACTTGGGAGGCTGAGGCAGGAGAATGGCGGAAACCCAGGAGGCGGAGCTTGCAGTGAGCTGAGATCTGGCCACTGCACTCCAGTCCGGGTGACAGAGCGAGACTCCGCCTCAAAAAAAAAAAAAAAAAAAAAAAAGACTTAGAGCTATGAGACAAAAGGAGATATTCAAGACTACCTTTCCCCTATTTCAGGCAATGGGACTCTGGTGAAGTGGATTCTGCCCCTCCATTCAACTGCGGGGTCATGAATGTGACCCAGGCATTACACAGTTGAAGCATGACTTCTCCCTGGCCTCAATGATTAGTTCAGGAATGGGCGTGAATCAAAACCGTGGGATGCGCCAGGACTTTCCCTGAGATTTCGAGAAAAAGACTTTTGCTTTTTGTGCTGAAAAATGCGCAACAGGCAGCTGAAAATCTAAGTCATCCTCATGTAGTTTTAACCAGGTAGATGGATGACAGCCAAGGGCGAGTGCCTGCCACATAGTGGGAACTCAATGCATATTCACTAAATACATGAATGCATGAACGATTGTATAACAGAATCCCAAGGGATACCAGGAGCTCCCAGCTGAAAGCCATCTCCCTTTCCTCTGAACTCCCAAGACAGCTTATCAGAATTGTTCTTACAGTGCTTACCATCTTCTGCTTCATAGTATGTATAGTTACATGGAAATGTGTATTATCTCTTAGTATTGAATGCTTGTCTGATGCTACTTATTTGTAGTCTATATAAGATTTTATATCATGTGGCCCCTTACCTACCTCTTCAGTACTTTTTTTGCTCCAGCAGTGTTTTATAACTTGCTGTACCCTGAACATGCCATGTTCACTTGTTCCTTTTCCTCCAGAATACAAGAACGCTTCAACTCAATTACTAACCAAGTGCCTTTTACTTGCAAAGTGAGATCCTTATTGAAGGATGATATCAACCTAGGGTGGTAATGAACACTTTTTAATTAAATACAGTAGAACAGAGCCAGGAGGGGTGGCTCACGCCTGCAATCCCAGTACTTCGGGAGGCCAAGGCTGGCAGATCACTTGAGACCAGGAGTTAGAGACCAGCCTGGCCAACATAGCGAAACCTAATCTCTACTAAAAATAGGAAAACTTAGCTGGGTGTGGTGACATGTGCCTGTGGTCCCAGCTGCTTGGGAGGCTGAGGCAGGATAATTGCTTGAACCTGGGAGGTGGAGGTTAGAGTGAGTCCGAGAGCACCACTGCACTCCAGCCTGGGTGACACAGTGAGACTCCGTCTCAAAAAAAAAAAAAAAAAAAAAGAAAGAAATACAATAGAACAGAACAGGGACATAGAACATGGCAGAATATATCACATAAAGGAAGGCTAAGTACTATTTTTGTGAAACTTCTGTTTCACTTGGTCGTGTGTACTGAGTCATGATGTAAAATATATTTCTTACTGCAGAGCACAGTGCAGGCTGGGCATGGTGGCTCACACCTGCAATCTCAGCACTCTGGGAAGCTGAGGCAGGAGGATCATTTGAGCTCAGGAGTTCAAGACCAGCCTGGGAAACACAGCAATACCCCATCTCTAGTAAAAATTACAAATTATGACATGGCAAAACCCTGTCTCTACTGAGAATATAAAAATTAGCAGGGCATAGTGGTGCTTGCCTGTAGTCCCAGCTACTCAGGAGGCTGAGACAGAAGGATCACCTGAGCCTTGGGAGATCGAGGCTACAGTGGGCCGTGATTATGCCACTGCACTCCAGCCTGGGTGAAAGGGCAAATCTCTGTCTCAAAAAAAAAAAAAAAAAAAATCACAATGCCAAAAGGCCACCACTGTAAGACACTCCTGTTACTAAAGTGGGCAGTTCCCTATTTATTTTTATATTTATTTACTTATTTTTTTGATACAGAGTCTCACTCCGTCACCCAGGCTGGAGTGCAGTGGTGCAATCTCGGCTCACTGCAACCTCCACCTCCCAGGTTCAAGTGATTCTCCTGCCTCAGTCTCCTGAGTAGCTGGGATTACAGGTGTGCTCCACCATGCTCAGCTAATTTTTGTATTATTCTTATTATTTTTTTCGTAGAGATGGGGTTTCACCATGTTGGCCAGACTGGTCTCGAACTTCTGACCTCAAGTGATCCACCCTCCTCAGACTCCCAAAGTGTTAGGATTACAGGCAGGAGCCACCATGCTCGGCCCAGGTTCCTACTTTATAACTCAAACAAATAAGGATGCCCAGGGGCTTCTCTCCCTGTATCTCCATCCTAAATTTTGAGACTTTACCCTCAAAGCCCAAATTCTGCAAAAGGGTCACAAATCAGGGTATAGTCCTTACTTCTGTTGCAACAACCACAATTTTATTTTATTTTTAAAAATTATTTATTTATTTACTTATTTTTGAGACAGAGTCTCGCTCTGTCACCCAGGCTGGAGCACAGTGGCACAATCTCATCTCACTGCAACTTCTGCCTCCCCGGTTCAAGCAATTCTCCTGCTTCAGCTTCTCAAGTAGCTGAGACTACAGGCATGTACCACCATGCCTGGCTAATTTTTAGTAGAGGCAGGGTTTCGCCATGTTGACCAGGCTGGTCTCGAGCTTCTGATCTCAGGTGATCTGCCCACCACGGCCTCCCAGAGTGCTGGGCTTACAGGCGTGAGCCACCACACCTGGATGACAATTTTTAAACCGTCCTAATTCTAACACACAACCTGGGCCAAAGCAGTTTGCTGCTGTTAACTGTGTTACTTATAATACTAGTTAACATTTATTGAGCACTTGCTGTTTGCCAGGCATTGTTCTAGGCTTTTTGCATGGATTATCTTATTTATTCCTTAGAACAACCATAGAGGTGGATAATATTATTGCCAATTTCATTTGGTAGATTGTGAAGATTGACTCCTGGAGATACTGGCTCAACTTCCCAAGTCCACACAGCTAGGAGGTGGTGGAGCTAAGATTTGAACCCATGCAGTCGAGCTTCCCAGCCCACTCTTAGCCATGAAGCTCCAACTCCACTAGGCTTCCCAAGTGGGCTTTCCTGTTGAACAGACACATGGAGGTGTCATGAACAGCTCTTCTGGAATGGCCCTAGGGAGATACTGCTGAAGACGATTCTACACTGTGATGCTTACTTTTCCTAACCAACCATTTTGATAAAAAAGCAGCATGATTTATTTGGCCCTGGGTCCGTAGTTCAATGTTAATCTGCATGTTGGTTTAAGCTCTCACTAGTAACCTTGGAAAGAGAGAAAAGAAGAAGAAAAATGAGGCCAAAATTCATTTTAAATTTTAAAGTTATTTTTAAAAAGAAAGATGATGGGGGAAGAGAACATATGTCTGACTCTTGAAAGGAATGAGCCTCTGTCTGTTGCCCATGATTTTCTCCGACTTTGAAGCTCTGGCCCCTGCTGGAGCCTCTGAGCTCTCTCAGCCTATGTGCTCCTGTTAAAGGTGATGAGGACAAAATTGGGACAGGTCGCCGAAAAGACCCCCCCCACCACTTTGTTCTGGGCGAATGCTTTGTCTTTCTGAACATTCTCAGCTTTAGCTAAGCAAAGAAAGGGCAGCCCCTATTTCATAAGAAGAAAGCGAGAGGGTCTGGGAGACTGTTCCTTCCCCAAGTATTCAGAGAGTTGCTGAATAACAGGGAGAAAAGAGTCAGAGAAAGGACAAAAAAAAAAAAAAGTAAAAATAAATAAAAAATAAAATGACACAGCAGAGCTCTAAGCCCTCGCCTATCAGCTTTTACAGAGGGGCAATAGATTTTCTTCATTGCCAGTCCTGACTTATCACAGCCTTGTTTTTAATGAGGTATAATAAGGGGAACATTTTGTAACAACACGGTTCCCCTATTTTATCCCGCAAACAGCTGTGTCATGCTTGTGGCTGGAAGAATGAATCATATCTCTGCCTGCATATGCTAACTCCCATGTAATTACCTCAGCATCTTAAATAAAGCAGGCCCTAAACCTGTCGCTCATATTACAAGCAAACGGTGCAGACCTCGTAACTGGGGCCTCTATTATTACAATTAATTTATCACAGAAGCGACTGAGATTAGAGGCTAGAATTAAAACCCAGAGCATGGAGAGTCACCGCAGTGACACTGAAAAACAGGCTCTTGAGAGGTAGCTGGCTCCAGCGGCTGCCTGACTAATGCCTTTCCTGGGGAAAAACGACCTTAGTTGGATTTTGTTTTCTTTACATTTTTCCCACTCGAAGATTTTACTAAAGTGATTTCGGTGCCTCTCTTGATTCAAAATGATGTTGGAAAAATTCTACCTGCTACTTAACCAGAACCCTGAGCAGGAGTCACCATTTTCTCATTCTTAAACGACCACTGTCTCTCCGTAGGAGCAATCCCAGGAGACCTCCCATTTGTTTTTGTTATTAGAAAGGAATTTCTCACAACATCAGTTTGTTTCCTTTCAGGGCACAGGAGATTGGGGGGAGGGAGAGAATAGTCTAGAACATTTGCCTCAAATATGAAATGCTGTTTGTATCTCTTCAGGCAGGGGTTTCTCAGCCAGGGTTCCTCAACTGAGCCACAAAGACAGAAGAATTACCTGAGCAACTATTTTCTTTCTTTCTTTCTTTCTTTTTTTTTTTTGAGACGGAGTCTCGATCTGTTGCCCAGGCTGGAGTGCAGTGGCACCATCTCAGCTCACTGCAACCTTCACCTCCCAGGTTCAAGTGATTCTCCTGCCTCAGCCTCCCAAGTAGCTGGGACTACAGGTGCCCGCCACCATGCGCAGCTAATTTTTTGTATTTTTAGTAGAGATGGGGTTTCATCATGTTAGCCAGGATGGTCTCCATCTCCTGACCTTGTGATCCACCTGCCTCGGCCTCCCAAAGTGCTGGGATTACAGGCATGAGCCACCGTGCCCGGCCATCAGAGCAACTATTTTCTTAGTTCTCCCAAGGACAGTACAACTTGTACATCTAGACTGTACATTCCAGATGCGCAGGAGAGAAATTCATTAATTACAGTCAATGGCTTAGGGCATTTGTGCTTACGATGGTTGAAAAAGGTTGAAGAGAGACAATCAGATTGACCCATTTACAGCAATACTGAGGGACCCACCCGAGAACTCTCCTCCAGATGTGAGTCAGCTCCCATTCTGTTCAAAACAGTTCTTACTCAGCCCCTGGTGCCCAGGCTCCTTTCGTCCATGGGGTGGCCTCTGCCAGTCCTCCCACCTACAGCCCTAAATACAGGCTATGTCTCCAGACACGGGCACAGGGGGATCCTGTGGCTGTTGCCTTCATACTTGCTGGTGCTCAGCAGTCTACTGTCTTTGTGAGTTCTACCCGCTGTGCAGCAGAGTGTACTATGTGCTCACTGAAACCCGTTTCCTCTTCTTCCTGGGCACACAGCTCGATTGCATTCCCAGCCTCCCTCGCAGTTAGATAGGAATTCCCCTCACTGGATCGTAGGTGGAGGTGACGTAAGCCATTTCCCCTGAGCCAATACAAATCTCCTACTTGACCCTTCATGCTCTTTCTTTTCTCCTATGCCAGTTAGAGCATCTAGCAGGGGGATCCTGAACCCTAGGGGACGGCTCAACCTGAATTCCAAAGGCACTGCTATGTGACTGCCTTCTAAAAAGGATTTGTTGGATGTAGTCATTAGCCTACCCTGACTAATAAACCCTGAAAATGAGATGCTTTGACCCCACCTCAGGAGGCTCTACAGCTTGTGAAGAACAAGGAAGGAAGCAGAACCAGCCCAAGGCTGGGAAACAGTTGTCCCCAGATTTTGGAGACATTTCACTGCTTGCCTAGGAAAAGCAAGGGTACGGGTCTTAGGAGGGCCAAGGCTAGCAGTGGGCCCAGACTCCTGGAAACGGGGCTCACAGCTTCAGGGGTTTCTCACACATCTGACAAGCTGCATTCTGATAGGTTTTGGAAGGCTCAAAGGCAGAAAAGAGCATAAGAGGGAAGGCTATGAACATCTGATTTAAACAAAATAATAAAGTATGCAAAAGCAAACTATAAATCATAAATCAGATCAAGTTGCACCACTGCTTATACTCTTTGGCCCTCTCTGATCTGACCCCTTATCTAGCCTGCCACTGCTATGTTCTCACAGCTCCTCAGACATATCTTCATTGAACGCCTCTTCAGGGTAACCTGCTAGCCCACTAGCTCGGGAGTTCTTCAAGGTCTGGAGAAGAGCCTCATTTACTTCCATACCCCTTTAGCCAGCTCCGGGCCTGGAATCCGGTACTAGCTCAGTATCTGCTAAATGAATGAGCACAAAGCACTGTATGTGTTAGTATGATGAGTATATTTTCTGATATGGGCATGGCACTTCTCCCTTTCCTGACTCCATTGTTGAGATGCTTTCTAAAATAGTACTGTGAGCCTGGACATATTTCTTCCACATATTTTCATTTGGTTTCCCTTCTGATGGGAAAGCTGGGCTTCTGACATCGATCAGGGTAGAACAGGGCTAACTGGCTGCAAAGAGATGGAACTCATCCTTGTGAAAGGTGTGTATTAATACTATGCTTGGGCTGGGCGTGGTAGTTCATGCCTGTAATCCCGGTGCTTTGGGAGGCTAAGTCGGGAGGATGGCTTGAACCCAGGAGTTTGAGACCAGCCTGGGCAACAAAGCAAGACCCTGTCTCTACAAAACATAGAAAAAGTAGCCAGGCGTGATGGCGTGCACCTGTAGTTCTAGCTATTCTGGAGGCTGAGGCAGGAGGATTGCTTGAATCCCACAGTTTGAGGCTGCAGTAAGCCATGATCTTGCCACTACGCTCCAGCCTGGGCTACAGAGCAATATCCCATCTGGACACACACACACACAAAAGGCAGGGTGTGGTGGCTCACTCTTACAATCCCAGCACTTTGGAAGGCCCAGGCAGGCAGATCACTTGAGGTCAGGAGTTTGAGACCATCCTGGCCAACATGGTGAAATCCCATCTCTACTAAAAATACAAAAATTAGCCAGGTGTGGTGGTGCATGCCTGTAATCCCAGCTACTCAGGAGGCTGAGGCAGGAGAATCGCTGGAATCTGAGAGGCAGAGGTTTCAGTGAGCTGAGATTGCACCACTGCACTCCAGCCTGGGTGACAGAGTGAGATTCTGTCTTAAAAAAAAAAAAAAAAAAAAACTACTGAATTACCCTAGACTATGCCAAGGATAAATGTGAAGAATCCTATTTCAGATCCCCTAGAACTCAAATGCCTCATGACAACCAGAGCATAGCTCCTTTCTTCCTACAGAAAGATTTCTAGCTCCACTGAAGCTATTCATTGCTCACTGAGAGAAGGAACCCAAAAATTCTTTGAAAATTATGCAGTATCTAAAAGGCGAACAGACTGGTGTTAGTATCAGAATTCTCTCCCCACTTCCTTCAAATGTCTTCACCACAGCAATTGCCCCCCACCCCTCTTGCTCCCCTGAGAAGGGAGCCCGGGGATCCAGACTAGACCGGGTCTGGTCTGCAGGCCGTGTATTCTTAGTTCTGATTTTTTGAACATGATTTCTCTATGGAAAAATGAATCCGTTTGGCATAGAAATCAAATGTGGGTTCAGGATCACATGCATGGGGTTTAAATCCCAGTTCTGCTACCTGTAAGTTGAGAAACGTTAGGAAAATTGACCTTTTAAGCTTCTCTTTTCTTGTCTGTAAAATGGGAACGAAATAAAACCAAAGTCAAGGGGCCCAAGTACCGCGTGCAGAACTTGTGGCGCAATGCCCGACGCAGAGCAGGCGCCCAGGAAAAGCGGGTGCTCATTGCTTTGGCTTCTTATCTCTGAGTTAACCTCATCTGCTCCTTGTTCTCTTCTGTTACAACTGAGAGAATGACCTTCTTACAAATGAAGTCTAATCCCTCACACGTGGTCTGGATTCCATCCCTTCTTGTCTTTTAAAACTGCTTCATCATCTCTGTTTCTTGACTGTCAGTCTTTTTCTTTGCCTGGATCACTTCCATCAGCACACACACACATGCACTGGTATCTTCTCTCAAGAACAAAAAAGTTCCCTCTCTTGATTCCACATCCTCTCCACTTGCCATCATATTTTTCTGCTCTTCTTTTTTTCCCCCTTTATTTCTTCTAAAGAAAAACAAATTTAAAAAAAAGGGATACATGTGCAGAACATGCAGGTTTGTTCCATAGGTATACGTGTGCCATGGTGGTTTCTGCTCCTATTGACCCGTCCCCTAAGTACCCCAGCTCAACTCCCAGCCCCCAACAGGCCCTGTGTGCGTGTTGTTCCCTTCTCTGGGTCCATGTGTTCTCATTGTTCAGCTCTCCGTTATGCGTAAGAATATGCAGTGTTTGGTTTTCTGTCCTTGTGTTAGTTTACTGAGGATGATGGCCAGTCCAGGATGGAGTGCAGCAGCACGACCACAGCTCACTGCAGCCTCGAATTCCTGAGCTCAGTGATTCCCCCTGCCTCAGCCTCCCAAGTAGCTGGGACTACAGGTGCATGTCATCAAGCCCAGCTAATTTTTAAAATTCTTTTGCAGAGATGGAGTCTCACTATGTTTCCCAAGCTGGTCTGGAATTCCTGGGTTCATGCAATCCTCCCACCTCGGCCTCTCAAAGTGCTGGGATTATAAGCGTGTGCCACCATGCCCAGTCTTCCACTCTTCTTTACTCCAGACACCTCCAAGGTGTTGTCTACATCTGCTGCATACCTTTTCTCACCCCCATTGGCTCTTCAATTCATGTCAACTTGAATTTGCCCTGTCATTCCACTAAACTGTTCTCAAAGTTACCTATTGCCCTCCATATTGACAAATCCTGAAGACACACGTGTCTCTGTCCTTGATCTCCCAGGAGCATTTGACATAGCTCATCATCTTCTCATCATTTTCTATTTTATTGTATTGTATTGTATTTCATTTTATTTTACTTTTTGAGACACAGTCTCACTCTGTTGACCAGACTGGAGTGCAGTGTTACAACCTCAGCTCACTGCAAATTCTGCCTCCCATGTTCCAGCAATTTTTCTGCCTTAGTCTCCCAAGCAGCAGGGACTACAGATGCATCCCACCATGCCAAGCTAATTTTTGTATTTTTAATAGAGATGGGGTTTCACCATGTTGACTGGGTTGGTTCTTGAACTCCTGACTTCAAGTGATCCCAAAGTGCTGGGATTACAGGCGTGAGCCACTGCGCCCGGCCCATTTTCACTTTTAAAACACTCCCTTTTCCTCCTTGGTTTTACGAACTCTATCGTCCCTTCCTTCTCAGACTCCTTTCTTCTTTTCCTCTACTACATCTTTAAATGTTAAGAGTTATCCAAGGCTCGGGTCTGTGCCCTTTTATTTGCTCTCTTTTACACCACTCATTTTGATTTCATATTTTGCAGTCACTTAATTAATTAATTAATTTTTGAGATAGGGTCATTTTGTTGCCCAGGCTGGAGTGCAGTGGCATGATGAGGGCTCACTGCAGCCTTCACTTCCCGGGCTCAAGCGATCCTCCCACCTCAGCCCCCCAAGTAGCTGGGACTACAGGTATGTGCCATCACACCAGCTAATTTTTTTTGTATTATTAGTACAGATGGCATTTCGCCATGTTGGCCAGGCTGGTCTCGAACTCCTGGATTCAAGTGATCCACTTGCCTTGGCCTCCCAAAGTGCTGGGAGTTGACGTGAGCCACTGTGCCCTGCCTTTGCAGTCATTTTAAATAGCAAGTTGCTGTTATAACTAGAACAACAAAATACAAAGATATGTGACATTGGCTTTGGGACTAGGCAAGTGGGCAGCAAGGAAGCTGATCTAAACGCCGGGAATAATAGCAACTTGTATTATTTAGTGGTAAACATGTGACTAAACTACAATAATCTGGAAGGCAGGAAATGTATCTTATAAACTAGCGAAGTTGAAGGAGGGGATCTTAAGGTAAAATATTGCAAGCATGAGCTGGCTGCTTTTAGCTGTATTTGATGAGGCACTAACAAGAAAGCGATAAACTCAGAAAAGAACTGGCTAGTGTGCAAGCAGGATTCAGTGGGAATATAGAGAACCCAGAACCTGTGGGGATGAAAAATAAAACTTTCTCATCTCCAATCTCTCTAGTAAGAGATTTTCAAATTAAGATCCATCCTGGGGCTAAAGACCTAATTCAGAGAGTGCTGCAAGAATGATATTGTTTCAGAGTGAAGTCAAAATCAAGAGTATTAAGCTTTGAAGGAAATCAGATGGCATCTAATAGCCTCTTGCAGCTGAAAATGAAGCTTCTAGAAAACTTAAGAGCAAGGTTCTACAGCAGCCTGACATTCCCAGTACTTAAGTCTGAGTAGATTCTGTCTTGTAAAAATTGTGGATGTGGCTTGTGGTACATAGAGTTGATGAGCATGAAACACATAAAAATCCACAAAGTTGGTTGGGTGCGGTGGCTCACATCTGTAATCCCAGCACTTTGGGAGGCCAAGGTGGGCAGATCACGAGGTCAGGAGATCGAGACCATCCCGGCTAACACGGTGAAACCCCGTCTCTACTAAAAATATAAAAAATTAGCCGGGCGAGGTGGCAGGCACCTGTAGTCCCAGCTACTCGGGAGGCTGAGGCAGGAGAATGGCGTAAACCCAGGAGGCGGAGGTTGCAGTGAGCCGAGATCGAGCCACTGCATTCCAGCCTGGGTGACACAGCAAGACTCTGTCTCAAAAAAAAAAACAAAAAAAACAAAACAAAACAAAAAACACAAAGTTTGTGAAAGAGCTGTATTGGCAAAAGATTGCCAGCTCCAACTGAGAGAGACAGAGACTATTCAAGAAGTAAAAAGATTTCTGGGGCCCCAAATTTCTACATGTAGGCAGTAGGCTGAAAAAAGCAGCTCAGCCACAAAAATTTTTTAATATCTTTTTCAGAAGTGTCCATGGGTGATGTCCAAGGATGATGGAAAAGGAAGGTCTTCCAGAGGACTGGACCAAGAGCTATGGAGAACAATGGATGAGAGATCCAGAATCAAAGCCTAATCGGAGAGCATTCTCAACCCCTAGGACTGTGGGACCTGTCCACATTTGCCCAGTAGAATTTCAGAACTGCGATGGACTGGCGATTTCTGATTTCATTTCTCTCTCTCTCTTTTTTAGAGACAGAGTCTCACTCTGTCACCCAGGCTGGAGTGCAGTGGTATGATTATAGCTCACTGCAGTCTCAAACTCCTGGGCTCATATGATCCTCCTGCCTCAGCCTCCCTCATAGCTAGAACTACAGGCATGCATCAACATGCCCAGCTAATTTTTTAAAAAATGTTTTGTAGAGATGGGATCCTGCTGTGTTGCTCAGGCTGTTCTCAAACCTCTGCACTCAAGCAATTCTTTTGCCTCAGCCTTGCAAAGCACCAGGATCATAAGCATGAACCACGGTGCCTGGTCAGGACTGGTGATTTCTATGTGCTTCTAGTTCTTCCTTTTTTTGTTGTTTGTTTTTTGAGACAGAGTCTCGCTCTGTTAGCCCAGGCTGGAGTCCAGTGGCACGATCTCAGCTTACTGCAACCTCCGCCTCTCAGGTTCAAGCGATTCTCTTGCCTCAGCCTTCTTAGTAGCTAGGGCTACAGGCATGTGCCACCATGCCCAGCTAATTTTTGTATTTTTAGTAGAGACGGGGTTTCACCATGTTGGCCAGGCTGGTCTTGAGCTCCTGACCTCAGGTGATCCACCGGCCTCGGCCTCCCAAAGTGCTGGCATTACAGGCAGGAGCCATCACGCCCAGCAGTTCTTTCCTTTTTTTTTTTTTTAAATGGAGTAATGTATTGTTACTATCCTGTATTCTACCACTGTATGTTGAATGGGATGGGGGATGGGGAGTTGCAATGATTTACTTTTTTAAGTTCTTAGGTCTTCAGATCAAGAGAAACCATATTTAGGCCTGATATACAGATGATAAGATCCTGGATCTTAAGCCAAGTACCACAATTTGAGTGAAAATTGGGGGAGGCTGGGCACAGTGGCTCACACCTATAATCCCAGCACTTTGGGAGGCTGAGGCGGGGAGATCACTTGAGGTCAGGAGTTCGAGACCAGCCTGGCTAACATGGTGAAACCCTGTCTCTACTAAAAATATAAAAATTAGTTGGGTGTGGTGGTGCATACCTTGTAATTCCAGCTACTTGGGAGGCTGAGACGGGAGAATTGCTTGAACCCAGGAGGCGGAGGCTGCAGTGAGCCAAGATTGTGCCATTGTACTCCAGCCTGGGTGACAGAGTGAGCCTCTGTCTCAATAAATGAATAAAATACAAACTGTGGGAGTCTTGGGATTGTGGGTGAATGTATTTTGCAGGTGGGAGGGATGTGAATATTTACAAAGAGATGCACTGTTGTAGATTAGATTATTGTTCAAAAACATTTACTTCCCAACTACCTCCATGGCGAATTTTACCTGCTTCTGACTTTTGACTCAGTTTTGTGATTGTTTTGGCTAATGGCACATTAGCAGATGTGACCTAAGCAAGTACTTGTATGCTTGGTCCTCCCGGAGAGAAGAGCTCTCACCGGGTAGCTGCTGTCTTTTCAGCCTAAGCTGCAGAATGAACATCTTTGGATCAGACCTAATACAAGGAGCAGAGATTCCTGGCCAAGCTGAGCTTAGATCAGACCACCTACAGATGCATGAGAAATAAGTGCTATTGTATGCAAAGGGTGTGGTTGCTTGTTATGTAGCAATAGCTGATTGGTTCTTTCTCATTCTTCAAATGCAAACAAGCATTTTCCTGCCTCAGGACCATTAAAATACTTGTTCCTTCTTTTTGAACTGTCCTCCTTGCTCATTGCAGGCCTTAACTGCAGATCTTAATTTAGACGCATTTCATCAGAGGCCACTCTTGATAAATCACCTTATTATTCTAGATAGTCGTGCGATTTATTTCACAGCACTTATCCACATTTGTAACAACAAATAATTATTTGTTTACTTCTTTTCCCCACTCGACCACAAGCCTTACAAGGGAAGGGACCATGTTCATTTATTCACCAATGCATTCTCAAAGTGTAGGATTAAGACCGGTGCATAGTGGACTGCTAGTAAATATTTACTGCATAAAAGAATTTTTTAAGTCAGTGAATGAACTTCATATGCATATGTTAGGAAACACTTAGCCTACTCTTTGAGCAGCTTTAGAAAATGTAATTCAATTTCTTTCTATTCCTCTTCTTATTTTTAATAAGAACTATTTTGTTCCCTTCCTAATGAGCTGTGCTTCCCGAGGAATTAGGTTGCCTGCTTGGTAGCTGAACCAACCAATTTGGCCAAAACACATAACTGATGGGCTCTTTGCTTACACTTTCCCTGCTTGCTTCTGGACCAGCGTTAGGACTCTGGGTCAAAGATGCAGCTCAGGCCATCTGCTATTTCTGCCAAGGCCAGAGCAAACTTTTTCATAAAGTTTGATTAGTCTATCCATCCTGAAAACACAAGCCTGCTCACAAAAATCCCATACACACACAGAGCTTGCCTCAAGGCTGTGACAGAACCCTGAAGCCCAAGGCTATCTCTAACCTGATGGTTCCAAGTCCACAGCCCAGTGACTCTAACATCTGCCTTCCCTAGGTGCTCTCGAGCTTCCTCCCTGTAGCATTTGCTGCCCTAACTACAAGGTCCCAATAACAGTCTTTGCAATGTTTCTAGGGCCACAGACCACACACTGTGAGAGAAAGAGGGCCTGGGAAGCCTGGAGATCTTCTCCTAAGGATGGGGTAGAAACAGCAGTCAGGGCATGGATCCCGGTACAAGTACCCAGCTAAGCTCATTGTTTCTGGAGGTTTGGCTTTCTGGATTTTCTAACTCTAAATTTCTTCAAGTCAAGATCTTTGACTTTAATCTCCATACTTTTCTATTTTCTTTTCCTTCTTCAAGGCATTAAACTTTTATTAAACATTATATATGAGTTATGTGAAAGTTATGAAGCCCAATAAAATGAACGTTTGTGAACCACCATCTCAAGAAAGAGAACATGACTACTCACAGTTGGCATCTCTGATGTGCTCCTTCTGGACCCCAAGTCCATACTTCCCCATCCCACCCACAGAACTAGCATCTCAGATTTTTCTTCCCCTCAGGTCCCTATTTTCTTTATAGCTTACCAAATATATATATGTTCTTAAGCAATATATTGCTTAGTTTTGCTTGTTTTGGAACTTTATAAGCATGTATATCATACTGTATGTATCCTTCTGCAACTGATTTTCTTTCTTTCTTTCTTTCTTTTTTTTTTTTGAGATGCAGTCTTGCTCTGTCGCCAGGCTCGAGTGCAGTGGTGTGATCTTAGCTCACTGCAACCTCTGCCTCCTGGGTTCGAGTGATTCTCCTGCCTCAGCCTCCCGAGTAGCTGGGACTACAGGTGCGTGCCACCACACCCAGCCAATTTTTGTATTTTTTGTTTGTTTGTTTGTTTTGGTTTTTTTTGAGACGGAGTCTCGCTCTGTGGCCCAGGCTGGAGTGCAGTGGCCGGATCTCAGTTCACTGCAAGCTCCGCCTCTTGGGTTCCCGCCATTCTCCCGCCTCAGCCTCCGAGTAGCTGGGACTACAGGCGCCCGCCACCTCGCCCGGCTAGTTTTTTTTGTATTTTTAGTAGAGACGGGGTTTCACTGTGTTAGCCAGGATGGTCTCGATCTCCTGACCTCGTGATCCGCCCGCCTCAGCCTCCCAAAGTGCTGGGATTACAGGCTTGAGCCACCGCGCCCGGCCAATTTTTGTATTTTTAATAGAGACGGGGTTTCACCATGTTGGCCAGCCTGGTCTTGATCTCTTGACCTCATGATCCACCTACCTTGACCTCCCAAAGTGCTGGGATTACAGGTGTGAGCCACTGCGCTCAGCCTCTGTAGACATTAATACACTCAATAATGGCACCCAATAGATGATAAATCCTATTACAGAGAAACCCTCTTATTCAATGCATTGGATGATTAATCTGAAAAGTCCTGTATATCATTAAACAGAGATATATACTTACCTTGAACATTTTATTTTAACTTAAAAAATATAAATATAGATTCATTCTCCAAGTTTTTGATGTAGGGCCAAAGGTATGTGTCTGCTGACTGGCTTTTCAGATCTTTCCTGCATAAATCACACCCATAACACATTGTCTACAATTTTAGTTTTTAGTGGAACAAGAAATTAAAGCAATTAGAGTGTAGATTCCTAGACTGTAGTGATTTTTTTCCCCTCAGTCTTACCCACATATCTTTCAACAGCAATTATTTTAGAGATTCACCATAGTTTTCAACTTAGCTTTCATAGAAAAAATAAAATATCCAATTTTATATCATTGGGTTTACAAAATACAGTTGTCCCTTTGTATCCACGGTGGATTAGTTCTAGGACCCCCTCCAGATACCAAAACACTTGGATGCTCAATTCCCTTATATAAGATGGCATAGTATTTTCATATGACCTTCACATATCCTTTCGTACATTTTAAATAATCTTTAGATACTTATAACACCTAATATAATGCAAATGCTATACAAATAGTTCTTATATTTATTTTTTATTTGTATTATTTTTTATTGTTGTGTTGTTTTTGTTTTTATTTTTTTGGAGACAGGGTCTCACCTTGTCACCCCGGCTGGAGTGCAATGGTGTGATCAAGCTCACTGCAGCCTGGAACTCCTGGGCTTAAGTGACATTCCTGCCTCAGCTTCCCAAGTAGCTGGGACTTTAGGTGCATGCCACCACACACAGCTAAGTTTTAAATTTTCTGTAGAGACAGGGTCTTGCTGTGTAGCCCATGCTGGTCTTGAATTCCTGGCCTCAAGCGATTCTCCCTCCTTGGCCTCCCAAAGTGTTGGTATTACAGGTGTGAGCCATGCCACTCCTAGCCTATTATTATTGTTATTATTATTATTATTATTTTGGAGACGGAGTCTCGCTCTGTCACCCAGGCTGGAATGCAATGGTGTGATCTCGGCTCACTGCAACCTCTGCCTCCTGGGTTCAAGCGATTCTCCTGCCTCAGCCTCCCAGGTAGCTGGGATTACAGGCACACACCACTAGGCCCAGCTAATTTTTGTATTTTTAGTACAGACAGGGTTTCACCATGTTGACCAGGCTGGTCTTGAACTCCTGACCTCAGGTGATCCACCCGCCTCAGCCTCCCAAAGTGCTGGAATTATAGGCGTGAGCTACCGCACCCGGCCTATTATTTTTTTATTGTGTTTTTTTCTTGAATATTTTTGATCCGTGGTTGGTAGAATCTGTGGATGAGGAACCTGTGAATACAGAGGGCTGACTGTACTTAATGAAATTAGGTAATTGCAATAATAACTAGCACTGGTATAAAGAGGCTTAGAAACAAGTACAGCTGAGTTCTGGTAAGCACACAAGACAACGCATGGGAATGACAGTAAGTGGCCAAGATGGTATACTAGCAAAACCATCAGCCGATAGTATGTCGTGGGCATCCGTTAGAATGTTATATACAGGATATAGAGCGTGTCGGTTAATCGGGCATGTAAGTTAAGTGGAAGTCGGTTGAGATAGCTACGATATTATTCTTCTCTCTGTTTCTACCATTGCCCTAGTTACAGGGCCCGATTATCTTCTCCGCTGACCCCTCTGAGGGAAATTCTCTTCAGTCAGGCCGGTTCATTGTTGAGGTCTGCCCCTGGCCAGAAAGGAACAGAGGAACACATAGACTCCCCAAGAAATGAAGCCTAGTAAGTTGGAAGAGATTTTAAAATATTTAGTTTTCAAAGGGTTACTTACTCCTGGTTTCTGAGGCTCCCCATCCCTGATGAGCTGAGATGGGGAGAAAAGTTCCACCTCTCTACACTGTCCTGTGATGGGCACAGCATTGTGGAGAGGAAGGTCTGACTTTAATTAGTCAGACCATCACCCTACTAAACTCCACTGAAACCAAAACAAACCAGGCAGTCCCATATGTCATAAGAATTAAAGGCATGGTTCCCACTTCCTAACGATGCTTTTACAGAAACCGTTCCACTGTAAAACTTTATGATTTGAATCTTTATAGCCGCCAGCAGAGCACATGTTCACTGCCTTAAATTATAACTTAATCACAATAGAAACTGACTTTCCAGCCCTTTGCAGTCAAGACGGGAGAGGGAAGGGGCCTCCAGAACAAACGGCTGCTACTCCTCTGCCCACCTGCCTCCTCCTGCCCTGCCGAGTGTAGTCCCAGGAAAGCAGAGGATGTGGGGAAACACATACCTCACAGCCCAGGAAAACTTCAAAGCCAGAACCTTCCAGTATGGTCTAGAGACATGAACATCGTCCTGTCCAGGACTTACGTGGTCTAGTTAGGGCGAAGTGAGTGCCGCAGAGAAGTAAAAGGCAAGAAGGATCAGAGGGAGAAAGGCAAGACAGCAGGGAATTGCAGGCATGTGCACCCATCTCATCACCCTGCTCTGGCCAGCTCACTCCGTTCCTTAACTTCGGTTGACATCCTCTATTGTTGCAGACTAGTTTGACACAAAAAGGAAACAAAAGCAAAATATCCCCACCTCTCCTCAGTTCAACACCAGCTGAAACAGAAAGTGTGGGAAGGAGAGTGACAGAAGCTGTTGGACCGGAAGGCTGAGGCCAGATCCTGAAGGGCCTTGTGTGGCACACTCAGAAATGTTTATTTTATCCTGTAGGCAATTGGGAACAATTCAAAATTTTCCGTACTGAAGCAACCTGATGAGATTGCCTTTCAAAAAGACTCTACATTCAAAGAAGATACACAAACGGCCCCAAAATGAAAAGATACTCAGTATCATCAGTCACTAGGGAAATGCAAATCAAAACCACCGTGAGATACTGCTTCACACCCACTAGGATGGCTGTTTTTTAAAAGCCCAAACAAAACATAACAACAAAACCAAACCAGAAAATAAGTGGCACCCAGGATGTGGGAAAACTGGACCCCTCATGGAGGGCTGATGGGAATGGTGTAAACGGTGCAGTGGCTATGGAAAGGAGTTTGGCAGTTCCTCAAAACGTTAAACATACAGTTATCACGTGACCCAGCAATTCCACTCCTAGATATATACCCAAGAGAATTGAAAACATATGTCGACACAAAAACTTGTACAGCAATGTGCATAGCAACATTATTATAATAGCCAAAATGTGGAAATGAGATCAATTCCATCAACTAATGAATGGCTAAACAAAATATGGTATATCCATACAATGGAATATTATTAAGCCATAAAAAGGAATGAAGTACTGAAACATGCTACAATAGTGGTAAAACTTGAAAACATTATATTAAGGGAAACAAGCTAGACACAAAAGGTCACATATTTTATGATTTTATTTATGTGCAATGTCTAGAATAGGTAAAATCACAGAGATGGTAAGCAGATTAGTGGTTGCCAGGAGATGGAGAAGAGGGAGAATTCAGAAGTACAGGGCTTCTTGTTTTTGTTTTTTGAGACAGAGTTTCATTCTTGTTGCCCAAGCTGGAGTGCAATGGTGCAATCTCAGCTCACCACAGCCTGCGCCTCCCGGGTTCAAGTGATTCTCCTACCTCAGGCTCCCAAGAAGCTGGGATTACAGGCGTGTGCCACCAAGCCCGGCTAATTTTTTATATTTTTAGTAAAAACAGGTTTCACCACGTTAGCCAGGCTGGTCTCGAATTCCTGACCTCAGGTGATCCGCCCACCTTGGCCTCCCGAAGTGCTGGGATTACAGGCATGAGCCACGGTGCGTGGCCAGTACAGGGATTCTTTAGAGCATGATGAAAATGTTCCAGAGTTAGAGGATGGTGATAGTTGAATGACATTGTGATTATACTAAAAACCACTGACTTGTACACTTTATTTTATTTTATTTTGAGATGGAGTATCGCTCTGTTGCCCAGGCTGGGAGTGCAGTGGCACGATCTTGGCTCACTGCAACCTCCGCCTCCCAGGTTCAAGCGATTCTCCTGCCTCAGCCTCCTGAGTAGCTGGGATTATAGGCACCCAACACCTCGCCCAGCTAATTTTTGTATTTTTAGTAGAGACAGGGTTTTGCCATGTTGGCTGGGCTGGTCTCGAACTCCTAACCTCAGGTGATTCACCAGCCTTGGACTCCCAAAGTGCTAGGATTACAGGCGTGAGCCACTGCACTCAATCAATGACTTGTACAGTTCAAAATGATTAAAATGGTGAATTTTATCTTTTTTTGAGATAGGGTCTCACTCTGTCACACAGGATGGAGTGCAGCAGCACGGTCACTGCTCACTGCAGCCTCGAATGCCTGAGCTCAAGTGATCCCCCGCCTCAGCCTTGGTGGAGGTGGAGGTCAATGCTGAAGTCCAGTGGGTTGGGAATGAATGGGAGACAAAGAAGAGGAGAAGGTCACCTCTCAAGTATTCATTGAATGTCTCCTATGTGTCAGGCCACAGTAGAGAGGAAATCCTTCCAGAAAGCTTTGGAAATAATAGGAAGGGAAGAAATAGGAAAGTAAATGAGGAGGATGCAGGAAGAGGACGGGAGGGAAATGAGAGAGCCAAAAGGACAGGAGGGTCCAGTTAGAAAGCAAGAAGTTTAAGGTTGATAAGTTCTTAGTAAGGAGGCTCACAGTATGGCCATGGGACTGGACAGTGAAATGGAGTGGTGGTAAAGGTCTGTAGAAATTAACAGGCCCGGCCGGGCGCGGTGGCTCAAGCCTGTAATCCCAGCACTTTGGGAGGCCGAGACGGGTGGATCACGAGGTCAGGAGATCGAGACCATCCTGGCTAATACGGTGAAACCCTGTCTCTACTTAAAAATACAAAAAACTAGCCGGGTGACGAGGCAGGCGCCTGTAGTCCCAGCTACTCGGGAGGCTGAGGCAGGAGAATGGCGTAAACCCGGGAGGCGGAGCTTGCAGTGAGCTGAGATCCGGCCACTACACTCCAGCCTGGGTGGCAGAGCAAGACTCCGTCTCAAAAAAAAAAAAAAAAAAAAAGAAATTAACAGGCCAAGAAACTATACATGCGAGGGATCAGATCATTCCATCCAACAAATGAGGAGTGGAGACTGTCAGAGAACAGACAGTGATAGAAGTGAGAAGACAATAGAATAGCGGAACAGCAAGGGTCTCAAAGAAGGGGGAATTGTGTGTATCCTTTTTATTTTTCTTTTTTACAAATAAGTAAACCTGCATATTCCACTACTAGCTACTTAGCAGACACTCCATAAATAAATGTTGCCAACTGACTGATGTGTGCTCTCAAAAGCATCTCATAGCTGGCATGTTCTCAACTGAACTGTGATTCCCTTCCAAACTTAGTTCTCTTCCATTGTTTTCTACCTCATCTATTCCATTGCACATGCCAAAATCTTAGGAAGCATGATTGACATATTTCCTTCCTCTTTGTCACTCTTGAGATGGAATCCATCATCAAGTCTTACCAATTTTATTTCCTAAACATCTCTCACATATGTCCGCATTGCTCTACATGCTCATCTAAGCACCCATCATCTCCTGTCTACTTTATCTGCCTCCCTACTCACCTCTGCACATCTGCTCTTGTCTCCCTGCAATCCATTCTCTACTCCGCAGCCAGAGTCATAGTTTCAAAATCTGAATCTGATCAGGATGTGTGTCCTTTACTCCTTCATCCCGTTCAAACCCTTTAAGGGATTCCCATAGTTCTTAGAGTAAGAACCCCTTAATGTCAGACTCTGCAACCTCACCTTGTACCATACTTTCATACTATTTTCAGTCTTTTCCAACCTAGTGCTTGTCGTGATCCCTCCTGGTAGGGCCTTTGCACCTGTGATTGCCTCTGCCTAGTGTTCTTCCTCTCTGTTGCCTAAATGCCTATTCATCCTAATCAGTTCAACTTTCCTAAATTTTTTGTCTGGGTCATATCATACTCGGGCTGTCATAGCACTGCATAATTCTTCTTCATAGTGCCTGCTACAGTTGCAATTTTACATTTGATTAATGCCTGTTTCCATGAGGACAGGGACTGTGCCTCACACACAGAAGGAACTCAGTAAATATTTAGTGAATGAATGAATAATATACCAATAAACTTGCTCAGTGGTGTTAAGTGGCAGATCTGGGACTGTGTCCCAAGAGGAAATGTATTAGCAGGGAGGTTTGAAAAATGAACTCCAAGATCCCTTCCATTTCTGAGATTTGTGCTTTCTAGGTGAACTTCTATTATTTTCCTTCCCTTCCTTTTCTTAGGCTGGCTTGCCTGGCCTTATCTATACACTGCCACTGGGTACCATAAAGAATTAAAGACCTAAGGATTGGAAGGAATTAGTTCCCTCAGATGTTGGAAACCTTTCCTTTATCAGATGATTGAAAGAAATTCCTTAACAACAACCTTAATAATGGGTCATTTATTCTCTACTTAAACACATCTAATAATAGAGTTCAATTCTTCTCCAAAGGATTCCCTGTGGGTTTTCTTTCCTTTAATAATACATAAGTTAGGCATCTTTTTCATATGATTATTGCCCATTTGTATTTCTTTCTAAAAGAGTTCTAATATCCTTTACCCTCTTCTGTTAATTTTTTAGACTGATTTATAAACTCTCTGTAGATTAAAGAAATTAGCCCTTTGTCATATTATGTTGTAAATATGTTTTCCAGTTTGTTGTTGATCTTCTGATATTGTTTTTGGCATCTAAACAATTCTATTCTTTTTTTTTTTTTTTTTTTTTTTGAGACGGAGTCTCATTCTGTTGCCCAGGCTGGAGTGCAGTGGTGTGATCTTGGCTCACTGCAACCTCTGCCTCCCATGCTCAAGCAAGTCTTGTGCCTCAGCCTCCCAAGTAGCTGGGATCACAGGTGTGTGCCACCATGCCCAGCTAATTTTTTGTATTTTTTTGTAGAGACCGAGTTTCACAATAATGGCCAGGCTGGTCTCAAACTCCTGACTCCAAGCAATCCACCTGCCTCAGCCTCCCACAGTGCTGAAATTATAGGCATGAGCCACTGCACCTGGCCTAAACAATTCTATTCTACATGGAACAAAATTTAAAAGATACAAAAGATTATATAAGGACAAATAAATCTTCCTTCACTCTTGTTTTCCAGCTCAATTCCCCTCCCCAAACGCAAGTACTATTAAAGTTTCTTGTATATCTTCCCAGGGCTTGCCTAAGCAATAACAACTTATATGTATAGCTGTTTATCTTCCTACAACACACACAAAAGGTAATAATGCACTCCGCTTCCACATCTTGCATTTTCACTTACGACACAAGATATATCAGAGACCTTTCCATATCAGTACAGGAAGAGCTGATAGATACTGCCAAATTGCCCTCCATAGAGGTTGAACCAATTTACACTGTCATTAGCAATATATGCGAATGTTTCTTTCCACATCTTTCACTGGTACAGGCATACTTTGTTTCATTGCACTTTGTAGCCATTATGTTTTTTACAAAGTGAAGGTTTGTGGCAACCCTGTGTTCAGCAAACCTATCAGTGCCATTTTTTTCAACAGCCTGTGCTCACTTTGTGTCTGTGTCACATTTTGGTAATTCTTGATCTTTGATGTTACTATTGTAATTGATCTGGGGTGCCATGAACCACACTCATATCAGATGGCACACTTAATAAATGTTGTGTGTGTTCTGACTGCTCCACCAACCGGCTATTTCCCCATCTCTTTCCTTGGGCCTCCCTATTCTCTGAGACACAACCATATTGAAATTAGGCCAATTGGCCGGGCGTGGTGGCTCAAGCCTGTAATCCCAGCACTTTGGGAGGCTGAGACGGGCGGATCACGAGGTCAGGAGATCGAGACCATCCTGGCTAACACAGTGAAACCCCGTCTCTACTAAAAAAAATACAAAAAGCAAGCTGGGCGAGGTGGCGGGCGCCTGTAGTCCCAGCTACTTGGGAAGCTGAGGCAGGAGAATGGCGTGAACCTGGGAGGCGGAGCTTGCAGTGAGCTGAGATCCGGCCACTGTACTCCAGCCTGGGCGACAGAGCGAGACTCCGTCTCAAAAAAAAAAAAAAAAAAGAAAGAAATTAGGCCAATTAATAACCCTACAAAGAGCTCTCAATGTTCAAGTGAAAGGAAGAGCCACACATCTCTCACTTTAAATCAAAAGCTGGAAATGACTACGCTTAGTACAGACGGCATGTCAAAAGCTGAGACAGGCTGAGAGCCAGGCCTCTCGTGCTGAACAGTTAGACAAGTTGTGAATGCAAAGGAAAAGTTCTTAAAAGAAATAAAAAACGCTATGGTAGTGAACACATGAATGATAAGAAATGAAACAGTCTAATTGCTGACAGAAAGTTGTAGTGGTCTGGACAGAAGATCAGCCACAACATTCCCTGAAGCCAAAGCCTAATCCAGACCAAGGCCCTAACTCTCTTCAATTCTATGAAGGCTGAGAGATGTGAGGAAGCTGCAGAAGAAAAGTTTGAAACAGCCGGGCACGGTGGCTCACGCCTGTAATCCCAGCACTTTGGAAGACCAAGGCGGGCGGATCACCTGAGGTTGGGAGTTCGAGACCAGCCTGACCAACGTGGAGAAACCCTGTCTCTACTAAAAATACAAAATTAGCTGGGCGTGGTGGCGCATGCCTGTAATCCCAGCTACTCGGGAGGCTGAGGCAGGAGAATCGCTTGAACCCGGGAGGCAGAGGGTGCAGTAAGCTGAGATTATGCCACTGCACTCCAGCCTGGGCAACAAGAGCGAAATTCTGTCTCAAAAGAAAAGAGAAAAAAAAAGAAAAAGTTTGAAGCTAGCAGAGGTTGCCTCATGATGTTTAAGGAAAGAAGGTATCTCTGTAACAGAAAATTACAAGGTGGAGTAGCAAGTGCTGATGGAGAAGCTGCAAATTATCCAAAAGATCTAGCTAAGATAACTGAAGAAGGTGGCTGCACTAAACAATGGATTTTCAATGTAGTTGAAACTGCCTTATATTGGAAGGTGCCATCCAGGGCTTTCAAAGCTTGAGAGAAGAAGTCAACGCCTCAAAGCTTCAAAGGACAGGTTGACCGTGTTAGGTGCATAATGCACTTGGTGACTTAAAGTTGAAGCCAGTGCTCATTTGCCATTCCAAAAATCCTAGGGCCCTTAAGAATTAAATCTATTCTGCCTGTGCTCTATAAATGGAACAACAAAGCCATGATGACAGCACATCTGTTTATAGCATGGTTTACATAATATTTTAGGCCCATTGTTGAGATCTACTGCTAAAAGAAAAATATTCCTGCACATTGACAATGCACCTGGTCACCCATGCGCTCTGATGGAGATGTAAAGGAATATGAATGTTGTTTTCATGCCTGCTAACACAACATCCATTCTACAGCCCATGGATCATGGAGTAATTTCAACTTTCAAGTCTTATTATTTAACAAATACATTTTGTAAGGCTATATCTGCTATAGATAGTGATTCCTCTGATGGATCTGGGCAAAGTAAATTGAAAATCTTCTGGAAAGGATTCATCATTTTAGATTCCATTAAGAAGAGTCATGATTCATGGGAGGGGGCCAAAATATCAATATTAACAAGAATTTGGAAGAAGTTAATTCCAGCCCTCATGGGTGACTTTGAGGGTTTCAAGACCTTAGTGGAGAAAGTAACTGTGAATGTGGTCAAAATAGTGAGAATTACAATAAGTAGAGCCTGAAGATGTAATTGAATTGCTGCAATCTCATAAGAAAACCTGACTGGATGAGGAGTTGCTTTTTATGGATGAGCAAACAAAGTGGTTTCTTAAAATAGAATCCACTTCCTGGTGAAGATGTTGTGAACATTGCTGAAATGACAACAAAGAACTTAGAATCTTACATAAACTTAGTTGATAAAGTAGCCGCAGGGTTTGAGAGGATTGACTACAATTTTGAAAGAAGTTCTACTGTGAGTAAAATGCTATCAAATAGTATCACATGCTACAGAGAAATCTTTCATGAAAACAGAGTCAATGTGGCAAACATCATTGTTGTCTCATTTTAAGAAATTGCCACAGCTACGCCAACCTTAAGCAACAACCGTGATCAGTCAGCAGTCATCAACACTGAGGCAAAACTCTCCACTAGCAAAAATATGATTTGCTGAAGGCTCAGATGATCATTAGCATTTTTTAGCAATGAAATATTTTAAAATTAAGGTGTGTACATTGTTTTTTAGACATAACGCTATTGCACATTTAATAGACTACAACATAGCATAAATGTAACTTTTATATGCACTGGAAAACCAAAAGTTCATGTGACTTGCTTTGATGTGATATTTGCCTTATTGTGGTGGTCTGGAACTGGATCTTCAACATCTCTAAGGTATACTTGTGCACTATTAAAATCTTTTTGAGCCGGGCGCGGTGGCTCAAGCCTGTAATCCCAGCACTTTGGGAGGCTGAGACGGGCGGATCACGAGGTCAGGAGATCGAGACCATCCTGGCTAACACGCTGAAACCCCGTCTCTACTAAAAAAATACAAAAAATTAGCCGGGCGAGATGGCGGGCGCCTGTAGTCCCAGCTACTCGGGGAGGCTGAGGCGAGAGAATGGCGTAAACCCGGGAGGCGGAGCTTGCAGTGAGCTGAGATCCGGCCACTGCACTCCAGCCTGGGCAACAGAGCGAGACTCCGTCTCAAAAAAAAAAAAAAATCTTTTTGATCTCTGCCAATCTGATAGGTAAAAAATGGCATATCGCAGCCAGGTGTGGTGGTGCAAGCCTATAATCTCAGCTACGCAGGAAGCTGAGGCAGAGGGATCACCCTCAACCCAGGAGTTTGAGGCCAGCTTCTGAAACATAGTGAGGGGTCCATCTAAAAAAAAATGGCACATGGATTTATCTAAGAGTAAAGTTGAGCATCTTTTTATATATTTAATATATTTATGGCCATTAAAAGTTTTTATGGCTTCTAGACCTTTCCATTTTAGAGGAATTAGGATTGGGAAGGATTATTGTGATAATAGGAGAAAGAATCTTTAGTTAATCTAGATTTAGTAACCTGCTTTTCCACTGGTGTCGCAGTGGGAGGGTTTGAGCTGTATTTTTATCAGCAACACATCTGTGACTAAAGATATATTATGATAGTGTAGAAACAGTATGGGTTTTCAGGTCAAGCAGACTTGAACTGAAACCCCATCTCCTTTCTTTGATTCTTTCTTTTCATATTAATTTACTGAAGTTGTACTATGTGTCAGACCCTGTGTAAGGTGCTGGAGATTCAAAGGTAAATAAAACACAGTTCTTGCCATCCAGAAACTCTCAGTATAATGAAGGAGCCAGGCACATAAACCAGGAAGTATAATGCAAAATAGGTAACAATAATGATGATGTGGATGCTGATGAGATACAGATAATAGCTGGCAGCTCTGTGGATGATGAATCAGGAAAGGACGACACCAGAGACAAGGAGAGCAGTTAGTAGGCTGTAGCGGCAATCTAGGCAAGTAATGTAGTAAGAATGAAGAAGAGAAATCAGATTCTAGATGGAATGAGGCAGTCAGTAAGAGAATGATTTTGGTAAGAATGGGGAGTGAGGATAGGTTCCCGTGGGTTGAGGACTGACGGAGAGATGAGGCAAGTTGCTGTTTCTTTGATATGGTAGCTATTGTGGCATGTTAGTTCATCAAATATCCATTCCCTTCATTCCCCTACCTCCCATCTTCTCTGCCACACAGATGTGCTTTGCTCATATGACTTGCTTAGTCTTCAAAGCAGGATGAAGTGACATTCCTACCCTCTGACTTTGGGCTTGGCCATCGATTTCCTTTAACCAGTGGAATGTTAGTAGATATAATGCAAGTAGAGATTTTAGATATGCACAAAAAAAAAAAAGAAAAAGAAAAAGATGCGCATACAAAGTCGGCCTTGGTCTCTTGGGCTCCTGCCTCCCACCATGAGAAGAACATGCCTCTGGTAGCTGCTGGTTCAAGAACATTAAAGGACACATGGAACAGACCTGGACCTAACCCGCAGCTTAGAGTCAGGCCCATCTGAGCTCAGCCTAGACTAGCTGAATCTCAGGTGATCTATACAACTGTACACTCAAGAAATATATATCCATCATCTATGACACTGAATTCTGAGTAAGTTTGTTATACAATGTTGTTGTGGCAAGAGCTGCTGATATAGGCCTCTAAAAGTGGTATCTTTTCCCTAGGCTAAATATCCCTATTTTCTGCAACTGTTCATAGTATGCCCCCTCCTTTCTTATTTCTGTCAGATTTCTCTGCAAGATATACCAACTGAACCAATTAGGAGGCACCCTCCAAAGAATCACCAAATTAGAATTCTGCACACATGTGACCCTCTTCCTCTCCTCTTCAACTGTCTCCATTCTAGAGGTCACCCTATGGAAAAAGAAGGAATCTGTCCCTGGAGCCTGGGCTCAGGGTGAGTCTAGAATGAGGAGGCTTGGGAAGATTAAAGATCAAACTCCATGAGTGAATTAGAAGGGAGTGGTTCTCAGCTCCTGGTTAATTCTGGAAACTCAAGTTATTCTATAAACAAAGACAGAGGTCTCATGAGACATCTAAAATGTCTACATGGAAGCCAATTATACACCAATTGTCTACAGTTTGGACTCAAAACATGATACTGCTTTACATCCCAAACCACCTAAAGCCAGGCAGATAAGGAGGATATGGGGCAGATTCCCATTCTGTGGCATCCAAAGCTTAGCATATACCACTTTGAGGACCCTCTTAAAAAAAAAAAAAGAAACAAAGTTACAAATAAAAATTAGGTTCAAAAGTATTTATTAGAATGACAAATCATTTCACAACAATTACAAAGTTTTAAAGGTTGAGGAAAATGAGAATCATCACAAAAATATTCCAATAACATAATTTTAAATTAATTGATATACTTCTAAGTGTTTATTTCCTGTATTTTCTGTTTTTTTCTTTCTTTCTTTTTTTTTTTTGAGACAGAGTTTCGCTCTTGTTGCCCAGGCTGGAGTACAATGGTGTGATCTCAGCTCACCACAACTTCTGCCTCCCGGGTTCAAATGATTCTCCTGCTTCAGCCTCCCAAGAGCTGGGATTACAGGCATGTGCCACCATGCCTGGCTAATTTTTTATTTTTAGTAGAGACGGGGTTTCTCCACGTTGGTCAGGCTAGTCTCAAACTCCCGACCTGAGGTGATCCGCCCGCCACACCTTTCTTGTATTTTCTTTTTTTGTTTTTTGAGATGGAGTCTTGCTTTGTCGTCCAGGCTGGAGTGTAGTGGTGTGATCTTGGCTCACTGCAACCTCCGCCTCCTGGGTTCACACCATTCTCCTGCCTCAGCCTCCCGAGTAGCTGGGACTACAG
Organism: Trachypithecus francoisi; assembly: GCF_009764315.1. Taxonomy (NCBI): domain Eukaryota; kingdom Metazoa; phylum Chordata; class Mammalia; order Primates; family Cercopithecidae; genus Trachypithecus; species Trachypithecus francoisi. Next base: position 79,995,453 of record NW_022681457.1, read on the forward strand.
GCGCCAACCACTACACCCGGCCAATTTTTTGTATTTTCAGTAGAGATGGGGTTTCACTGTGTTAGCCAGGATGGTCTCGATCTCCTGACCTTGTGATCCGCCCGCCTTGGCCTCCCAAAGCGCTGGGATTGCAGGTGTGAGCCACTGCACCCGGCCTTTCTTGTACTTTCTAAGCTATGGACTCTGACTCTTCATATGAACAATTCTGAAGTATCTGTACTTTATTTTTCTATGAAGAAAATAGAAAATCTTGTCTTTCTTCTACCATTGTTGACCAAAATTTGTTTATAACTGATAGCTTAGAGAATTTCTTTCCACCTCAAAACTCCTTACTAGTACTGTTACATAAATGTTAAGGATTAATGTGAAATTTGGGGAAACCTCTATCAAGTTTCTTTCATATAGGAGTTGTAAGATTTCATGGCCTTTCGAATTTTCCTTAATATTCTCGGACTTTACTGATACTCTTTTTTTTTTTTTTTTTTTTTTTGAGACGGAGTCTGGCTCTGTCTCCCAGGCTGGAGTGCAGTGGCCAGATCTCAGCTCACTGCAAGCTCCGCCTCCCGGGTTTACGCCATTCTCCTGCCTCAGCCTCCCGAGTAGCTGGAACTACAGGCGCCCGCCACCTCGCCCGGCTAGCTTTTTGTATTTTTAGTAGAGACGGGGTTTCAGCGTGTTAGCCAGGATGGTCTCGATCTCCTGACCTCGTGATCCGCCCGTCTCGGCCTCCCAAAGTGCTGGGATTATAGGCTTGAGCCACTGCGCCCGGCTTACTGATACTCTTACAGTTTATTATTGGTGTCCTGGTTACAGTGACACAATTACGAGTTTTCTGTTACCTTTGGTGATGTCAATATCTTGGAGATGTGTATATAACTTCACATAAGAATGTACTCATTGTTAGTAGTATTGCTACAGGCTTATGCACCATAAACACAGGAATTTTAATAAATTCCATTTCATGTGATTCATATACACACACACACACACACACACACACACCAGGTGTGGTGGCTCACACCTGTAATCCCAGCACTTTGGGAGGCCAAGGCAAGCAGATCACTTGAGCAGGAGTTTGAGATGAGCCTGGCCAACATGGTGATACCCTGTCTCTACTAAAAATACAAGGAAAAAAAAATTAGCTGGGCATGGTGGTGCATACCTGTAATCCCAGCTGCTTGGGAGGCTGAGGCAGGAGAATCACTTGAACCTGGGAGACGAAGGTCACAGTGAGCCAAGATTGCGCCACTGCACTCCAGCCTGGGCAACAGAGCAAGACTCTGGCTCAAAAAAAAAGGAAAGAAAAAGGAAAAAGAAAAAAAATGATACATTTACAATTGTATACACTGCATTAAGATGTATTCCTGACAGGTACGACATTTTATTTTGACCAGCTATTAATAAGAACCAAAATTTCCACTTACAATTTTACATATGTGAGGACTAGTTTCTGGATCCATACATTTTAAGCCTTGTTTCTCTTCCATTGCAGAGCATCATAGGACACATTCATGTCCCCTGACAAGCTCTGATCGTGCACCTTCATGACCTGACCCAGTTAATTAGCAGAGTGGGCAGCAGCAGTACTCCTGAAGTCATTTGTACACCAGGACAGCCAACAGTAAGTTAACTGTACAGAAGAGACTGCAAACCACATAAACAGATGCATAAACTAAATACAAAATATACTCAAATGAACTAAATATAAAATATACTCCCAACTCAGCTTCTCCTGAAACAGATCACCAAAACATCCATGGCCACTCCAACGCCACCCCAGGAGGGGAAGTATGAACTTGAAGGGAAATCTCAATTTTGATTAAAGTATTTTATTTTTGCAAAGTGAAAAAATATAACCATGTAAAAATATTGCTAAGGCCTCTTCCAGGCTCTTGAAAGGAGTTCATGAAAGTAAGGGACCTGGAAGTTTCAATTCACTAACTGCATAAAAAATCCACTTCTAGAAGGATAAAAATCCTGGTTTTATCTTTTTCTTGGTATAGGCACCATCAGTAGACAGCATTACCTGTTGCTGGGTATTTTTGCATTAAATATGCAATATTTATTGAGTACTGACTAGGCACCAGACACCAGGGATACAACAGTGCTGAAATGAACACCATCCCTGCCTCCGTGAGCTTAAGCTTTAGCTAAGAGAGAGACATCAAAGAGTTATATTTAGATGAATGTCCCAGGAAGGTTCCTTCAAGGGGGCAGGTCTGTTAAACCCAAACCAAACCTATTATTGAGATGTGCTGACAGGGGAGGGGGAAGGCCAGGAACGCAAGGAGTCCCTCAGCAGCGTCAGACCCCTCAGAAGGCCTCCTCTGACCTTGTGGTTCTCCTAGGGTTCAGAATCTAGCCACCATCTTTCACGTGTCCCTGTCTGCTCTGCAGCTATATTCAAGCTATTCCTCTGGCACTTCAGGCTTAGAATTGCTAGCATGTGAGGCTGTACCAGCAGGGCCTCTTTAGCTGGGGAACCCAGGACCCAAAGTTTAGCAGAGGAAACACTGGGCGCTAGTCTGGGAGAAGCTAAAAGAGGATCCTGAAGAAGTGGTTAGTGCAGCTGACTTCCTCTCCCCTAACTAAAAACAGGGAAGTGTTGTGAGAACCCTCAATGAACAGCACCGGGAGGCTCCGATCTCCCGTTTTACCCTGTTCTTTCCTACCCTTCGCAGAGTCAGCCTACTGACATATCTTTTATCTTATTTTTTCAGCCAAACATCTTGAAATAGTTACCTACACCCATTTCCTCCACTTCTCACTTCCAATTTCCTACTGCTCCACAGCAGTCTAGCTTCTGCCAGTGAAACCGCAGGTACCAGGTGTTAGGGGATGTCACTGCCCTACCAGTATCCCCTGCCCTTACTACTTCAGTGAAGCCCAGGCTTCCAGCTGCTGGTACCTGCATTCATTCGCCTGAGGGGTTTCTCTCACAGCCAGGGTCTGTTCTCCTGCCCAAGCAGCAGGCTGGAAATGGCAGTGAATTAGTGCCCTCTAAGAACAGCCCTCAACCAATGACCTGAAAGAGCTCCCTCACCCCATGAGAGAGGAATGATGAGGTGGGTGTTCTGCATGACTTCCAGGGCTTTCCCCATGGGATTAAGCTGTAATTGCCCATGGTGGCTGCTGGCCTGATTCACCCTTTACTGGCTATCCCCTCCCTGTTCATCCCCCTCTCCTACACACACCAGTGTTCTTCATCTTTCAAACAGACTAATCGTCTCAGGGCCCACTTTTAGGAAAACTCAAACTAAGCACCAAGATCATCAATGACGTCCTGACTGTTGCGGTCTTGGTGAATCCATCAGTTAGCAAGTATGCACTGAGAACCTACTAGGTGCTAGGCATTGTCTAATCTGACCTTACCTCTTTAATACACTTGACATCCACAACCACTCCTTCTTGAAGCTCTCCTTCCTTGGATTCAGGCTTCCTTGCATGTGGATATTCCCTCTTTCATCGGCAGTTCCACTTCACCTACCCCTTACACAGTGGTGTTCCCAGAGTTCACAGCCCAGCTCTTGTTCTTCCTACTCTACATGGCCTTCTTTGACCATGTGGCCCACCTGCACAGGATCAAATCTCATTTTTTTGTTGAAGATTCACAAATTCCTTTATCTACCCTTACTTTGTTTCCTGGGTTTCAGATTTTGTGTCCAACTACCTTTTAGACATTTTAACCCAGAAGCTACAAAGTTATCGCAAATGCAGTATACCCAGTTTTGGGGGGTTTATTAGCTGGGTTCTGTGTAAAGACAAGTGTGTAAGGAAATTGGGTGGAAGACATTGGCAAGAGAGCATTTGAAAGTGATGGATCATGAGATGTAGGCTCAGTAGGAAAGGAAGTAATTCTGGGAGAAGGCTGAGAGGTTAGGAAGAAATGGAAGTGTCAAAGGCAGTGCTGGATTACTCAATAGACAAACACATTCTTCGGGCATCCAAAAAGCAAAGTGAACCCTCCCCGCCAACATCTTTTTAGGAAAACTTTGAAATTAAAAAAAAAAAAAATCACCAAAAGAATCACCACGGTAAAAGTCAGAAATTTATTGAACTTCCTTACACTTATTTTACAAGTTAGTATTGTTTTCATTTTAAATTACATAAGGGAACATTCTCTTTTTTGGTGCTTGGGGACATTAAAGGTCTGGCTTGGGTCTAGGCAGTCAATGAGATGAAAGCATAGTTATAACGGGAGCAAGGGAGAGAGGAAGCCGGAAGGTAGAGGCTGTTGTCCAAGAGTGGATGCTCTCTTAACCAGCCTCTTCCCTACCGACCTACTGGGTTAACTAAAACTTTCCATTCCTGCTGTAATACATTCTAGTTCATGGACACGGTGCTCTGAATGTTCCTGGCTGACAGGCCACTCTCTTCCACACACATATACTACTTCACTACTTCCACTTTTACCAGCGGAGTGTAAGTCATTGTGATTGTTCCAAAATTTCTTTATTCCTGTGGTAGTAGTTACTGTATTTACATAATTTAATTAAACATTATGTAAACCAATGGTGCAAAAAGAAAGACAACTGTTGTTTCTAAGAACACTAAATCAGATACTTTGGGAAGTTTCATAAAGGTAAATGTTTTTTAAATGCTATTGAATTGGGTGTGGGTAAGACAACTAGAAAACAGTTAACATTTATTGAATGTTTACTATATGTCAGACAGTACATTAAGACTTTGTATAAAATAGTTATTTCATCCTCACAATAACTCTCTGAAGTGGTTATTGAGGAAACTGAGGCACAAAAAGGCTAAGCAACTTACCCAAGTTAGGAAATGGTACATCCAGGATTTGAACCCAGGCGGTCTGGCTTAATAGACTGTCCTAACCATTATGGTATCATGTAAAAAAAACTGGAAAAAATCCTAACAGTGGAGTCTGTGCAGAGGCTGTTTCATAAGAATATCTAAGTTTCTCGGTCTGTTTTTTTTTTTAAGAGATGATGTCTCACTCTGCTGCTCAGGCTGGGAGTATAGTGGCGTGATTATAGCTCACTGTAACGTCTGGGTTCAAGTGATCCTACCACCTCAGCCTCCTGAGTAGCTGTAACTACAGGTGCGTACACCATGCCCAGTTAACTTTTTTATTTTTTATTTTTTATTTTGTGTAGAGGGAGGGTCTTGCTATGTTGCCCAGGCTGGTCTCAAACTCCTAAGCTCAAGCGATCCTCCCACTTCAGCCGCCCAAAGCACTAGGATTTGGGATTACAGGCGTGAGCCATCACACCTGGCTTTCTTGTTCTATTGTAAAGAAGCTGAAGCCAAAATCCATAGACAAGTTGATATGGATATGGTTGTTCAGGAATCAAGGACTCCACACTTGATAAAAGGCCCTGACACTTATCCAAAGACTAGCAAGTGGTTGTGCATTTCTATCGTCTAAGTTAGAATGCAATGTTGAAAGTATATATGTGGCATATGTGGTACTTTTTATGATGTACCACTTTAACTGACTTTGATTAATCAACCTAGTAGCAATGCTGAATGAGAAGGACTTCTCTGTTTCAGAATTTAAAATTTCAGACATGGTACAGCCCTAGGTGAAGAATCAGCTATCTTCCTAAAATGCAGATCTAAATATAACACTTCCTTGCTTAAATACTTTTAATTTCCACCATCGACCCCTACTCACAACCAGAAAAAAAAAATCCAGGGTTATAAGTAGTATCCTGCCTATCTTTACCATCTTATTGTAAAGGAGCCAGTCCCTCTTGACCGTATTTCTAGTCATCCGCCAGTTACTTCATTCAGGCTTCAGTATCTTTGACTATCATTTTCTTTGCCTGGAATTATCTTCACTCCCTCTCTAATTGGAGAAATCTTACTCATAATTTTTTTCATTTTTTTTTTTTTTATTCATTCAACAAATAGTTCTGGGCACCTATTGAGTGAAGAATGAACTAATATATATCTATAATATATATAAAATGATGTTTCCCTATTGAAATGTTTTGATAAGCTATTCTTTTCCTTTGAAGCATTTATCTCAATTTACTATTTATTTTTGTGTTCATTTGTTTAGTGTTCAAGGGAAGGGGCAGAGCAGAGAAGGAAGAGGAGAGAGGAAGGTAGGGTGTTGGGAGGGTGTTGGGAGATTATACATAGTTTGCAGAGAAGGGGAAACAGTTGGGAAAAGTCTGAGGAATTAACATTGGAGCTACAGCTGAAGGATAAGTGAGTGTAACTGGGCAAGACTGGTGGCAGTTGGGGATGGGTAGGAGCAGGAGGGGTTGGGGGCACATGTGTTCCAGATACAGGGAACAGCAGATGCTAAGACACTGGGGCAGAAGGAGGGGCAACATGATGGAGAAACTGAAAGAAGTCCAGTGTAGTGGGATTGCAGAGTGTCCCACCCCAGATGGAAGAGACAGAGGAGTATGAGGCCAGACAGGGAGAGGGTCAGACCCTGCAGGACTCTGCAGGCCATGGCAGTACAACTTCGATCTTCATGAGAAAAGCAAAAGGGAGCCATTGGTGAGACCTAAGCAAGGGAATAATGTTTTCAGGTTTGTGATTTTAGAAATCTTCTGGCTGCCACGTAGACCACAGATCGGAAATGCAGCAAATGTCACTCCTTTCTTAAGCCTTCCTTGACCCCATGTGCTCCCACCAAAACTTAGGAAGCTCCTCAAGGACAGGGACTTGGTCTGTTTTGTTCACTGCTGTATTTCCAGTGCCTACAACAGTTCCCAGTGCTTAGTAGGTCCTTAATAAACGTTTCTTAAATAGTGCAACTTTTTAATGTCATTTCTCACATGACACTTATATAGTATCTCAACTCCATGGGCTTTCCAGCACTCTGAGAAGTGAATGACCTTTCTTGTAAGGGAAGGACTAATGTTATAGTTAATGTAATGTTAAAGCCGTGCACAAAATTCATGTAATCTGAAGGGAAAAGACATCTGTCCTGCCACCACTTTTTCCTTCTCTGACAACACGCAGTTACCTCACTTCATAATAGGAACATTGGACCCTTGGTAACCAAATAATTCCATGGATTCTTCAGTGGAAAGGAACTTCTTTCTTTCCTAAATTAAACACCTCCAGAGACTAATGGTAATTGTCTTGGCTTGGATTACCTGATAGCTTTTGTGTATTCTTTCCCCTTACAGGTCTTAGCGCCTTTCTCCAAATTAAGAGAATCTTTATTCTAGGAATATGACACTCTAGCAATATTTTCACAAGAATCACAAGATCTGAAAGCTAGAGGGCTCTTTGGGGGCATTTAATCTAACCCTTACTCCCACCCCAAAGCTTCCACTCCCTCAGTACCACTCCTTCCTCATCAGTTGGCTGTCTGGCCCCAGGGTGTTCTGAGATGGCTCAGGTGTCAATGAGGGACAGATGGCATGTGTTAGAGCTAGAGAACTCAGACGGTCACCCTTGATCTTCACGAAGTTCCCATGTTTATTCCAAAACAATCTGTGTTATATTTATATAGTTTTATGACTAGTTGATTATCTCCAGTGCCAACCCCTCTTCTTATTCCAGACCATTAAATTAGTTTTTAGTGTTCTTCTTCTTGCTCAACTTATTCATCTTTCCATATGGTTTTCAATGTTTTTACTGTCTCTAGTTCATGCCTTTGCAATTCTAACAAACTTGTTTCTTATAACCTACTTAAAATACCAAGCTCCTTAATGAATTAATCAATCAGTTAATCAAATAGTTATTAAATCCCTACCACATTTTTTCCACCCCATAAGTTTTTCTTTGAGAGTCCCATGAGCCCCCGGGAGACTGGCAACAAGACTATTAGAAAGTCTCGGGCCGGGCGCGGTGGCTCAAGCCTGTAATCCCAGCACTGTGGGAGGCCGAGACGGGCGGATCACGAGGTCAGGAGATCGAGACCATCCTGGCTAACACGGTGAAACCCCGTCTCTACTAAAAAATACAAAAAAACTAGCCGGGCGAGGTGGCGGGCGCCTGTAGTCCCAGCTACTTGGGAGGCTGAGGCAGGAGAATGGCATAAACCCGGGAGGTGGAGCTTGCAGTGAGCTGAGATCCGGCCACTACACTCCAGCCTGGGCGACAGAGCGACACTCTGTCTCAAAAAAAGAGAAAAAAGAAAGAAAGTCTCACTGCTAGATCCATGCACTCCACCACTCCCTTCCTATGCATAATTTTACTTTCATTTCTTTTCTTCCCCCTCTTTTGTTCTCCATTTTCCTCTTTCTTATTTTTCTCCTCTCCCTCCTATGATTCCATTTTCCCATCCTGTCACTGAGGTGTCCTTCTTGGCATTTTGTGCTTGAGGCATTTTGGTGTATACTCTGCCTTCACTGGGAATCATAGTAAGGAGTCTAAACTCACATCCCAAAAACAGAGATTTGACAGAAGCAAAGGAAAGAGCAAAACAAATAGTAAGCAAATCCAGTTAACAGAGAATGACAGGAAAATGGCTTGGCAATTTCTCATAAATTTAAACTTATACTTACCATTTAACCCAGGAATTCTGCTCATTGTTCTTTACTCAAGGATAAAGAAAACTTATGTTTGCACAAAAACTTGTTCGCAAAGATTTATAGTAGCCTTATTCATAACTGCCTCAAACTGGAAACAATCGAAATGTCTTTGACTGGTGAAGGCATAAACAAATGGTGGTATATCCATATAATGGAATACTACTCAGAAATAAAAAGGAAGAGACTACCAAAACAGGAAACAAGATGCCAGGAGCTGGGGATCAGAGAAGAGGCTGACTACAAAGGGGAATGAAGGAATTTTTGAGGGTGGTAGAACTCTTCTATGCCCTGACTGTGGTAGTAGTTAAATGATTATATGCGTTTGTCAAAACTCACAGAACTATACACTGTAAAGGGTAAGTTTCACTATATAAAAATTATACCTCAATAAATCTGACTTAAAAAAAATAAACCCACCAAAATAAATGAATTAGTATAGACTGAAAAACAAACAAAAAACAATAAACTTGAGTAATCATACCAAAAAATGTTCTTTAAAACACATTAACACACAGCAATAAAATAGTTAAACCTAAGGCAAATCCAAATGAGAATAAAAGAGAAAATACACAGGTAAACAGTATTAGAAGGAAAAAAAGGCCGGGCGCGGTGGCTCAAGCTTGTAATCCCAGCACTTTGGGAGGCCGAGACGGGCGGATCACGAGGTCAGGAGATCGAGACCATCCTGGCTAATACAGTGAAACCCCGTCTCTACTAAAGAATACAAAAAACTAGCCGGGCGACGAGGTGGGCGCCTGTAGTCCCAGCTACTTGGGAGGCTGAGGCAGGAGAATGGCGTGAACCCGGGAGGCGGAGCTTGCAGTGAGCTGAGATCTGGCCACTGCACTCCAGCCTGGGTGACAGAGCGAGACTCCGTCTCAAAAAAAAAAAAAAAAAGAAGGAAAAAAAGGGGGATTTAATTTTCAATAGAAAATCTAAAAACTGTAATGTAAGCATGACTTTATTCTTAAAAAAATGAAAATCTACATGAAATTCCGCGATTTTCCAGGTATACATAAATTTACAAATTGACCCAAGAAGAGATACAAAACCTGAGTAGACCATTAACTGTAGCAGAAATGGAAATGATAAGCAAAGATATACCATTCCAAAAACCATCAGTTTCAAATAATTTACAGATGAGGTCTACCTTCAACACATACATAATTTCTATGCTACTTATTTTAGTACATAGGAAGAATGCTAAACTCATTTTGCCATATCAGCAGATCTCAGATTGTAGGCTAGGGATATGTGAAGATCTCTGAGACTTATCTGGGAGTCCACACACCCAAAACTATTTTGATAATGATACTAAGATGTTTTGACTCTTTCCCTCATTCTCTCATACAAGTGTACAGTGTTTTCCAGAGGCTAATGGAATACCATGTAATGATGCATTGCTCTGGCAACTATTAATAACAAAATGCATGCTTGTATATCTTGTTTTAAAATTTTCTCCATTTTAATTTCTAACATTGGTAGGTAACTGCCATAAACAAAGTTCTCTGTGGATCCTCAATAATTTTTAAGATGACAAATGGGTCCTGAGACCAAAAGTTTGAGAACCATTGCACTCAACTAATATTGCTCCAATATAAAAGATAGACAAAGATAGCATAAAGAAAGAAGACTATTAACTTACTTAAGAACATAAATGCAAATATCTTAGACTTAACTGTTCTTAAAAAACAATTTTCATGACTAGATAAAATTTATCTAGTAATGCAGGGGATGGTTCTGTATTTAGATATCTATTAATATAATCTATTACACTAACAGTTTACAGGAGGTAAAACCTCATGATCATCATGAAAAGATCCTTCAAAAAGTTACATATTTTAATATCCATTCCTGATTTTAAGAGGCAAGCAGGCAAACAAATAAAAAACAGAATAAAAAAATGTAAAACTCTCACAAAACCAGTAATAGAAGAAAATTTATTTAATTTGTTAAGAATATTCACCATACCTATCGAAGTCAGGAACAAGATAAAGACGGCTGCTTTCTTGTTATAGTTGCAACTACTAAATATGGCACTGGAAGTCCTAACTAGAGCAATAAGACAAGAAAAAGAAAGAAGGCCATCACAAAGAAATACATAAAACCATCAGTATTTACAAGTGATTTAATTTTCAACTTAGAAAATCTAAGAACTGTAAAATTTAAAACTAATACTATATTTTTGTAAAGGCTTGATAAAAGAGCAGCCACAAAAATTAATCCTTTTCCTATACACCAACTATAACCAAATAGAAAGATGTGGTGGAAGATGTACAGTAGCAAGCAAACTGTAAAATACACGTGACTAAACTCACCAATATGTCCAAGACTTATAGGAAGAAATTGTAAACTTTATTGAAAGACATCAAAAGAAGACAAACATAAATGAGGAACACATCACGTTCCTGGATGAAACTCAAATTAAACTATAAATTTAATGAGTTTCTGATCAAAATACTTATATTTTATGGAACTGATAAATTTATTCTAAAGTTCACCTGGGAGAAGAAATGCATAAAAGCAGTCAAGAAAATTATGAGGACAAAAACTACTGAGACAAAGAAAAAGGAAAGGTAATAAGAAGGTAGAGGCTGGATGCAGTAGCTCATGCCTGTAATTCCAGCACTTTGGAAGGCCAAGGCAGGCGGATCACGAGGTCAGGAGATCGAGACCATCCTGGTTAACAAAGTGAAATCCCGTCTCTACTAAAAAAATACAAAAAAATTAACCAGGTGTGGTGGTGGGCGCCTGTAGTCCCAGCTACGTGGGAGGCTGAGACAGGAGAATGGAGTGAACCTGGGAGGCAGAGCTTGCAGTGAGCCAAGATGCACCACTGCACTCCAGCCTGGACAACAGAGCCAGACTCTGTCTCAAAAAAAAACCCCAAAGGAGTAGAATAGAGTTTAGAAACAAACCCATGTACAACCTGGCATTTTAAATCAGTAGGAAAAGGATGATGGACTATTTAATTGTGTTGGGACTACTGGAAATTCTCTTAAAGTTATAAACCTAATTCACACTATGTACTATCAAATTATTGAAAGGAAAATTTAAAACATATAACATCTTCTAGGGGGTAGGAATACCCTTCCTAAGCAAAACACAAACTCCGGAAGCCATAACAGAAAAGACTGAGAGAAGAATTAAGGCTGGGCGCAGTGGCTCACGCCTGTAATGCCAGCACTTCGGCAGGCGCAGGCGGGCGGATAACGAGGTCAGGAGTTTGAGACCAGCCTGGCCAACATGGTGAAACCCCATCTGTACTAAAAATACAAAAATTAGCTGGGCGTGGTGGCCCATGCCTGTAATCCCAGCTACTTGGGAGGCTGAGACAGGAGAATCACTTGAACCAAGGAGGCTGAGGTTGCAGTGAGCCGATCAGGCCATTGCAATCCAGCCTCAGCGACAAGAGCCACACTCGGTCTAAAAATAAACAAATAAATAAATAAAAAAGAAACAAAAATTAAAACCTTATGTATGATGTAAGACAATGTAAAGACCAGCAACAGACCAGGAAAAAATATTTGCAACACATATCACAGAGAAAAAACTTATATCATAATGTAATGGAGAGAATCTTCAAACTAAAAAGAATAAGACAACCTAACAGAGAAACAGACAAATAATATAAACAGGCAATTCACAGAACAAATAGAAATAATCTATAAATATATGAAAGCATGCTCAATTTCACTAGTAGTCACAGAAAATCTATAAAAGAACAATATACATTTTTTATTAATTAGATTTGCAAAAATTAAAGGCTGATAATATCCAGTGTTGGTGAGATGTGTAATGAATATTCTCATTATGTAAATGAATATTCTCATTCTCTATTGGATGGGAATGTAAACAAGTACAATCTTTTGTTGTTGTTGTTGTTGTTGAGACGGAGTCTCACTTTGTCGTCCAGGCCGGAGTACAGTGGTGCAATCTCGGCTCACTGCAACCTCTGCCTCCCAGGTTCACACCATTCTCCTGCCTCAGCCTCCCAAGTAGCTGGGACTACAGGCGCCCGCCACCACGCCCGGCTTTTTTTTTTTTTTTTTTTTGAGACAGACTCTCACTCGGTCGCCCAGGCTGCAGTGCAGTGGCCGGATCTCAGCTCACTGCAAGCTCCGCCTCCCGGGTTCACGCCATTCTCCTGCCTCAGCCTCCCGAGTAGCTGGGACTACAGGCGCCCGCCACCTCGCCCGGCTAGTTTTTTTGTATTTTTTAGTAGAGACGGGGTTTCACCGTGTTAGCCAGGATGGTCTCGATCTCCTGACCTCGTGATCCACCCGTCTCGGCCTCCCAAAGTGCTGGGATTACAGGCTTGAGCCACCGCGCCCGGCAAATTTTTTGTATTTTTAGTAGAGACGGGGTTTCACCATGTTAGCCAGGATGGTCTCGATCTCCTGATCTTGTGATCCTCCCGCCTCGGCCTCCCAAAGTGCTGGGATTACAGGCATGAGCCACCGTGCCGGGCCAAGTACAGTCTTTTTTAAGGGTAAGTTAGCATAGTCTCACAAAAACACCTCTTAACTCAGTATTTCCACTTCTAGAAACTTACTTGCAGAAATAACTAAAACCTATGTGCCAAAAGTTCACTGCAGCATTGATTGCAATTATGAAAAACTGGAAGTAAATTACAACGCTTTCAACAGGAAAATAACTAAATAAATTATGGTAGTTCCAAAACATGGAATACCATTTAGGAGTTAAAGAGAATAAGGTAATTCTATTATGTATTGACGTGGAAAAATTGAAATCACACATGATTAAGTGAGAAAAGCAAGAAGCACGTTTATGGTATAATCCCATTTGTATAAAAACTGTATTTCTATCTACATAAATATACATAAATGTATACATGTATAAATAGTAAAGGTCTTCAAGGGTACCTATTAAACAGTAAACAGTCCAGTTATTTATGATTGTGGAAATGAGTAGGATTAAAGAGGTGGAGTAAGAGGTTTTTACTTTTTAATTATTTCTGTAATTTATTTTTTTTTTGCAATGGGCATGAATTTATGTTTTACCTATACATTTCAACACCAATAAAAAAAACCCCAACTTCCTGCTATATCTACAGTAAGAGGCAATGCAGGCTTCAGCAAGGGCACTGGTTTTGAAAAGAGGACGGGAAATCTCTTTCAGATTTTTTTTTTTTTTTTTTTTTTTGGACACAAAGTTTCTCTCTTGTTGCCCAGGCTGGAGTGCAATGGCGCAATCTCAGCTTACTACAACCTCTACCTCCCAGGTTCAAATGATTCTCAGCCTTCCGAGTAGCTGGGATTACAGGCATGCGTCACCATGCCTGGCTAATTTTGTATTTTTAGTAGAGACAGGGTCTCTCTATGTTGGTCAGGCTGGTCTCGAACTCCCAACCTCAGGTGACACCTCGGCCTCCCAAAGTACTGGAATTATAGGCGTGAGACACTGCGCCCGGTTCAGACTTTTTTTTTTTTTTTTTTTTTAACATACTTTGTGTATCTCCATTATGTGGATCATCTGAAGTCTGCAGGTACATATGTATTTGCTTCTACAGACACAGAGACTGGTAAGCATTCATCTGTGTCTTCAGTGCCTAGCAATGTGCTAGGCATTTGGTAGATTGCACATAAGTGTATGTTGAATGAGTCATAATCTGAGACAAGATAAAAAGGTAGAATAGGAGGGCACCAAGGCCCATGTCCTAATCCCAGCACTTTGGGAGGCCTGGGGTGGGGGGCGGATCATATGAGTCTAGGAGTTAGAGGCCAGCCTGGACAACATGACAAAACCCTGTCTCTACAAAAAATAAAACAATTAGCTGGGCGTGGTGGCACACGCCTGTAGTCCCAGCTACTTAGAAGGCTGAGGTAGGAGGATCACCGGACCCCAGGAGTTTGAAGCTGTGGTAAGCCATAATAGCACCACAACACTCCAGCCTGGGTGACAGGGTGAATAAAAAAGGTAGAATATACAGTTTTTGCTAACTCTTTAGCTGAGATGGAGTGAAGAAGAGGGTTCGAGTGGATAATGGTATCATTACCAGATGGGAAAAATTGGAAGTTTGGGGGCAATTTTGGATGATAATAGCTAACATTTAATGATTACTGCCTGTGTGCAGGTATTGTGTTGAATGTGCTGTGTCTGCTATCTTATCAAATCCCAAGAGTAAACCTGTATTTCCTCACACAAAGAAAGAACAGTTCAGAGCCTTTCCCCAGGTCATTCAGCTAGCTAGAGCTGTGACTGAAACCAATATTCCAGACTCCACGCTCCTAACTTTGAGGTTATGCTGCCTCTCCAAACATGGAAAGTTAATACACTCAGTTTTGACATGTTGAGTTTGAAGTGCTGGTGGAAGATTCCTTGAGGTGTGGCTGTTCAGTGAGTACCTAAATATCCTAAGTCTGCAGCTTCTTGGAGAGGACAGAGCTAGAGTCAAGCCAATGAGAGAGCAGTGCCTGGGAGGCCAATACTCAATAACCATTCAACAAATATTTGTCAAGCTTCCACATAAAAGTCAGGCTCAGGTATAACAAGCATTCACTTGAAACTCATTTGGATACACAGAATGTTTACTATGTGAAAGTACTGTGATCCGGTATTTTCAATTGTGGGTCTTAAAAAACCTCTAATGTTCTCAGTGACATTAGAAGCATCTTGAGGGCAAGGGCAAGACACTAAATTTCTTTGTATTCCGCTTGTTATAGGTCTCAAAACATGTGTGTCGATTAAATGCTTGAGTAGTTTCCTAAATCTCAAGGAAACCAAGTGTCGACAGTCTTCGTTTCTGTTACTATCTAAAAGTCTATAAAAACATCCAGGTTTCAAATCAAATAAGATTTTTCATCAGTGTCATCAAGGTTAATTGTAGGTATCAGAAAGTTGCCACTTGGAGCAGCAGGTTGGCTGCAAGAAGGCTTGTGCCACATGATATTGCCCTTGTCAAATTTATCAAAGACCAGAGTCTGGCCCTCAGCCTTGCTAGTCCAGAGACTCAATCCTGTCAAGAGTCCAGAGAACCCAGGCAGGCGCATGCATGCTAGGTTCTAAAAAAACCTAAGTATAAAACTAGAATGTCAGTTTATTTTATTTATTTATTTATTTATTAAGACGGAGTCTTGCTCTGTCACTCAGGCTACAGTGCAGTGATCTTGGCACACTGCAACCTCTGCCTCGCAGCTTTAAGCGAGTCTCGTGCCTCAGCCTCCCAAGTAGCTGGGATTACAAGTGCGCACCGCCACACCCAGCTAATTTTTGTACTTTTAGTAGGACAGAGTTTTGCCATGTTGGCCAGGCTGGTCTTGAACTCCTGACCTCAAGTGATCCGCCCACCTTGGCCTCCCAAAGTGCTGGGATTACAGGCGTGACACTGCCTGGCCAATGTCAGTTTATTAATATACTAAAAGGAATGTGACTGTCAGGAAAATCAGATATTTGCATCCACCATCATCTCCCTGTAGCTAAGTGATGTGCAAAGCTGTTACCAGGAGACCACACAGTAAGCCCAGAAGGCAGGGACTTAGTAATAGGATTAGAATGCTGAGCAGCACAGGCAGCATGAAGCAGGGGCAGAGCATCAGCTTTGGAACCAGAGAGGGCTTCACACATAGAATTATTCACGTCCCAGCAGAGTGGCAGTAGGCAAGTCATTCACCTTCTCTAAACTCCAGTTTTTTAAAGGGTGAATGATACTTCACTGGCTTATGGTGAGGATTAAATGAGATAATGCATAAAATGCTAAACCAGTCCTTGTCATGTGATACATATTCATCTCCATACCACACATTCATCCATGGCGGCTACGTATTCATCTCCATACCAGGGAGACACCTATTAGTGGTTCAAGTCAGTTTTCACAATATCCTTTCCTCTGAACAAAACTAGGGCAGGCAAGACTGGAAGCAAAAGACCGTTTAGAAGGCTGCTAAGTAATCCAGAACACAGATGCTAGTGACTTAAAATAGGGCTGTAGCGGGGGGAACAGAGATATGTATATAGATTTGAAAGATATTTAGGGGGTAGGTATTATCTTGGCTATTTTACATAATTATTTATTGTCCTGACAGCAATTTGTAAAGTAGGTAGCCTATTTTTTAGATGAAAGTCAGAGATATTAAGCAACTAGCTCAGGATCACGGGGCAATGACTGAACTGCTATATGAATCACAGCTGGTGTGACTCCAAAGCCTTTCTTCTTTCTACAAACAAAATATACCGCTGTACATATTGTTCTCAACCAAGATGTCAATTGTCAGGAATACAGTAATTTCTTAACACTAATAATTAAAGTATTGAAACTTTAGAAAAATGATTTGCTTTTTAGGAAATAAAATGTGGAGCAGATCAAGGTTATCGCTACAATAATTAATTTCACTATTGCTTACTTCCATTACAATACATTTTCTTAAGGGAGAGACAAAAATAAGTGGAGGTAGAGCTCACGGACCAGAAATTATGCATCACTGCAGGTTTATCTATGAGACAGTGTTACCTGCGTAACTTCGCCCATTATGCCTTATTGAAAACAGTTAAGAATGGTTATTCCAGCTGGGCACAGTGGCTCACGCCTGTAATCCCAGCACTTCGGGAGGCCAAGGTGGGCGGATCACGAGGTCAGGAGTTCGAGACCAGCCTGGCCAGCATGGTGAAACCCCATCTCTACTAAAAATACAAAAATTAGCTGGGTGTGGTGGCATGTGCCTGTAATCCCAGCTACTCGGGAGGGTGAGGCAGGAGAATTGCTTGAACCTGGGAGGCGGAGGTTGCAGTGAGCTGAGATCACGCCACTGCACTCCAGCTTGGGCGACAGAGCGAGACTTGTCTCAAAAAAAAAAAAAAAAGGCCAGGCGCGGTGGCTCAAGCCTGTAATCCCAGCACTTTGGGAGGCCAAGACGGGCGGATCACGAGGTCAGGAGATCGAGACCATCTTGGCTAACACGGTGAAACCCCGTCTCTACTAAAAAATACAAAAAAATTAGCCAGGCGAGGTGGCGGGTGCCTGTAGTCCCAGCTACTCGGGAGGCTGAGGCAGGAGAATGGTGTAAACCCGGGAGGCGGAGCTTGCAGTGAGCTGAGATCCGGCCACTGCACTCCAGCCTGGGCGACACAGCGAGACTCTGTCTCCAAAAAAAAAAAAAAAAAGAATGGTTACTCCATGAAACGGCCTGGGCCCTCTTTTTGAGCAAAGATAGTCTTAGCTGAAACATCTACAAGATTTGACTGTAACAGTGACAGCTGTTCAGACTGCAGACATAGGTGCTAAGCAAATCATAATCTTTCTAGCACTGTGTTCTTTAGATTTTTCATTTTCCCAGTCATGTTCACACACAAATTACAGTTCACCACAAAAACTTAATTTTTTAGATGAAAGACAATACCATATAACAGATTTGAGCTTCTTTTCTACACGAACTGACAAATTAGGCTTTTCCCACTTTTACCCCTTACTTTTTAACCGAAGCATAAAACATTATGTTTGTTCTTATAAAATTTTACTCTGAATTAGTCTGAGCCTAAGATTTCATCCTCATGAGATGGATGTAAACCAGCCTTTTTTTCTCTGCAAAGTTAATACTCATGTTTTCATGTTCCTACTCCAAATATTGCTTACAGCAATTGTTCTTTTCAGAAGTTTTTTGTAAGTTATTAATTCACTAGACAAATGTTACCACATGCCAACCAAGTTACCAGGCTCCTCAAGGAATTTACAGTCTAATAAGGAAAACGGATTGGCACTCAATTGTACCCAATACCAGTAATAACATTAATAACAATTACTCCTATTTATCGTATCCTGCTCTGTGCCAGACACTGTGCTAGGCCACGAGAACAAAAAGATGATGAAGCAATTCCTCTACCTTCAAGGAGCTTCCCATGGCTTGAAAGGACTTATGTATAATATGATGGGAGAGGCAGGCATATTAACCAATAAATGCAATAAACAGGTGCCTTGCTAGAAATAAAGACAGTGTGTTTGGTAGAATACAAGATGGAGGGATAAGAAGGAGAGCTGGCAAAGGTTTTATAGAGGAGCTGAGCTTTGAGTTGAGTTTCAAAAGGTGAGTAGGTATTCTCCCAATTAAGAGTAAAGGGAAGAAAAAGGGTAACTGTGGCAAATGCAAGTGTAAAACAACTTTATGTGTTTAAGGAACAGCAAGCAGTTTGGTAGAGATGGGGGTTACAGTAAAGAAGTGGGAGGCAGTTGAGAGGATCCAGCAAGAGACGGAGTAGGAAATTAGAGAGCATATGATGAAGGATCTCACAGCCCA
Organism: Trachypithecus francoisi; assembly: GCF_009764315.1. Classification (NCBI taxonomy): domain Eukaryota; kingdom Metazoa; phylum Chordata; class Mammalia; order Primates; family Cercopithecidae; genus Trachypithecus; species Trachypithecus francoisi. The sequence goes on from NW_022681457.1 coordinate 80,014,174, forward strand.
TGTTGTCCTTCTCTTAACTTCAAGGGCAATGGAGAGTCATTGAAGAGTTTTAGGGATGGGAATTACAACAACAGGGTTTCTCTTAGAACTCTGATAGCTATGAAGATGATGGAATAAAAGTGTTTGAGATTGGAGATACAGAGATCAGTTAGAATATCTATTTACAGGAGATAATAATAAGTTGTAATAGTTGAATAGGAGAAATACAAAGCCTACATGAAGAAATTAGGAAAGACACAACCCAACAGAAAAATGAACAAAACATTGAACAGGCACTTCACCAAAGAGAACATTCAAATGGCCAATAAACATATGAAAAAGTGCTCCACCTTATCAGTAACCACAGAAATGCAGACAAAAATTAAATTGAGAAATCATTCTAGATCCAGAAAGATGATTAAAAATTAAAAGGTCTGACAACATCAAGTACTAGTGGAACAGAAATTCTTATATGCTCTGCTACAAATACAACAAATTGGTGGAACCTCTTCAGAATACAGTTTGACATTAGCTAGTAAAGTTGAAGAAGCACTTTCCCCAGGCGGCAGCAATTCTACTCTTGAGTCTCTACCCTCAAGAAATTCAGGCCCCGTACACCAGGATACATATACAAATGTTTATAGCAGCATTTTTCATAAGAACCAAAGAATCAGAAATAACCCAAATGTATATCACCATGAGAATGGATATAGAAATCAGGGTAGGCATAGCATGGTGGCTCACTCCTGTAATCCCAGCACTTTGGGAGGCTGAGGCGGGCAAATTGCTTGAGTCCAGGAGTTTGAGACCAGCCTGACCAACATGGTGAAATCCTGTCTCTACAAAAAATATGAAAATTAGCTTGGTGTGGTGGTGCGTGCCTGTAGTCCCAGCTACTCAGGAGGCTGAGGACAGAGGATCGCTTAAGCCTGGGAAGTGGAGGTTGCAGTGAGCTGAGACTGCACCACTGCACTCCAGTTAAGCAACGGAGTGAGACCCCCATTTAAAAAAAAAAAAGAAAGAAAGAAAGAAAAGAAAAGAAATTAGGGTATTACACAGCAATAAAAATGAAATAACTCTATAGGGATGAATCTCACAAACTTAGTGATGAACAGAAAGAACAAAACACAAACAGTACAAAAAAAACATGATTTCTCTCATTTGAATGTCCCAAAATACAAAACTATATTGTTTGGGGATGTTTACATGTGTGATAAAATTATTTTAAAAAGCAAAAAAGTAATCATCATAAAAGTCAAGCTAGTGATTACCTAAGTAAGAGAGGATGGGTTATAATCAAGGAGAAACATACGAGAGGCTTCTCACATGCTGGAAATGTTCTATTTCTTTCTTTTCTTCTTTTCTTTTTTTTTTGAGATGGAGTCTTGCTCTGTTGCCCAGGTTGGAATGTAGTGGCACCATCTCAGCTCACTGCAACCTCTGCCTCCCGGGTTTGACCAATTCTCCTGTCTCAGCCTCCTCAGTAGCTGCGATTACAGGCATGCGCCAACATGTCCAGCTAATTTTTGTATTTTTAGTAGAGACAGGGTTTCACCATGTTGGCCAGGCTGGTCTCGAACTTCTGACTTCAGGCGATTCACCCATCTCAGCCTCCCAAAGTGCTGGGATTACAGGCATGAGCCACTGCGCCCGGCTAATGTTCTATTTCTTGAGCTGGATGTGGTTTCGTGAGTGTTCATCATATAATTTTTTAACTGTATACATATGTCTTGTGTACTTTTCTGTATGTATGTAACATTTCAAAATATGAAAGAAAAAAATTAATGTACCTGGGGAAAAAAACCAAAACACTCATTAACAGCTACATACTGCAAGATATGCTTGTAAATGAAAAGCTAAGAGGAGAATGGTAAGAAAAGAGCCTGGAACAGAAGGCTGAAGAATTGCGGACTTTTTTGTGATAGGAATGAGGAGTGTTAGGTAGGCAGGTGACATGAATAAGTCTGCATGTTAGCAAGACATTTATCAGTAGGGTATACGGAATGAACTGGAAGAGAGCAGACACTAACGCCAGAGCATGTTAGGAGCCTGCTGCAACAGTGTGCTAACACAGCAGGAGAGCATGAACTATGGGAAAAGAAGTAGGGACAGATGGAGGTATTTATTACGCAGAATTGTTAGGTCATGAAAATTGATTAGTTATAAGGGGTGAGGTAATGGAGGGATCCTGTTTCTAATTTGAATAACATTAGCATGATTAATCAAAATAGGCAATCCAAGGGGAGATACAGGTTTAGTGGGAGAAGACAGTAAATCTGGTTTTGGTCCTGCTGAGTATTCAGTGCCCGCATGACATCCAAGAATAAAAGTCTAGAAGGCAGTCAGATACACATGAGTGAAGCTCAGCAGCAGAGGTATTTGTTCTGGATTCTGATAATTCAATATCTAGGTCTCAAAATTGTGAAATGGTTCGATGTGGTTTGGGCCACGACCAGTTGTTTGAGAAGTCTTATTTCCACTGGGCATGAGGGTGGAGTAAGAAGGCCCTTGAGGCCGGGCGCGGTGACTCAAGCCTGTAATCCCAGCACTTTGGGAGGCCGAGACGGGCGGATCACGAGGTCAGGAGATCGAGACCATCCTGGCTGACACGGTGAAACCCCGTCTCTACTAAAAATACAAAAAACTAGCCGGGCGAGGTGGCGGGCGCCTGTAGTCCCAGCTACTCCGGAGGCTGAGACAGGAGAATGGCGTAAACCCGGGAGGCGGAGCTTGCAGTGAGCTGAGATCCGGCTACTGCACTCCAGCCTGGGTGGCAGAGCAAGACTCCGTCTCAAAAAAAAAAAAAAAAAGAAGGCCCTTAGGTACGAGAGTAGAGAGCAAACAGGGAGGGTTCCTAACTTTTCAGCCAAAGCAATTAGGTAAACAACAGTGCTGTCATCTGAGATGGGGAGACCTCATAAAGAAGCAAGATTATTTCTGGCTTTGTTTATTTTTAAAGAGGGGCAGGCCAGGTATGGTGGCTCATGCTTATAATCCAGCACTTGGTGAGGCCTACATGGACAGATCACTCGAGCCCAGGAGTTCAAGACCAACCTGGGCAACATGGTAAAATCCTGTCTCTACTAAAAACACAAAAAAATTAGCTGAGCCCGGTAGTGCATGCCTGTAGCTCCAGCTACTCAGGAGGCTGAGGTCTCGATTGCTTGAACCTGGGAAGTCAAAGCCGCAGTGAGCCAAGACCGCATCATTGCACTCCAGTCTTGGCAACAGGAGGGAGACCCTGTCTCAAAATAAAAAAAAAAAAAAAGAAAAAAGAGTGTGGGCGGTGCGGCAGTGGGGCAAGGAATCAAGAGCTCTCCTTTGGACTCTTTTTTAGATAGTATGCTTGAAACATCTTTTCAGGCCGGGCGTGGTGGCTCACATCTGTAATCCTAGCACTTCAGGAGGCTAAGGAGAGTGGATTGCTTGAGCCCAAGAGTTGGGGACCAGCCTGAGAAACATGGCAAAATCCCATCTCTACTAAAAATACAAAAATTAACCAGGCATGGTGGCGCACGACTGAAGTCCCAGCTACTCATGAAGCTGAGGTGGGAGGATCACCCAAGCCTAGGGAGTTTGAGGAAGGGAGGCCGAGGCTGCAGTGAGCCATGAGCATGCCATGAACTCCAGCCTAGGTGACAAAGCAATATCCTGTGTCAAAAAAAAAAGAAAAAAGAAAAAAGAAATGTCTTTTCGACATCCAACTGGGGACATCAGGTAGGCAACTGTGTGCACCAGTGTGGAGCTTAGAGGATAAGGTAAAGGTTAAGAGTTATAATTTTGGGTTTCATTAGTATAAAGATAGGATTTAAGGGTTTCCTGACCTAATAATTCTAGGCTGGGTGCTACTCCTGTGAACTACACCATATACTTATTCCTCTTAAAATGTGAACCTCAATGTAACGTATTTGGCTGTTTCCATATCTGTGTTCCCCATAAGAACTGTAAGCTGCTTGAAGATAGAAGTCGGGTCTTCTTTACATTGGATTCTTATGATCTAATGGCTCCTAGCACACAGTAGGTAGTCAATAAATTTGTGGAATGAATGAATGAATGATGAAATGCTGCTGACTCCTCTTATCATGTCTTGGGTATTCTCTACACTACATTTAACAGAGATCACAAACCTTCTTCATACACTAAGTTTCCAACTGCTCCTCAATTCTTTCCTCCCAGTTCTCCACAAATGTTTCCTACTTTCAAGGCAGAGGCCACTAGCATCTCCCTCCTCATCCATTTAAAATGTTCTCTTCGTTCAGAATATTGCTCAGCTCCAAGGCTAATCCTCCTCCCTATCACGTTGACTGCATCTTTTACTTCTTCCTTAGATTTACGCTCTTTATTATTCCTGTTCTGTATGATCATGCATTTTATCTTCCCACGTAGCCAGTCGTTCATGCCAGCTTAGAGAATGTGAAGATACCATATTTACCATAGAAAATACTAGATCTTGAATTTAGGGAGACTGACTAATGCAGAGTTCACATTCAGATGGTAATGTTCTCTTTAACATCCTGCCAGCCATGACTTTCCTAGCTCAGAAAAATGCCTGGAGCTGTGACAGCAAATTAAAAGCCTCAGTTCCTATGGCTGCTTAGGGGTGGGGAGGCAAGGCCTAACACACTCTTCTCAACTGCTGGACAAGATGGGATTGCACTGGGGCAAGGATTTCCCCCTTTAACTGGGGATCAGCATTCTTTCTTTCCAATGATAGTATCTTGGAAGTGGCCATCACAACAGGTTCTAGGTGAGGGGATGAGCCAAGTCATATATTCTGACATCCAGGGGGTCTCCCTTGACAGGCTTCACATGGGACTCCGCAGGGCAGCAGCTCTCCTTGGCAGTGCAGTCCTGATCTGAGGGTTAGCACCTGGGAAGAGCTCATCCTTGAATCTGGCTAATGTCAAGGCCTCTGGAGCACCTGGAGGAGTTTTTCTTTGAGACTCAGGGAACAGGAGGCACAGCTCCAAAGAAAGCTCTGCTCTAAGCTCTTTTACTTCCATGCTGGGTCCCAAGCTCACCCATGATTAATACTGCCTCAACAGAAAAAGCATCAAGTTGAGAAGGTGTCTGTTCTTAGTCAGAATTCTTTCCATCCTGATCTAAGAGATCACTGGGTAGAGCTTTCTGAAGTCTGCTGGAGTGACAAAAGGGGAAGAGCACAGATTTTTGGCATCAGACAGGTCTGTCTTTGAATCCCAGCTCTGCCACTAACTAGCTGTATATTGGTCAAATGTCTTAAATTCTCTGAGTCTCAGCTGCATTATATAAAATGGAGACAATGTCTACCTGCAGGGTTGTTAGACAGTAAATTTTAAATTTATTTCCTCTCTACTTTCTCTGTAACAGCAACTGGCTAGGAACATTAGCCCCAGTGCCAGGGTCAGCTTTGACTAAGTCCCTCCATTCTTTGCTATGTCCTCTTCATCTTTTGCCACTCTCCACCCTTGCATACTGCATACCTGCTAGAGTGAACCCTTTTCAGTTCCCTGAATGCATCAAGCTCTTTCCGGACACAGCTGTCCAACAGAACGCTCCGCAATGATGAAAAAGTTCAGTACCTGCTCTGTCCAACATAACAGCCACTAGTCATATGTGGGTAGCCAGCCTTTGAGCTGCAGCTGATGGCACTGATGAAATAAAAATTTAATTGTATTTAATTTTAATTAATTTAGATGTAAACATACCCACACGGCCAGTGGCTACCATGACTTATAGTTCTAGACTGTAAGTCTTTGCATTTGCTACTTCCCTGCATGAAATGTATTTCCCCACTCTTCACCTAGCTAACTTCTACTCAGTCATAAAACCTTAACTTGAGCATGTGTTCCTCCAGGATGCATATCCTGTGTCCCTGGATCAGTTACGTTTCCCTTTTGCTCCCATCTATAGCATCTACACTTCTCCTATCTCACGTATCACATTTTATTTCAATGATTGGTCTGTCTGTATTTTCCAACAGTTGTAAACCCTATGGCTGTCCTCTCTCAGGTCTGGGTACCTCTCATCTTCCCTTTGAGTGGACATCCACAGGAACTTAGGATCTAGATTTTTTTTTCCCAAACTGGAGACTATCTTTGAGATAACTACTGCTCATTTGAATAGCTTTAGGGATTAATTAGAAGTGGTCTTATAGCTGTCTAAGGATAAGCCAAAAGGGGAAAAAAATGATAAAATGCCTTATTAAAAGGTAAAAACTTAAGGCTATTCTGGGCACACTGCCTATGGGGTAGCCCTGCTCCACAAGGCATAAAACTAAATAAAATAAAATAAAAATAAATAAAAACAAAAAACAACAACAAAAAGCTCCACCACCCTAAAGTACCCAGACAAATGATAAACTGAAAAAAAAATGCAACAAATATTATAGATTAAAAAAGATTAATATCCTTCCTATAAAAAAGAGCTCTTAAAATCAATTAGGAAAAGATGGAAACCCCGTAAAGGACATGGATAAGCAATTCAAAAAAGAAGATAAACTAATCCCAATAAACGTTTTTAAAAATGTTTAGCTTCACTAGTAATAAAGAAATATAGATTAAATAAATAAGAAACCATTTTGTCTATTAAATTGGCAAAGATTAAAAATATTTATCATAATGTGTTGATAACAGCATAAAGAAAAAGGTAATCTGCAGTTGGCATAAAGATTTAAATATGCCTATCTTTTTATCCAACATTTCTACTTTCGGGAATATATCCTAAGAAAATGATCAGACACTTGACAAAGGTAAATTCACAAAGATGTTCTCTGCAGTGTTGTTTCTAATATTGAAAAGCTGGAAACATCCTAATTAGATAACCAGATATTGGTTAAATAAAATGTAATGCATCCGTGCAATGGAATACTAAGCTTTTAAGAGTAGTGATGGTGATGGAGATTTATGTTGACCTAGAGTAGTAACTGTAGTAAATGAGTAAGTGAAAAAGAAAGTAACAAACCAGCATTTGGTATGCCCCTACTTATACCAAAACACACTGATCTATGTGTCTATCTACTCATTAAAAGGAAGCTGGAATGATATATACCAAAATACTAATGATTTTTGTCTGTGTGTTTTATTCTCTTTCTCCACTAAAAATCATGGCAGATAGCCAGCAGGAGGTTCTCCATAGGATTCTCTGGTATACGGTTTTTGTCTTCTTAAATGGGTCACGGGCCACCTAAGAAACATCCAGTACTAGGTTCCCTGGCTGATTCAGCTGTAAGCTCAATGGGAGCCTAGACCTTACCTGTATTATTCATTACTGTATCCGGGGGCCCTAAAATTGCCTGGTACATAGTAGGTATTCAAAAAGTACTTGAATTAATGAATGATATCAGCATACCAATTTTACATAATGATAGGCATATTAAAACATTACTTTGACAAAGTAAAACTGAAATACAGACCGGACGCAGAGGCTTACTCCTGTAATCCCAGCACTTTGGGAGGTCAAGGTGGGAGGATCACTTGAGCTCAGGAGTTTTGAGACTAGCATGGGCAACATTGTGAGACTCCATCTCTACAAAAAAAATTTTTTTTAATTAGCCGGGTGTAGGGGTATGTGCCTGTAGTCCCAGCTACTTGGGAGGCTGAGGTGTGAGGATCACTTGAGCCCAGGAGACTGAGGCCGCAGTGAGCCACAATCACAACAATTGCCCTCCAGCCTGGGTGACTGAGCAAAATGCTGTCTCAAAAACAAAAAAAAAAAAACTAAAGTACAAAATTTACCAAAATTGAAGCTAAAAACAAGACTTCCAAAGAGTTGATCCTTTCTATACACTATTGCAATGCAGGAGGGCAGAAGTAAGTTTTCTTCTATATGTGTATTTTCCCAGAAGAGTCTGAGAAACAGTAAGTAGTGTCTTTGTAAGGCCTTTCCCAACCCCTTATGAGGCCAGGTATTACAATCTTTAATCTACAGATGAGAAAACGAAGGTTCAGTGGTTGCAAGGTCACAGTGACACAGCAGATTGAATCAGAATTCAAATCTAGGCTTGTCTGTCTCCAGAACTCATCTGTGGTTTTGAGAGGTTGAAAGTAAGACAATGAAAAGGACATTGCAGATCATGACAGCTACTGTCTGCACTTCCTAACAAGTCACCATCCCTTACCCCTGAGCTCCTAGGTCTAAGAGGTGCTTTTCCTTAACCCTTGGAGAATCCAGAGGACGATTTGTCACCAGGGTTATTAGCATTTCTCCCTGGATATCGACAGCTTGTCTTTCCTCCCTCCAACCAGTGACTGATTTCTTCAAATGCTCGCCAAATACAGCCCAAGTCACCATGGTAAACGTATTGACAGAATCATATTAACAGCTACTGAGCATTTACAGGGTTGTAAGTTATGCGGGGGTCGAGGGGTGGGGGAAGATAAGAAAAAACACAGGGAAATAAAACAGGTTCAATCAGCAGTGACAATTATTTATTTAAAAGCTGCTGGGTGGAACAGGTTTTAGAATATATTTTAATTGCTAATTATGGTTTCTAACAGGAGAGTGGCCTCAATCAGAGTTGCTCCTCCTTAAAGCTAATCATTAATATTTTAGCGGCTTGGCTCAGAAACTGTGCTTATATGCAGTTGGCCCACCCACAGCTGTGTCTATGCAGTTGACTTTAGCTTTAGCTGCTCACTTGGAAACAGAAAGTCTACTGCATTGGTTGGTTTGCTGTACCACTCCCAAAGTGTGCTATTCTATTTGCCATAAGGCAGTAGTAGTCTTCTAAATCCTTACTTCTCTGAAGATTGAGGCTGGTTCAATAAGCAAAATTGTGCTCTAAGCCACCCAAACAACTGTCAGTTTTTCAAAGGAATGACCTATCTTTTCTAAGTTAATTTACACCTTTTACTGGGGGACATAAGTGTTGCCTTATGCAAGATAGAGAATCCTGAAGAGTTTGTTTTCAGTTTCTAATTCCCTGGGCACTTCTACGTGAACCTCATAGCAAATAAGGTCAGACTCCAGGCCCAGGGAGGTGTCGGGGGTAAACAGGCGAGAGTCGCTCTGGGGTCCCAAGAGTGTGAGTGTTTTGGCATAGCCTCATCTCCCAAGTTGCCAACTTCACATGCTTCTTAAGGAGAATCTAATCCTCAGGGGAGAGTTTAATCTGTTCATTTGCACGCATCTCATCAGCACCCTGCTTTGTTGAGGACTGTTTGATGTCCTAAGGAAAAGACTTCGAAGTCTTTTAAAGCCTTTTTGATGTGAACCAGAAAATCACGTTTTGTCAAGAGTGCACTCAACTTGAACCTCAAAAGGTTCAGGACTCAGAAACCACACGGTTCAAGTGGGATTTAAACCGGGCAAAATCACTTCCTTGCCTTTCCCTACAAGTCCCTCCCCTGGCCTCTGTGCTAGCAGTTTCTGTACACTGTTAGGCCTTTTCCTCTTTCTTTTTATTCTGTCTCTTTTGCTCACACATGTGTGTATGCGCGCGCACACACGATCTTGACAAGAAAACCTAGGGAAAAAGAAAAATATATTACCCCCCAAAAAGTGGCTGTCTTTCCACTAAGGGTAAAAGCAGTCTCCAGCTCCACTCTGTCCTCACAGATTCAGAATGGTCATTGCTGGGCCCCCGAGAGGCCCACGCTGCTTTAGGTGAGGGTCAAATGATTTACAGAGCCAAACAACTATGATTACATCCTTAATCGAGGCATTTAACTAGGTACAAGACAAGAGCTCCCTGTGCTCCAGGGAGCTTTTGCAGAAAAAAGTGGAAACTTGCTTCAGGGACTTTGTGTGTCAAGGAGGCATATACCTTAGGATGGTTCTGTTAAACTTGGAAATGGAAGGAGAGATTTGACTCCTCCTAAAATCAGAGGGAAGAACTGAGCAGACAGAGAAGATTCTAACCCTAACCTATCCAAAGGTTTCTTCTATTTTCTTTTCCTCTTTTTTCTTTTCTTTTCTTTTTTTTTTTTTTTTTTTTTGAGATGGAGTCTCACTCTGTCACCCAGGATAGAGTGCAATGGCATGATCTTGGCTCACTGCAACCTCTGGTTCAAGTGATTCTCCTGCCTCAGCCTCCTGAGTAGCTGGGATTTCAGGCACCTGCCACCACGCCCGGCTAATTTTTGTATTTTTAGTAGAGATGGGGTTTTACTATGTTGGCCAGGCTGGTCTCAAACTCCTGACCTCAAGTGATCCATCCACCTCGGTCTCCCAAAGTGTTGGGATTACAGGCGTGAGCCACAGTGTCCAGCCTTTTTTTCTCTTTAGACTTGAAAATCCAGTTATTCAGAGGCCAGCACAAGTTCAGATTCAGAAGACAGAGTCTCCACCGTGCAAAGGTCCCAAGTGTTCCTCTTTATTCTAAGGAACTCTGGTGCCATGTTCCCCATGACTGTAATCACACTGAAGTTGCACTGACCACAATCTCAAGGTATCCTTATGTCCTGCTAACTGTAATAGTCACTATTTATTGACTGGCTACCATAAATCAGGCACCATGTTATAAATACATTCTCATTTAATTTGTTCATTAAAACAAAACAGTGAGTCATCTTATTCCCATTGTGCAGCCATGGAAGCCCCAAGGCTCTGAGAGTTTAAATTACTTGCCCTAAAGCAACATAGCTAAGAAGTACCAGAAATGCAATTAAAGCCCAGTTTGTTGCACTCCAAAGTCAATGTTCTTGGACTAGCACCATGTTGCTCAGCATGTCGCACTCCGTCGCAGATTTTTTGGTGTTTTTTTAGTCACTTCACGTTGTATAAATTTATTTATTTGGCATTTATTGAGTACCTACTATGGGAAACGTACTGTGGATACATCAAAAACTATAAGACATTATTCCTTCCTTGTCTTTTTTTTTTTTTTTTTTAAGAGACAGGATCTTGCTGTGTTGCCCAAGCTAGAGTGCAATGGTGCAATCATAGCTCACTGCAGCCTTGAACTGCTAGGCTCAAGCGATCCTCCCACTCAGCCTCCTGAGTGGCTGGACTATAGGTGTGTGCTACCACATCCAGTTAATTTTTAATTTTTTTTTTTTTTAGAAATGGTGTCTTGCCGTGTTGCCCAGGTGGTTTCAAACTCCTGTGCGATGGCCTTTTCACAAGTCTTCTGTTACACTTTCCCTACATCAATCTGTTAGTCATGCAGTAGCCAAAGTAACCTTTTTTTTTTTTTTTTTTTTGAAACGGAGTCTTGCTCTGTCACCCAGGCTGGAGTGCAGTGGCCGGATCTCAGCTCACTGCAAGCTCCGCCTCCCGGGTTCACGCCATTCTCCTGCCTCAGCCTCCCGAGTAGCTGGGACTACAGGCTCCCGCCACCACGCCCGGCTAGTTTTTTGTATTTTTTAGTAGAGACGGGGTTTCACCGTATTAGCCAGAGATGGTCTCGATCTCCTGACCTCATGATCCGCCCGTCTCGGCCTCCCAAAGTGCTGGGATTACAGGCTTGAGCCACCGCGCCTGGCCAAGTGACACTTTTTTTTTTTTTTAAGATGGAGTCTCGCTCTGTCACCCAGGCTGGAGTGCAGTGGCATGATCTCTGCTCACTGCAAGCTCCGCCACCTGGGTCCATGCCATTCTCCTGCCTCAGCCTCCTCAGTAGCTGGGACTACAGGCACCCGCCACCACGCCTGGCTAATTTTTTTTTTTTTAGTACAGGCAGAGTTTCACCGAGTTAGCCAGGATGGTCTCGATCTCCTGACTTCATGATCCGCCCACCTCAGCCTCCCAAAGTGCTGGGATTACAGGCATGAGCCACCACGCCCAGCCCAAAGTAATCTTTTAAAGTGATAAATCACAACATGGTGATTTATGTTTAAAACACTCTGTGGCTTCCTGATGAACCCAAAATAAAATCCAACTCTCCATGGCCTAAAAGATTTACAGAGGTCTTGCTCCTCTCCATCTTATCTCCTACCATAGTCTCCCAAATTCATTCTGTCCCAGCCCTCAGGCCTTCTCTCTGCTCCTCAAACATTCCAAGACCCCCTAATCCCAAACCCTTACATAGTTGTGTCCGGCTCATTTCATATTTCAATTCAAACATCATTCCAATTTGACACAGCAGGTCATTTTTTAAATGACAAATAACTAATCATGTAATAATCAGCCATAATAATTTTCTTGATTATTTCATTTTAATATAAGCAGTTAATGATTTAAAAAATACGTTTTATTTTATTTTATTTTTTGAGGCAGAGTCTTGCTCTGTCACCCAGGCTGGAGTATAGTGGCACAATCTCGGCTCACTGCAATCTCCGCCTCCCGGGCTCAAGCAATTCTTGTGCCTCAGCTTCCGGAGTAGCTGGGACTACAGACAGGCACCACTGCACCAGCTAATTTTTGTATTTTTCGTAGAGATGGGGTTTCACCATGCTGGCCAGGCTGGTCTTGAACTCCTGGCCTCAGGTGGCCTCAGCCTCCCAAAGTGCTGGGATTACAGGCATTAGCCACCACACCTGGCCATTATGTTTTATTTTTAAAGATGTTCAAATTTAGTAAACTATTTACTAGGCAAACTAAAATTTGCACATACCAAACAAAAATATTACACCCTGCAGTTCATAGTTTATTTCACTGTTTTAAAACTTAAAAACATGTAAGAACTCCAAGTGGTCAAAAAGAACTGCAGAATTGAAAAAACTCCAATTGTCATGTCTTTATCTTTTACAGTTCATGTGCTGTCATTGTCTACTTTGAATATACTGCATGAATGCAGGAAGGAATATGCTGTGTCATGGGAGTTGGAGACACAAACTGTGTCCTATGGAAGTTCAACTGATTCTGAACTGTTACGTACTTATTCTCAAATCAAGCTGAATTTGCAGATGTCAGGGGCCCACAGTACAACTGGAAGTTCTCCAAATTCTCCCTTATAGATGACAATGTTCATTAAAGGACAAATAATTAAAAAGTGCTAATTTGGCCAGGCATGGTGGCTCACACCTGTAATCCCAGCACTTTGGGAGGCTGAGGCAGGTAGATTACTTGAGGTCAAGAGTTCGAGACCAGCCTGGGCAACATGGTGAAACCCCCATCTCTGCAAAAAATACAAAAATTAGCCAGGTGTAGTGATGCACACCTGTAGTCCCAGCTACTTGGGAGGCTGAGGCAGGACAATCACTTGAACCCCGGAGGTGGAGGTTGTAGTGAGCTGAGCTCGCATCATTGCACTCCTCAGTACAATGCCTGGGCAACAGAGCGAGACTCAAAATTAAGACTGAACAACAGAGCAAGACTCAAAAAAAAAGCTAATTTGAAACTTACATACATATCAAAACTCAAGAGTAACCACAGCATTTTTTTCAAACTTATACCAACAAAGTATTTTTGTGGGGAGAAATATTTTCCAGCTGACATTGTTTAAAATTGCCGGCACATGATGATATTAAAAAGCAGACCCAGAGCCTTTTGTAGTGGTGCACACCTGTAGTCCCAGCTACTGCTGAGGCTAATGCAGGAAGATCACTTGAGCCTAGGGGTTTGAGGTTGTAGTGCACTATAATCACACCTGTAAGAGCCACTGCACTCCAGCCTGGGCAACACAGCAAGACCCTGCTTCTAAACAAACAAACAGGCTGGGCATGGTGGCTCACGTCTGTAATCCCAGCACTTTGGGAGGCCAAGCAGGTGGATCATTTGAGGTCAGGAATTCGAAAGAGCCTGACCAACATTGTGAAACCCTGTCTCTACTAAAAATATAAAAATTAGCCAGGCATGGTGGTGGGCACCTGTAATCCCTGATACTCAGATGGCTGAGACACAAGAATCACTTGAACCTGGGGGGTGGAGCTTGCAGTGAGCCGAGATCACGCCATTGCACTCCAGCCTGGGCAACAGAGTGAGAATCCATCTCAAAAAATAAATAAAACAAACAAACAAAAGCAGATCAACTTTTAGTTGATTGTTGTTTTAAAATGCCTCTACAGAGTAACAGGATCCTGTTCCCCACCCCAATGCATACTTTATCACAATAAAAAAAATTCAAAGTGCTTTCACATGGGGAAACACAGGGTATTATTTAACATGGGGAAACACAGCTGTCTTATTTCATTTTTAAACTACCTTCACTATATAGCTCCTAGACCAGTCTGTGCTTTTTGGACGGTAAAACTAAAATAATCATCAGTTAACCTTTTTACAAACTAAGAAGAAAAAACAAATTCAGAAAACTGATTTTGTAAACACATACACAAATCAGACACTTTTCCAGCAATTGTGACTGTAATCCTATCCACTTGACCCCTTAGAAGAAACAGAACCAAGTAGTAATTATAGAACCAGAGGAATTATTCAATTTTATCAATTCACCTCGCCAAGATTCAATCACAAATGCTAGGTTATGAGCCTGTCCCATAATATAGTCTTCCGAATCATCTTTTAAAAATAAACTTTTGGCAGCCAGGCACGGTGGCTCACGCCTGTAATTCCAGCACTTTGGGAAGCCGAGGTGGGCGGATCACGAGGTCAGGAGTTCAAGACCAGCCTGGCCAAGATGGTGAAACCCCATCTCTACTAAAAATACAAAAAAATTAGCTGGGTGTGGTGGCAGGTGCCTAGAATCCCAGCTACTCGGGAGGCTGAGGCAGATAATTGCTTGAACCTGGGAGGCAGAGGTTGCAGAGAGCTGAGACAGTGCCATTGCACTCCAGCCTGGGCAACAAAGTGAGACTCAGTCTCAAAAAATAAAAACATAAATAAAAATAAACTTTTATTTTGGAATAGTTTTTAGATTTATGGAAAAATTACAAAGATAGTAGAAGAGGGTTTCCGTATACTCTTCACCCAGTTGTCCCTATTATTAATATATTAGTAATATAGTAGATTTATCACAACTAATGAACCAATATTGATACATTATTAAGCATATTTAGATTTCCTTAGTTTTTTCCTAATATCCTTTTTTGTTTCAGTGTCTCCAAATTAACTTTTTAAAATCATAAACTAAATTTTTTAATTATATAAATAATACATCACATGTTAACTATTCAAATAGTGCAGAAGAGTATACAAGAAAAAGTATTACTCGCTTCTTCCTACCTAGTCATACTTCCCAGGGGAAACTAGCATGAACAGTTCCGTCTACATCCCTCCGATGTTTCATATGCATATACAAAGACAGACATGAATGTATGTTTTTTTCGATACAAAGAGGTTGTTTTTTCTCTGTACCTTGTTTTACAAATGAGCACTTACGGCTCTAACTCATTTTTTTAACCACTATGTAGTATTCTATAATATAGATATATCATTATTTATTTTACCAGTTCCCTATCAGTGTACATTTAGATTGTTTCTGTTTTTTTTCCCCACATTACAAACAATATTATAAAGAACATACATCTTTAAGTACTTAACCCAACATATGTAGGATAAATTCTTAAGTCGAATCCCATCAAAGGATATTTGTATTTAAATTTTTTGTAGACAGACATTGCTGAAAGGCCCTCCAAAGAGACTCTGCTGCCTTATAGGCCTACCAACCACACATCCAGGCCCTGTTTCCCCACTCCTTCATCAACAACTGTATGGCAACAAACAAATTACTCACAATTCCTTGAAATGCTTCACATTTTCCATCTTCCTACCTCCATCTCACGTTTTCCCTCCTTCTTTTTAGCTCTCCGGCTACTTTTGGTTTTCTTCCCACCTTCGCTGTGAAGGTTGTCCTGTACTTTTTTTTTTTCTACACTTAAACTCTTGACTCCCCTCGTCACTTCTCTAACATCATTCTTCCTGCTCACAAATGTCCCTTACAGTTTCTCTGCAGCTCAGCATGACTGAATAAAGAACAGATACTTCCTCTGCTCTCCCAGCCTGCTGGCCCTCCTGAACCAAGAGAGAATGTTAATAGAGACACCTGAAAATCCTTAATCTGGGTCAATACATTCAACCTGGTGTAATGCTAGGAGAAAACATCTGGAAGAATTTGCATTGTTTCCTTTGTTAAAATCTTATCTGTTATTTTTTTTCTACATTCCACACCTGGATAGGATTCCTTTCTTTAAAACGATAGCTCAAAATTGTTATTCATTATTCCCCCCCAGCTTTTTTATTTAAGCTAGTGTTGGAGTGGAGGCAAAAGCAGAGGTGGAAGGAAAGAAAAAAAAAATCCACAAGTGGCAGACTGAAGAGTAGGAATGAAAGTGCAGGGAGGGAAGAGGTGAGGAGGCAAAAGACAGTTTTGGGGAAAATGTCAACCTCTTAAGTCCTCTAAGAAGAGTTCTTTACTTAATTTCATCACCACTTCCTTCATTCTAAAGCTCTAAAAACAGAATCGGGACAGGAGTGGGTTGGAGGGTGGGGCACAGTGGAAGGGGGAGTGAAAGTATCCAATTCCTCCAACTGCAACTTTCCCCCACCCCAACTTCTTATCCAGCAAAGCTCTATCCACCACCAGGAATCAGCTTAATAGAATAAACCACTTAGGGCTAAGGCTCAGAGGAAGTCAAAGACCCCACAATCTCCTTGCCTATTAAGCCTCTTAGAAGTTAGAATGCTGCTAAAGAAAAGTGATATTATGGCCGAGCTCCTTAGAAAGAACACAAGGATGTGAAGTCGGAAAAGAGGGAGGCCAGTTTGGGGGTTTATGAGCATCCATCGTTAACTAAAGATGATGGGGCGGGGCAGGGCGGGATAGTGGAGTGGGCGCGAAAGCAGCCAGCTGTGAGAACAGTGCTTGAAGGTCTTCAAGTTGAGATTTAGGAGAAGAGTGTTTGTAGAATGTACAAATGTGATGAGCTCTAAATAGAGCCAAAGCCATTTTTTCCCCTTAAAGGGGAAAACACAGTCTTAAGCATTATGTAAGTAATTAGAAAACTGGGGAAAAAAAGCAGCCTGCAATGGTTCCTTCCCAGCTCAAATTTCCCAGTGATTCTAGGCATTCTATCACTTCCTCATCCTCTCTTCAAAATAGCTGGTAAAGAGTAAATAGTCCACAGACTTGCTATCTGAGTTGGCTGACCAGACAGAGGCATAGAACAGGATTCATCAAGCCCTTTACTAAACCCAGAAAAAGTCCTTCTGGCTTACTGTCCTTCCTCGGGTGGGAGTTTAGTGTAGAATTCTAGTTATTTCCACTCTGTGCCTTTTTGGGTATTTTAAAAAGGGGGTCATTGGGTGAGTGCTAAACTCATCCTTGCTCCAGCCCCCATATAACGGAAACCAAGAAGGAAAGACAACATTATAGATATCAACTCCTGAATATCAACTGGAAGATTTTTCAGCCGTAGGAAGACTTGTCATAAACTGCACAAACTTTTGTAAGAGTTCAGGGCTTGCTGAAGTCACTGTCCCCATAATGCAGTTAGGAGTAGAGGTAAGAGTTGGAGGAACCCAGTTTAAGAGACCTCAAATCTGTGCCCAAACCCTTATATTAATTATACCTAACATTTATTGAAGGCGTACTTTGTGCCAGGCACTGTTCCTAGGACTTTATTTGTATTTTCTATTAACTCATTTAATCCTTATAACACCCCTAAGAGATTGATACTAGTGTTCATCCCACTTTACCCTGAGGAAATGGAGGCACAGATTTAGCTCTTCTTAAACTACGATGTCTGTAAAGTGCATTGGGCATTAGCAGATACTAAATCATCTTCCTCCATCCCACCAAAGGGTACGTTTGACAAATTTTTTTTCTTAGATCATAACTAGTAAGTTACAGGCAATGAACTGGGTACTGGGAACGGAGATCTTAGAACAGGACACAGCTCCTACCTCAAGGAACTCACAGTGCAGGGAGGATGAAAAGGGCTTGTGAACGGGCCAAAATAAACTGTGCCTAAGGGCTGCCACACTGCAAAAGGCTCCTATCAATTTTTCAAGTATGGACACAGCCTGACATACATATATGAAGTGCTCAGAACAGTGTCTGGCACAGAGTGAACAAATACAAGTATTATTCTTGTTACCTCGTGAATCTGACCCATAGGTCTCCCTCTCCTGGAGTGTCCTTCCTTCTCATTGACTTGAGTTAGACTGCCTGGGATCTGAACCTCTTCTCTCACACTTGCTTGTGTGACAATGGGCATATTGCTTAAACACTGTGCATCAGTTTCCTCATCTGTAAAATGGAGACAAACAACACCTATCTCATAGGGATTTTATGAGGATTAAATAAATTATTACCTGTAAAGCATTCAGAATAGTGCCTGACACATAGAAAGTGCTCGAAGTGTCAGCTATTATTATTAGGAGTGATACTATGTTCTTCTCTTTGCCTGCAGTCATTTCACTTGCAATAAAAAGACTGAATTTAAATGCATCTGGCTTGGTTAGTTTAAGGAGGATAGGAAGTCTCTGGGACTAAATAGGAGGAGAACAGGACCCCTGGGAACTTGGAGGAATAACCCTGGAACTTGTTAATTAAGATCTTGTTAATGAATCTGCTTGTTAATGGTCTATTAAATAATCACACAATGAAGTTTACCGCACAAGTAAAGTCTTTATCTTTCTTTCTTTTCCTTTTTTTTTTTTTTTTTTGAGACATAGTCTTGCTGTGTTACCCAGGCTGGAGTGCAGTGGCACAATCTTGGCTCACTGCAACCTCTGTCTCTCGAGTTCAAGCAATTCTCCAGCCTTAGCCTCCCAGGTAGCTGGGATTACAGGCGTGTGCCACCTTGCCCAACTAATTTTTGTATTTTTTAGTAGAGATGGGGTTTTGCCACGTTGCCCAGGCTGGTCTCCAACTCCTGACCTCAGGTGATCCGCCTGCGTTGGCCTCCCAAAGTGCTGGGATTACAGGAGTGAGCCACCACACCCGGCCTAGTAAAGCCTTTTTCAAATTCTTGCTCTTTCCAATCCTCCTGGCCCAGCTTTAACTTCTAAAGATCTCACCCAAGGGACAAGCCTTTCCAAATCTGACAGGGACGTCTTCACCTTGTCATACTGGCCGAAAGAGCATGGCTAGTCCTGCAGCCTAGGACAGGTCTCTAGGGCAGAAAGCCCCTTCGTCTTGATTCTGCCTGTCATTCCTCAGGCCAAAGCACTGTGCCTCTGAGCCAAAACATCTCCCTCCACAAAATAGGAACAGAGTCACTGGCCCTGGAAACGGAAAAATAAAGATGCTCTGAGCTTTGCTGAGAAGAAGGCAAAGGGTAAACTTCTTTCAGTGGGAATTTAGCAGATAAAATTTCAGCTGAGATGTCACAGATCTGTACAGAAAATGGCCTGCCAACTTACATTCATAAAAAGTCTACAAGAATTGGGTAACTTCTGCCCCCAAACACCTAGAAAAATAGTGCTGCAGCCGGTCTCAGGGAATGCAGACTGTCTTCTGCAGCTCAACTTCAAGGAGGGAATGGCATGTCAGAGGGCTCCCTCTAGGTTGAACACTCAGGCATTTCATAAACTATTTTAGCCCCCCGAAGACCATTTTGCTCTTCAGACAGACGTAGATAGACATATTGCAACTACCTATGTGTATGTGAGGGTATGGCATCTATATGGTTACTTTTAGATTACAAAACACATCTGGATTATCTACTTACTCAGCAACCCTGTAGGGTAGGGGAGGGATTATCTGCCATCTCCCATTTTACATATGAGGAGCTGGGGCTCAGAGAAACAGAGACTTACCCAGTGTCACACGGCCAGTAAATGACAGGCCCAGAGCTTCTGACTGTGCTCTTGCCCTATCACTGAACCGTTCCTCTATTTCTAGTCATCACCTCCCACTTGTAAACATGCCAGGAGGTGCCCAGTGTTGTGGTGGATCCTGTGTGGCCCTTCAGACTATGTCCAAGTGCGTACAGCCAGCTAACTCTGCAAACTCAACAGAAGAACAGTGATCCTGGGTTCATTCACTTTAACAACAAATATTTACCAAGTCGGGCACTACATCATGGGACACGCTAGATGGAGTCACATAAGGAGACAGACATGCGCCCGTGGGAGAGGCATAAGTAAGCAAATAGTTACAATTTAACGTGATGAGTGTTTTTAAAGGGGGAATTATGTTGGGGGAAAAAATACCATTCCCAACTCCAGAAGCAAGGTTGATGAGAACATCCCCTCCTGCGCAGGTACCCAAAGCCCCCTGAACCTCTCAGAGCAAGCCCCTAGTTAGGGCTCACTGAACCTTCTACCTGGTGGCAGCTGCCCTTGGAAGGGTTAAAGCTTAAAGCAGAAAGCCAATCTGCAGGTGTTGGTGACTAATTCTGCCACTGAGAGATTCCTCTAACCCTCCAACTTTTATTTCTTTACAAATGAGCATTTGAAAGCTCAAGGGTTGCGGAAGAGGAGACAGGAGGCTGGTAAAACACACACACCAAACCCTCTCCAGCCCCTTCTCGGCAGAACAACAGCAGTGAGAAGATAAGCCGGCTGGAGCCCAAGGAGCACCGCAGCGCACAGTGGCCTCCCTCGCATCTGGCTAAGCACCTCCAGCCCCTCCGCTGGGCCACCTCATCATTATAATATTGCACCAAGAAGGGGAGGCCTGGGTACATACAGTCAGTTGATCAGCAATAAGACAGGCAGAGGGAGGCAATCCGAGGAGGAGCAGTGGCAGAGGGGGAGCTGGGACAGGTGGACAGATCCTCCCCGAGACAGGAGACTGGATGAGAAAGGTACTGTTTGTGAACAGATCCCTGGGTCTTCACCCTTCCCCTGCCTGCCCAGACTCCTCAGTGGGCTTCCATCCTCTTCCTTTCTTCACCCCCCGAGTCCTCACTCCCATTTCTGCAAGGCCAGACACCTCGACGAAACCTTCCCCTGAGACTTTCACCCTAGAAGAGTGATTCCTAAACCTAAGGAGCACAAGATTCACCTAGGATGGCTGCTTGCTAAATATACAGTTTCTAAGCTGCATTCCTTATGATTGTGAATCTAAAGTGTGGTGTGGGCCCTGGGAATGTGCATTATAAATAACATTCTTCACCCCACCCCCATCCCTGTCCCCATCCTCTACTACCACCACCACAAGTGATCTGAAGCAGACAGTCCTTAAATCGCATTTTAGGAAAGCCAGCCTCAGGGATGACTCTCTCTTGAAATCCTAGTGCTCTTACTGTCTGTTATTTTACACTATTTCTTTTTCATATATACAGTTTAGCTACTCACCTTAACCATAAGGCCGTCAAGAAGAGGAAGTATTATCTGCTACTTCTTTGATTCCCCTGCAAACAGCACCGAGCACAACGCTCTACACACAGGAGCTCAGGAAATGTTCGTGGATGTAGAGCGATGATGAAGATAAGAGGCCAGGGAAGGAAAACCACAGTGGGGATGGTGGAGTCCAGAGGCCCCGGCTGGAAGGAACTGTTTTTAGCATGCCGACGTGTGCCAGGCTGGAACAACGGTTTGCTTCGCCTTCTTTTTTCCCTTCTTCAATACTCTTGGCACTACACGCCTAACCTCCCTTGTGAAAGTCAAGCCTGAGCAATGCACCTCCCAGAGGAAACTTTGCCAAGAAACTCTGCCAAGAATCCCGGGTGCTATGTGGCTCAGTTTAACGGCCAAGCGAGTACTCTAGGCCCTGAGACCTGTCACGTTTCCGGGTAGGGCAAAGGATAGAGCTAAGCCTGAACTTTAGTAAAAAGATGAGGGCCCTTAATCTACTTCACTAAACATCAGCAGGGCAATGGCCCTCCTTCATTCAGCAAGTATTTCCTGAGTATCTACTCTGTGCCAAGCATGGTTCTGGGTGCTCATGGGTCCTCTGGTGGTTAAGATAGCATATGTCATCAGAAAGCATTTTTCTAGTGACATATCTTTAGAAAGTTACTTTAAAAGCAGGACCCTAGATGATGATGAGCCTCAGAGCCACATAAGCACCGAATGGACATTCTCAAGAATTCCTGGTTATAGGATGAAGCACTATAGACATCCAAGGTCAGGTCTCAGGTCCTGGCAGGGAACAATTCTATTCTCACTTCACTGTGAGCAATCCTGGCAGTTTTGGAGTTCTTTCTCCCACTCGCAGATACTATAGTTTGTCCAAAAAAGCAAACTGCTACCCCTAGCTTCTTTGAATAAATAACTCCTTCTTGAGTTTCAGATATCAGCTTAAAGGTCACTTGCTCCAGAAAGCTATCCCTGACTCTTACACAAGATTAGATGCTCCAACGTTTAAGTCTCATGGCATGTTATATTTACCCTATGATAGCACTTTTCGCAGCATCCTGCAATTGCTAACTAAACTTTGAAGTCCAGTAAGGCACGGACTATAATCTATCTTGCGCATCGGTCTATTCCCAGTACCCAGCCTGGTGCCTGGAACAATGTAGGCATGCAGTAAATACAGCTGAATGATTCAACGAACTAATGAGTGCATCATATTTGACCAATGATATGGCAACTGAGTCATGTCTCACATACTCTGCCACAGTTTTATCCACTGCCACCAACAAATAGCTAAGATGAAGCAGTACTATTCCTTCTGTGGGACCAGTATCTTATGGAGGTAAAACTGGGGCTCACAGCGGCACCCCAATACAAACTCCAGGAGGCACTTCCTATGGGATCAAAGATGGATTCAATACTACAGAGTCAATATAATGTCATCAAGAGCCTGAGAGCTATTCTGGCCATGAGCCACAGACTTGAATTTCTTACAAGTCACTCAACTTCTCACAGGCTCAGCTTTCTCATGAAGAGGACAGTAGGCACTTTAGCAGCAGGTACTGTCTTTAAATAAAGAAGAAATGACAATAAAAATCTCCCTACACCATGATGGTAAGTTGGAAGAAGGAGGCAGCATTTGCAGTGAAGCCTCGCTGTGGTTAGGAAAGGGTTAAACCCATGTCTGGGTTCTTTTCCCCGTAAATCAGCCTTGACTGCTGCTCGGTCTGAATGGAAGCCCCACCAGGTTGGCCTGTCAGGAAGGAAGCCCATGCGTCCAGACTTTTGTTGTTCTAAGGATTTTTTTTTTAATTTTACTGCTCAGGAAGGAAGCGGAAGCCTAGGCCCTAACTGCAGTCCTGCTGATTCCTCAGCCGAGCATGCACCACTGCCCTTACCGCTCCAGCTACCTCTCAGGCTCCGCTCCTTTTCTAGAATTCCTTCTGAACCATGATTTTGGCATTTGGACCTAAATCCCAGACTTTCCCCTCTTTTAAGAACCAAAAATTAAGAACATTCAGCATTTCCCTTCCTACCTAGCACACACCTTTGTGACCATATGTGGGAAAGGCTGAGGACAGACAGGGAGCAGAATTGGGTGCTCCCATGACCTTCAGAGGTATGTGCTCCATGACCTTCAGAGACACTTTACTTCGAAAGGCGAGCTGAACCCTTCCTTTAAATGGAGCCATGAAGGAGTTGATAGAGACTGAGGTATCAGATGACTGGCCTCCAACAGCTATTTCTGCTACAAATATGTGTGGGCATGAGGCTCTTCAAACATGAGCTACTCTATTTAAATAACAGACTCAAATCTGAAGTCCTCAGGCACAGGGTCAGTCTTCCCCACTCCCATCCTTCTACTCCCCACCTCTCCCACTGACATGCAGAGTCATTCTCTGGTATTCCCAAGTCCCATGGGGCTTTTTTTCTACAAAGAGAAAAACACAGAGTTTATTTGTGCCTTCAGGGTAATGGACAGCCCTCTTTTACTCCTAGGAGAATGCACACAGACACTATGCCCCGCCCAATCCTGCCCTCCCCTTCCCCCTGCTAATCCCTCCCCAGGCAGCAACCCCATCTCAGTCCTGCTGCTGTATTTCTCTTCTGACCTACAAGGCCCCTTCAAGCCCTGTCCTAAGCCTCCCCCAAGCAGAAACAATCCATCATGCTGTGGGACTGTGACACACACAGATGGGGGAAGGTTCACAGATCTGTCTCACATAGGCAAGAGGGTAAAAGTGTCTGTATAACTTAAAATCTAAGGACACACGAGAAACCCAGGGATTGTGAATTCAAATACTAGTCAAATACTATTACAGCAAATCTCATTACGTGTAGTCCGAATCTCTATCACACACAAATTCTAATAACCCATTGATTTCAAACAATATCCAGTAATATAAAATTTCAGAATAAGAAAATACCGTGAGATTTGGCTTTTTCAACCCAGGCCACTGCCTAGATATCCAACCCTAGTCAAGTCCTCTCCCAACTCCCAGACTCAGTTTCTCTAACTTGACTACTACCTTGCTTCTAAATAAAACAAGGGAGAAAGAGGTCAGGAGGACACCAGGGCTAATCCTGGTGGATGGATAATAATGAAGGGAGGAGAAGTGGCTGGCCATCACAGAAACGGGCTTTCCAGCCTTTCTCCCTCCCTCTTTCCACATCGTCATAAGGCATGAGCATGTGAAAGGACCCTACATACATTGCTAGTTGTTAATGACCTTGTGTTTGGCTACATCAGTGCTTCTAACAAGGAAGGTTATACCACCAGATTGTCCTTGAAATAATAATAGTAACTAAGTATCGAACACTTAGTATGTGTGAGAAACTGTTCTAAGCATTATCTGTGTATTTAATCTCATTA
This sequence comes from Trachypithecus francoisi, assembly GCF_009764315.1. Taxonomy (NCBI): domain Eukaryota; kingdom Metazoa; phylum Chordata; class Mammalia; order Primates; family Cercopithecidae; genus Trachypithecus; species Trachypithecus francoisi. The sequence goes on from NW_022681457.1 coordinate 80,038,529, forward strand.
GTCCTTCCCAACAACCCTTTAAGTGTGTGTAATTCCCATTTTGCAGGTGAGAATACTGAGGCCCAGAGAGATTAGGTAACCTGCCCGGTATCAGAAAGCAAGTAAGCTAACAGGTCAGGACTTCACTCCAGAGGCCAAACTCATAATGACTATGTTATATTGCCTCCCCACCTTTGATCTGAAACACCTTCAAGTTGAGGCTCAATGGGGCAAATACAGCTTTTATTCCTCTAACAGGTATTTATTATGCTAGGCCACTCTGACTTGCTTTAAATCAAACCCCCAGAAGCAAGGTCAAATGAGAGCAATATAGGATTAGCTGGCACCTAAATGGGAATCATATACCTGAAAATAAAGCGAAGGCCTCTCCAGGGCTGGCCCTTGCCGCTTCCCTACAGCTTTCTGTCTCTGCAGCACTAAGATGGATGTAAAGCCATAAGTCTAGTCTGCAAATGAATTTCGGTGAAAAAAGACGACTCTTGCCTGGTAAGTCACACTCAAACTTACTGGGCTTGATTTCTCATAAGACTGTACAAAAGGTTCCTTCTTCACTCACATAGCTCCAGATTTTCCTAAAGCTTCAGATCTGTTAACAGAATGTACTGGACACAGCACCATGTCTCCCCACCAAAAGCACAACTTTCATTTCTTCTAGGTAGTCTTCAAACAGAACGCATTCCACAGAGAAAACTAACAGCCACATATCCGAATTGCTAGATGGTTACATGTGTCTACAAAACATTATTGACTGTTTCCAACTTCGGCCAGGACCCAGGTAGAAACTTTTTTCTAAAATACACACCAAAAGCTGATCTGTAAGTGTGAACTCCACGATAGGGGATGTAATGCTGTGGGAAAACATTTGGAGAGGGGATAGACTCCAATCTTAGGTTTCTAAGGGTTAGGAGAAATAAGTAGATTTAAATTTTTGTTAAGTTATAAACAATTTTGTATTAACAGTACCCCAAGTAATAAAATAAGTCTATATTTGAGAAAGGTTATTTCGCAAACTCTTGGAAAACTCCCTCCCTACCTTTGTAATCATGACACCTCAAGGCATAAATAAGTTCTTCCTTTATTTCCTCAAACCTCTATGCCTTTGGGATAGCATAGTCCTACACATACTGTTCTGTGCAATGCTGAAGAGTGGTAAGATAATGAAAACTTAAAAGTAAAAACTAGATTATAATCACCACCATTAAGATATTCAATATGCAATGAACACTAAACCCCTTTATATGATTGGTACCTGGCAAAAAATAGTAATTTTTTTAAACACTAAAACTAAAGTAGTGTGATTAAGATAATAGAAAGGTCCAATCCATTGGGTAAGGCTGGAAGATGATAAATTCCTTCTGTTTACTTAGCATCTACCAGGTGTTCTGATTCATACCACAGCCTATGATTTCTCCAGGCCCAACATGTAGTCCCAATCCAGGATCTTTTCCTGGAAAAGGTGTAAGAAAGTTCTTTTGCAGAAGATTCTCCTTGCTGCAAAGAAAGAGATACTTACAAATTCCTACCGTGTAGCACACATGTGAAGTTACAAAGGATAGCAACACATTCTGTTCAACCATACATGCCACAATTTAAATGATACTTTAAAAACATTTTTAAAGGCATTTTAGCTGATATATAGCAATAAATTATCCTTCAGTCTGCAGTTCATCTCTCTTTAAGACGGGATAAAACGGTGCTGGGAAATGCTGTTAAACTCTTAGCAGCAAATATGCAAGTCCAAACAATATTGCTATTTTGGTGTTTAAAAATACTGTGGATTTTACAATGAAACGTACCATCACTCCAAATCTCAAGTATTTATAAAGAGCACGTCCCAACGTGTGCTTTGATATTTATTAACCAGATGGATGTGGTTAATAAGTGGTTAAGAGTTAAAAATAAGAAAAACTATTATAAAAATATAACTCTATTAAATATGTTGTCACTCCAAATCCCAATTATTTACAAAGAATACATTTCAATGTGTGCTAACATTTATTAACCAGATGGATATAGTTAATAAGGGTTAAAAATAAGAAAACCAATATAAAAGTATAATTCTATTTTCCAGTTTCCTCTTCCCTGCCTAATGAGGAAAGGGGGTGGGGAGGGACAGCAACTTTTGTTATTTGGATACAATGTGTGTTTTTTTTTGTTTTCAAACAAAAAAGGGCCACCAAATAATCAACCTGGGGCCGCTGACCGGAAGGCAGCCCCGGAAAACTTCCCGTGGGAAGAGTTCCAGAAATTGCCCGGACTTTAACGAGTCCCGCTGTGCTGGCCGCGAGCCTCAGACCGTCAGAGGCCACCGCGACTCGCCTTGCCCGAACGCCAGCAATCCCGCCGAAGCACGGAGCCCTGGACTTAGGAAACATTCCCCGGAACATTTTTACAGATTTGAAAAGCAGGAAGGGAAAAACATTTCGAGCCGAAAGGAGAAATCTCAGAGTCCTGGGGGCACGGAGGGGCCAGCGAGGTCCCCAGGCGCTGTACACACGTCCAACCTCCCTCCTCCACGCGCCCTGCTCCCCCACCCTCTTCCCATCCCTCCTCCCCCAGGCAGAACCCTCCCCACGCAGTGGTCATCCCCACGCCCGCGCTGTGTCCCCTTCACGCCCCGTGCACCCACTAGCGCCTCCTGCGCGCTCCCATGCACCCAGACGTCGCGTGGGCGCCCCCCCCATCCCTCACCCCGGTCCCCACTCTCTTCAGCTCAGACGGCGTAGAGGAAACAGATCGGGGACTGGGTTCTTAGTGCGACTTGGGGGCGCGGGGACGTGGAGGCCGAGGCGGGGCAGGGCGGGGGGCGCGACGGGCTCTCGTGTGTGCAGCCGCGGGCTGGGCGCTCCCGGCTCTCCAGGCGGCGCGCGGAGTCCTCCCGCGGCCTCCAAGTGCGGCAGAGCGACGGCGAGATCGCCAACATTTCTGAAACCACTTGCAAGCCGCCTCGGTGGCGGAGGCTGTGGGGTCCCTTGCAAGTGAGCGAACGGGGCCCACTCCGTGGCCTGGTCTCTCCGGAGCCCGTTCTCTAGCCTCTCCGCGCCCCCTCCCCCAGACGATCAATTACCAGCCACCCTTCTGCCGGGAGCGGCGAGGGGCTGGCGGGCGGCCGCGAGGAAACGGCAGTCCGGATCACTTCTGCATGACAATTGATGGGAGGGAGGGCGCGGGGCGAGGAGGGAGGACGGCTGCGGTGTCCGTTTTCTCACCATGGTGATTAGGCATTCCGGCGGTAGGAGGAGGCAGCCGCCGCACAGAGCGGCGCGGCGTGGAGCGAGGGCAGGGGAAGAGCGGGAGCACAGCTAGAGTGAGCCCAGCCGCCGGGCGAGCGGCGCGCCGAGCCAAGCCAAGCCAGGCCAGATGGCTCTGCAGCCATCAGGGACCGCTCCCGTCCAGCCCGGCTCCACTTTAGCTGTGCAAACATTTCTTTATCCCAACAAGACAATTAAACCCAGCAGCATGAAAAAGAGTCTCCATGACTGTGTGGGGAGTGAACAACCAGAAACAACCACACACATCACAGGAGTTCTTGCCCCCGGGGAGTGGGGGAGAACCCGGGAGCCGCTGAGGGAGAGTCAGGCTAGGTCTGGGCAGTCAGGACAGAGGGAAGCATCTGACCCAGCTCTTCTGGCGATTTGCTGGCCCTTTCCCAGTGGTCATCTGTCCTAGCTGCAACCCAGAGGTGCAGCCTGGCCACCTGGCATCCCCCAAACATTCTCCCTAGCAAGAGCAACTCTCCTAAAAGCCCGGAGTAGAGTCCCTGCCCACCCCACTCCCAGAGCCCTTGGAAACTATCCCCCTCAACCCAGCCCTCCCCATTCCAGGCTGCCTTTGGCCTAGATGGGCTCAGCTGATTTGACTGTTAGAACACAGGGTCTTCAATGATACATGCCTTTATAAAGACACAGAGTACAAAATACCGTCTCCTACTCAGGGCTTTTGGGACCCAAGAATGGCTGCCCAAGTACATCAAAGATGAGAGCAAAGCAGAACATCCAGGAGCTGCTGTGACCCATCAGGTTTCCTGCCTCCCTGACACTGCCCGACCACAGTGAAGGTCAAGGAAAGAGGGCAAAGTCAAGCCACTTATGGTCAGTGCCCAGTGTCCATCCCTGGGGTAAAGCCAGAAGGCAGGGCCAGTCACCGCTCCACGTGGGCAGTTCTGGGCCCTCTCGGCCCTGTGGTGAGCATGTATACTTCGCCAACTCCAATCTGGGCTGAGTGGATAGGCTGGCAGGCTGGCCAAAGGCTGTGTCACACAGGCAGGAATCTGGGCACAGGGGCAGCCTGAAGAGAACCATCAGGAAATGCACATGACAGGAGCCAGAATACTAAGCGGGTAATAAATGTACAGATTCTAACACAAGACAGCAGACAATACTTATCTTCCCTTTTGTTGTAAAGTTTCCTTAATGAGGAAATGTTTATTTTAAAGGCCCTGGGAAACATCGCTGTAGACACTTCATACGTAAGGCACACGTGAACTATTTGTAATTGGTCCATAAATTTTAGCATTATTTCCCTGGACAACGAGCCTTGGGGACTGGTTCCGGGAGTGACAATAAACAGGAGTTACCTCAGTCCCCTTCCTGGGGAATTATGCATCCTCCATGAATGGCTTCTCACAAAACACTTCTCCCATTTTCCAGGACAAGTCAGTCAGTCCTGTAGAGTGAAGGCTGCTTGTTTTTCCATAGAACCCAACACCTCCCTCAGGAATCACCTGTGAAGCCAGGTGGATGGACAGGCAAGCAAACCAGAATCACCTACCAGGAAAGATGATGTTTGACCCAAATAGCTCTATTTCTGTCTACAAAAATGCGTGTTTAATCACAAAAGAAATCCTGCCTACCACTACCCAGATTTAAGAAAGAACATGTGTGCATTACAACATGTCTGCAGGCCTCTCTTTCCAGGGGGCTCGCAAGTGGACTATCTGCATATTGATGCCGTGTGTGAGCAGGGGGTGGCTGCAACAGTAAAAACTGTCAGTGTTTCCATTATACAAATGATTTCTTAATGACCTAAAACTCCGTCATAGAAACTTCTGCTCTAAGTAAAGGACACACATCCCCATTCTCACCCCCCGCCCCTACCCACCAACAAAACTCTAAAGCTAAATGCTTACTTCGGAGTTTGACTGCTGCATTTAATTAAAATGTTTAAAAAATATTGTATGAAAAGATATTTACATGAAGAGAACTGAAAAATGAGTCAACCAAATCAGCAATTAACTCTAAATTTTAAGAATAAATATATATACATATATATACATATATGTGTGTATATATTAACCATATATGGTTAATTTGGGCAATCTGGCAAAAGCACTGCGTCCTATCACTCTGCTCGTCTGAACACTTTTTATCCTCTGTCTTTTCATATCCCCAACCCCCGTCACTGCCCCTATCTGCCCCTGAAGGGTTCTCTCCCTTTGGAAGCAGTCTTGTATACTGTCACTCGATTATCTGAGAAATATTACTTATTTCAAAACGGTTCTGTAGGGAGGACCTGAAAGGCATCTAGTGGGAATAATCAGGCCTTCTAACGGCCCTTAAATATGTATTTACATAAAGCAGACCATAAATATTCCGACACATGTCGGCATATGACAGGAGCCAAGAAAGCTGCTGCAGACTTTGTCTTAGTGCCTCTTCAACCCTTTCTTACAGAAAAATACTTCTCCTGCCTTCCAAAAATTCGCAATCAAAAGCATAAATGCTATCCAGTGTGACCCAGTGAGGGATGTGCTAACCACCTAAGGTAAGGAAGGGAGGAAAGAGCACAAATCCAGGGTGACCACAGGGTAGCACAGCCTCCTTTTCACTTTGCACCTCTGTTTCTTATTAAAGATTAGTCACAAATGCAACTCTGGATAATAACGTGGGTGTACAAACACCCTTCCCTCACAGACACTCCTATAGGTTTTATGCTTGTGTACAAGAAAAAGAGGAGAACACAAGGTACTCTATAAGGGAAGAATATTTTAAATGAATAAAAGAAGAAGAGGACTCCAGTTTCTATAACACTACATTGGAAATAAAGAAGTTTCCCCACCCTTCTGATCAGAATCTCATTAATTTCAAGGTCAGAATTCCATTTCACTTTGGGAGACAGACTCATTTAATTTTTCTCCACCCAGGCGTATTCCTGTGTGAGGGATCCATCTCCATGGGGGATGCCACCACCACACAATGCAAACCAGGCAAACAGAAGAGTTATGGCTTTGACACTCAGAGAGGAATGGATATCCACGTCTATGAGTTCTGACTTGACTAACAAGCTTCCTCCTGCTCTGGAGTCTGATACAGGTTTGGGCTAAAAAGATAGAAAAATGGAGACAAGCTGGATCTGTTAGGTAAGAAGAGAGGGTCTCAATCTCCAGATGTTACTTTGTGGCATATTAGTTATGAGAGGATTTAATTTTCAACTTGTATTTGGAGAAAAAAAGGGGTAGAATCTGTCATACCCTAACACAAGGCAGTTTTAGCTGGTGGTCACATTACAACTAACCTTGATCACTTGCACATCACCGGACAAGCGAAAACTAAACTAAAATAAAATAAAATTGACCAACACAATGTCGATACCTGTTCAGCAGGTATATCCAAGAAGCAGGATCACAAGACACACAAATCAACAGAAAGTGAAAAGGTGAAAGAGAGCCAAAGCCAAAGTGAGAGGACAACACTAGCAGTGGTGCTGTCAGCCAGCAGCCTTCTCCCTTAAGTGGGGAGGTCTCCGGCTTACAGACGCTGACATAAAAGACACACTTGCAACATATTTCAAAACCAAAGAGCGATGGATTTACAAGGCAGGTTGATTTTATGATGACTTTTATTGAAAAGGTACGCTGGGTTTAGGCAGATGCCTTTTAGCGCAGGAAAGTTAACACAGTGCCTAATTCAAGGAGACAGCCTGAGGAAGCAGTGGCGACAGGGGAGAGAGCTGCAATGTCTCTATTACTCTCCTCGGCATCATAAAGAGGAGGGAAAAAATGGTATTCGTGTTGGTGGTTATAGAGAGGACGGGAGCATGAAAAAATAGAGAAAAGGGGAAGGCAAACCTCAGATGTAGTTTTCTTAAGAAAATAAAACGAAGCAAATCTGAGAACAAAGGGTTGGGTGGAAAAAACACCCTCAGTTCATAAATTCTCACCAGGCTTGAAGAAAACTGCTCTGTCTACCCACAGCCCAAAAGCTTCAAAACACAATTATTTTCTGATTATATTAGAGCAAAAGATTGCAGGGTTCAGCACTCCTAGTCTACAAGTTCCAAATAAAGGTTTAGTTCCAGCTATGAGTAAGTGTAGCCAGAGCCCAACAAGGCACTTGGAGAACATGAGAAAAAGCTGTTTCATAAGCAGAAATTAATAATAGTTGTGAACATCAAATATGGAGCAGTCCCACAGGTCAACCGTGTCTAGTCCTAAAAGTGAGCCCCAGGATAAGCATCCAGCAAACCTGTGAAATCTCAAGAGAAGTCGACTTTCTAGCCTTGCGATCTTGCAAGGAAAACACAGCTGTTTGAAATGCTTTATGGTGATTGACGACACCTTTGTCCTTCTCTGAAAAATAGCCTGATGTGGACAACGGCTGACAGTTGTGAAAATAGAATCACGTGGAGTCTGCTGGATGTGATACAATGGAAAAGCTAAAAAATAACACTAAGATCAGACAAACATAATGAGGACAGCAAAGAGAGGAGGGGTGGACATGTTTCTTTAGGCCCCCCAAATTCCCTAGGAGCCGACACTTCTTAATGAAATGACATTCACTCCACTACATCAGTGGTACCCCTCTTCACTCCAGTCCTCAGAGAATAAGCCCACCATGACCCGGAGAGAAACGCTGTGCTGGGGCCAACTTGCCTCTGGCTACTTTCAGAAAAACATTTCAAGAACTATCAGTGCTCACTGATGAGAGACAAGCAAAGGTTAGCACTCCACAGCTAGCGAAAGGGAAGTAGTTGGCCCTTCCCGTTACTAGGAGCATGCAAAACGCTACTGACCTGTTGAACATCACAGTGAGGCAGGGCTTACTGGGGGTAAGGGAGGGCTTGAACCAAAGTACTTACATCTGTCATTCCGATCCTCCGGGCTAGATGATGCTTCCCGATCAGAAATGAGGCCAGATACAGCAAAAATCTTCTTCCCAGTGTCATCAACCTTTAGTGAACCGGGGGAGCTAGATGGCAGCTGTGTCCCAAAGTCATATTCCTTGCCATCTGCATCTGAGAAGCGTAAGTGGGGAGATTCTGTGTCATGGCAGTTCTTAAGTCGCTTGGCCGGCGTAAAGGCTGACTGATAGCTCTCCCGGTCCTCGGTGGAGGCAAAGGGCCGGAAAGCCCCCACACCACTATGATTCAGCATACTGATTGGGGTGCAATCTAGATTTGGGGGAGCAAATTGAGGGTGGAGGTGTAGTAGAGAAGGGGGGAAATCACGATTGGCAAAAGTGCCTGGCACCCCACCTTGCCGATGGTACATAGAGGCAAAGGTATAGGAACCGTTGGTGAAAGGAATATGCACGTCCTTGTCAACTGAGACAGGTACACCAAAGGGTCGTGGCTGCTGACAAGGGATGGAAGCATCACGGCTGGCCTCGGCCGTGGATGCCAGAACCATCAGTGCTGGGGATGCCAGAGGGTTGGGAAGGTAGGATGAGTTCTCCATCTTGAAGGCTGCCCGGTGTAAGTCCATCGGAGTCTCTTTCTGTGGCCGGCGTTACACAAGAAGCAGTCTTCCCTGGGAGGGAGGCCAAGCGGCACCTTGGGTCAGGGCAGGGAATATTACTGGGGAATCATTCCCTTCTAAGACCTGTAGAAATAGCAAAGAGAAAAAAAGAAGGGGGAGGAAAGTCAGGGGGAGGAAAAAAAGGGAAACCCCCAAGTGATGGAAACACCATCCTTCTGGCTTACAGATGCTCGGGCAAGAGACACCACAGGCTTTAGGAGCCAGTGGGCAGCAGCATCAGACCATTTTCATTCAGGAAAATCAATAGACAACTTACTGTGATGTACGCGTAGCTGACTTTGGTCCCTACACGTTCCGGGTGAAATGCGCCTGAGCCCAGCAAAGAAAAAAATATCGTAAAACCTCCAAATACGATATTCCCTGAACAAATGAGCTTTGGAAGGCCAAGCCATCCAGTAGATTAAGTGGGGGTGGGGTGGGGGTCTATGTTTTAAAGTGCTTCCACCTGCATCCACAGGCCACTCATGGCAGGCCTGATGTTCAGAGACCACATTCTACATATACGATTCCCCACGTATGAATCCTCTCTTCATCTCCCCTAACAACTCCCTAACACTGAAATATCCCAAATTCAAGTTCATCCAGACCAGGAGCACTTGTACATGTTAGTTAGTACAAAGTATACACGTGGATAAATGATATACATTGGCACATACATACACACACACACACATCTTCATGTATCATCTAAGACTGTTTCCAGAAAAAAGTGCTATGTGAACAAACAGCATTAACATTTATTTTGATGCACACACCTCTCTAATCACATGGGCTTTCTATTCCTCTTTTCTGAGAAGGAACAAAACCTTCATCAATAAAATGCCTAGCGTCTCTGACAATATTTAAAACCATAATGGGTGCCTTTGGCATACGCTCTCTAGAAGCGTCTGTCTTCTAAGGGCAGCAAAGAACAGATCGGTAATTTTAGTTACTAATGCACTCACTCTTAAGTAGATTTGTAAACTGCCTTGGATTTGCCATTAACATTTAGAACAAAATGTTAACAAAATTTCTGACTTATTTTGCTCTGCTTATTGGCCCAGTCAGAGCTGATGCCCAATAAAGGCCCTCGGAACAAATTGGAGTTCGGAGAGACTTCTTTCAGTTTCCCTTGTAAATTTCGGTTGTACATTTTCATAGTCGCTGATTCCATTCCAAAGTGTATTTTGAGTGGGGGCTGGGAGAAGGGCTATATATCAAAAGCCAGGATAACATAAAGATGAATACCAGGACTTATTAGCATCAAAAATATATATGAAATAGAAACTTAATGAAACTCAAAGCATAACCAAAAATCACCGTCTGCTACAAATTACAGCCTTTAAATGGAGAGTCATATCAGAAATAAAATCTACCTCCTTCCTTTTAAAAAGCCCACCTGGAGTATCTTTGGTAGTCCCTCAAATAGAGAAACCTCAGTTAAACGGTAGATGAATCCTCCTGGCTTAATGCAGTGCAAAGAGAGTATTTCCTTCTCCCATCCTGTAGCAGACATGTCAATGACTGTTATTAATTGGGAAGATGAGTGGACACCATCAGACTGCTTCCTCATTTGGCATCTTTCCTTATAGACATCATTGCTAAATTACCAGATTATGTATCTCACATTAACGGATTTTTCTCTCTTCCAAATTTTAAATAACTTTCCTGTCAAGTTATAGCAGTGCAGGGAATGATCTGCCAAGGACAGCCAGTTAGCCTGACAAGTCTGGGAATCCTGTTCTTGGCTGTTTTCTAGTCAGATTAATGGTCACACAACATGGACGCTGTGAAAGTGGGTCTAGGGCTGTTCCAAGGGTTCCAAGCAGCTCTTCACAACAGAAATAGCTACTTGTCTATCAACAAACAATATTATATGAGGCAAACTGGAGAAAAGGACAAACATAACACACTGAGTGTGAAGGGAGGAATGTTTCCCCCTCACAATACGACCTCCCCCCGCCCCAGGATTCACTTGCTATTTTTACTTCCTAGATCACCTCATTATCTTAAATGAGTTTCATAAATTAGGAATCTGGTGACAGCACCGGACACTCCAACAGAACCCGGTGAATCACTCAACCCTGGTTATTCATTTGAAAACTTCATTACACTGAAAATAAATCAACAATATTTTTCCAGGCCACATCTCTCTTACTCCACTGCGTGGGCGTGTTGGTCTCCATGGGGGAGGGGGAGTGCTTTTTTCTTTTCCCTTTTCTTTCTTACCCTCTCCTCACATTAACAACTTGTATAGATGAGGCTTCAGCCGACCACAGTCATTATGAAAATCTATAGTTAATACACTCCCAATGTCAAAATGTCATGGGTTTAAACACAGAACCCAAAATAAGAAAACTAACTGACCCTCTTAATTAAAAAAATATGGATTGTAAGATAATCAGCTTGATGGAGCATTTGGGTGACTGTGAAGAACCAGGCAAAGGGAAAGTAAGTAACTGTTACTTTTCTGACTCTATGCTGATTTTTTTTAATTTAGCACTTCGTGCAAATCCAGATTAAAATAACTCCAGCTATTGATCCGAGCAGTGGAATTGACATTAATTTTAGTTCACTTCTCACTTTGCAAAGGGATCAATAGGAAGTAATAACAGCTGACATCCCCGCTGAAAGGAGGAGAAAGAAGGGCTGAAGACAGAAATCGAAAAGCAACCAAATAAATCATCAGCTACTTTTCCACGGCATCAGACAAACTCCAAACAGATTGCAAAAAGTCTTTGTTGAATTAACTAAACAAGGAGGAGGGATCAATCCACGAAGCTAAATAAATTGTCTGGCAGGCAGTGAGGCTGGACGGAGGGACCAACAAATATTGAGTTAAAAAAAAATTCAAATCCTTGACGTGATGGGTTTGGTTCAGTTCCGTATCTGTGGGAGTTTGTTTGTTTCTTAAATCACACTCCCGACCCTGCTTTAAAGTGATTACAAAACGCCAGCTATCTGAATAATTAGTGAGATTACTAATTGCGTGGTTAAACATGCCAGAACCAAGACAAATGAAACGAAGACGCCCGCGTTTGGAACGTGAAAATGTCTGAGGCTGGGCTGATGCGCAGCGCTCCGCGCTCTGCGGAGCGAACTAGCCACTTACGCACAGAAAAACCGAAAGCCCAAGACAAAGTCTCAGAGAGTAGGTAATCTCCCATCTCATCATCCTCTGCCCATCCCAGTCCAGGGTCTGGGCTTCCTGACCTGCGCCCGGGATCGGCGTAGAAGGAAGCGGTGGTTGCTGCCGCTGCCTCTGCCGTAGCTGAGAGCCAAACCCACTTGCAAATGACTGCCACAAAGAAAGCTGCAAAGAGCTCTTTCCCGGAGCCGAGCTCCGGGCGCCCACCAAACTACGGCTCTGCTGGCAATTAAAATGCACACACAACACTCCTCTGCTTATTACAACAGGTGACATTTTTGTGGTCTCTGAACCGTTTCCAAAAGCCAGGAATTAAAATAATAGAACAAATTAAACGATATTTTTCCTTTGCATAAATAAACTTTTAAAAAATTAACAGGGAACTTAAAAAGCAAAGAACAATGGGAAATGAGGCAGAGTAGTGGGGGGTTGTTGAGAACGCAGGAAAGAATTTTTTTTTTAAGTTCACAGACTTCGCTTGAAGAGAATTCCCGCACACCAAATGCCCAGGGGGTATTTGGAAACACCGCTCTAACAGAAATTTTACCACCACATGCGACAGCTCAGGGAACATAAGGCTAACACAGTTCCCGGGCTAGGGCCGACGCCTGTGCTTCAGGCACGGCCGGCTATCAGTCCCAGATTTGGACCCGGATTAAGGCCCACCTTGGCCAACGGGTGCGAATCTGAGACAGCCCGGACCAATCCGAGAGTGCGGGGTCGCTGGGATACCGGCTTAGCGAGAGGGTGCATTATTCAGCTCGGAAGAGTCTCGACTGGGAAAAAATCAACTCTTTCAGGAGAAACGGGGGAAGAGAAGTGAAGGCGAAACCTATATAAACTTGGGGCCAACGCGCAGCCAAGCCCACTACTCTTTGGCCTGACCTCTCCCTCCGGCTGTCGGTTGCCTTTGTATATATAACACTCTAGGTCTCAACAACCTCTGCAGGAAACGATCTGAGCCTAACTTTGGGCAACCAAGGCGCCAGTCCGGGAAGAACCGACACGTGCACGGGCCCCTGGTCCGCAGCCGCGCGGGGCCCGCGGGGCAGGGGCTCAGAGCTGCCAGCCTTCGACCAAAGTCCAAGGACCTCCAGCCCCTGAGCAGCCCCGCCCTGGGGTCACCCAGGTCCCGCCGCCGCGCGCCACCGCTTCAGCGGGCAGCCGCGGGCTCCTCCACTCCGGCTCTCCTGCAAATGCGGACCGGCGCGGGGCTGCCGGGCCCTTCCAGCTCCTGGACTGCGGATGCGCGGTGCGGGAGGGAGGGTTCTGCGGCCCGCACCGCGGCCGTCCGGCCGCCGCACACGGCGCAGCTCGCAGAACAGGTGTGTGTCCCCGCTCGCTCCGCGCCCGGCCCCGGCCCCGTCGGCCACCAGCGGCTCGACGCGTCGCCGCCCCTTCCCCGGCCTTCCCCAACCTCGCCCCAAAGCGCAGAGAACGAACTCACGCCACTTTTGCCGGGTCTCTGAGGGCCAGGAGGGATCGGCACCGAAGACACCAGCACCGGTTTTCCTCGACGCTCTTTCTGCCTTTCCCCCCTCTGCTCATTCCCCTTTGCAGAAAGAGCCCGCGAGACGGAAAGAGGAGGAGGCCTGGCAAGGCAAAGGCCCCCTGCCCACTCTGCTCCCCCCAGTCTCCTCGCTGCTTCCTCACTGCCGCCCTTTTTTCTCTTTATTTTTCCTTTCTCTCCCCTTTGCCCCTCAAGCCGAGTCCGGAGCGGAGGCGAGAGGCAAGACGTGGCTGCTGGGCGTCGTGGGCAGCGAGCGCCGTGCTCTCCCCCTCAGCGGCTCTCGGGGCAGGGGGCCGGCGCAGGCAGGAGACCCCAGACGACCCGGGCCAGCCAGGCAGGGCTGTGCGCCCACACCTATGGCCCGGGCCCCATGCACCCACCCAGTGCGACGCGCACCCGGCTTAGGGCCGGAACATGGGCTCTCCGCTGGAGCTGCATCCAAGACCCGAGAATGCAGAGTGTTAACGGGAAGCGAGAGCTCTTCCCCTGCCTCCTGGCTGCCCTAGTTCCCGCTACTTCGGGACTCCTGCGCGCCCTCGCCAGCTTGGGTCGACCTGGGCCGCGAGCTCTCGGAGAGGCTCCTGGAGCGGGGGACGAACCGGGCATCCCCTCGGATGGCCTCACCACCGTGGGCGGCCTCGCCCGGGGGGCCACACGGAAGCTCTCCGCCCAAGTTTGTTGTGCCCTGGAAGAAAAGGCTTTCTCTTACAAAGCACAAAGGCGAAACGCCCAGGCCGAGCCCTGAAAAGCCCCGGGTTGGGGGGCGGGGGTGGGGTGGGGGAGGCCGGAGTCTCCGGAGCGCGGTGGCGGGGCTGGGCTCCGGGAAGAGAAGGTCGCTCGGCCCGGGCTGACAAGCGCGGCGGCAGTGTCCGCAGGACAGCAGCGACCGGCGTGCTCACTAAAAAGTTTTGTTCTCAAGTCAGAAGAGAAATTGTTACTCAGTTTAAGGCAGGTCTAAGATAAAAATAAAACTACAAACAGAGTAAGGCGCCCTTGTCTCCACGATCGTCCTCCCGCCTTGCTCAGTAGAACCGATGGGAGAGGGGGTCCCGACCCCGAAAATCCCGGGAGATCCCACGTGTCGGGCTGCTCTACGGCCAGGCCGGTCCAACCCACCGGAGTGGGGAGTTTACCGGTGGCATTTAGAATGATCCGCCTCTATGCTAGCACCTGCCTCCTTCCTGCCGGCAGAGGATCCCCCCATCCCACGCCACCTCCCTCCCTCCACACCCTTCACACCCGCCCGGGCTAGGAAAAAGTCAGCCGAGCACCCGGGATTCAGGGCTAAACAGTCACTCCCCGGGTACCCCGCGGAGCCGGCTGTGTGTGGGGTGGAGGCTGTAGGGGTCGTTTCTCATTCGGATCGCCCCTTCTCCATCCGCTCGCCGCCTCGGGCTCCCCACTGAGTACCACCCAGCCCTGGCCTAGCCGGAAATCAACGCGGGGTACACAGGGGAGCCCGGAAATCACCGGGGAGGGTGCACCAGGGAGCCCGGCGAGAAGGCATTCTCGCGATCGACCCGAACAAAGTGGGAATGGGGCTTATTGAAAGATGGAGAAAAGAAGTCCTGCTCCCTTCCCTTGCAGTGCCCTAACCCTCCCTACTTGTCCAATTCCCGCGTCTGGTCCCTCCCCCTTGCACCTCCCCCCTCCCCAAATAAAACACATTAAGGAAAACTCAAGACGGAAAGTTTGAGCGAGGCAGCGCACGGAGCGCGCAGAGGGCGCCGATGCCGAGAGGCTCGGTCGCGATGATCCAAGACGCGCCAGTCCCAGTCCCAGCCCCTGCCCCGTCCGGGAGGAACCGCCCGAATCCCTAGGAAACGGACCCGGAAAGTTAGCCAGGTTCCTGAACAAGCCGGCCGCCCTCGCACCCACCTCTCTTGGGTACGCACACACGTCCACACCCCTTTCTGCTCTCCATACTTGCCGTGGAAATTCCTTGGGAGAACGGTCGCACTTTTCAGGACACGGAGGGAAGCAGGCGGAGAGTGTGGTGCATGAAAAGTCCCGGGTGCACAGAGCCGGCGGAGGCAGCGGCGGCGGCGGCGGCGGCAGCGGCAGCGGCAGCAGCAGCAGCAGTAGGCGGCTGGCCCCGGGTTTGTGTTCGCGAGCTGCCTGGGATTGCATGTACAGATCAAAAGACTCGGTTGGCGTGAGAGAAGGAGCAGTGCTGCCTCTCAGCGCTGGCTCTAATCAGTGAATGAGCCTCCACTCTCCCAGGGACTCGGAGACACACACACGCGCGCACACACACACGCACGCACACATTCTCTCACACTCACACACATACAGGCACTCTGAGCACTGAATACATTAGGGCACTAAGGGACTCTGGGAAATGAAGTCCAGACCCAGGGCACTCCTGGAGAACAGACCTACTGGCCCTCACCAAAGAGCTTGGAAGTCTTGGGGTCGCGAGCCATTGTAAACGGAAAAGAGCGTTGACTTTTGTTTACATCCCTCCTCCCCAACCCGCAAAGGTCTCAGTGAATGGTTTGGTGCTTGTTCTGCTTCCTTTCCTGAACCAAAAGGGACCAAGAGTAAATGGGCAAAGCTTGAAGACTGACATCCACTGCTGCTTAAATGACCCCCAAATCCTGGCTCCCTCAAAATCTACCTTTTTCCAGAAAATCTTACCTGCTGCTTTGTTCCTGGAATGCTTCTCTGGGTCTTTGACTATAATAATAAAATAATAAATGAATATTAATAAAACTGTACCTTTTGGAGGAGGTGAAGGCCTAGTTTAGCATCCAGATGTGAGAATAAACTTTTTATTGGTGTTTTATTGATGTTTATATTACAGTTCTTTACAAATCATTTCATATCATCCTATAATTCATCAAACACAGAAAGATAAATAGGGGAAACGGATAGAGAACTAACATTCCTGAGTGCTTTCTAGGAGCCCGGTTATGGGACTAAATGCCTTTACATAATCTCATTTACTCCTAAGATTAATACTGGAGATAATATTACCACTAGTTTATGAGAGGAAACTGAGGTTGAAAGGGTTTTGTAATTTGCCCATGAGAACGTGGTTAACAAGTCTTGGAGGCCGGGCGCGGTGGCTCAAGCCTGTAATCCCAGCACTTTGGGAGGCCGAGACGGGCGGATCATGAGGTCAGGAGATCGAGACCATCCTGGCTAACACGGCGAAACCCCGTCTCTACTAAAAATACAAAAAAACTAGCCGGGCGAGGTGGCGGGCGCCTGTAGTCCCAGCTACTCGGGAGGCTGAGGCAGGAGAATGGCGTAAACCCGGGAGGCGGAGCTTGCAGTGAGCTGAGATCTGGCCACTGCACTCCAGTCCGGGCGACAGAGCGAGACTCCGTCTCAAAAAAAAAAAAAAAAAAAAAACAAGTCTTGGATAGCAGGTAGTTCTAGTTCTGAAAGCAAAGTTCAACCAAAATCAAATCCTGGCCGGGCGCGGTGGCTCAAGCCTGTAATCCCAGCACTTTGGGAGGCCGAGACGGGCGGATCACGAGGTCAGTAGAACGAGACCATCCTGGCTAACACGGTGAAACACCGTCTCTACTAAAAATACAAAAACCTGCCGGGCGAGGTGGCGGGCGCCTGTAGTCCCAGCTACTCAGGAGGCTGAGGCAGGAGAATGGCATGAACCTGGGAGGCGGAGCTTGCAGTGAGCTGAGATCTGGCCACTGCACTCCAGCCCAGGTGACAGAGCAAGACTCTGTCTCAAAAAAAAAAAAAAAAAACAAAAAAAAAAAAAATCAAATCCTGGTTTAAGAAGTCATTCCTGGCCGGCCCGCGGTGGCTCACGCCTGTAATGCCAGCACTTTGGGAGGCCGAGGCGGGTGGAACAAGAGGTCAGGAGTTCGAGACCAGCCTGACCGACATGGTGAAACCGCATCTCTACTAAAAATACAAAAAGTAGCCAGGCATGGTGGCACATGCCTGTAATCCTAGCTACTCAGGAGGCCAAGGCAGGAGAATCGCTTGAACCTGGGAGGTGGAGGTTGCAGTGAGCCGAGATCATGCCTGGGAGACAAAAAAAAAAAAAAAAAGGTCATTCCTTTGTTTCGTGGTTCAGTGTCTGAAACCTCAGATTTCTCGTCTGGAAAAAAAAGGGAGAGTGGGGAGGAATGGAGTACACACTGATAATCCACTTTGCAGAGAACCACATAGGATTATAAATTGTCTAAAAAGAATGAGACTCAGAATCTCATTCTTGCTATTATTTCATTGTCCTTTTTACTCATGTTTAACATTAAGGTAGCATCTAAATATTAAGTATGTTTACATATATGTGTGCTGTTTGTATTTTAAAATTTTAATTGGCAACTCTAAATAAATTGTTAATTTGATCACTTAGAGTTCTACACTTACGACTATTTCTGTAATTCATGGTATCAGGATTGTTTGTTGAGGAACTTTATATTTATTTATTTATTTATTTATTTTTGAGATGGAATCTCACTCTCTCACCCAGGCTGGAGTGCAGTGGTGTGATCTCGGCTTACTGCAACCTCTGCCTCCCGACTTCAAGCGATTCTCTTACCTCAGCCTCCTGAATAGCTGGGATTACAGGCATGCCCCTCCATGCCCAAATACTTTTTAGTAGAAATAGGGTTTCACCATGTTGGCCAGGCTGGTCTCAAACTCCTGACTTCAAGTGATCCACTTGCCTCGGCCTCCCAAAGTGCTGGGATTACAGCGGTGAGCCACCACGCCTGGCCTGTTGAGGAACTTCTAATCCATGTTTAATCGTTCACTCATACACCAACATTTATTATGTTAGGCTCTATTCTTTCCACTAAATTATTATTTCCTGCTGGATTGTAAACTTCATGACGTCAAGAACCATGTTTGTTTGTTGCATTCTACATCATACCCTAAGCACCTAACAGCATCAGTCTCTTAGTTGAATGAATAAACGAGGATGTAAAAATGAACTCCTGTCCTCAAAGAGCTCACCATCTAGTAGAGAAAACAAAGAAAGAGTTAGAAATCAATTTGATAATTACTATAATAAGGATGACCTTAGAATTTATTGATCTAACTGAGATAAGTTTGATGATAAAAAAGGGACACTTTTAATAATTACACTGGGATGACAAATGTAAATAAGGACCGTCCTGGGCCAAGCAGGTTGAATGGTCACCCTAGCTACATAAGGTATTTCATTCATTCATTTAACAAGCATTTATTGAGAACTCTCTTGTGTGGTGTGTTAAAGGAATTATAAGCCACTGATTTCCCTAGAAATTGAAGTATGAAACACTGAGCAGCAAGAGATAGGCAGGAGAAGTGGGTCAAATCACAAAAGGCTTTGTATACTAAGCTAAGGAAAGTGGACGTTATCCTATAGATGATGAGAAACCCCTAGAGGGTTTTAGGGGTGTGGCATGGTAGGATTTCTGTTTTAAAACAAGCACTAGTTGCTGGGTGGGCAAGGTGGAGGTTAGACAAGAGGCAGTGAGGCCAATTAAAAAGTCTATCTCAGGTAATTCAGTTGAGATACAGTAGAGCCTGAACCAAGGTACTGGGGCAGAGTGAGTGGAGAGGAGGGGACACATTACAGTGAGATCTAAAAGGTAGCATCAACAAGATTTAGCCATTTTAGTATGGTAGAGGAAAGCAGAAGGAAGACTTTATATAAATCCTAAATAAGATTTTATTATTTATAGCACAGGATGATATCAGTACTTTAATGTTCATCGGTAGTAAAAGGCTCCCTCAAATCAACTTAGAGAGCTCCCATAGATCCAGTGCACATTCTCACAGATAGATGATACAGATAAGAAGGCCTGTCCAATCATCAAGCCAAATATTTTTAGCTGCTACCACACGCAGTGGTCCTCACTATGATGCAAGTACTTAGAAACCAGAAGAACTAATCACTGTCTATAACAGCAATCTAAATGAAAAAATTAAATGCAAATCCCTCATAAAACCAGAGCAAAATTATATATGTAATACCTCACTAATTCACAGGTCATATGTCCAGCAACCTCAGCTATCCAAAACACAATGAAGCAGGAAATAAGCAAAAAGAGTCCCAGAATAGCCAAAATAAACATTACAAAGTCCATGCACTAAAGTTAACACATTTCCCTCCTAGGAGAATTACACAAGCCTTCATTCAGAGCCGATCTATTCTTTCTTAAGTACAATTCTAATAAGCTTGATTATTTGGCTTTCCCATTCACAGCTGATTAAGATTGTCAAATTAAAAGGGGGCAGCCATTAAAAAGAATGATATAGACTAGGATGTACTGACATAGAAGGATACCTATTATATATTGTCGAGTGAGAAAAGCAAGTCATATAACAGTATGTATAATATGATTTGATATTTGTCCGTATACATGTACACACACATTGACAGAAAAAGGCCTGTAGGGATACATTAAACCGTTAACAATGGTTATGGGTAGGGAGTGTGAGTGTGGATGTAATAGGGTTGGGGGTTAGAGAGAAATGAAGGGAGGACTTTGACTTTTTACTCCATAGACTTCTGTTTGTTTTCAGTGAACATATATTAGTTTTGTAATTTTAATATCCATTGAAACGTATATAAAAAGAGCAAAGGGTAGTATTGTTAGAGCAAGAACACTGACAATGAGAAATGGTGACCGAACTATAAGAAGCAAGCACCATAACTCAAAAACTACAAGAAAATGGGGTTATTTGGTGTGAAGGCAAAAAGCACTATCCCATCAGTGGTCCCAGCGGATGTCATGAATTCCAATCAAACATACCCTGATACTTTTGGGGATAGGTCATCAAGGAACACATTACGCTTAGTGTATTTTACTTACGAGAGCTAGCGCACGTGTGAAAATACAGAAAAATAAATTCCTACCAACATGATTTAAACAGAAGATTTTGATAGTTTAAGAAGTAAATTTCAGTTGTCTGGAAAATATACTTTTGTGGAACACATCATTCCCTGAAGATGAGAAGTACAGGAGATATCACTTTATATAAGAGCAGAGGTGATGCAGAGTAAGGAATGGTTCACAAATTCAACAAACATTTATTGAGTGTCTACCAAGTGCCAGTCACTAAGAATAAAAAGATAAATAATAGTGCCTGCCCTAGAGAGGTTTATAGTCCAGTAGCAGAGATGGATAGGAAAGCACATATATACGGTACAATGTGAGCAGTGCTATAATGGAAATTCTGAGTATAGGGTGGTAGAAATACAAAAGAAGGAGGTGCTGAGTTATGGAGCTATTAGGAAAGGAGGCAGCGTCACAAGTGGGTGTTTAAAAAATAACTATCATATGGGATGACATTTAAGCCTCGTTAAAAATGACTGTTATATGGAATGACACTTAAGTTGGGCTTTGAAGGATAAGTAGAGTTTATCAAGGGAGAAAAATGGGAAGAGCACTCCAGGATGAGCAAATAGCAGAATAGCATATGCAAAGGCACATGAAATTTCCTGCCATATTCCGATAGTACATCTCAAATTTTTCCACAAGAGATAGAGGACATGATCAAGATGGCGGCGGTATCTGGCTTGGTGCGGAGACCCCTTCGGGAGGTCTCCGGGCTGCTGAAGAGGCGCTTTCACTGGACCGCCCCAGCTGCGCTGCAGGTGACAGTTCGTGATGCTATAAATCAGGGTATGGATGAGGAGCTGGAAAGAGATGAGAAGGTATTTCTGCTTGGAGAAGAAGTTGCCCAGTACGATGGGGCATACAAGGTTAGTCGAGGGCTGTGGAAGAAATATGGAGACAAGAGGATTATTGACACTCCCATATCAGAGATGGGCTTTGCTGGAATTGCTGTAGGTGCAGCTATGGCTGGGTTGCGGCCCATTTGTGAATTTATGACCTTCAATTTCTCCATGCAAGCCATTGACCAGGTTATAAACTCAGCTGCCAAGACCTACTACATGTCTGGTGGCTTCAGTCTGTGCCTATAGTCTTCAGGGGGCCCAATGGTGCCTCAGCAGGTGTAGCTGCCCAGCACTCACAGTGCTTTGCTGCCTGGTATGGGCACTGCCCAGGCTTAAAGGTGTCAGTCCCTGGAATTCAGAGGATGCTAAAGGACTTATTAAATCAGCCATTCGGGATAACAATCCAGTCGTGGTGCTAGAGATGAATTGATGTATGGGTTCCTTTTGAATTTCCTCCGGAAGCTCAGTCAAAAGATTTTCTGATTCCTATTGGAAAAGCCAAAATAGAAAGGCAAGGAACACATATAACTGTGGTTTCCCATTCGAGACCTGTGGGCCACTGCTTAGAAGCTGCAGCAGTGCTGTCTAAAGAGGGAGTTGAATGTGAGGTGATAAATATGCGTACCATCAGACCAATGGACATGGAAACCATAGAAGCCAGTGTCATGAAGACAAATCATCTCGTAACTGTGGAAGGAGGCTGGCCACAGTTTGGAGTAGGAGCTGAAATCTGTGCCAGGATCATGGAAGGTCCTGCGTTCAATTTCCTGGATGCTCCTGCTGTTCGTGTCACTGGTGCTGACGTCCCTATGCCTTATGCAAAGATTCTAGAAACAACTCTATACCTCAGGTCAAAGACATCATATTTGCAATAAAGAAAACATTAAATATTTAAAAAAAAAAAAAAAAAAAATTTTTCCACAAGAAAGAGATGGTACAGATGGTGGTGTCTAAGGGCAAGCCTAAAATGGCTTGCCACTAGCTTGAAATGTATGTATCCTGTTTTATCTTGAAAAATGAATGGAAATTTTGCCTTCAACTCCACAAATATATTAAGCTTTAATAGAAAACCATGTTTTAAATTACTTATCATTTGATAGAACTGATGCTCCAGAAAGATGCACCACATTTATTTGGTGCTTTCTCAAATCCAAAGCACAACACTAAATAATCCAGGGGCGTTTGTTCTTAATTTGAAAAACATTCAGAAATTGGGCTGAGAGGTGGAAAAAAAGGTGTAGAAGATACAAGGGGAGACTGGAAAAATAGATTAATGGACTATGAAAGATCTTGTTTGTCACATTAAGGAACTAACTGGACACTCCCAGTGTCTAACCAACTCCTATTTATACTTCAAGACTTTGCTTGGGATGGTCTCTTCCAGGAAACCACCCTGCCCACTAGCCTCTCTTCTCCTCAAACCTGATTATCATAGCAGTCTATGCATGCAGCTATTCACTTATCACATTGTACTGGAATTATCTATTGTTTTCAGGTTCCTCTACTAGACTCTGATCTGCTTAAAGCAGAATTCTGTCTTAGTTGTTTTGCATGGTACTTAGCACAACAAATACTGGTGTCTATCGGACTGAACTGATTTAGATAAAAGGACAAGATTCAGAAAGTACTACCTGGTCTAGATTCTAAAGCTTTTTGAATGTAGGGCCTGCTTGTGTACCACTGCATCCCAAACACTTCACACTCACTGGAAACATCCCAGTAGGTGATTGATAAAATGTGTACAATGAATGAATGAGAATTCTCAAAACAAGAATGACGTGATCAGATCGGGGTTTAGAAAAATAAAATTGGAGGCAATTTTAAATGTAGCCTGGAGAGGAGTAAGACTGGAGACAAAGAAATTAGGGAGAAAAATGCAAAAGAAACACAGGACATATTGGTAAAAGATTGTCTTTTCTTAAAAATGTTTTTCTAATTGGCTAAGTTGATTAGATGTTTATATTTATCTTACAAGACTGGTCTTTTTATTCTCTTAGGATTTCCTGACGGAGGATATTCAGTTGCCTTGTTCCCTGACCCCAGCCCCTTCAGGCTGGTGTCTTCTTGTACATCTGGAGGTCATTGAGGGCAGTGACTATATCTTATTCATCTTAGTATCTCCAATGCCTAGGACATGCCTGCTCAATAAATGTTTGCTGAATGAATGAACACATAAATTGATCTATTAGTATACTGTACTCAAGCTCCGACCAAGACACAGAGGACCTAATGATCCCCAGTGTGTGGGTTTCTGGATACAGGAAACAGAACAAATAAAGCAAGACTGGATACAAATGCACACCTATTCCACAGGTAACACAGGGTAAATTTCTCTCTCTGACCCCTCCATCCTCATTCTGAAGAATAACTCTCATTGAGTGAAAATCAATAAAAGTCATTTTAAGGGAAGTAGGTTTAGAAAAAGGCCCTGAAGGAGGAGAAAGGAGGAGGGGAACTTCAAGTTCGAGCAACTTGGACTTTTAAAATATATATATAAGGACCTGTAAGCTTCAAAAAACCTTTACAAAATAAAAAGCCTGCTTTTCCACACTCACATTCAAAAGAAATCTCCCCCACCGATGCCCAACATACAAACCAGGAGTCTTTTTGAGATTTCCAGTTTTATCACCCAAAAAGAAAAAATAAATTCACAGCAGAAATAATAAATCCTCCATTTTTTATACTGACTCCAACAAGAAACTTTCTGAAGTAGTTGCAGGCAGCTCCCAAAGACATTAGACCAATATCAATGCCAAGATCGACCATCTGGCAATCTAGCAACAAATATTTACTGACCACTTACTATGTATGAATCAAGGCAGTAGGAAGAAACTGTAAAAGATGCCTGCCCCATCCCCTCAAAAAGGCAGAAAATGCACCTCCTATCCCCTAATAAGCTTGTAGAATTGTAGCATTAACTCATAATCAAAAGAAAGGTTAAATAAACCCAAACTCAATTTTATAATGTAGATAAAATGTATCAAATGGATAATACAGGCAAACTGCTGTAGGTTTTCAAAAGCCAGAGAAACCATCATGGTTTGAGATGTCCTTAAGTGTTTTGGACAAAGATAAGATTTAAATAGGACATTAAAAGATATAAAGTTGAATATTGAAGAATGGGAAATATTACAAGAATAATGCCCATGGTATGTCAGGGAACAATTTACTCAAGAGTTGTGTCATAAAGAGTATTTGCAGTGATAAGTTATTAAAATTTCATGGAAATACAGCATCATAGTTAAGAGCAACTGAAGGCAGATCTGGGTTTGAATCCTATTTCTACCGCTTATTGGTTGAACGACCTTGTCACATTTACCTTCTCTGAAACTCTGCTTCCACAAGCTTAAAATGGAGACATGTTAACTTTATGAACTCGATATGAGGATTAAATAAAAGGTGCTCACCACAGTTATTGGCAAATAGTAAAGGTTCAATAGGTGAGAGCTCCATGCTCTCCCCTCAAAGTGAAAGTTTGTGACTTAAAACTTATAGAAATTGAAAAGGATTTTGTTTTTAAGCATAGATCAGAACAAACCTGTATAGAATGGATAGCCAGCCATTTTGCTTTCACCTTATCCAATAGAGCAGCTATTCCCTGCTGATTTCCATTTGGAGCAAGATTTTAGCATCCTTATTGTTTGATTTGGAAACATCCTTCTTCCTCTTCCTAAAAGTACTCTGAATCTTGCTCACCTTCACTGTCATCCCCAAGCTTTTCTAGACAATAGAATGCTTCCAAAGGAAAAGAGGGAAGTGTGCAGATTTCAGATTCATGTTATTTGCTCGTATTCATTCATTGATTCAATAAATATTTATTGAGCAACTGTTTTTGAAAGATTAAAAGCTGTCAAGTGGAAATGACTTCAACTTCACACCCCTTACTTGCACCTGTCCCCTCTTTCCTTGTTCTCTCCTGTTATAGAGAGGGAAGAAGCCCTCCTCCAATGAAAGGCTGGACAACTCCACCTGTGCTTTGGAGCCCTGGTCTTCTCTGGGGGCCTTTGCACCTGTAGCACCTTTTTCATGTTTCCAATCTCGTCCTCTTTAATAATTCTTTCTATTCAGCACTTAAACACACTCAAGCATTTCTCATTCAAAAGAGAGAGAGAGATTTTTTATAAAAGAAATAAAAATCCTCCTTAGTCCTTCATCCACATCCTTCCCCAGCTCTAATGCTATCTCCTCCCTCTTCCCAGTCAAGCTTATGAAAGTGTTGCTTCCAGACCCCATCTTTACTTTTTCACCTCCCACCTACTCTTCAAGCTCATCAATCTGGATTTTGTGTCTGCCATTCCTCAAAAATATGACTCTCAGTAAGGTCATCAATTTTTATTTCCCATTTTACCTGACATTCCTTCCTTGAAATGCTTTCTTCCCTTGACTTTGGGGACATCACACCTTTCTGATTTTCTTTTTACCTCACTAGTAGCTCATTCTTGCCCATTTTTGACACCTCTTTATGGGACTATTCAATGTTTTTAGGGTTCTGTTGAATGTATGCTTCTTTTCCCACTTTGAGTTTTTCCTGAGGTAAATGCATTTACTCCTATGGTTTTCTTACCACGGATATACCTAAAGCTCTTCAATCTGTAGCTTCAGACCCTCATACCCAATAGCCTACCTAACCTGAATATTTCACTGGCACCTCAAACTCTGCATATCCAAATCTGGACTCATCATCTTCATTCCCAAACCATCTCTCCTCCTTTGGTGTTCCTCAACTCAGTAAATAGCAATACCAGCCAACCAGTGGTTCAAGGCAGAAATCTGAGAGTCATCCTTGACTATTCCTTCTCTACCATCCATACCAAAACAATTACTAATTTTGCCTTTTTTTTTTTTTTTTTTTCTTTTTTTGAGACAGAGTTTCGTTCTTGTTGTCCAGGCTGGAGTGCAATGGTGCAATCTCAGCTCACTGCAACCTCCACTTCCCAGGTTCAAGCAATTCTGCCTCAGCCTCCTGAGTAGCTGGGATTATAGGGATGCACCACCACACCTGGCTAATTTTGTATTTTTAGTAGAGATGGGGTTTCTCCGTGTTGGTCAGGCTGGTCTCGAACTCCCGACCTCAGGTTATCTGCCTGCCTCAGCCTCCCAAAGTGCTGGGATTACAGGCGTGAGCCACCACACCCAGCCACTAATTTGCCATTAGACCCCCTAGATATTTCTAAAAACCATCATTTCCTCCATTTTTTTAACCGATATCACCTGTTGTCCAAGCTATTGCAACAGCCTCCTTTTTAAAAGAGCAAATTTGCATATAACTTTTAATGCTTAAATTATGGCTTCCCTCACGCCTGTAATCCCAGCACTTTGGGAGGCCGAGGCAGGCGGATCACGAAGTCAGGAGATCGAGACCATCCTGGCTAACATGGTGAAACCCCATCTCTACTAAAAATACAAAAAATTAGCTGGGCGCGGGGGCGGGTGCCTGTAGTCCCAGCTACTTGGGAGGCTGAGGCAGGAGAATGGCGTGACCCCGGGAGGTGGAGCTTGCAGTGAGCGGAGATCGCGCCACTGCACTCCAGCCTGGGCGACTGAGCTAGACTCCGTCCTAAATAAATAAATAAATAAAAAGGTTTCCCATTAACCTTTGGATAAATTCCTAAAATCTCTAATGTGATCCACAAGGTCTTGTATGTTCTCACATCTACCTGCATTTCCACTTCTCTCTGCTCTCCAGTCATACTGGTCTTCTCTCAATGCTTCAGTGCTTTGCATGCTCTCACCTTAAGACTTTGCTCTCTTCCCCTTCTATCAATCCCTACCTCCACCTATTTTAATAACTAATCCTAGCCCTCTTTTCAGGTTTCAGCGTAACTGTTCTGGAACTGGAAGCAGAGTTGGCTAGTTCCCTGTTTGTATGTTCACAGGATGCCTCATCCTTTCTTCTCCTTTTTAACACCCTTTGCTTTTATACTGTCTGTCTTCCCTAATAGTCTATAAACTCCAGAGAGACAGGACCCATGCCTATCTTGCTTATCAGTGCATTCCTGGTACATAACATAGTATCTAGCATATAGTAGGTAATAACATATTTATTAATTCATACAATCAGCTACAGGTAGAGTTTGTCTTTATTTCTGCAAAACCTTCCTGGAACCACCCCAAGCAGAGTTGATAACTTCCATGTTAGCATCACCAATATACCAAAGACTCTCTTTTTGCATTTACCCTGTATTGTAATTATTTCTTTACACGTTTAACTCTCTTTCTCTTTTTTCTCTTCCTTCTTTCCTTCCTTCCTTCCTTTCTTTCTTTCTCCTTCCTCCTTTCCTTTCCCTTTCTTTGCTTCCTTCCTTCCCTCCCTCCCTCCCTCCCTCCCTCTCTCCCTTCCTTCCTCCTTCCTTCCTTCCTTCCTTCCTTCCTTCCTTTCTTTCCTTCTTTCCTTCTTTCTTTCCTTCTTTTCCCCTCCCCTCCCCTCCCCTCCCCTCTCCTCCCCTCCCCTCTCCTCTCCTCTCCTCTCCTCTCCTTTCCTTTCCTGGTCTCACTTTGCTGCCCAGGCTGGAATGCAGTGGTTCGATCTTGGTTCACTGCAACCTCCACCTACGGGGTTCAAGTGATCCTCCCACCTCAGCCTCCCAAAGTTGGATTATATCTTATTTGTAGCTTTATCCCTAGCACTTCACTTGGTATCTGGCACAAAGTAAATGCTCAATAAAGACTTACAGAATTAAATAAACAAACTGACTGGATATGAGACTTGAAGGAATATGGAAAATCAGAGATAAACTCTGAAGTGTGGTCTAGTCTTTGATGGAAATGGAGAAGTTGGTGAAGGAGACTGGGTGGTTTAGAAAGTAAATATATGCAGTTCCAAGCATAGGTACTGGTGGTGGTAATGACAAAGGGGAAAATGTATACTCAACGAGGAGGTTAGAAAAGAAATGGGGTCCTGAAAAGGTCACCGTGAAAGTAATTCCAAGGTAGAAAGCAGAGTCTACTGTAGTCAGGAGAGGGCTGATAGGCTACATTCTAATTTGCCTAAGACAGTCCCAATTTACACCTGTTGTCTTAACATAATAATTGATAGTGCCTGCCCCTTTACACTCTCAAAGTGTCCAGATAAGTTACATGGCTGGCCTACAAGAAGATTACATGAATTTGGAAAATTTGAGTAAATTATGGGCAATAACATTTAATACAAGAGCATGGCAAGGAATTAAAGTGGGTTCACGTTGAAGGGATGTACTGAACTGAATTTTTTTCTTTTTCTTTGAGACAGAGTCTCGTTCTTGTTGCCCAGGCTGGAGTGCAATGGTGCGATCTCGTCTCATGGCAACTTCCACCTCCCAGGTTCAAGCAATTCTCCTGCCTCAGCCTCCTGAGTACTTGGGATTACAGGCATGCACCACCTTGCCTGGCTAATTTTGTATTTTTAGTAGAGATGGGGTTTCTCCATGTTGGTCAGGCTGGTCTTGAACTCCCAACCTCAGGTGATCCACCCACCTCAGCCTCCCAGAGTGTTGAGATTACAAGTGTGAGCCACAGTGCCTGGCCTGAACTGAATAATGTTTTATGCAGAGCCAACTATGAAATGAAGCAGGTATTCCACTAGCTACTTTTAAATAAGTGGTGTCACTTAATTTTCACAAAAAAACCCTCATAGGTAGGCATTTTCATCCATATTTCACAGATAAAATAGTTGAAACTCAGATCAAGTAACCGTCTCAAAAAGTTAACTTGGCTAAAAAAGCAAAACTAACTAACTAAATATAAAGAAATAATTGAAAAAGGAAGATCTGGCCGGCTGCAGTGGCTTACGCTTGTAATCCCAGTACTTTGGGAGGCCGAGATAGGTAGATCACCTGAGAACAAGAGATCAAGACCATCCTGGCCAACATGGTGAAACCCTGTCTCTAATTAAAAAAAAAAAAAAGAAATGAAATACAAAAAAAATTCGCTGGGCATAGTGGCACATGCCTGTAATCCCAGCTACTCGGGAGGCTGAGGGAGGAGAATCGCTTGAACCTGGGAGGCGGAGGTTGCAGTGAACTGAGATTGGGCCACTGCCCTCCAGCCTGGCAACGGAGCAAGACTCCGTCTCAAAAAAAAAAAAAAAAAGAAAAGAAAAGAAAAGATATTATTGCAATAAAAATAAAAGCAGGAAAGGGGTAACCTAACCTAAGGAGAGCCCAGAAATCAATATGTAGAAATGTAGAAGTGAAAATTCCTCCAAAAGTCGAATAGAAGCTAAGCAATGGAGTGGCACGAAAGAGAAATTGCAGAGGAACCACGTGAAACAAAGGAATAGAAACACATCATGGGAATGACTTAAAGATTCTAAGTTGGAAAATGGGTTGACTCTTGTGACGATTCCTTCAAAGTTCGTGAGAATTGCATTTTTGCAGTAAATATCCTTCAATCTTTCCCAAGAGCTAAATAAGGTGCTCTTTATTATGCAATAATACTAGTTTCACTTTTTACTGCCTTCCTCATTGAACGACACCTAATAAGCATTATACTTCAGCTCTGTCGTATCTTTTCCATTCCTTTCTTTGAAGACTAGAAAGAAATGAATGCAGCAGCACATATGCAGTTAGAATTTCACTTGATGGCAATCACTTTAAAAACACTCTGCAAAAACGAGTTGCACTTAAGAAGGCATTTTGTATATCTGCCTTTCCATGGAACAACAGAGTCTAGTTAAAAGAACAAGTACTACAAGCAAGAAGCCAAGACATTGACTAGTTGTAGAACTCAGGTAAATCATATACTTTCTCTCTTCTAACAGATTTTTCTTCCTGTGTTACAGGAATTTTTTTGTGTGTGTGACAAATTTTACACAAAAGTAAGGTAGGTATCATTACAGAATACCTTTTAAATATTAAATCCATTTTTAAACATTATAAAAGAAGGCAAGGCCGGGCGCGGTGGCTCAAGCCTGTAATCCCAGCACTTTGGGAGGCCGAGACGGGCGGATCACGAGGTCAGGAGATCGAGACCATCCTGGCGAACACTGTGAAACCCCGTCTCTACTAAAAAATACAAAAAACTAGCCGGGCGAGGTGGCGGGCGTCTGTAGTCCCAGCTACTCGGGAGGCTGAGGCAGGAGAATGGCGTGAACCCGGGAGGCGGAGCTTGCAGTGAGCTGAGATCCGGCCACTGCACTCCAGCCCCCGGCGACAGAGCAAGGCTCCGTCTCAAAAAAAAAAAAAAAAAAAAAAAAAAGAAGGCAAATAATTACATTTTCCTTATTCATTTCCTTTTTTTTTTTTTTGAAATGGAGTCTCGCTCTGTTGCCCAGGCTGGAGTGCAGTGGCATGATCTTGGCTCACGGCAACCTCTGCCACCCAGATTCAAGCAATTCTCCTGTCTCAGCCTCCCAAGTAGCTGGGATTACAGGAATTTGCCACAACGTCCGGCTAATTTTGTATTTTTAGTAGAGGTTTTGCCATGTTGGCCAGGCTGGTCTTGAACTCCTGACCTCAGGTGATCCACTCACCTCAGCCTCCCAAAGTGCTAGGATTACAGGCATGAGCCACCACGCCTGGCCTGTTTCCTCTTTTTTGAAATAATCTCACATTTTATTGAATTAAAAACTTATGAACCTTAAGAGTTCGAGGATGTGCTAGAAGTCAGGTTAACATTTGTATTTAAGTAATAATTCGAATTATATGACCTCTTCTTAATTTACTTATAATCAATCAATAAACAAACATTTGTTCAGTGCTTACTGTGTGTTAGGAATTATACTAGGCTGTTTGGGGGAGTGATACAAAGTACTATATGTTATCAAATCAAAGATAGTTTAGATTATAAGATGCATCCCCATTTCAGAGCTGTTAAAATGGGGAAAAATAGGCATCTTAAACTGATTATATGTAGGTAAAAAACAAAGAGCTTCCACAGAGAGAAAAGAATGGAATATATCCACAAAAATTACCAAGTGAGTATTAGAGACAAAAAGGTTCTCAGAAATTCAGTGAAGCAAGAAGATACAAGGGTGGTGAGGAAAGTGTACTGTGTATGATACTGGCCTCATTCTGCTAATGTATTTTCTATTGATTCTATAAGGTGTTGGCAAGGAAAGGACAAATTAAAAACTAAGCTTTATACTTTACCTCCTAAAATGTGACAACTTTCAGTTTTGTAAAGACTTCTGAATTCTATCACTATACCAACTCAAAACCAATTTGTAGTGTTGACATTAACTTAATAAAAATAATTACTTAAATTAAAAATTAAGCAAATATAGAATATGCTAAAATAAGAGTGAAATTTGGGGGAAACGGCCCAAATAATTTAAATATTTAACCTGTAAGAACAAGTGCAAATATTTAAAAATAATAGTTTAGGTGTTATTTCTATACTTGGGGAGTAAAAATGAAACTTATAATACAACAGATACATGAAGTTCTAAACTATATCTGCACCTATAGATCTAGGAGCAAGAAAAGGCCATTCTTTGGCCAGGCCTGGTGGCTCACGCCTATAATCCCAGCACTTTGGGAGGCTAAGGCAGGAGTTCAAGACCAGCTTGGCCCATATGGTGAAACCCTATCTCTACTAAAAAATATTTTTAAAAATTAGCTGGGCATCATGGAGCATGCCTGTAATCCCAGCTACTCATGAGGCTGAGGCAGGAGAATTGCTTGACCTGGGAGGCAGAGGTTGCAAGTGAGTCAAGATCGTGCCACTGCACTCCAGCCTGGGTGACAGAGTGAGACTCCGTCTCAAAAAAATAAAATAAAATAAAAACATAATTAGCTGGAAGCATAGGTGTTTGTGGTCAGAAAGTAGACTATCTGAATTAGTGATTTTAGAAGTAGAGAGAGTTTTAGGTCATGATGACAAGATCGAGGGGGTGACTATAAGGGTGGGTGGTTGAATAGCATTGTAGGAGGACATGGGAGATACTCTGGATCTCTCTTGAGGACTCTGAAGTCACTTAGGATGATGGCAGTACTCATGGCACAAGAGAAGACAGTAAGCCAAGTGCCACTGTCTTCCGTGAGGTAGGAAGATTGCGGTTACCAATCACGGAGAGAGTAGCAGGGGTTTTCACAAAAGGGTGGAAAAGCCGTGGACTCTGAGTAGCCCTGGGAAGCATCCTCATCTCCTGACAGTACATAGGTGTGAGAATATGAGCGGATCTCTCTTGAGGGAACTGCAGGGTAAGCAGTGTAGAGAGAGCCAGGTTTAGATAAGGCATCAGGTGGAAGGAACATTCAGAGGAAAGTGTTTGAGGGCATAGGAGAGTTGAAATTTCAAAGGGCAAATGGAAGGTTTTGGCAGGGAGAGAAGAGAGGGATTGGATACTTCCACGCTTAAGGAAGTATGTAGCATTTTAGGCATGATAGTTCATATAGGACAAATATGGGAAGAGACAAGGTATCTATATTTGGAGTTTTGACCTATGAAAATAGGAATGAAACTTGATAGGTTTAGTCTCACTTAGCCCTCAGAGAAGGGTGGACACAAGGGCGTAACAAAAGTCAGCTGTGGGCTGGAAAGTCCTGCAAACATTTATTTTCACACAGAGATATGATCAGTCATAGGACATGCAGCAGAGGTTAATAGTAGGGAACAAAACACTTGAAGTTCAAGGTTCTTTGAGGAGAGGGATGAACATCTTTTTTAGTAGAGATGGGGTTTCACCATGTTAGCCAGAATGGTCTCGATCTCCTGACCTCGTGATCTGCCCACCTCAGCCTCCCAAAGTGCTGGGATTACAGGTGTGAGCCACCGCGCCTGGTCCCAGCTCATTATTAAGCTAGTCCAACTGCAACTATTCTTCACTTTCATTTGAATAGCAGTTTATTGACCCCTTCTTTCTATTACTCCCTGCTTGTCTTCACTTCCCCATTTGTCAAGCTTACAGTTCATAGCCCATCATTTCATTTGCTCTCTTAGAATTACCCTGAACTTTCTCCTTAATTATTCTCTTTCCGGTCTTCTAAAACACCACACTCTCCCAATTCCTCTTATTTCTCTGGCTGCCCTTTTGCAAACGTTTTTACCGACTCTTCCTTCATGTTCTATTAAACCTTTAAGTAGGGGAGTTTTTCAGGGATCTGTCCTAGGAGTGCTTCTCTTTTCATTCAATATCCCTTCCTGAAGTAATTTTAACTTTTCCTATGGCTTCAGTTACTATCAACATGCATGTGCTCCTCAAACTTATACCTTGTCGTTGGAGTTCTGGACTGCTACATCTAACTGCTTACCTGACTTCTTCAAATGGATATCTCCAAGGTACCTTCAACTCAGCCTGTTCAAAAGTAAACTCATCAATATTCCATTAAATCTATCTCTGCCAGAAATCTGAGCCATCTTTGACATTTCCTGCTCTCATATATCGCCATATTTAAATAATCATGAAGACCTGTTAATTCTGTCTTCAAATTATTTCTCAAATTTTTTCACTTTTTTCCATCTCTACTGCCACCCCTCCCAACCTCCGTTCAAGTCACCATCATTTTTCATGGACAAGTTTCATTCCACTTGTTACCTACCATATGCCATGCACAGTAAGGTGCTAGAATACAGAGCTTCAAAGGAGCCTCTTGCCTGGATGACATAAATAACGGGTCTTCTGCAATCATTCTTTCCCCAATTGCAACAGTTAATTTTATAAGTCAACTTGACTGGGCTAAGGGATGCTCGCATGGCTGGTAAAACATTATTTCTGGGTATGAGACTGTTTTTGGAAGAGATTAGCATTTGAATCAGTAGACTGAGTAAAGATTATCTACCCTCACCAATGTAGGCTGGCATCATCTAATCATTGAGGGCTCATAAGGAACAAAAAGGTGGAGGAAGGGTGGATTCACTTTCTTTCTTCTTGACTGGAACACCTATCTTCTCCTGCCCTCAGACATCAGAGTTCTAGGTTCTTGGGCCTTCTGACTCCAGGACTTACACCATTGGCTCTCTCAGTTCTCGGGCCTTGAACTCAGATATATTACACCACCAGCTTCCTAGGATCTACAGCTTGTGGGGGGCATATTGTGGGACTTCTTGGCTTCCATAATTGTGTCAGCTGATTCCCATAATAAATCCCTTGTTATCTATCTATCTATACCCTGCCAATCTATCTTCTCCATTAAAGACAAAATCTGCACATGTGTGCTATAAATGCAAATCTTGTTTTGTCACCACTGGATGTAAAGATTAAACTAGATTAGGTATGCAGAGGATTTAGTAAGTGTCTGGCGCATGATAAATAATCACTAAATGTTATCAGTGCAGATACACTGAATAATTCAGCAGATGATTTTGGAATAACTGGCCAGTCATTTGGAAAAAAATAAAGCTGCATCCCTACCTCACTCTTTAGACCTAGAGAAAAACATAAAACCATAAAAATACTTGAAGAAAACATGGGCAAATATTTGCATAGTCTTGGAGGTGAAGAAGGTCTTTCAAAACGTATCCCAAAACCCAGAAGCCATAAAGGGAAAATATTAACTACAAACAAATATGCACATTCTGCCTAGCAAGAAAGACCATAAATAAGACTGAAAGACAAATAACAAATAGAGAAAATATTTATAATATTTAATTTAAAAGAGCTAATAACATATATCCAATTTGATCATAAATGAACAAGAAAAAACTAACAACCCAATAGAAAATGGTGAAATTGCATGATGGACAATTCCCAAATTAAGAACTACAAATGGCTAACAGCCTAAAGAAAAAATATAAATAAAACAATGAACTATCATATTTTACTTATAGGTTGGAGAAGACTAGGAAGATTGACCAAATCCACTGTAGGTGAGGAAAATGAGGACTCACCTGCCCTTTTGCTGAGGGTATAAGTGTGAACCACCTTTCTAGAAATAGTTTGGCTATGGGTAACATAATATAAAATATGTGTACCTCTTGACATAGTAATCCTACTTCCAGCAATATACTCTAAAGAGATCATTTAAGACCGGGCGTGGTGGCTCACGCCTGTAATCCCAGCACTTTGGGAGGCTGAGGTGAGCAGATCACGAGGTCAGGAGATCAAGGCCATCCTGGCTAACACAGTGAAACCTCGTCTCTACTAAAAAATACAAAAAATTAGCCGGGTGTGGTGGTGGGCGGCTGTAGTCCCAGCTACTTGGGAGGCTGAGGTAGGAGACTGTTTTAATATATAACAGAAGAAACTTCTCTGATATGAAGAACTATGGAGAACTGAATCTCTACATTAAAAGAATATACTGTGCTCCGGCCGGGCGCGGTGGCTCAAGCCTGTAATCCCAGCACTTTGGGAGGCGGAGACAGGCGGATCACGAGGTCAGGAGATCGAGACCATCCTGGCTAACACGGTGAAACCCCGTCTTTACTAAAAAATACAAAAAACTAGCCGGGCGAGGTGGCAGGCGCCTGTAGTCCTAGCTACTGGGAGGCTGAGGCAGGAGAATGGCGTAAACCCGGGAGGCGGAGCTTGCAGTGAGCTGAGATCCGGCCACTGCACTCCAGCCTGGGCCACAGAGCGAGATTCTGTCTCAAAAAAAAAAAAAAAAAAAGAATATACTGTGCTCCAAGAAAAACGGATAATGCATAATTGAAACCAAGATCTATCCTGATTAAGTTATTCAGCTTTAAGAATGAAAAAGGAACTCCTCAGTCATCCAAGCAGAAAAAGTACGTCACCTAAAAGAAGGAAGAATCAGGTTGGCCCTCAGACTTCACAGCAACATTCAATGACTGCAGTTTCAGGAGACATGGAGTGAGCCCAAGAATACTATATCTGGTCAAGTTGTCATTTATGTATACAAGCCAAAGACATTCTCAAACAAGTAAGAATGTAGGGAATAAAGGGCATAAGATCCTTTTCTGGGGAAAAAAATTACTTAAGTTGAACCAACCGAGATGAATGAAGCTACTGGGGTAAAAGAACCAAAGCAACGACTGAAAAACAACAGGACAATGACTTGGAAGTTCTGAGAGGAAGAAAATAAAGTCTAAGAATTTTGTTCTTAGCCAAATTGCCCTTCATATACAATAGCAAGAGGCACAGTCTGATAAATGCTCCAAAAGAAGCTGTACCAAGGCATATCCCATTAGCAGTATTTGAAAATATCTGTTTCCCCACACCCTCATCAATTGTATTAAAAACATGATCAATTTTTCAGTTGAATAGCAGTGATGCGCCTCTCTGTCATGGAGTGAATGTTTATGTCCCCTCCGGATTCATATGTTGAAATTCAAACCATCAACGTGAGGGTATCAGGAGGTAGGACCTTCAGGAGTTAATTAGGTCATTTGCAAAAGAGACCCTAGAGAGCTCTCTTGTCCTCTTTCAACCAAGTGAGGATACAAGAAGTCCGCTGTCTGCAACCCAGAAGAGCTGGCTGTGTGCAACTGTGTTGTCTGCAAGCCCTCACCAGAATCGCGATCTCAGGCTTCCAGCCTCCAGATCTTTGAGAAATAAATTCCTGTTGTTTATAAGCCAGCCAGTCTATGGTACTTTGTTACAGCAGACCAAACTAAGATATCCTGTCATATATCTTTTAAAAATTACATCCATCTTGTGTAAGGGGCATATCACTGCTAATTTAATTTCATTTCTTTAGTTAAAAGTGAACTTGAACTATTTTTCAAATGTTTATTAGACATATTCATATCAAACATATTTTCTGTGACTTTTCTAATTCATATCCTTTGCCTGTTTTTCCTTCGGGTTGGCCTTTCCTTATTCATTATTAGGTTCTTTTCATATATTATAGTTATTAATCCTTTATTTATTATGTATGTTGCAAATATGTGATCCCAGTCTATCATGTCTTTCAAATTTGTTTATAGTGTTTTTTATTACATAGTTTTAAATTTTAATTTTTTTCCTCTACAGCTTCTAGATTTTATGTCCTACTTAAAAGAAGCATTTCAACCACAAGATTTAAAAAATGTTCTATATTTTCTCTTGGTCCATAATTACATCTTTTTCACTAAGACCTTTACTTAACTATCAGATTCACATAAACTGAGGTTATGAGACTTAGATAATCAGACTCACAAAGAATAAATTCAAAAGTGTAAACCAGAGTACCAGCTGATTAAGTCACAATGGAGATATAATTTTCCATTGACCAGAATGTATGACATCTTAGCAGAGGCACCTCACCTCAGTCTGTGGGTACCTGGAAGGTAAAATTAGTAAACTAGTAAGTACCCTCATGGCATTCTCACAACTCATAATAAAAGGAGAGTATTTCTTTTTTTTTTTTTTTTTTTTTTTGAGACGGAGTCTTGCTGTGTCGCCCAGGCTGGAGTGCAGTGGCCGGATCTCAGCTCACTGCAAGCTCCGCCCCCCGGGTTCACGCCATTCTCCTGCCTCAGCCTCCCGAGTAGCTTGGACTACAGGCACTCGCCACCTCGCCCGGCTAGTTTTCTTGTATTTTTTAGTAGAGACGGGGTTTCACCGTGTTAGCCAGGATGGTCTCGATCTCCTGACCTCGTGATCCGCCCGTCTCGGCCTCCCAAAGTGCTGGGATTACAGGCTTGAGCCACCGCGCCCGGCCAAAAGGAGAGTATTTCATCCAGGGGATCAAAGATGAGAAGAATGCTAAGTATCTTAACTAGATAAATAGAGCAGACATAAAGCAGGACCTCTCACCAGCCAGAAGAAACAAATAGCCCTGAAGGAATAGGTCCCCCTATTTCCAATGTCTTTGTCCCAAGATAATGTTGGGTGCATCCAGCTAAAGTTTACCTCTCTGGCTTTCCTCTATTCCAAGTTGCATTGCAGACCACATCTTTCTTTCCTTAGATATGTTAATACTACTCATTAGTAGTCAAGAAGCTGTTCCCAAGAGCCTCAGAGAGGTTGGACTCCTTTCATCACCTGTTGATTAAGTTAAATTCTCTCAAAGGCAACCTTATCTATAAGTTCTAAGTACTAACTATAACAGTTTCAGCTGAGACAAGAAGACTAACTGGAATAAAAATTACTGAATAATATAAGATGGTATATAGCAAATGAAGAGGTGATAGCACAAGAGAGGTATTGAAGGTTTTCAGACATGGGAATGAATGATGAAAATGATGAGGAAGACTGGTTTGTCAGTCACATGATGGTGGAAGCTGGAGCCAGGGAATAGTGAGGGACAATGCAGGTAGGGAGACTAGGCAGGAAGCTGTTATAGTCATCTAAACTAAGCCAGCTCCAAATTCTAGTCTCCAGAGTCTATGAGAAATTCATCTCTCTATCCTCAGCACTGAGCCTAAAGCCCAGGGTGGTGGTTTTCAACGATTGGCAAGTGGTCAATTTTAATCAGCATAGCAATTTTCAAGTGAGTTGGTACTTTCAAGGCACTGTAAAAAATTTTGTGCCAAAATGTTGTTTATCTTATTAATTTTTTAATCCTATTATTTCTGCTCAGCAATATCTTTATGTGTAATAATATAGCCACTTATTAAGGGCCCACAATGTGGCAGACATTTAAAATTTTTAGTGTAATTCTTATAACAACCCTATAATGATCTATAGTTACAGCGAAGCAGAGTTCAGATAATTTTAAGAAACTTGTATAAGTTTTCATAGTTAAAAAATGACAGTGCTTAGCCGGGCGCTGTGGTGGGTGCCTGTAGTCCCAGCTACTCAGGAGGCTGAGGCAGGAGAATGGCGGGAACCTGAGAGGCAGAGCTTGCAGTGAGCTGAGATGCGCCACTGCACTCCAGCCTGGGCGACAGAGTGAGACTCCGCCTCAAAAAAAAAAAATGACAGCGCAGACTCAGTATCAGCTAATGTCTTATGGTACAATATATGCTTAGGGCGGAATTCATTATAATGGATGTGTATCGATGTTTTAAATACTCTTCTTAATCATTTCAAAAAGTTTTTGCTGACTTCTTGTCAGATCTGATTAGCTTATAATTGCCTATATCTGATCATCTGGCTAACAGCTCCTACTAGGAGTAGAAGTGATGGCTTGTGTTTGAATTTTTGTATTATTTTCAAGTTATGTTTTCTTTGCAGAAATCTTTTTTTTTTTTTTTTTTTTTTAAGACGGAGTTTCCCTCTTGTTGCTCAGGCTGGGGTGCAATGGTGCAATCTCGGCTCACTGCAACCTCTGCCTCCCAGGTTCAAGCAATTCTCCTGCCTCAGCCTCCCAAGTAGCTGAGATTACAGGTGCCCGCCACCACGCCAGGCTGATTTTTGTATTTTTATTAGAGACGAGGTTTCACCATGTTGGCCAGGCTGGTCTCGAACTCCTGACCTCAGGTGATCCACCCGCCTCAGCCTCCCAAAGTGGTAGGATTATAGGTGTGAGCCACCATGCCCGATCTGCAGGAATCTTTTTAAACCATCGGTTCATTCTATGAACATGCTTAGCTAAAACTGGTTAACATAATCAGCAAATCGCTTAACTAGGCACATGTTAACTGCAACATATCATAGTCACCACTGTCAACCCTTATATTGTTGAGGTCTCCAACTGCCTTCAGTGTGCATCATGTCCCCTACATGACAGGTGACCAAATGACTTAACAAGTGAAGATGCCCATCTCAATGTTCATGTAAAATATCAGCAAAGCTCATTATTTTAACATTAAAACTACACATAAATTGTAGTTCTACTATTTTCTTCCTGACCTAAGGAATCACCTTTGAAGACCTCTAGGCAAGAGGATTGCCTCAAATAATAAGGTGAGAAGTTTTCCCCTTGGCTTTCTAATTCTTAATCTAGAGTATTCCTGAAAATGCTGTTCCGAGGAGGAAATATATACCTTCTTGGCTGGGCAGATCCTCTGGGTCTTTTTGCACTTGCCTGGTGAATGAGCTTACTCTGAGTCTGGAGTGTAGGAGGGGGCGCTGGGGCTTGGAGTGATCATCTCAGTTTTAAGATTGGGCCTAGAAGAGTCATAGCAAAACCCTAGAATGCAGCTCTGCTCTCTCATTTTCCTGATGGTCACCACAAGAAGACGCAGAATCACAAATGAACTTGTTGATGAAAGAGGCTTTCAGAGGAACTCTGTGAGAGCTTCTTGTTTCACTGAAGAGGGAGATGTGGCACTACATGCCCCAGGACCCTCAGCCTGTGGGCCTGGGACTTACCAGGACCTCACCAGGGACCAGGTTTCCTTGCATGCCTGGCTCATTTCTACTCCATTTCCCCAGTGGGTCAGAGTCAGGAACCTAGATGTCCCCTCCCTTGGTGAAGCCACTGTTTCAAAGTCTCTAAGAGGCAGAGAGCCTGGAGGGCAGTGAGGGTGGGCAGGAGGAGTAGGGTCCTCCAGTCCAGCTGACCTGAGGGGGGCTGTGTCCTGGACTAGAGAGAGTCCCCCAGACTATGCCTGGAAAAGCAAGAGGATGCTTCATTTTCCTTACTACCATTCGGTGCAACATCTAGTCCAGTCAAAGAGGTTGTTGGGGAGCCCCCAATCCCCAAACTTGAGGCACACAGAAAGACTAAGGGCCTTTGATCACCTGGAACACAGCCCTTTCCCCTCCAAGACCCCTTTAGAGGTGGAATTCTCTGGACCTTACTAGGAGGCTCCTCAATACCCCACAGCACACACCCCTGTTAGCCTAAATCTTGAATCCGTCTCCCTATCTCCTTCACTTTGAATGACTTGGAAATTTACTCCCAAATACCAGGCTCTTCCAAGTCTCTCCCAATAAATAATAACAGCTAACTCTTACTGAGCACTTACCACATGCTAAATGGCTTATGTGGATTAACTCACTTAATCCTAATGGCAAGTCTGATGCAGACACTACAGTTATCCACATTTTATAGATGAGGAGATTGAGGCACAAAGAAGCTAAAGCCCTTATCTGAAGTCACCTAGCTGGTTAATGATGAAGGTGGCATTTGAAACCAAGCAATCCACCTCTTGATTCTGCTCTTAACCACTATACTATGCACTATGATATACTTCATGTTAAAAATGGATGTTTTCTCAGCTTCCATAAAGTATGACTAAAAACATGTTAGGAAACATTTGATCTGTATCATATGAGCTATACAAATGCAGCTTCAGGGTACATCTTTCCAGCTGCCTTCCAGCCAAATGGCTGCTGCCCCAAAGAGGCGCCTACATTAAAATTCTAGAACTACTGCTGCAAATGCCCTTCGTTTTAATCCTCCTCGAGGCCCTTGGTATCCTCATGGATGCCTTCATTGGTGGTCTTATGTGCTGTCAGTGATATTTCTTTCCACTCAAGGGAACACCTGCAGTGCTCACTAGCTGACTGTTTACTCCTCTTTCTGGAAGGAAGATGAAAGCAAGCAAGGAGAGCTGGGTACACACACATCCATCAACTGGGCTTTGATCTCTCTGCCTGGGAAGCAGATTTCACACTCAAGCCAACTGCAACAAGTTTTACTAGGAGACCTATGATATCCCATCCAGTCTGGAACCGAATCTGCACAGTAGTGAGTCTCCTCAATGCCATGCTCCCCAAGGACCCAGGGCTCGCTCTCATGTGGGTAATGTGAGTACTCAACAAATGAACTGAGGCAGGATGTGCAGTCAGTTCCTGTGGAGTTCGAGCAACATCAGGTCCAAAACTCGGAGCCCCTACATAGTAGAGCCCCTACTGTGTGTGGAGTCCATCACGTGTCCACACTTGCAGCCACAACTAGCAGAACAGGAGAGAGGCTTGCTGGGCACCAAGACCCACCCCACCCATGGCTGCTGCCCTTGAGCCCTTTAATTCTGATGCAGGATCAGGTAGGTAACATGGCACAAGTGAAGGCACTGTCTCATGGCTCTCTGAGGTAAAAGGGATTCAGTGAACAGATGAAGGAGCTGCAAGGAGGAGACGCCAAGCAGCAGCTGGAGAAGAAAAGCAGTCAGTGAAGACAAGAAGGGCAGGGGACCAGCTGTGGAGAGGCCAGACAGCTGGCTGGCCAGAAGAAACCCTTTAGGATGTCGTTCAGGGCCTGAAACGCACCCTCAGCAGTGTAAGTTATTGCAAGCCCTTGCAAATATAAAGTGCTGTACAAACACTAAATCTAGAATGGCTAATAATTTTGTTATGTTAAAGCATTCGTGTCAGGTAATTAATGTACTCATTGTGATCATTTAATTTTATGGCAGGTAGTGTAGGGCTGGACAGAAATAGGGCTCTTTGGCCCAGTCCTCTCATTTCTCATTAGATAAGCCAACAACGCGGCCTCCCTGGTCTGCGGCGCCAAGGTGATGCTGGAGAGAACTGCTGCAGGGGGTTCAGAACCTGGACTTGGGGCCTCCACGAAAGGGGATTTCATTTTCCTTGGCCCCTGGTGCCTAGAGGCCCTAGTGCCCCCTGGTGGTGCCTGAGGCACCATTTCCTCAAAGGAAATTCAAAGCTGAGTTAGTGGGGAAAGAGACAATTGGTTGCCTGGATAAAAACTTCTCCCCTGACAAGTGTGCCTCAAAGTCACAGGTGCTGTGCACAGTAAAAGTGGAGTTGGCACAGCTGTGTGGTGCTCCTTGTGCGGGCAGGCTGAATAGAAGGCTTTGTCACAGTTGGAGCACCTGGAGAGAACTAGGAGGCCTGGCCATATTGCCCCAGAAAGCCCTGAAGGGAAGCTGTTCAGGCTCCTGCCCACAGCGCAGGCCACTACGGTGCTCTGGTGGAAAAGAGATGCCTCCTTGTTCCTTGCCCAGTCTACTGAGGGCTCAGCTTGCAGCAGGGACTCCATCTTCCCTTGGTTCTCTCTATTCCTTCCCAGTGCCTATCACCCCTCCGACCCCTCAACACACCCCAAACCAAGGCAGGTACTCCTATTCCTTTCCCCAAACCTTCCTGTCATCTCCTCCATTGTGAGCCCTTTCTGACTAAGTAGGTCCCAAAGAAGAGCCTCACCTTCCATCTGGTCTCAGTCCCAGTTTGTATGCCAGCCTGAAGAGGGGCTCAAGGTGTAGGGCTAGGGCTTGCCCTAGCACTGAGTGACCCCCTAGCCTCACACTTGTCTATATTCATGTAAATGCACAAACATCTGTCTCTGTCTCAACCTTCTCATTGATCCTTTTGTGCCTAGAAGTGGTGACCAGTCGGCTTCTCCATGCTGGATATATTAAGGTTGACTTGCATAGAAACCGAGTTATGACTTACAGAATCCTTGACTATGGTCATTGCCCCCGCCTCCCTCTCTCTCCATACTCTCACTCCATC
Organism: Trachypithecus francoisi; assembly: GCF_009764315.1. Taxonomy (NCBI): domain Eukaryota; kingdom Metazoa; phylum Chordata; class Mammalia; order Primates; family Cercopithecidae; genus Trachypithecus; species Trachypithecus francoisi. The sequence continues at coordinate 80,081,623 of NW_022681457.1, forward strand.
CAAGTGAGGCCTGGATACCACCTCACTTCAGATTAAGGGTATAGCAGCGGGTTGACCAGTAACTAAGATATTTATTATGGACCCAGAAAGGTTTGGGTCTTAGTATCTTTCTTTGTTAAACTCAGCAATGGTTGTCTGGATGACCCATAAACTCCAGGTTACTTATAACCCGGTGGGTGAGGGCACAGGGAAGACAGTGGGTCTGCTAGTGACAATGGCCCTGCACATCTCAGAATTGTTGTGTCCTTAGGAAGCTCTCTGCATAGTATGATTAGTGTCATCCAGACTAGTATTTGGCCTAGAGGTCCATGTTCATCAGCACGAGTCTCACAAAAATAATAGCACTGGCACTACTATCCATTGAGATGCCACCATGTGCCAGGAATGCAGAAAAGTACTTTGTGTATTGTCTCATGTAATGCACCCAACACTCCTATGATGTTGGGGCCATTTGTGGCCTCATTTACAGGCATAAGAACTAAGTGTCAGATAAGTTAAGTAGCTTACTTAAGGTCATATGGTTGCTAGGTGGCAGAGCTGGAATTTGAACTTAAGCAGTCTATGACAAGAATCCACATGCATAGCCACTACTCTACGTTGCTTCTTTCTGTGCTATGCTGTCTGGACACACTGGCCTACTATTCCAAAATAATTATTTTAGTCTACTGTGTGCCAGGGACTGTGCTGGGCCCTTGAGAGAGGAGGACTCTATACAAGATTGATGGATTTATTGATATTTCCTATTTGCCAATCACTGTGCTAAGCTGTACTGGAGAGGAATCTATTATCCAATGAGCAGCTGGTACATCTACAGCTCTTGGCCAAGAGGAGGGGCCCTGGGTGCTTCCTCATGTATAGGTGACCATATGTGGTGTTAAGCGACTTACCGCCCTGGCCACAGCAAACTGGATGAAGGATGAAGACCTGGCTGGGTGCGGTGGGTCGCACCTGTAATCCCAGCACTTTGGGAGGCCAAGGTGGGCGCATCCCCTGAGGTCAGGAGGTCAAGACCAGCCTGGCCAACATGTTGAAACCAGAATTGGTGTGTCTCTACTAAAAATACAAAAAAATTAGCTGGGCGTGCTGGTGCGCACCTGTAGTCCCAGATGCTCGGGAGGCTGAAGCAGGAGAATCACTTGAACCTGGGAGGCCAAGACTTCAGTGAGCCAAGATCGCACCATTGCACTCCAGCCTGGGTGACAAGAGCAAAAGTTTGTCTCAAACAAAAACAAAAACAAAAAAGATGAAGATCAGACCCAATGACAGCCAATCTATTGGCTGACAAAGAATCCCTGGTGTGGCTCAACAAGAAATCTCTGACCTACAGAGTTAGTGACTAGGGTGTGGTCAAACCAATAAGATCTTTTTCCTTGGAAATAGAAACTCATATTGATTGGAAGTGTTGGCATAGAAACAAGGACAGAGTACTACATGACCATAACGGTGAAACATAAGAGTAGAGATCAACGAATGCCCAATTCGGAGGCAGCAATGAAACCACCTAATTTCTAGAACTATGCTGTATCCTGAACCAGTTCTAGTTGTCTAAGTTTTTTTTACGATCTCTGTGAAGTCTAACTGTGTGGCTATATATCTTGACTTGACTTTCTTATTTCTGTCTATATCCTCACAAAGATCCCCTATAATCAACATAATTTCAGTGTGTCCTCATGGAGCTCACAATTGAGCAGGCAATACAGATGATAATGAAGCAATTATTTACCATAGATAAGTGCTACTACAGGGGAAGCCCAAGAGGCTCTGAGAGTACAGAGGAGGCACCTAATCTAACCAGAGACAGTCAGGGAGGGCTTCCTGGAGGAGGATGAATAGTATACAGTTCTCATTGTATTCAAAGCAAAATCAATCATCTTTAAAATGGCCCATAGTCTTTAAAATAGCCTACACAGGCTGGGCATGGTGGCTCAGGCCTGTAATCCCAGCACTTTGGGAAGCCAAGGCGGGCGGATCACCTGAGGTTGGGAGTTCGAGACCAGCCTGACCAACATGGAGAAACCCCCATCTCTACTAAAAATACAAAATTAGCCAGGCGTGGTGGCACATGCCTGTAGTTCCAGCTACTCAAGAGGCTGAGGCAGGAGAATCGCTTGAACCCGAGAGGCAGAGGTTGCCGTGAGCAGGGATTGTGCCATTGCACTCCAGCCTGGGCAACAAGAGTGAAACTCCGTCTCAAAAAAAAAAAAAATCGCCTACACAATCTGACACTCCCAATTCCCACATTTCCTCTCTAATTTCTTTTTTTTTTTTCGAGACGGAGTCTCGCTCTGTCGCCCAGGCTGGAGTGCAGTGGCCGGATCTCAGCTCACTGCAAGCTCCGCCTCCCGGGTTCACGCGATTCTCCTGCCTCAGCCTCCCGAGTATCTGGGACTACAGGCGCCCGCCACCTCGCCTGGCTAGTTTTTGTATTTTTAGTAGAGACGGGGTTTCACCGTGTTAGCCAGGATGGTCTCGATCTCCTGACCTCGTGATCCACCCATCTCGGCCTCCCAAAGTGCTGGGATTACAGGCTTGAGCCACCGCGCCCGGCCTTCCTCTCTAATTTCTATTCCTATCACTGTATTCCCCTTCGTGTTCACTCTACTCCAGCCTCATCGGCCTGCTGGGTGCCCCTGAAACACACTGACTCCTGCCTTAGGGTCTGTGCTCTCGCTTTTCTCTTTACCTGTAATGTCTCCAGACACCCACTTGTTCAGTTCTCTCACCTCTTTTACATTTTGATCAAATATTATTTTCTCAGTGAGGTATCGCTTGACCTCTGATTTAATACTGCATCCTGTCTACCACTGCCTACTCCTATGCCCAGACACTCTTGATCTCCTTACCCTACTCTACTTTTTTCTGTTTTTCTTAGAACTTATCATCTTCTAACATATCTAATGATTTACTTATTTATTATACTTGTGGTTTTTGTCTGGCTCTCCATGTTTAGAAAGTAAGCTAAACATGGACAGAAACTGTCTTAGTCTATTTGGGCTGCTATGGTATAAAATACCATAGACCAGACGGCTTATAAACAATAGAAATTTATTTCCCATAATCGTGGAGACTGAGAAGGCCAAGATCAAGGTGCTGGAGGATTCAGGTTCTGGTGAGGACCCATTTCCTGGTTTATAGATGGACAGCCATCTTTCACCGTGTCCTCAGATGGTAGAAGAGGCAAGGGATCTCTCCGGCTTTTTGTTTTTTATTTTTATCTTTTTTTCCCCACCCTGTCTTACGGTGTGGATGGGGTTTCTTTTATAGGGCACTAATCACATTCCTTGAGCCTTCATGGTCTCATCACTCCCCAAAGGCCCCACCTCCAAGTACTCTCACACTGGGGACTAGATTTCCACGTATACATTTTGGGGGGTGGGCCACAGACATTCAGACCATAGCAATGATTTTATTTTGTGTATTGACTGTCATAGGTTGTGTTACCCAGGAAACAGATTCTGAGACAAAGTTTAGCGTGCAAGTGGTTTTTAAAGAGTGTTCTTGGCCGGGCGCGGTGGCTCAAGCCTGTAATCCCAGCACTTTGGGAGGCCGAGACGGGCGGATCATGAGGTCAGGAGATCGAGACCATCCTGGCTAACACGGTGAAACCCCGTCTCTACTAAAAAATACAAAAACTAGCCGGGCGTGGTGGCGACGCCTGTAGTCCCAGCTACTCGGGAGGCTGAGGCAGGAGAATGGCGTAAACCCGGGAGGCAGAGCTTGCAGTGAGCTGAGATCTGGCCACTGCACTCCAGTCCGGGCGACAGAGCGAGACTCCGCCTCAAAAAAAAAAAAAAAAAAAAAAGAGTGTTCTTGGGATCAACACCAATGGAAGTGAGGGAGGCAGTACTGGTGCAGAGGGAGAAGTTGAGCTGTGATGCAGTCCCAACAAAGGCCTCAATCAATCCTACAGGAAGTTCTGGAGCTGGGGTGGTCTTTCAAAATTATTTCAATTGGGGTGAGGGAGCTGGGATCTTTCTATCCTAGTGTTCATTGGCCTCTAGAAGGAGAAAGGATGCTAGCCAAAGAAGTTTTTCTGCAACTGCAGCAGTCCCTCAACAAGGCTAACACAGTTGAGGCCTAGCTATAAGCAGCGCTCCCAGCAACTGGTGAAATAATTCCTTTTTTCCTGAAGGTGGATCTAGTCAATAGACCACAGCGACTACTGCAGTTTACCCTGGTGCCACTTGGATTTACTTCTTTTTTTTTTTTTCTTCTGAGATGGAGTTGCCCAGTCTGGAGTGCAGTGGCATGATCTCGGCTCACTGCAACCTCCACCTCCCCGGATTCAAGTAATTCTCCTGCCTCAGCCTCCTGAGTAGCTGGGATTACAGGAGTGTGCCACTGCACCTAGCTAATTTTGTATTTTTAGTAGAGATGGGGTTTCACCATGTTGGCCAGGCTGGGATCGAACTCCTGACCTCAAGTGATCCACCTGCCTCGGCCTCCCAAAGTGCTGGGATTACAGGCGTGAGCCACCACGGCTAGCCGGATTCACTTCTTTATATAAGTTCTTAGAACATCTCTTCAAGGATTTTGGTAGGCCTCTCTTTCTAAGAAAAATTTAGAAGAGAAAGGTTTTCAGAATAGACTATAGATCCCACTGTTACAGCTAGTCTTAGGGCTGCAACTTATTTTATTCCCTTTCTACTAACAATTCTAGGCTCCCCTTACCCTCAGGTAATGCATTTGTTGATCTTGGCAGCTTCAGTTGTGGCATGACCCAGACTCTCATCACTGAGGGATCTCAGGCTGGTCACCATGCCCTTCTCAAACTGCAGTTGTTGCACTTGTCCATATATCATCCAAAGAGGAAGGCAGTATCAATAAATGCTCAAGTACCAAGTGGATCACTCTTGGTTCCTTCCATTGTGTAATGACAGCCCTACTGCCTTCCAATGATTAGAATCAGTTACCTCCGCCGAGATAGGGTGACTTTTCTTCTTGCCTCTTGGTCCCCTAGCATGAAGAACGTGATTGAAGAATCTAGGCAGCAATCATATTATATAGATCAATGTGAATTTGGCTGTGTCTCCCAACAGAAGTGTTTCCCCTTTGGCAACCAGCTCCTCTAAATTTGCAAAGACCATAATTTCCACAAGTGGATCATTAAGAGTAATGGTAAATGGGGATATTCCTGCTTCTATCCCTTGGTTCCCAGACCCAATTGCAGACACATCTCCATATAAAGGTCTTTGATTTAAAGTATATACTGTGTCCTAGAACAGAGTTTCTCAACTTTTGCACTATTGACATTTTGGACTGGATAATTCCTTGTTGGGAGGCGCTGTCCTATGTGTAGGATACACACCCATGGGCTCTACCTACTAGATGCTAATAGTATTACCTTTCCTCTCTGTCCCCACCCCCCAGTTGTGACAATAAAACATGTGTCTCCATTTTCTTTCTTTGTTTTTTTGGGATGGAGTTTCACTTTTGTCACCCAGGATGGAGTGCAATGGTGCAATCTCAGTTCACTACAACCTCTGCCTCTTGGGTTCAGGAGATTCTCCTTCCTTAGCCTCCTGAGTAGCTGGGATTACAGGTGTGCACCACCACATCTGGCTAATTTTTTGTATTTTTAGTAGAGATGGAGTGTCACCATGTCAGCCAGGCTGGTCTTGAACTCCTGACCTCAGGTGATCCACCCACCTCAGCCTTCCAAAATGCTGGGATTATAGGCATGAGCCACCACATCTGGCCTTTTTTTTTTTTTTTTTTGAGATGGAGTCTTACTCTGTCGCCCAGGCTGGATTGCAGTGGCACAATCTTGGCTCACTGCAACCTCCGCCTCCCAGGTTTACGCCATTCTCGCCTCAGCCTCCTGAGTAGCTGGGATTACAGGCGTGCATCACCACACCTGGCTACTGTTTTTATATGTTTAGTAGAGACGGGATTTCACCATATTGGCCAGGCTGGTCTCAAACTCCTGACCTTGTGATCTGCCTGCCTTGGCCTCCCAAAGTGCTGGGATTACAGACATGAGCCACCACACCTGGCCGTGTCTCCATTTTCTCAGTGACAAAGCTCAGAGAGAAAAAAAAAATGTCTGCAGACATCGCCAGACATTGCCAAGTCTGCACAATTGGAATTGGAAAAATGGAAGGCATAATTGGAATTGGAAAAATGGAAGGCACAATTGGAATTGGAAAATGGAAGGCACAATTGCCTCCAGTTGAGAGACAGTATCCAAGAAATGGTGCCCCATTTTCATAAAATATCACATCTTAGCTGGCGTTTCAGCTGTGTCAACAGAACATTTCATTTCTCTGTTGGGCTGGCAGTTTCTGGGTTCTGTAGTATGTGATACATACAATCAATGGATCCCATTTATGCGTTCACTTTTGTACCTTCTTTGTTGTAAAGTAGGTCCTTTTTTCTGATGTGGTGGATACTATATGAGATCCTGTGCTGGTGGATTAAACACTCTGTGTAAGCCTTCAGTAAGTGGTGTTGGCTAAAGCCCTGCAAGGCAGAAAAGGCAAACTCAGAATATGGTCTATTCCTGTCAAAATGAATTTCTGGGGCTGGGCGTGGTGGCTAAAGCCTGTAATCCCAGCACCTTGGGAGGCCAAGACGGGCGGATCACGAGGTCGGGAGATCAAGACCATCCTGGCTAACACGGTGAAACCCCTTCTCTACTAAAAAATACAAAAAACTAGCCGGGCGAGGTGGCGGGCACCTGTAGTCCCAGCTACTCAGGAGGCTGAGGCAGGAGAATGGCGTAAACCCGGGAGGCAGAGCTTGCAGTGAGCCGAGATCCGGCCACTGCACTCCAGCCTGGGCGACAGAGCAAGACTTCGTCTCAAAAAAATAAAAAATAAAAATAAAAATAAAAAAATAATCCTAGCACTTTGGGAGACCGAGACGGGCGGATCACGAGGTCAGGAGATCAAGACCATCCTGGCTAACACTGTGAAACCCCGTCTCTACTAAAAAATACAAAAACTAGCCGGGCGAGGTGGTGGGCGCCTGTAGTCCCAGCTACTCGGGAGGCTGAGGCAGGAGAATGGCGTGAACCCGGGAGGCGGAGCTTGCAGTGAGCTGAGATCCGGCCACTGCACTCCAGCCCGGGCGACAGAGCGAGACTCTGTCTCAAAAAAAAAAATAAAAATAAAAATAAAAATAAATAAAAGAATTTCTGCTCCTTCCAGGATGTAAAGGGTCCAAAATAATCAACTTGCCAACAAGCGGCCAATTGACCTCCTCGATGGACATTGCCATCTTGGGGCCTTAGCATTGGTAGGTTGGACATTCTGCAGTGGCAGTAGCTAAATCAACTTTGGTAACTGGGAACCTGTGTTAGTGGGCCCATGCATAACTTCCTTCCATCCCTGCCATCATGGCTGCTTCATCTATGCATTCATTGCACCAACATCAGGGCAGCCAATGACAGAGGCTGGCTGATATCAACTGGCTGAGTCATTTTGTTTACTTGATGGTTTAGTGCCTCTTCCATGGTGGATGCTCTCTGGTGGGCATTAATAGGTGGTACAAAGATCTTCACACTTTGTACTCATCCTCATATGTCCATTCACCTGCTACTACCCCAGATTGTCTTGTCTGTGGTCCTCCAATCTTGCATCCAGGCCCTGGCCAGTCATCCCAATCATTGTCCACTCTCCATGAGTCCATATATTCTAACCTTGAATTACTTCTCTTTCCACACAAGGTAGATGACCAGTGCTTTATTCACTGGGAGGATTTTCCCTCACCTCTTTCAGTGCAGTCACTGTCCATTTTCATCTTGTACCCACATACTGGGTAAACCCATCCATCAAAGTAGGGCTTTACCCTCCTCTTCCCTGATCAGAAGGCACTTCTTCATGTTTTGACGAACGGAGGCAAGATGGTGCATTTCCGGGTTTTTCATTACCAACTTTTCCCCGTGTGCGCGAGGATGCAGCTGGCGACCGGGAAGGTGCAGACCAACCAGGCATGCGCCAGGTGATGTCAATCCGAAGAGATCAAGATTTACCTGGTGGCACCTGCGGCGCCTTCCCCCCCCTCCCCTGACGCGTCCGTGCCCCGCCTATTGCCCTTCCACTCCTAGAAAAGCCACTCCCGGCAGACGCACGGGGTGGGCTTCCTCAGCCCCTACCTTTGTTGGGACTGCATTAGGAACTCTGCCTGAGAGCTCTACCGGGTGACTCTCTCGGCCTCCTTTGCCGGAGGCTAACAGACTTCACCCCCATACCTTTTTCTCTGGAGCTAGATGACCAAAGAATAAATTTGCAGTTTTGCTTTTAGCCTTGCCTACTCGCTGGTTCTTTTGTGCTCGCTCTGGTGGTCTTAGAAAAACAAATCACTTCACACAATCTGTGTGTGAGCAGAGGAGAGGCACTGATGCCATGTGGTAGACGACATGGGGGGCTGGGATACCTGCTCTGCAGCTTGCTTGTGTCTTCTAGTCCTGTTCATGCTCAATCTCACCATGTGTCTCTTCCATCTTAGGATGAATTGTTACTTGGCCTGCCTAATCTTATGGCTTGGTAGGTCTCAGAACCCAGTTTGTTATTGTTATTTTTGTAGAGACAGGGTCTGGCTCTGTTGCCCAGGCTGGTCTTGAACTCCTGGCCTTAAGTAATCCTTCTGCCTCAGCCCCCAAAGTTTTGGGATTACAGGTGTGAGCAACTGTGCCCAGCCCAGAACCCAGTTTTTATTAAAGAATAGAGTTAAAGGACCTGCATTAAAAAATCATGCAGGGGCAGAGAGAATATAGGCCCATAGAGAAGGTTTGAAAGGACAGTGGAGACAAGTGGAGAATTCAAATGTCTCCTGTTTTCATTTTACTGATCTTGCTTTATGTAGAACAGTTACTTTCTGTGTGGTAGGTATTCTTCTAGGCTCTTCATATGTATTATTGATGTAATCTACACAACCTATGAAGTAGGTATCATTATACCCATTTTACAGAGAAGGAAACTGATTTAGGCAGGTTAAGTAACTTCCTTAGGAGTGTAATTTGGTGAGTAGTAGAACAAAGTCTGAATCCCAGGACTGTCTGACTCCAAAGGTTCTTTAAATAGCCATACTACTATCCATTCGCTTAACACCAGCTACCATGAGATAAAACGAGGAAAGAGGTGTGTGTGTATGTATGTGTGTATGCAATGGGGAGTAGAGGAAACTTTTCTAGCTGTGGCTGTGCTGTGCTACGCTGAAGAGCTTCCAGATTCTTACCAGTTCATTCAGTACTACATCCAGCAAATGTTTACTGAATACCTCTCTGATACAGAATAAAAAGGAGTGAGACAGATGTTTTGCTACTATACCCTTGCAACTTCCCTTAGGGAGGGCTTTCCCACAAGGGGAGGGTTGCTACTCACATTTTGAGTAGAGAAAGGAAGGTCTCTGTAGAAAAGGAGGTATTCACTTGTTCAGGATAGCTCTAAGGGCTGGAGGAAGGATAAGAAGGCTTAGCCATCTGGCCCTAAGACGCAAACTGCTCTCCTTCCCTGCTTCCAAGAGCAGCCCCTGCAGGTCCTGGGCAGAGGTGTTGACAGTCTGGTCCTCAGAGGTCTTTTTGATATAAGCCTGTGTGTCAGTCTTCCCCTTCTCAGAGGTCTCCAGTCCCTGATGTCTCAGCAGTACCCTGTTCCACCTCATCATTAGAGCTATTGATGACTTTCTGCCTCGTGCACCTGAGCTTCTACTTATTAAATAGCCACCTGTCCACTCAATCTTCTGCCACTCCCTGGGTGCATTTGGAGCTGCAGTCAGACCTCTGGCCCAGGTTTTTTAATTCAGCCTGGGAATATTAACCACCACAATAATAATCACTTACACTTAGGCTGGGCGTGGTGGCTCATGCCTGTAATCCCAGCACTTTGGGAGGCTGAGGCAGGCAGATCACCTGAGGTCAGGAGTTCAAGACCAGCCTGGCCAACATGGTGAAACCCCATCTCTACTAAAAAAATTTAAAAAATTAAAAAAATTAACCGGGCGTGGTGGCGTGCTCCTGTAGTCCCAGCTACTCAGGAGGTTGAGGCAGGAGAATTGCTTGAACCTGGAAGACAAAGGTTGCAGTGAGCCAAGATCACACCACTGCACTCCAGCCTGGACAACAGAGCCAGACTTTGTCAAAACAAAACAAAACAAAAAAACCACTTACATTTAGTCGGCACTTACTGTATGCCAGGCCTTGTGTCAAACCCTATACAGGAACAATTTTCTTTCATCCTTGGGGCAACCCTATAATGGAGGCCCTGCGCTAGCGGTGGAGGTGGAGAATGCAGTTGGCATGCAGCAGCAGCTCTTTCGGGAAGGATTCTGCTGCCCCTTGGCTCCCCCAGCCTCACTTGTCCTGCACAGCCAGACCACTGCAGGACCTGCTGCTCTGGCCTGCCTGCAGCTTTGGGCTGGTTTCCCTTGACCCTTTCCTTGCCTGAACAGGCATCTCCACCATGTCAGCTCCTTTCCCTCAGCTTCCCTTGTTCTTTTCCTGGCCTTGGCTCATGCTGTTCCTTCTGCCCAGAATCCCCCTTTCTCCTTGTCTGCCTGGCAAAATCCATACTTACCAAGCCTTGCTTTAATGTCATCCTGACCTCCCTGCCCTCCCCTGTCAGGATTAATTGCTCCCTCCTTTGTGTTGCTGAACAGCACTTATCACAGAGAACTGTAGTTACTTGTTTCACCACTCAGTCTGGGAGAAGAGGCGGCAGAGACTGGTCTGATTCACTTCCTTATCTCTAGGGCTCGGGGGCTGCCCTGTGTTTGATGAAGCCCATTGGGCTGTGAAGTTTGGCTACGGACATCTCTGGGATGGGACCTTGGTTTTCCTGCATTCCTGATCTCTAACTTCTCTCTCTGTGGCTTGCCAAAACTGGATTTCAGAGACTAAGACAGGATCTCCCCCTCAGCTGGAATATGTTGACTGTCTCTCCCCTCCACATGAATCTCTTTCTTTGGTGGCCAACTTGCCGCCTGTGTCCTGCCTGGTATCCCCTCCAGCCTTGGTGCTCCCAGCTCTCCCCCATTTAGCAGCATCTGCAGATTTCATTAACTTGCTACTTAACCCCTCTTGCTCAGATCAGCTGTGAAGATGATAAATCAGGCCCAGGGCTCATCCCTGTAGTGGCCCTCTTCCCCACACCCCTCTCTAACAAGTCTCTGGCTGCCCCTATTCATCACTAGCTGCCCTCTCTTTCTCTTGCAGTTTCATGGCACCCCTCATTCCCCTCCACCACAGACCATGTCAGGGTTACAGCCCAGCCACTTTGGATTGAATCCTGGAACCACATTTGGAGACAGAAGCTGGAGCTGCACCCAGGGGCGGCAGGAGGTCGTAAGCCCTGGCTGGGAAAGGATGGGGAGGACTAAGGGAGCACTGGATCCCCTTTCTAGCCATGGGACCAGGTTCAGTTGTGTTTAAGGGGTGGGGCCGGGGTTAGATTGGACCTGTATTCTCACTCCCTTACTCAAGACCTCACCGAATCTGCTATTCTGCTGAGAGGGAGGGCCACCTGGACCTCCCTGTGTGGAGTACTGAAGTTAGGTCAGTGTGGCAAGCAGTGTGGTTTGTCAGGGACTTAGCAGAATGGCTCTTTTCCCTCCCACTCTCCAACCCGGCTCCTTTCCTAAATTCTGCCTAGAGCCTGACTCCAATTTTCCTTCTTCCATGTGTTACCTTACCCTCTGCTCTTCTAGGCTCCAGGTCTCTTCTCTTGACTTCTTTCTCTTTCCTTTCCATGCCTCATCTCCTATTCCCTTCTCTTAATTTTTTTTCTAGGTATAAACTTCCTAGAAGGAACCATCCTCGATGTCAGGGGCCTGACCTTTCTGTAGTTCTGAGCGGGCCCTTCTGCTTTTTCCCTTCCCCCAGAGATCCCTCCTTTCCTGGGTCCCCTTTATTTCTACATCTGCCCCCACTCTTGCTCTCCTTTTATCCCCCAATTCCTCACCTTCATTCTCAGCCTTCACAGGAGACAATGTCGGAGAAGGTGGAGCATCCTGCCTGGGCTCACAACAGGCTCTTGAAAAACATTAATTAAGCCCAGATTGGAGTTTCCCCATCTTTGTTTCTTCCTTGTCTCTTCCCAGGCCCTGGATGATCCTCCACCCTCCCTGCTTGTAAGCAGGAGGTCCCTCCACTGGCACGCTTCTTCTGTCCAGTGAGGGGCAGGGGCGCCCAGGCCACTGGAAGCTCATTCAGCCACTCCCGGCATGTGCACTTTTGTCAGGTGCTATTTCTACCATGTCTTCATTACCTCCTAATTGGCCAAATCTCTTTTCTTTATTTTTCTTGTTAAAGACAGATTTAAAGAATGAGTTCAGTAGCTCAGCCATTTTCAGACCATCATTAATTTCCCACCTTCTTATTTATTAATGGGGCAACTTCCTTGCTGGTATTTCTTATTCCCTGGATATCTCTGTAAAAGCCTGCCTTGCTCACGCAACCCCTGGGACCAGTGCTAACTCACTCTGACTTTGTGCTGCCCTCAGCTGCATTCCCTCCACAGCCCCACTGCGCTCACAGTCCTACCACCCACAGTTTGCAGTGAGGAGAGTCTAGAACGCCCCCTGCATTCTAGGCACAGAGGCTTCCTTCTTCCGCACAGAGTGGAACGAGACTCCCAGTTCTCTCCTCCACCCCTTATCTCCTTCCACTGTGTTCCAGGTCCTACACTAAGCTGAACATGTACAGTCTCATTCACTCAAGACCTTAAGGAACAAAAGGGGAAACAGAAGCTCAGGGAGCAGCAATGATTTGCCCAGAGTCACTTTGCTCAGAAGAGGAGGAATCACGATGTAAGCCCAGGTTTGCCTGGCTCCCTGGCTTGAAGTTTACCTCTATGCCAGCCCACCTCAGGGAAGAGGTTATGGTTAGGATAAGTCTTGGTACAGAAAGAGAAACAAAGACCAGTAAGACAGCAGCAGCACTGTGGGAAATAGCAGTTGGTGACCTGAGGATTAGCAGGACTGCAGTCAGCAAACTGTGTTGGGTGACCTGTCTCTCCCTTTTGTACCTTCACCTCTGTGGGTTCCACAGTTAAGGGACTTGTGTTTTAATGGTGATGTTACTAACATTTGGGAGTAGTTACCTGCAAACCCTCTGCATCCTCTGAAGGATAAGCCTGTACACACAGGTCCCACTGAGTCCTTCCAAATGGGTTCTCGGTAGTTGCCTTTTAATTCTGGTTCTCCAGCAGCCTCAGCCCATTTCTCCAGGTGAGTGGATTGACCTACTGCTGTCCATGCATGGGTGTAGGTGAGAGTCGGTAAACACTGGACTCCTTGAGCTGACAGCTACTGCCATAGAGCCCAGGTCTGGGTCTGAGCACAAGCTTACTCCACTGATGATTCCTAAACCTTCGCTAATATGAGTGACAAGGACTTGTGATGTGGTCTTGTTAGGATTCCTCCTTGGCTGTTTCTATAATCAGAAATACTCTTATTATCCCCAGGCTCTGCATCCAGACTCCAGGTGAGGGCTATTTTGCCCAGAGCCGGGTGGCTAAGGCTGCAGCTACCTCCACATTGCTGGTGAGTGGTGAGACGATGAGGAGGACAGTGATCCCTAGTCAGGGTACAGGCCTAACACAAAGACAGCCTGGAGGCCTCATGGCTGCCTCCAAATGCCAAGTCATTGCTCTTCTTGTTGGAAATGGAAGCTTTGGGCGGGTCCTTAGGAGGCTCAAGGGAAGAGAGAAGAGAGAGAACTCAGAGCAGAATCTTCCTGCCCAATCTGGAACCTCAGTGGCCCCCCAGTAGCAGTAGCCCAAGAGCAGCAGCAGTGCCAAGAAGGAGTCCCCTGGGACCAAGCCCTGAAGCTGTGTTTTTACACTAAAAGACCTTGTTTCTTGTCTCGTCCTGGTCATAACCCTGCTTAATAGAGACGTTAAGATGAAGGATTGAAGCCGCCTCTCACTGCAGCTGGAAGGAGGGTAGCCTGGGTGACCCTGGACTGAGGGGACACTATGGGGCTGGGGCTGAGGTGGGAAGGGATCTGCAAAGCATCCCCCTCCAACACTGAGCCTCAGCTTTGGGAGCTGAAACCTCTTGTTCCATAAGAGCTTTCTGAAGGCTACCTTATCCAGCAGGGCTTTTTTCTGGGTTGAACATCTCCGGCTGTGTTCTGCCTCCCCAGCATCAGGGAGGGGATGATACAAGTAGGAAAAGCCACAGGTGTATAAGGGACAACAGTGACTTTTACATATACAGGCTTTCAAAGAGCTTTGATAAGCTTCCATGCACACAGCTTTTCATGAAAACAACAGATAACAGTGACTGGGTGTTTCCTGTGTGTTTCAAAGGCTGTGCTTTATCTGCACTGTTGTATCTGATCATCACCACAGCCCCATGGTACAGGCCGAAGTACTGTCCCCAATTTACAGATGAGAAGACTGAAGCTTAGAGAAGTTAAGCCACTTGCCCAAGTGCACTCAGCTAATAAGTAGTGGAGTTGGGCTATGAACCCAAGCAGTCTGATTTCAGAGCCCATACGCGTAACCACTGTCATCGTTCGCGGCCTCTGGTTTTACAAATTGACCTAGCTTGGAATCGGCAGGAGGGTAGAGGAGGACTGAGGTTTTGTATCAGATAGGGAATTGATTTAGAGGTCAGAGACAATAGTTAGGGATAAACAGGCTCATCTCTGGATGGGGCTGCAGAAGTGGTGGGACCCCAGGGAGCACCGCTGAGACAGGCCTCATTTAGCATGTTTATGACAGGTCTGGCAGAGGGCAGCTCAGGAAAAGCTGCCCCTTCAGAGATCGAGATGACACCAAACACTTTTGGGCAGGAAAATGTCTTGCTTTTTATCTTCCCCCAGCCTCCCACCCTCACCCCTTACCTGATACCTTGCTGGATATGGAACAAATATTCAATAAACGGCTGCTAAAATATAGATGCTAAAAAAAAAAAAAAAGTAAGAGACACAGTAGTCTTAAACCAGACTGAGCAGAAAGAAAAATGCTCTGTGCCTGCTGATGTGAGTGGACATGTTTGGGGAAGGTGGGAAGGTGGGAAGGTGGGGAATGTAGACCAGAGAGATAGCGCTACTAAAGTAGGATGATGGTACCCTCAAAACCTTGCTACTCAAGGTGTGGTCTGAAGAGCAGCAGCACAAGCCTCCCCAGGAAACTTGGTAGAAATGCAGAGTCAAGGCCTTTTCCAGATCCACATAATCACAATTTATATTATAACAAGATGCCCAGGTGACTGGAATGCACATTAAAGTTTGAGAAGCACTGCCCTAAAACAGAAGCTCCAGTAGCGGTTCTCGTTACCCTCAAGACCAAGTCCAAACGCCTTAAGAACTCTCAGAAGACTATGCAGGATCTAACTCTTGTCTATGTCTTCAAACTCCTCTTTCGTCACACCCTTTGCACACGTTCTGTTCCAGTCCTGCTAAGTTTCTTTCCATCTTCACGTGGGCCATTTCTTTGCTTAGTGCCTTTGCTCATGTTACTCTCTTCTACTGGAATGCTCTCCCTTCTTCAATCCCTTCTCCCCTTCTTGGTCTAAGAAATTCCTACTCAACATTTAAGACTTGACTTAGGCCGGGCGCGGTGGCTCAAGCCTGTAATCCCAGCACTTTGGGAGGCCGAGACGGGCGGATCACGAGGTCAGGAGATCGAGACCATCCTGGCTAACACGGTGAAACCCCGTCTCTACTAAAATATACAAAAAATTAGCCGGGCGAGATGGCGGGCGCCTGTAGTCCCAGCTACTCGGGAGGCTGAGGCGAGAGAATGGCGTAAACCCGGGAGGCGGAGCTTGCAGTGAGCTGAGATCCGGCCACTGCACTCCAGCCTGGGCGACAGAGCGAGACTCCGTCTCAAAAAAAAAAAAAAAAAAAAAAAAAAAAAAAGACTTGACTTAAATGTCACTTGTTCTAGGAGGGCTTTCGGGGCTGTAAGGGATGCCTCATCTTTAAATCCTTATTGCAACTGCTCTTTATAATCACAGTTGTCACTCTGAATGACAATTATTTCTTTACCAGTATGTCTCCTTCATTAGAATGTAAGCTCTATGAGGGCAGGGACTGTGTCTCTTGTTCATGTTCCTGTTCTGTGCTTTTTCATGGAACATGGCACAACATAAGTATTCAAAGAATGTTTGTTGAATATTGAAAAAGTATATACTTAGTAAACAATGGGTTCAAGGTCTTAGGACTCTGCTGGGGTTGCTAGAAGAGATGCTCTGAAGGCTTCAGATGCCTTCCTAAAAGCCCTCTAGAACTCTTCAGGTCTTGGGGCTGTGGTTAGACACTGGTCAGACATTAAGATTGCTCAGCAAGTCCCTTCCCTGTGGATTAGAGAGTGCTGTTCAGGGCAGAAGATGCAGGAAGGGCTTGGGGCACTCAGAAGACGGGAAGGAACAGCCACTAAGGAAATGCTTCTTGGAGCAGAGCATCATTCTCCAGGAATTCAACAGGTGGAGATAGGAATGGGGTAGGCACTCCCATTGAGAGAACAATGCCAGCAAAGGCTTGGAGGCTGAAAAGTGCAAAGCACCCTGATGAGTAGTTATTTGTCCCTTGGGCCTGGAAGACAAGAGGAGTTAAAAGAATGACTAGAAAATAAGGCTAGAAGCAGAGGCTGGAACCTGAGGATAGAGGATCTGACTGCCAAATCAGGACCAGGAAGGAGGACCTGTGAAACCACAAAGAGTCCATTATAATGAAAAGGCCCCGCTAGTCTGGGAAGCCAGGGAAAGGTGACTGGCAGCAAAAGCAGCTTATTCACTAAATCCTAGGGGAAACATGTAGTATAATGGAGTCCTAGTAGGTTTGCAGCGGATACTTGGCTACATCCAGTGTGGGGAGGGAGGCAACATTGTCTGACCCAAATATCTATTTGAATGCACTAATTTATATGGGGGCTGAAAAGCCTCTCAGAGCAAAGCAAGTAAATTTGAACCAAGCCCATAACCTGATCAGGTATAGACCAGCACAATTAGAGCAAGGGTACATGGTTAAACCAATGGACACCAAATTGCTGGAAGGACGGCAGAGCTCCAGCAAGTGACTTAATGATAGAGGAGGGTAGAGACTGGCAGAGTGAGCCAGTTTCCACAGGATTAAAGGTTGAAAAGCGTTTTTCACTGCCTCTGGTTCAGCATTACGGCTCTAAATAAACGCATCCTACCTTGGCCACTCTGGTGCTAGTAGAGGCGCACTGTGAGAAGAAAAAGGGCTGTTAGAATACGTGGAAACAGCTATCTCTGAAAGAATGAAGAGCTCGAACAACCCTGCTGTGGGGCTCCACATCTTCCTACCTGTAATGTGGAGGGAGTTGTCTTCTTTGCAGGAGAGTGCCATGTTCTCATGCTGTTATGGTACCAGAATAATTGAGCCCATTAAGCAGAAACTTCAAGCACAACATCCACAATGCACCTAATGGTAGAAGCCAGTGGAGCATAGTACCTTGAGTCAATAGGTACAATTGAGAATTTGCGGGGAGCATTGCTAGGGATTATTTTTTGTTTTTGTTTTTGAGATGGAGTTTTGCTCCTGTTGCCCAGGCTGGAGTGCAATGGCACAATCTCGGCTAACTGCAATCTCCACCTCCTGGGTTCAAGCGATTCTCCTGCCTCAGCCTCCTGAGTAGCTGGGATTACAGGCATGTGCCACCATATCCAGCTAATTTTGTATTTTTAGTAGAGATAAGGTTTCTCCATGTTGGTCAGGCTGGTCTTGAGCTCCCGGCCTCAAGTGATCCGCCCACCTCAGCCTCCCAAAGTGCTGGGGTTATAGGCATGAGCCACTGTGTCTGGTCCTAGAGTGGTATTTTTATAGGAACAGGTGGGTGCCTAGAATTAGCAAGACTGGTATATGAATATAAATGTAAACACATTTGTACGACAAGCCAGTATAGACTATTGGCCTGAGAATATCTGCATTGCTACAGATGAACTAACATGGCAGTCTAGGGAATTGGACTTTTGACTAGAAACAGAGCCACCAGGAGGCAGCAGTTTCCGAGTGGGTTTGGAAAGATAAAGGGAGCCTGGCCTGGAGGAGAGAAGTCAGCACTACTCCAAAGGGACCCGGGTGAATGCTGGCCTCTGATCAGTGATGCGAAAGCCCGAGTAGACAAGGAGAGAGAGCTGAACTTGAAGCTGAGGTGGGAACAGGCGAAAAGTAGGAGTGTTCGTAGTTGACGACCAAACTCGAAGGAAAATTGATGAAGGAAAGTTTACTCACTAAGTACCTACCTTATGCTGGGTGGGCCCTCTCTTCACTATATTGGTGATACAGGCATTATCTCCATTTTACAATTGAGGAAACAGGCTCAGAGAAGCTGTCTTCAGTTATTCATCAACTATATGCACATGGAATATGAAGCTGAGACACAGTCCTGTTCCTTGAGGATCTCAGAATATTGTAGGAGAGAGACACAGAGGCAAACCACTTTATTACTGTGCTTCCCAGACAAGAGTAGATGTAAGAAGGTGCAATAAAACCACAAAGAGATTTCCCAAGTCACAGAGTCAGTAGGTGTCAGAGCCAGGATTCAAATCCTGGACCGTCTGGGTCCAAACCTCAGCATCTTCCACCATTCTGGCTGTACAGCTATAGTCGTCCAGACCCTTAAGTCATAGTCTGAGTTCTGAGGAAGGACAGTAGTAGCCTTTGCTATTAGCAGGGATTATTATTATTATTATTTTTTGAGACAGAGTCTTGCTCTGTCACCAGGCTGGAGTACAGTGGCATAATCTTGGCTCACTGCAACCTCCGCCTCCTGGGTTCATGTGAGTCCCCTGCCTCAGCCTCCCAAGTAGCTGGTACTACAGGTACACGCCACCACGCCCAGCTAATTTTTTGTATTTTAGTAGAGACGGGGTTTCACCATGCTGGCCAGGCTGGTCTTGAACTCCTGACCTCGTGGCCCCCCACCTCAGGCTCCCAAAGTGCTGGGATTAGGAAGGCGTGAGCTACCATGCTCGGCCTAGCAGGGAATGTTTAAGAACAAGGAGAGGACATTGGGAATTGGGATGCGGCTCACAAACGTGACGCAGCTGCACATCAGACCCAGAAAGGATGATGGTGCCCTCAGGATTACCAGGTGTGGGTTGGGTGGGGTGGCTCATGCCTACAATCCTAGCATTTTGGGAGACTGAGGCAGGAAGGTCACTTGAGCCTAGGAGTTCGAGACCAGCCTGGGCAACATGGTAAAACCCTGTCTCTACAAAAAAACACAAACAAACAAACAAAAAGTAGCCAGGTGAAGTTGCACAAACCCATAGTCCTAGCTACTCGAGAGGCTGAGGTTGAAAGATCACTTGAGCCTGGGAGTGGGCCGTGATTGTGCCACTGCACTCCAGCCTAGGTGACAGAGTGAGACCCTGTCTCCAAAAAAGATTACCAGGCATGGAGACCCTCTGCTGGGACAGGACTGATTCAGAGCCTAGAAGTGGCAGTGAATGGTTCTAGCTACGGGAGCCCCTGGGGCACCAGAGAGTGCTGGCTGGTCCTTAGGCAAATTGGGGCCAGAAAGAGGAGCCTCAAAAATCAAGCTGTGATTGAGAGGAGGGGGAGCCATATTGGGAGTAGCACTGGGGCTACGAGAATGAAATCGGAAAATTCTTGGGCTGGAAGGAGAGCTTGCCTGCTGTCTAGGATCACGGTCTCCTTTTTACTTCCGTTGAGTTCAACACATCCTGACAGGATCATCTGCCTCTTTGAAAGCAACTCCTTTGCTTTCAAACTTTGCTTTTTCCTCCCTTCTGAGCACCAGATAGGGAAGAAATCTGGGGCCCTAATCTTTTCTAGGGCTGCTTTGCCTCTGACTAGTGGCTGGATAGCCCAAACAGATTTTGTACAGTTGGGACAAAGCTGTGGGATTCATGACATTTGTGAGCCATACCTCTGGAGTATGTGAATCCTGACTGTCTCTGGGCCCGGGGGCAAATCAGGGTGGAGTCACAGGATTTGAGGTAAGGACACTGGGACTAGAGAGGGGACAGAGAGTAGGCAGAGAGTGGCGCAGCCTAAGGAAGAGAACCTCCCTGGGCAGGTGGCTCCATTTGATTTCCGATTTAAAGGGGAGGCTTAGATAGCCAAGAAGAAAAAGGCTAATAAGAAAAATATTAAACTGCAGTGTGTGTGTCCCCAGGGACTTCCTGTTGCCATGACTGACCTCCCGGAGAGCGCCATTCGTTCCCGAGCATGGCAGCTTTATAGGCACTTGTAGGCCTGCAAAGAACACCAATTTGCTGCTGCAGTTTGTTTTGATAACTGAAACTTTCAATAAATCTATATTAAAATCAAAGGGAAAATTAACTAGGCCCTAGTGAGGGGCACGGAGATAAGGGAGCACATTACCACCCTGGCCTCAGCCACCCCACATCCATCTCTTAGTTCAGATTCAGGTCACCAGGGAGATGAATGGCTCAGGCTCTTGGGGAACAGCTCTGGGGAAAAGCAGGGAGAAAGCGACATGGCCAGATCCAGCCCTGACTCCTCTCAGAGTGGCAGAAGACTGCTGGGGGGTTGGGTTGGGGAGAAGAGGAGGTGGGGTGGTGGTCATGATGGGAAGTGGGGTAGGAGAAAGGGGTAGGGAAGGGTGAGAATAATAGTAATAGCTACTGTTTACTGAACTCTTTATTCTAGGTAGTGCTAAGCAGTTGTGTATTTAATTCTAATAACAGGTAGATACGAGTGTTATCTACATTCTAGAGATGAAGAAACTGAACTTCAGAGAGGTATGTGCCTTGCCAAAGGTCGCAGATGGAGCCAGGACTCAAACCTGAACAGGTTCTCTCTGAGTCCACCCTTCTATGCTGTCTTATATAGCTTACAGGGACTACGATGGCAGTAGCAGTTCTTCCAGTTGCCGCATAAAATGGTTTCAGACCCAGTCTGGGTTATCTCAGCTGTGCCAAGGTTTGGGGGCTGCCATGCATTATCCTTGGGTCCTGCATTCTCTGTGCTTTGACCACTGGTTGAGGTCCTAACTTTGATGGCCACCTTGCTTCTTTTCCTGGTAGTTTGACAGGCTATAAGAAGAACTAACTGACCGGGCGCGGTGGCTCATGCCTGTAATCCCAACACTTTGGGAGGCCGAGGTGGGTGGATCAACTGAGGTCGGGAGTTCAGACCAACCGGACTAACATGCAGAAATCCTGTCTCTACTAAAAATACAAAAATTAGATGGGCCTGGTGGTGCATGCCTGTAATCCCAGCTACTTGGGAGGCTGATGCAGAAGAATCACTTGAACCCAGGAGGTGGAGGTTGCAGTGAGTTGAAATTGCGCCACTGCACTCCAGCCTGGGCAACAAGAGTGAAACTCCATCTCAAAAAAAAAAAGAGGACTTAACTTGGTCCTGTCTTGTGTTCTTGCTCTCAGTGTTCACTTTAGCTCAGTTGCTTAATCCAGCAGCCAGGATGTCTGTGTGTCTGTGTACTGGACTCAGTTCATCTGCCTCCCCAAATTCACTTGCCCTTGCCTTGTGTGCACCCTTGACTCTGGCCATTGGCCACTTGTTCATTGGACAATCCAACTGCCACTCCCACCTCATTTTCTAACACCTCTGTTTATCTTTGTTTCCCCTGGGATGAGGGTTAGGTTTGGACACAGCCTCCAGTGGGCCCACTGTGGTGGGACTGCAGTGGACCTGATCTGACCCAACCAGAGGCTTTGATTCCTCTCATCATTTTTAGTCTCAAACGAATGACTATACTTCAGGGTGTGGAATCTGGCACCCCCTGTGGCTACTGCAGTGGTGGGGTAACACAACCCTTCCTTCTCCCTGTCACACAGGATGGTTCTATACACCTTGTACGACAGAGCAACTAGTTGTAGTTGTATTTTCTTAGAGGAACTGGCCAACTTCTCAGTAAGACACTATCTTGTACTTTCTTTCCCTCCTTCCCTGCTTCACTTCCCCCTTTCCCCTACTCTTCTATTTATTTGTTTATTTAAGACACGGAGTCTTGCCATGTTGCCCAGGCTAGCCTTGAACTCCTGACTTCAAACGATCCTCCTGCCTCAATCTCCTGCCTCCTGAGTAGCTGGGACTACTACATGTGTCACCATACCCGGTTTCCCTCATTCTTGATGCCTTGGGATTGTACTCCCCAATTAAATTTGAACACATAAGTTTTGCCTCAGGCTCCGTTTCCTTTTTTTTTCTTTTTCCTTTTATAGAGATGGGATCTTGCTATGTTGACCAGTCTGGTCATGAACCCCTGGGCTCAAGCAATCCTTCCACCTTGTCCTGCTAAAGTGTTGGGATTTCAAGCATGAGCCACTGTGCCCGGCTCAAGCTCTGTTTTGTAGGGAACCAGACAGCACACAACAGAGCCACGGCTTGAGAAATCCAAGTGCTGTGTTAGGCGGCAGTGTAAGGTACCAAGTGTATACTGAGCTGTTAAACTGTTCTATTATTTGAATCAATTTGCCTGGTCTTTGTACAAAAAGAGCTTACAGTGTGGTGAAGTCCTGGAAGCTCTACAGTTGAGCCCTGGTGCACCAAGGAGGAAAGGACACATTCTGGGGAAGTCAAGGGGACCATTGAAGGCTCCACAGAGGATGTTGGGGCTGGGCATTAAATAAAGCCTTGAATCCAGATAGTATAGATTTACTTCATTCTTACAGCCAAGAAGATTGGCTGGGCCTACTCTTAGGCCATAATTCAGTATATAACAAAGCTATCTCACTGCCTCTTGTCTTATTTTTGTATTTGCTTGTTTTATTATCTATCCTTCCTCCTACAGCCCCTCTCCAATTTTTATTTATTATGGCTTTCTGCAGCCTTGTCCTCCCAGGCTCCAGTGATCCTCCCACCTCAGCCTCCTGAGTACCTGGGACTACAAGCATGTGCCACCATGACTGGCTAATTTTTAAATTTTTTGTAGAGATGAAAATCTCATCATGTTGCCCAAGCTGGTCTTGAACTCCTGGTCTCAAAGGATCCTCTTGCCTCAGCCTCCCAAAGTGTTAGAATTACAGACATGAGCCACGGCACCCAGCTTCCCTCTCCAGTTTAAAAGCTCCTTGAGAATACAGGTGTGTTGTTATTAATCAATGAAGTCTCAGCAACAGAAACAGTGCCTGACACTTAAGAGAGGCACTATAAATACAGGTGGACTGATTGACCAACTGAGGTTAATGTCTAGGTAATAATAGGAGAATCTGTTCCAGCTCCAAGAATTGGAGGATAGTGCCTCCACTTTACTGACTTCGGGATAAATCTGTCCCCGCTGCTGTATATTCCCTCATTTGTTCACAGACATTTACTGCGGGCCTTCTTTATGCCTGCACTATGCTGTGTATTACTGAACAATAATGGAAAAAATGGAACATACACGAGCAATATGGAAAAAAATGCTTTTCCTGAAGGACTTAAAACCCTGTGGGAGCGACAACAAGGAAACAGACAATTATAAAACAATATGATAAATGCTGTAGGTGCACAGTAGAGTCACCTAACCTATTACGTGGGGGGGATAGATGATGGCATTCCCTGATATGGGGATTACCAGGCACTCCCAGCTCAGGTGGAAACCATTATGTTAAAGTCCGATCTCAGAGGTGGTAGGGCCCAGAAATGACATCATCCTAAGTGTAAATATGCAGAGAACACACAGAGGGGCTTGGTAACTGAAGCTGGGCCCAGAAGATGGGGTCCTGACCGATTGTGAAGCTGTCAAAGCCATCATTGGCTTGGCTAAAGGTGAGGTTTCCCAGCTCATAACCTGGGACTCATGACTACCCAGAAAGGCATAACCAGGATGAAGAAACACAGGTCTCTCCAGCTTACTGGAGAGACTGATTGGGGAAGCTCCTCACAGCTGAGGCCAGAAACCTTTTAAACAGAAGTTTCCTCTGAGTGGACCTGAACAAGCCAGTTCCCTCTTCCTTAGGACGGTCCTTCACAAATCTAAGCATTTTCCTCTTAGCTTAACCCCTCCTTGTCTCAGGTCTCCCCCAGGCCCACATCACAGAGTAGATGACAATAATTACTTGTTGAATGAACGAATCATGAAGAGTCATATAAATATAATCTGTCACGTTGTGAGCCCACATTCACCTTGCGGGTATATTGGAGGGCGGGAAAACGGAGATGGGGGACCTAGGTCGCTGTAGGCCTTAGAAAGTTTCGTTTTAAAAAAATTGCTTTCACAGATCAGAAGTGATGTCCCCGCCCCCGCCTTCTCGTCTGAGTTCGTGCAACGTCAAAACTACAAGTCCCATAAGGCCGGCCGCCGGGAGTCACCATCTTGACATACCTTAGCGCGCATGTCGGCGGGAGAGTGAGCATTTGGGCAGAAGAAGCCCCGCCCGACTGCAGCCCATTGGTCAAAGGGACCGGCAGCGGGCTCAGCGGTTGGCCACAGCGCCCGCCCGTCCGTCGCGTCGGTCGGGGTCAGAGTGCGCGGAGGTGAGTCGGTGTGTTGTGGACTCGTGGTGCTGGCTGCCGCTGTTCAGGCGGCCGGGAACGGGCGGTGGGGAGCGGGCGGAGCTGGCCCTGCCTCTGCCTGGCCGGCGCCGCAGTCGGCGCGGGCCGCGCCCGCCGCCGCCAACTGCCCTGAGCGCCTGCTGAGGCCGAGGGAGACGTCGGGGCCTGCACCTGGAGGGAGCCTGCCGCGCTGGCCCCGAGGAGGGGGCGTTGCCATGGCGACAGCCTCTCCCGCTGCTGACGGGGGACGGGGGCGGCCCTGGGAAGGAGGGCTGGTCTCCTGGCCCCCCGCCCCTCCCCTTACTCTCCCCTGGACTTGGATGGGCCCAAGTTGGGGACAACACCCCGGGGTGGGTGATGCTGAATGCCCCCCTCCAAGATTGGGCCCTGGTTAATGCATGCGGGCCGAGGGTCGCGTTGCGCAGAATTTGTGCAACCTGGGGTGCTGGCCCATGTGCTAACCCTGGATGCTTAATCTACTGAGTAACGTTCTGGCGGAGGGGGAGCGGGGCAGAGCTTTGCAAGACAGGATGGGTGAGTTTATTAAGGGGGTTGACTTACTGGGATTACTAGAAAAGAAAAAGAGGTTTGACCAGAGTGGCTAGAAGTGGAGCAAGGAGATTGTAGTTAGAACATTCCCTTGACCCCCTCCCCAACACATGCACACACACCAGGTTAGCAGTTTACCTCTTTGTAAATCTGAAGCGGTGGTAGTGGTGATGGTGGAAGGAGTGAATAAGGGGCCTAACCTGGCTATCTTTCTTGTGTGCCTGTCTTGCAAATGGTCCAGCAACAGGTGTTTTCTCAAAAAAAACCCATGAACTTGGATTGAGGCTTGACTGTGAGTTCCTGCAAAATTTAACTGCTCCTTGTTGACTTGGAAGATGCTGGATGTGGGGCCCCCAATGGGGGTTTGGATTTTGTGCTTAGAGCTGGATTTTGCAACGAATAGTGCCCATCGTTGCGTCTGCTTGAGGTCTCTGGCCACTTCAATGGCATTTACTCTTGTCAGACATTTCATCAGTCTCCCAGGGGAAGGGCAGCAAAACATGAATCCTATTGTCTAAAAGACTGTACGCTGTTCAAACTATAGTAGGTTGTGAGTGGCTAAATGAGTTTTGATTGTAGAGTTTCTTCCAGAAATTGGCTTCATGAAATTCTGCTTTATTCTGACTTTATCATATACAGCCTGCCTTGTTTTAGTGGGTTCTTGCTTGGAACTTAAGTTTATTATACCTGGATCTCCTACTATTTAAAAGCCAATTTATAAACAGGGACTTGAAGTGTGACTCCACTAATGTGTGTCTGTGATCCTGGTTAGAAACCCACTTGGCTGCCTTTTCCTCAGAAGGTGGGGGTTGGGGGGAGGAAGCTGCCGGGAAGTGATTGATAAGGTTTCCTTTATGGATTCTGTGGTGCTTCACTGGAGCTCAGAGCACTTTGGCAACTTAAGCACTCCAAATTAAAAGCTCATTAACAATTCCTGCCCAAAGATCCTGTAAATAATCAACTAGCTAGGTCATAGAGCTTGGCTAAGAGCTCTTCTTCCAACTTGAAATTTCCAAATAAAAGTGCTTTTATTCCCTTTCATTTTGAAAAGTGTTTTCTTTGTGGTGGGGTAAATCCATGAGTGCCCTTTTCCCGGCGGATTTGAGTAGAAGAAAGTCTTAAATGTGTGGAATGGTAGACAGGAATATATTAGTTCCAACCCTAGGTGTTTCTTTATGCAAAAGACATCACTAACAGGGGCATCTCTGCAACTTCTGGTCCTTTGGAGGATATGAATTAGTTGAAAAGGATGATAGGTATCTATTGATGTTTTGACTTGGGATTTAGTTACCTTGACTTTCTTAGAGCTTGAAGCAGGCTTGGAAGTATCCCGAAAGTGTTTCCTAGCCTATGTGGCCATTTGTAGTATGGCTTATGGATTTGTGGCAACCAGCCCCTCCCCCAATCCTGGCCCAGCCTTAGTTCCTTAGTTCTGAATATTGTCAGCCTTACCAGTGTCTTCCTCCTTGACTAGACTAGGATTCTGAAATTACCCAAAGAGGCACCACTTCATGGCTGTCTTTCTCGGTAAATGTTCAGTGTTTCTAGGAGGTGAGCCTCCATAGGAGGAAAAGTATATGACTAGAGAACATGAAAATCATTACAAATATAGTACCAATAGTTTCTGAAAGCTCTGTGGGGGCACTGTCTTTCCACATAGATGGCAGTTATCTCAAAGTTTGAGTTTAGAGTTTGAGGTGTAGTATCCTTCATGGGGATTTGATCCTTGGTATTGAAATAGACTTGTTGCAGAGATGTGTATTTATCCACAGCATTGGGGCTTTCCAGCTCTCACAGAACCTTCAGCATCCCCAGCTGCCGGTCTTGGCATCTTCGAAGTAAGGAGAGGTGAGAATCCTGTTGCATGGTCAAGTTTGGCTTTATTTCCTTCTGAGTATTTGGGCTTGGAGGGTAGGGGGTGGGGGTTGATGCAGATTGTATTTTTTTCCCCACGAATCCCCAAAGTCTAAACAAATTATATTTTTTTGTAGCTTCTTCTGATAAGGTAACATATGTTCAAAGTCTGTAGAAACTTACTTAAAGTTTTTAAAGTGGTAAGAGTTGGAGGTGGGAGATCCAGACTCTGAAATTCTGTCACAATTGCTTTATGGGCATCTCATGAGCACCTACTTTAGGTTCAGGATGGTTGAATAGAACCAGAATAGCCCATTATCCTGAGAAATACAC
Organism: Trachypithecus francoisi; assembly: GCF_009764315.1. Taxonomy (NCBI): domain Eukaryota; kingdom Metazoa; phylum Chordata; class Mammalia; order Primates; family Cercopithecidae; genus Trachypithecus; species Trachypithecus francoisi. Next base: position 80,108,708 of record NW_022681457.1, read on the forward strand.
GTCTTAAGAAAATAGGAAGAAACATCTTTGTTTGGCTTTAAACATTTATTTATTTATTTAAGAGACAGACTCTTGCTAGGTTGCCCATGCTGGGCTTAAACTCCTGGGTTCAAGTGATCCTCCTCCCCACAAGTAGCTGGAGCTGCAGGCATGTACCACTACGCCTGGCTCTCATTTGGCTTTTGCTAATGTATTTGACCAAGGCTTTTGGGATCTTGGTTTAATTTAGGTTGCATGTCACCTTTTGGTGGATGGTTAGTTCCAACCTGTCTGTTTTACAAGGATCAGGGACCAGCTAAAGAGGCATACTCTGGATGATTGATATCCAGGGACTTGAGCTTGTTTGTTCAATAGCTAAGGGCCAGGCACTGTGCTGGTTCCTGGGATTATAGTGGTGAACAAGAAAGCCACCTTCCCTGACAGCATAGAGCTTACAAATTAATGGGAGAGACTGATAGTAAAAAGGCAATTATGATATGATCTGAGAGTGCTATAGTAAGGGAAGTGTAGAGGCTTTGGGAATACTCAGAGGGGTCTCTGACCCAGACTTGTAGACTCAGGGAAGGCCTCTCAGAGGAAGTAAACCTCCTCACATAGAATTAAACAAACCCTCAAAGAACACTGAAAATTAAAAAAAAAAAAAAAAAAGAAAATTAGATGAAGACGTGAGGGACCAATTGTCAGAGCTTTGTTGAATATGAGAAAGTTCAGTGTGGCTGAAACAGAGTACTTAGTTGGCAGGGGACAGGAGAATATGGGGAGAGATGAAGCAGGAGGTAAGCAGAGGCCAGAGCCTTAGCCTTATAAACTCTTAGGATTAGGTCAGGGAGTAGAAAAAAGATTAGATTAGGGTTCTGCAAACTTTTTCTGTAAAGGATAAGATAGTAATTATTTAGGCTTTGGGTCTCTGTCACAACTTCTCAACTCTACTAAACTCTGCAGTTATGCATGAAAGTAGCCACAGACAGTATGAAAAGGAAGAGCATGGATGTATTCCTGTAAAACTTTATTTATAAAATAAATAAAGGTGGCAGCTAGATTTAGCCCATGGAACATAGTTTGCTGACCTCTGGATCAGATTTAAGAACAGTAAGAAGCCACTAAAAGTTTTAAGCAGTAGACTGACGTTACATTTGTGTTTTAGAAAGTTGGCAGGCTGGCGTGGTGGCTCACGCCTGTGATCCCAGCACTTTGGGAAGCTGAGGTGGGCAGATCATTTGAGGTCAGGAGTTCGAGACCAGCCTGGCCAGCATGTTGAAACCCTGTCTCTACTAAAAATACAAAAATTAGCTGGGTGTGGTGGTGCATGTCTATAATCCCAGCTATTTGGGAGGCTGAGGCGGGAGAATCGCTTGAACCCAGAAGGCAGAGGTTGCAGTGAGCTGAGATGGCACCACTACACTCCAGCCTGGGTGACAGAGCAAGACTATCTCCAAAAAAAAAAAAAAAATTGCTCTGATTTCGTTGTGAAAAATGGATTGAAGGGGACAGACAATACTGGAGGCAGAGAGACTAGTCAGGAGGCTGTGGAAAATTACGTGGGTAGCATTTTATTTTTCCCTTTTGTGGCATTATTTTGGCCCTTAAAAATTGAGTATATGGCTGGGCACGATGGCTCGTGCCTATAATCTCAGCACTTTGGGAGACCGAGGCTTGAGGCAGGAAATCGGGACCAACCTGGTCAACATACTGAGACCCAACTCTACAAAACAACCAAAAACAACAACAAAAACTGATCTATAAATATGCTTTTCTTATAAATAAAAATGAGTATAACTGAATCTGCGTATATGAGTATAACGGTTCTCTTTACTAACTTCCTACCCATCTACTAGAATGTATAGAATGTCTACCAAAGAATTTGTTAGAGATGCTGGCTCCTATTTTACACACTGGAAAAGATGTAGAAAGGGAAAGTTGGTATAAAATGAATTGAAAGAGCTGAGCACGGTGGCTCATGCCCATAATCCCAGCACTTTGGGAGGCCAAGGTAGGTGGATCACTTGAGGCCAGGAGTTTGAGACCAGCCTGGACAACATGGCAAAACCCCATTTCTACCAAAAATACAAAAATTAGCTGGGCGTGGTGGCATGTGCCGGTAATCCCAGCTACTTGGGAGGCTGAGGCATGAGAATCACTTGAACCTGGGAGGCGGAGGTTGCAGTGAGCTCAGATTGCGCCACCATACTCCAGCCTGGGCAACAGAGCAAGACTCTGTCTCAAAAAAAAAAAAAAAAGAAAAATGCTTTGGAAACTATATTTTAATGAAGTATGGAATAAGCGGAGCCCTGGAAAGGGTCTTGGTCTTAGGGTTCATAGCTTAATGTCAATTAATTTGCACTTCTTGAACTGTGCACAGAGAGTATGACCCATTTTCCTAAGCTTTCCAGGAAATTGTCCTCATTCTATATATGTCCTACTTGGTCTCGCCTTTCCTGGCTTGTAGAAGACTGATGACCTCTTCCAGACATTTTGGAGATGTCTCCTAGTTCAGGTATAAGTCAAGGAAAGGGACCAAATAAAGTATTGTATTTGGTGAGCGTCTGATGAATAGGTTAGAGCTGATTGTCCCTTGTCTGTGCTTTCCCTTACTTCCTACATTCCCTTTGTAGGAGGTCTTCATCCTACAAGCCCCAGTGTAGGTTTCTGGTAGCAGTGTTTACGTGACCTTGGGCAAGTGACTTACCTCTCTGAGCTTCACTTTGCTATCTGTAAAATGGAGATAATAAAACAATTGAGTTGGCTGAAGGATTTAATAATGTTTGTAAAACTCTTTGCACAGTGTCTTAATAACTTTTATCACTAATAAAATTTTATATAATTAATAAGTTTTTAAAAAGCAGCCAGTATTTGCCTTTTGACTTGGCTTTTGACTTCCTATTTTTTGTGTCCTCACATTTGTCATTGTGAACATACGATAAAAACATAGCCGCTCATGGTGGCAGCCAGCAGACAGGAGGAATTTACAACTAAAGCAAGGCACTGCTCTTGATAATGGAAAATTTTCAGACAATGGGTGTTCCATTCAGAATCCCAGAACTGGCCAGGTGCGGTGGCTCACACCTGTAATTCCAACACTTTGGGAGGTCAAGGTGGGTGGATCACCTGAGGTCAGGAGGTCAGGAGTTTGAGACCAGCTTGGCCAACATGGTGAAACCCCATCTCTACAAAAATACAAAAAATTAGCCAGGCATGGTTACACACACCTGTAGACCCAGCTATTCAGGAGACTGAGGCAGGAGAATTGCTTGAACCTGGGAGGTGGAGGTTGCAGTGAGCCGAGATCGAGCCACTGCACTCCAGCCTGGGTGACAGAGTGAGACTCAAGACAAAAAAAAAAAAACAACAAAAAGCAATCCCAGAACTTTTTTCAGTGTGGACCTTAGTCCCATCACCATCAGTAAAGCAGATCGAGTGAGCAGCTTCCCGATAGAAATTCACCAAAGTGTGACCAGCATTCCTCCCTGTCTGTCTGGGGTCATTTATTAGTGTTGCCACCCTGTGGCCTTACATCTTTGTAAAGTGCCTCTCAAATTTTTTAAAATTACTTTTCACCAGCACTCTGGGAAGTGGGTCAGGTGGTCAGCATTCTTGTCCTTGATACCATATGAAGAAACTGAGGCCCAGAAAGGTTAAATGAGTTGCCTGAGGTCCTGCTGTGAGGTACTGTCAAAGCTAGGGCAGATATGCCATCCAGATGAAAGTGTGTTAGTTTATTGCTATGATTTTGCTTTCCTTGAGTGAGAGGTGCATAGTCATTCCAGAACTGCAATCTGATGCATGCCTTGTCCAGATCTACTAGGCTTGATTTGGGTCCCACGTTATCCATTTGGTTCTGTTGAGTTTTAATTAGTGATTGTTAGAACCAGAACTGTTGGGAAGCAGATTCCCTTTGGGTCATTGTTTTTAGCCTTTCCTCTTTGGGGGCATTCCTTGAAGAGCCTTGGGTTACTAGGGATTGCTTTGATGTGTTCAAAATTGTGCCTTGTGCCCCACAGCTACAGGTAAAATCAAAAGGCGGATAATTTATGGGAGTGTCAGAGCTGGCCGCTGGCACCTCAGGAGGCCATTAGTATGCCTGTTCAGACCCTCTGTGTCCTTGCAATTGATTCCTCTTTGCATGAGCCTGATTTGGGAAGCTGTAGATCTGTGGGTAGTGATTGGATGTGACAGTCCAAACACCGGTCCCTAAATTAATCCTTTTAATGGTATTCCGGCACCAAGGCAATTCTCTCTCTCTCTCTCTCTCTTTCTCTCTCTTGCTCGTTCACTCTTTCTCCCACTCTCTCTCTCTTTCGCTCTTTTTAACTAGGGAGGACAGAATGGGGTGGGCTAGGAGGAGGGATAAAGAAAGGAAGAGAAGAAGCTTTGTTTGGTGCTTAGGCCCTGCTCTGTTCTAATTAGCATGTTCTAATTCCAGAGCAGTTGGCATCATGACTGTGGGCATATTAATTCATTTAGCAAACATTTACTCTTGCTTACTTTGTGCCTGGTCCTGTGCTGGGTGCTGGGAATACAGAAATGAATAAAATGTGGTCCTTACGCTTAGGGATCTAGCTCAGTGTTTCTCAGGCTTTAAAAACTGTGTTTAGACGTAACACAGTTTAGATTAAAACACACACACACACAAAACAAAACAATCTCATGCTCTTCTTTAATGCTATTTGAAATTTTAAAATACATTAGTCTGACAAGTCAAAGAGTTATGTCAAATACGCTTTTTTTTTTTTTTTTACATACACATGCACACATACACCTATACTGCTGTCTTCTATCCTTCTCCCTTAACTCCTTGAAAATTACTGGTAATAGAAGAAACATACCTAATATCTTACAACATAGTGAGATAAAAGTTATGAAGTAGGAATAAACTGTGCCACTGGATCATACTTGCGCAATTAGCTTTATGATGGAGTGTCAGAGAAAGCCACCAAAAGCGGGGAGATTTGAGCTGGATTTTGAAGAAGCAGTCATAATTTGTCTGGCAAAAAATGGAAGTGCATTCCAAAATAGGGAGTAGCGTTTGCCAAAGCACAGATTTGTAAAAGGAAACGTTACATTTGGGTACTTGAGTAAGAATTGATTATAACCCTGCCTCCTGCCAGTTTTCCACTCTGTAAGATGGAAAGATTTGTTCCTCTGGAATTTTGTTTGAGAAGAGGCTTCGAGTTCCTTGTGCTGCCGTTTTTTTAATTCTGCTTTTGTGCTCAGGCCTGTAATTTTTCTTTTTAAAATATATATATAAAAATAAAAACAAGTTAGGATGATTTGGATAGACTTAATTATTGCTTAAGGTTGAGTTACTTTTAGTTAAAGTTACACTTTGCCTCAAAAGAAAAACTGCAGTTGATATGCATTGTTGGCCCTCTGTTGGATGGGGGGAATCAGTCCTGTGGGGAAATGTGGGCCGTGGTAGAGAACAGGACCCCAAAGAGCTGAGCACTCCGATCCTTTAGTTTCCTCATGTGTAATATGAGAATACTGTTTCATTCTGCTTGATACTTGGGAGGATTAAATGAGATAAAATATGTAAATCATCAATACAATGCCTGGCTTGGAGTAGATTTTCAGAAAAGGGTGTTTCCCTTTTCTCTTTCTCATGTAGTAACAGCTCCCTTTTACTGAGCACTTGCTATTGTGCAAAGCACTTTTTGTACATTGTATGGTTAAACTGAAACCCAAAGACACAGGTATTTTTATTATAGCTATTATCACAAATAATTTATAGTAGAGTCAGGATTTGAACCTAGGTTTGTCTATTACCAGTGTTTTAACACTAGATTATGTGACTCCTTGCTTTTACACCAGTTCCCCATCTTGGGACCGGGAGTACAGGAAGTATTTAACAGTTCTGGGTACCTCTCTTCTGAGATCAGATGCTGTCTACAAGTGTGAGAGGTGCTTAAAAGGTTGATGCTACTATACCCTGTCCTCCATCCATCTCTAGTCCATTTATGGTGTGTTAGGAAGCAAGGCTTTGCCCCTTCTCATGTGTGATGGGGTTGCAACAGACTTGCAGGACTTTGCAAAAAGATGTCTTCCAGCTTTGGCCGCTGAAAGGAGTTTGCCCAAGCTACTGGGCATGGCTGATGGTTTAGCAAACAGCAGGCAAATCACAAACAATTGCCTCTTTTTATGTGTTTCTTGGAGCCTCTGAAACAGACCAGTTGAAGGGGAGAGCAAGCCTGCTGTGACCTGTGATGTTGCCATCAGAATTTGGTGTTCTTGAAGGCCTTTAGTCATTTTAGCTCTGCTGATAGTTTGGGATTATTAGCAGCTGCTTCTGAGTTGGGGGAGCTCTCCTTAGCCATGCCTTGGAGCAGAAGCAGCTGTAGCTACAGGCCAAGGCAGGGACTGGATGTAGAGAAGAGGAGACTGTTTTGTTGAGGTGAGGACCCAGTTTTAGAGTTCCTGCTTCCTTTCTGCTTTGGGACCACGTGGAGGTTCCAGGGCATGTCAAGCTCTGTTTTGTCTTCAACCTCTAGCCTTCAGCAAACTAGACAGAGTCCTCAGGCTCCTGGCATCTTCTGTGAGACTGCACAGCTTGGGAAATGACTAGTGAGGCCTTTTCTTTGTGTTGGAGCAGTAGCCTGAGATCCTGGCCTTGGAGTCGAGAGCCTAGGTTCTATTCTTACTATTTCTTGCAATGTGAACCTTGGGCAGTCCTTTTCTCTTTCTAATCTCATTTTTCCTGGCTGGTTGGATTGTGTTGCCTCTTAGGTTTTCTTTCACCTTTGACAGTTTGTTTTTTACACAGAGAGTGCTCTGGCAGTAAGGATATATTCATTAGATGGAAGATTATGACTTTTGAAGGCATGCAGTTTATTTGTATTTTTTCCCAGGCTGTTTTTAGCTGCTTGAGACAAAGCCTGTGACTAAGTGAGTTCCAGACAGGTGTTACTGTGTTTTTTATTGTTGTTTCTGTGACTCAGGTGCCTGAGCATTTGTGATACTGCAGGTCATATTGGGTTGGGGACTTACACCAGGACTGAGAACTGAGGAAGCTATGATTGTTGTATTCCTAGGTGCTTCCAGTCAGCTGGACTCAGAACCTGTTGCTGGTAACTTGGAGTTACTCAAATGTATCCCTGCCTCTTAGTCTGGCTTCTAATGGTATGAATTGAATCCAGGGATGGTATAAACATACACCCTCCCAGAAATCCCAAGTACACATGGCTGGGGAGGTGGGAGTGGGAGTAGACCACGTGTTTCACAATGGGCTCCTCTTGTTTTCCCATTCTGAGGACTCCCTTGGCCTGTGTGTGTGGATGTTAAAGGTCGACCCCCTCCGCTCACCCCTCCAGTAATGGAGGCTATAAAATGTCTATTTACCCAAGACACCAGAACGACTCCTCTGTGGTTCCTCTAATCTGGTGATTTGGTGCTTCTTTGGTCTCTCAGGTAAATACAGATTGAGTCTTTTTATAAAGGCATATTATTTCCCTCATTAAATGTGTGTTTTGGCACATGTGTTATTTACCTGATAGACAGTAATGGCTGCAGAGGAGCCATTGGTGTCTGTTGTGTAAATACTCTGCACAGAGACCATCCTCCAGGGGCTCTGGCGCAGGCCTGTTTCTCCAAATTGGGCTGGCCCTGTGGCAGTCCCATTTACCCCTCCCCTGTCCCCACTGGGGACCTGGGCCCTTCATATTGAGGAGAGAATCATTCATTTTCCTCCTTGCCATGGGCTACTTAATACCTTTAATTTGCTAGGAGAGGGAAAGGGATGTCTGAGAATAAATGTGTATAAATCTTAGTCTCTGATGGAAGATAGTTTGCGGAAATAGGCAGAATCATAAACTTTCTTTTGAGTTTTGGCCCTCAGTTAGATACTCAAAGTCCCAGTTGATTTTATAAGCTATAGACTTAGAGCCTGCAAATCTGTGACTAAAACATAAAGACATCAATAGGAAAAAGAAATCCCTAAGACACCAGAGGGTGCGAGGGCAGGTGGGATGCTGCTGCAGGGAGCAGGGGTGTTTCCTGAGAAGGCTCTATGGTAGCAGGAGTGCCAGTGAGGTGGGCATTGAGTGGGTGCTCTTCTAATGGAAAGTCGGCTGGATAGAGATACTCTGGGCTGAGAGATGCTTTGAGCCTCTCTGCCAGAGAGAACATGCAGCCTACCTTCTGTGGGCATTACAGGGAGATCTCTGCCTTCCAATACTGTCTGTGTGATATTTTTAATTTTAAAATTTTAACTACATTGCACATGGATTTAAAAAAAAAATTTAATTAATTTATTTATTGAGATAGAGTCTCTGTCACCCAGGCTGGAGTGTAGTGACATGATCTCAGCTTACTGCAAACTCTGCCTCCTGAGTTCAAGCGATTCTCCTGCCTCAGCCTCCTGAGTAGCTGGGTTACAGGTGTGTGCTACCATGCCTGGCTAATTTTTGTAATTTTAGGAGAGATGGGGTTTTGCCATGTTGCCCAGGCTGGTCTTGAACTCCTGACCTCAAGCGATCTGCCTGCCTTGGCCTCCCAGACTGCTGGGATTACAGGTGTGAGCCACCCCACCCCACCCAGCTGATTTTAAAAAGCAATTTTGAAAAATGGTTTGAAACAGCCCAAATTTACATAAAATTGTAAGTACAATAGAAGGAATTTTTTCCCTGAACCATTTGAGGGTTAAATTGCCGACCTAATACCCCATCATCCTGAATACTTGGTGTGCATTTCCTATAAACAAGGACATTTTCCTACCTAGTCACAATACAACCATCAAAATCAGGAAAGTAACATTGATACAAAACCTCTATATAATCCTCGGACCCCATTAAAGTTTTGCCAGTTGTCCTAGGAATGTTCTTTGCAGCAAAATGATCCAGTTCAGAATTGTGGGTTGTATTTGGTTATCAAGTCTCTTTAGTCTCCTTTAGACTTTCCTCAGTAAACGTTCCTTGGCATTCATGACCTTGATACTTTTGAAGATTACCGGCTGGTTATTGTTTAGATTGTCTCTCAATTAGGGTTTGTATGACATTTTCTCATGATTAGATTTAGGTTGTGTATCTTCAGGAATGTGTCAGAAATGATGCTTTGTTCTTTTCGTTACATGATTTTGATTTATCCCATTATTGATAATGTTCGCTTTGATCACTTGATTAAGGTGATGTCTGCCAGGCTTCTCCATCATAAAATTACTCCTCGTTGTAATTAATAAATATTTCGTGGGGAGATACTTTGAAACTATGTAAATATCTCACATCAAAGTTTAATTTTATTGATTTATATCTTTATGGACTCATGGTTTTCTATTCAGTGCATTATAATCCATTACTATCATTGTTTCTTGGCCAGTGGGTGGCTTCTGTATGCTTTTGGTATGTTCCCATCATTCTTTGGGTGTTTCCTTGCTTTGTGGTACAAGATGTTATGGGCTTATCTTGTTTTTCTCTTGCTGCATCCCTGGAATCAGCCATTTCTCTAAGGACCTCTGTTTCTTTTAGTGGAGAATGGTATTTAGAAGGCAACTGGGACTGGGTGCTGTGGCTCATGCCTGTAATCCCAGCACTTTGGGATGCCAAGGTGGGAAGAACACTTGAGCCCAGGAGTTTGAGACCAGCCTGGGCAACATAGTGAGACTCTCATCTCTACAAAAAAAAAAAAGTATTAGCTGGATGTGGTGGCATGTGCCTGTGGTTCAAGCTACTTGGGAGGCTGAGGTGGGAAGATTGCCTGAGCCTGGGAGTTCGAGGCTGCAATGAGCTGTGATTGTGCAACTGCACTGCAGCCTGGACAACAGAGCAAGACCCTGTCTTAAAAAAAAACTAGAAGGCAATGGAGTGCTAGGTGTGCTCATTGCCATTGTTACTGCTCCCTGGCTCTTCCTTAAACAGAAGTATATATGCATATGTATGTATATTTGTGTGTGTGTGTGTGTATCCATCTGTCTATCTGATATACATCTAATCAAAAACCATGAGTTCACATTCTTCCTGCCAATTCCAATCCAACACCACAGATTTTCTCCGTTTCCATATTTTAACTCCTTTCTGTAACAGTGAGAAACTTGGGTCCCATTATCCTTAATATATGCACTTTGATCAGTTCCTCTGTAGGTAGCTAATCTCCTATTACTGCCACTGCCCTTTACCCCTCATGAGTGCCTCTTTTACCCTGCCTATGTCACCCCACATCAGACTGCCAGCCGACATGGATGCTCTCCACACCCCCTTGGTTCTGACATGCTGTACCACACCTTCCCACCTCTGCAAGGATGTCTTCGTCACCCTGCCTGGGCTCTGACAGTGTCCCCCAGACCTCTCTGGCTCACCCTACTCCACCTGTTACAGATATCTGCCCTCTTCTGCTGCACCTAATGGCTTTAGGATTGAGTTTTGCAGGAAGGGAAGAGGAAGAGCTACCCTCTGTTTCTTGACTTGAACTGAACTTGGTTGTTAGAAGTAAGGGAAGTGTGGAATCCAGTAACTGCTGATATGTGGAGGCCTGACCTCCTAATGTCTACTCTCAAGACTTCTACAAGAGAAGCTTTTTTGTTTTGTTTTGTTTTTGAGTTGTGGTCTTGCTCTGTCACTCAGACTGGAGTGCAGTGGCGCCATCACAGCTCACTGCAGCCTCAACCTCCTGGGCTCAAGCGATCGTCCTACTTCAGCCTACCAAGTAGCTGGGACTACAGGCATTCACCACCCCACCTGGCTAATTTTTAATTTCTTTTCTGTAGAGATGGGGTCTCACTGTGTTTCCCAGGCTGATTTCAAACTCCTGGGCTCAAGCGATACTTCTGCCTCAGCCTCCCACAGTGCTGGGATTACAGGTGTCAGTCATTGTGCTTGGCCAAAAGAAGCTTTTTGATATAGATGAAATCAGGTGAAAAAGCAAGGCCTGCAGGCAGGAGAACCACTGGCCATCAGAATAGGGTATGTATAGTATGCTCTGTCAGAGGTCTAGAGCATTTTAGGGTTGCAGAAGACATCGATACTACTCTCTGAGGCTGCCTTATGAGTTAATTGGATTTGTGGGCCCAGAATCTGGGGGATCCAGGCTTGGCCAGGTAGGCATAGCCCAATAGGATAGTAGTAATAACATTAGGCTAATATATATTAAGCCCTTATATGCCAGACACTGCTCTTAGTGCTTTGCATGTGTTGTCTCATGGTATTCTCACTTAAGGAGTAGGTGCTATAGTTATTGCCATCTTACAGATGAGGAATTGAAGAACACAGCATGCCCAAGGTGCCATGGGTAGTAAGTGGTAAAGCCAGGATTCAAGCTTGGAAGCCCTCCTTGCTCATCATGCTTAATTGCTTATAGTGTTTGGTAGACAGGATCTGACTGACTGTACATACAATGCATATTCTATGCACATTGTAGAACATTAAGATTTTCGGAAGTCTTTACACTTTTTTATGGGGTTAGAGAAGAGTCTAAGTCCTTGAGGCACTTTGAATCCAAACTAGAATGGGTAATTTGAGCAGACTGGTGTCTCCTATCTCATCAAGGCTTCCAGTACTGTTCAGGAATAGGCGATGAGAAGATTCTGGCTTTCAAAGGGATATTGGCCCTCTTGCCTTTCCAGGAGACTCCATAGTGAAACTCAAGCTGGCGTTTGTCTACTGGGGCTAAGTTTTGGCTGTATTTTTGGTGAGGCTATAAAGCAGTGGTGAAAACAAGTGCTGTGCTTGTGCAGGATCCACGAAGAACTTAAAATATTTTTTGGTCTTAGCACCACTGAATCCCCCTGAAATCTCATTATAGGGATAGGGAAATCGAGGAGCTACACTAGCATATGTCCTAGTAAATATATAGGCAAGTTACTGTAGCTCATTCAGTGAGTCAGGAGAGAGATGGGAAGACAGCCATACTTGGCATTATCTGCTTCTGTTCAGGTAGTGACCTAATTGCCTTTGAGTATACGCTGTACTTCACAAGGTGCTATCCCCTCTACCCTGTGTGAAGGGAGCCAGGTGCCCACTTGCAGCCATCAGAGGCAAGCCTTTGGCTGTGTTGGAATGGGGCTTCAGAAAGCACAAACTATGGCCATTACTGTGTTGTACAGTGAGATTTCTTATTTGAGGATTAAAGTTGAGAGAAATTTGAATGTTGGGTATTAAAGGGAGAAAGACAACATTTCTGCTTTGTTCCTTCTTTCTTTTTAAGGAAGTTTGAGTTATTTGTGAGTAAAACTTAGGCTTTGATTTTTATATTTGGTTAGGCCTCTGAGGAGCAGGCATTCTGCAAATTTAAGGGGAAAACTTAAAGGAAAAGTGATTCCTTTTTTTTTTTTTTTGCACATGTAACTCAGAAAACTTTACTAGACTTTTAGCCATGCTCCTATTACTGCCACATCTGGGTTTTCTTTTTCTTCCCTATTTAAAAAGTCTCGCAGTCATTCAGGGCCTCTAGTAGAGACTGAGTCTAAGGCAGCAAATGAGAAGGCCTAAGGCTGTTGCCAGCTGTGCTCTCCAGGCACTGTTCATTCCCCCAGGGTGCCACTTACTAGTGTGGGGGCTGGGGGATCACCAAAATGTTGGGAGCAAACTCCCCTGTGATTCACTTTGTTTGCCTTCACCTTGGGAGAGGGGAGGAGGGTATGTGGAGACATCAAGATACAGACTGGAAAGCCAGGGGCACATGGCTCCTAGTGGAGCTGAGAAAAGAGCCTTGGACATTTTCTGCTGCTTGTCTGAGTCTACTTAGCTTCCAGGACTGATTTGTACATAACAGGGTCACCTCATGTTACTTTGGGCCCATAGCTTTAATGTTAACTGTTGCCACCTGAGAAGTGACTGCACAATTTTTCTCTTTTCTCTCTTTCGAACTTTAGAGCTCCATTTAAAGATGAAGGCCAGTGTTGCATGTTGTTTTGAGAATGATCTGGGAGACTCAGAGCTGTAATAATGCTGCAGGTGCTGCTATTAGGGTCTTGAACTTTAGTAACGAATACTATGATTTAGAAAAGGGGCCCAGAAACACTAGGGAGTGGCCCGTGTTGCGTGGATATTCCTGAAGACTAGATGGAACAGGGCCACAGTGGGAGGGAGTAACCCAGGCTCTCTGTTCTTTTTTTTTTTTTTTCTTTTTTTTCTTTTTTTTCTTTCTTTTTTTTTTTTAAACTTTCCTCCCCTAAGTTTTAGATGCTTCTGGATGTTCAATGCTAGCACCTTTACAGACTGGAGCAGCTCGATTTTCTTCGTATTTACTTTCAAGAGCAAGAAAAGTGCTGGGCTCCCACTTATTTTCTCCCTGTGGTGTTCCGGAGTTCTGCTCCATATCCACCAGAAAGCTGGCGGCCCACGGCTTTGGCGCATCCATGGCGGCAATGGTGTCCTTCCCTCCCCAGAGGTATCACTACTTTTTAGTGCTGGACTTTGAGGCCACGTGCGACAAGCCACAGATTCATCCTCAGGTAACTGTTCCATCATTGCTTTAGAAAAGGTGGGGTGGGCAAGGAGGGAGGGAGGATAGTTTTGCTTCCTGGGACCAAAAGGAGCTTTCTCATGCCTTCCTGTCTTTTAGCTCCTCATTTAGAGTTCCTGTCTAGGAAGCAGGACTTGTTTCAGGTATGCTAGTGTAAGGTAGACCTGAGAAGTCTCTGGAGAGAACTGGGTACATTGTTTCTCTCTGGTCTCAGCTTTTGGGAATCAACATACTTCCTTCTCTCCCGTCCTTCCATTCTCTGTTCTCTTCTTTCTTCCATTCTCCTGCTACTGCCACTTGTTCCTTTAAGGAGTACTATAGTAACTAGCCTCCAAGATGACTTCAGTGATCCTTAGACTCCTGCTATTCACACCCTTGGTAGTTTCCCTCTTGCACTGAATCAAAGATATTCCTGTAGAGCTAATAGAATACAGTGGAAGAGATAATGTATGACTTCTGAGGGTAAGTTATAAAAAGTATTGCAGTCCACTTTGCTCTTTTGGACCACTTGCTCTGGGGGAAGCCAGCTGTCATGCTGCCAGGACACTCAAGCAGCACTGTGGAGAGGCACATGTGTGTAGAAACTGAGGCTCTTAGCCAAAATCCAGTGCCCAACTTGCCAGTCATGAGAATGAGCTCTCTTAGAAGTGAATCTACCAGCCCCGGTCAGGCCTTCAGATGACTGCAGCCCCAGTGGACATGTGACCTCAACCTTAGGAGAGACTTTGAGCCAGACCAGCCAGCTGAGCCATTGTAAAATTCCTGACTCACAGGAACTGTGAGGGATAACAAATGATTATTGACGTTTTAAGCCCAAGTTTTGGGATGATTTGTTATGCAGCATTAGATAACCTGAGCAAGTACCATTGTTGGTCTGTTGGAAAGGACGATTTCTTTGCTTGCTTTTTTTCATTAGCCACCAGCTGTGTTCAAAGACCTTTTAGCTTTTAAGTTAATGCTACTAGGAGGCTTGGATTAGCTGCAGGTGATATTGAAGTATGTGGTGTTTGCTTTGAGGGAATGTTTGGGGGCTGATGTAGCAGTTCATTGTAGTGTTGGTGCATTGAATATGCCTGGCTCTAGGACTGTAACTCTTCTCTACAGGGTTAGGTTATAGACTGTGATTTGGGGGTGCATAGACATGTTGCTCTGGGAACAGCTTTCAGTCGTAAGGAGGAGGGAGAGAAGGGGACCTCAGCATTGGGCACTTGGAAGGTAGGGAGGAGTGTGGTCCATTCAAAGATAAACTGGGTTCATTTGTCATGGTTGGTTTTTTCAGGGAGGGATAGAATGGTAGATTATTTTACATAAAGCAGATACAACAGCCTCTTTAGTTTTCCCTTTCTCCTCTCCTCTTTTCTGTAGTCCCTTAATGCATTGGTCTGCCTTTGGGGCATTGGAATGAGGTCTACTGAGGGCTGGGAACACAGGAGCTGGATAAGGAGAATATCCTAAAGGAATGTCCTTTGGGTGAAAGGGAGTGCAGCTTGGGAGCTACTCAAGCCACACTTACTTTCTCTGCCTCTTGCTCCTGCCTGTACTGTAGAGTCTTCTTCCCTGCCTCCCCAAGCGATTGGAGTTTCTCTGGTGTGGTACGGGGGGCAGCTGGGTGGTACGTTGGGAATTTTGGTTTTGTAGATTCTTCCACATTGGGAATCAGAGATCCAAATCTTAATATGTCATATTATTTCTTCTACTTCAGTCACTGGGTAAGCCCTAGTGGGACATGAGACTAAAATCTAACACATCTCTGTCACATAGGATTCATCCTTCTTCTGATCCCTTATAATTGCTTGGCACCTCTGTTATGGCATTTACTGCTTTCTGGCATATGCTTATATATGTATATTTTCTTACCTTATCGGTTAGATTATAAGCTCAGATAATTATGTAGCTCTGTTTTCTTGTCCTGCAGAGGGTCCTGCCAATATTCCTGAAGGTGAAGCCTGAATCATGTCTCAGTTTGGTCTGTCAATGTCACCTTTCATCTCTCTTTCAAGGGCTTTATTTTTACTTATTTATTTATTTATCACAATGCTGAAGGCATCATGCAGTACAGATTTAAACAGCTTGTATCACCAACTTTCTTCCCAGGCTTAGGCACCAAGACCTTCCAGACCCAGGCTGAGTTAGGGCTTCACATTGTTTACCAGGATCTGGGCCTGATTAAAGATTATCTCCAGAATCAATGAACCCTGATGATGTGATTCCAAGGGCACTTAAGGAATTGGCTGCCCTGGTTCATTATTAGCAAAGCATTAGCTGTTGCTTTAGAGAACTCGGGAAGAAGCATTTGCTGTCTTGCTTATCTTTAAAAGGAGAATACGAATGATCTTGGAAATTATAGACCCGTTAGTTTACTGTGATTCCAGAGAAGATACTTGACCTGATCGTCAGATAATCAATCAGCAAACAGCTAGAAGAGCGTGGGGCACTGAGTAATAACTTACATGGGTTTGTGAAGAAGAGCAAATCCTGTCAGATCAATCTAACTTCTTGCTGTGACATAGTGATGGATTTGAGTGGATCTAGGGCAAGTGATAAATGTAATGCATCTTGACTTCATTAAACCTCTACAATGCTGTGATCAACAGTTGGGAAGGTGAGTTTGGGGCCAGACATCTGTGTTGGACTACCCATCAGACCACCTTCAGGAAAGACCACCTTCAGAAGAGGGACGGCAGGTTGAAACTTGTTAGTAGCAATTTAAAATCTCCCTTTTTTATGGGAGAGCTTTTTTAAGGTTTGCAGGTAGCAGGATCCTGATGGGATTCAGAGAAAGCCAAGAAGATGGATTGGAGAAGTTGTCAGTCCTAGATAGAATAGCATCCTTCCATTGAGGTCAACATAGGTCAGGTTCTTATTAGAGTCTCTGTGCTGTTTAGGTCTTCTGGTCAACAAGGGAAGTGGAGAAATTGGAAAAGCTCAGGAATTAGACCAAAAATCATTAGAGGCACAAAAATAGAACTTAGAAAATAAATTGAATATAGTTTTGGTGACTGATTTCTTGTCCAGACTGAATAAATTCATCATTTGAGGAGTAGTTATTCTAAGGAGTATGATAACAACTTGCTCTTGATTTTAATAGGGACAAAAAAGAAAGAAGTTTAAATGGAAGCAGGAAAGATTGAGATTTGGGATGAGAATGAACTGCCAGAAGAGACAGCAAAAGGACCAGAATAAGGTATACACCTTAGATCAGCCTTCCTTAGTGCTCTCTCAAAATGGCTGATGGCTCTCCATTTGACAGAGATTCTTTGATTCTTTTTTTTTTTTTTTGAGATGGAGTTTCGCTCTTGTTGTCCAGGCTAGAGTGCAGTGGCGCCATCTCGGCTTACCGCAGCCTCTGCCTCAAGCGATTCTCCTGCCTCAGCTTCCCGAGTAGCCGGGATTATAGGGATACGCCACCATGCCCGGCTAATTTTGTATTTTTAGTGGAGACGGGGTTTCTCCATGTTGGTCAGGCTGGTCTCGAACTCCCCACCTCAGGTGATCCACCCACCTTGGTCTCCCACAGTGCTGGGATTACAGGCGTGAGCCACCGCCCCCAGCCTGATTCTGTATGAGTAAGGTCTGCGTGCCTCCTGGGAGTAGGGCTGGGCTCATGAATGAGAACCATCCAGGCTCTTCTCCTGACCAGCTCCCTTTTCTATATATATATATATATTTTTTTGAGACAGAGTCTTGCTCCGTTGCCCAGGCTGGAGTGCAGTGGTGTGATCACAGCTCAGTGCAGCCTCCACCTTCAGCCTCAACCTCCTGGGCTCAAGCAATCCTCCCAGATATCTTAGCCTACCAAGTAGTTGGGACTATGGGTATGCCCCATCATGCCTGGCTAATTTTCTGTTAATTTTTTTTATAACGATGGGGTCTCACTATGTTGCCCAGGCTGGTTTCAAACTCTTAGATTCGAGTGATACTTCCACCTCGGCCTTCTAAAGTGCTGTGATTACAGGTGTGAGCCACCACAGCCGGTAGGAACTTTCAGTACTCAAGACTCTGCATAGTACACTTCTGTTTTTATGAGAATGTGTCACACCCCTTGAGTATATAGGAGGCAGAAACAGTTTTAGGCCATGGCCTGTTTGGAGGCTTAATGTGGGGCTCTTTTACCTATCTTTGATTTCCAGAAGTCCCTGAGTTAGCTGAGTCAGCTTATTGGGACTATCCTAAAGGAATGCCATTGTGAAAAACTAACAGGTGTAAGCCCTGTTGTAGTTGGGTGAGTAACAGTATTGGTTATAAACATGGTAAAACATGGTATTTTCCATTTGTCATCAGTTTTGCTGTTTACTTTTGTACTTTGTTCAGCTAGGTGAAACTGGAGTGTTTGGCTTGCCAGTCATAGGCTTTGGTGTTTTGGTTTTTGCACTCATTTTATTTGTGTTACATGTTTTGATTCAGATTAACATGATAGGTATTGGTTGAATAGGAGACTGTTTTTCATCTGAAAACATTTTTTTCACTTAAATGTTAATTTAGATGGTTTAAAATGTTTTAGAGGGTCTACATTTCAGGAATGCGGCTCCTTTCTTGTTTTAGGAATTGTTTCCTGACATAGAGGCAGATTTGTTTCTGGTTTAGGAGAATTGTGCCTCCTTTGTCCTCGCTAGCAGGAGTTCATGTTGCTCATTTTGGTGTGGATGTGCACCGAATGATGGTTGTTGTGACCCTGAGGCCCAGAGAGCAGCCTGAAAGCTTTGGTGGGATCTTTAATTGTGTATCTTTAACCTTGGGGCAAGTTCGCTCACCACCTCAGTGTTCAGAAGAGACCAAAGCAAATGTAAGTGAGGAAAATGAGGTATAGGCCACAGCACGTTGGGAGGAGGAGGTAACCTTAGCTGTCTGGATGACCAGGGAGGGAGGGTGCAGCCCAGCTCTCCCCATCCGAGAAGCTGCCATCCTGGCGGCTACCTGCTTTCCTCCCCAAGTGCTCTGGCCATCCGTCAGGCTCCTGGGTAGTCTTTTTGTCTCTGCTCTGCAGCAGCCCCACTGACTGTTTGCCTTCTCATCTGTATTCAAGTGCCCATACCTTTGGAGAAAAATGACCTTTGGGGTTGAGGTTTCTAATGTTTGGTCTTTGTCCACAGGGGCATTTTTTTCCCTTTTACGGAAACCTTGAAGAGAGTCCATCTGCATTTTGAGTTAGAACTATGAGTAAAGGAGTTTCTCGTTTCCAGAAAATTGTCCAGATGCTGTTATTTTTGAAGGGTAGGTGGGGAGGGTTGATGGTGACAGAGAGGGCTGATATAGAAGAGATGCGGAGGGTTTCAGTGTGACCTAGCGTTGCCACATCGTTACTAGTCTTTTGTGAAAGAGACATTTTGGAAAACTTTACAGGAAATTGGTTAAGATCCCTACAAAGCGAACTATATTGATTTCTTTCTCCTTCGTTCGAGGCTGAAAGGCAGAAATCCTCTTAACCCCACGTACTGCCTCCCCGCCCTGCCCCACACATTGCTCTTTGCTCCATGCTTAGCTTCTTTCCTTCTCTCTGTTCTTGGTTCCCGCCGTGACTAAGTGAACAGAAAAGCAATTCCCTGGAGAAAGAACCCACCTTCCCTTCCCATTTGCTTGTCCTGGTTGTAACTCCTCCAGTGGGGAGGGATGGGGCCCAGGTCTTTTTCCTGGAGAGCCTAATCCTTGGATCGCGGTCCTTCTGTCTGTGGCCCCAGTCAGCATGCACTTTTTTCTGTACAGACAGGCGAAGGCACTGACGCTATTCTTCTAAACTGGGAAATGAAATGCAAAACCGACGTTAATATAACATTATGGTTGAGATTAAATGCACCAAAATCAGGAAATTCAAAGTTATGCTTCCCACAGCAACTATAACTCAACCTCATCTGGCGTGTGTAGTATTTTGTGTTAGTATGGATGGTGTTATATGTTAAGACATTAAAGTTAACACCATAAGCAGAGCACAAAATGCTTGAGGGGGCTGAGTTATGACGACTGTGTGAGCCTTAAGTGTTCTTGCACAGGCTCCCGACTCCTGGAATAATTTTTCCCCTGCCCATCAGTGCAATTACTGCCTTTCTTTTTAGTTATATCTCTACTTTAACACATCTCTTCTTTCAGGGTCACTATAAATGAATTCCTCTATTGATGGCCAGTGATGGTGGGAATGGGACAGCCCGCTAGGCCCCTTTGTCTTTTTTGTCACTGCCTCCATAAATGTGGTACTTGCCCCTCCTCCTTCCAAAGCCGTCTTCCTCCACAGGCTGCTGTTTCCTGGTGGTCCCTCATAAGGATGGGCCTCTCCCTGGCTCCCACTGTGGCTCCTCACTAGTACTCCCGGAATGGGAACAAGCGTTTGCTGTGTCCGAGTCTTGGCCGTATTGCGACTTCACGAAGGGCCTGTCTGTATTTGGAGCAGACATAGCAATGTAGAAGTAAAATATACATCTCAGGGAATGGAGCACTGATGCATGGTGGCGCTGCCTTGTGTGTTTGGCATAGCAGAGGCAGGATCGAAGCGGTTTATTTGCTCTATTCAGACTGCTTCTCCACCTTCCCCAGGGCTTATACCTTTAAGCTGCCATGGTGTGTAGTAGGCTGTGGAGTTGCCTGGGGGTGGGGCCAGGAACTTTCCTTGGGGAACACTGAGTCACTGGTAACAAAATCACACATAATTTAGTGCAAATCAGGAAACATCCCCCCAGCCTCTTATTATCCTGGTGGCCTCCCCAGGGCTGAGACAGCTGTTGGAATGCAGATTTTTTAGACACTGGGCTAAGGTTGGTGGTGGGGAAGAGCTCTAAAGAATAGGGCCATTGATAAATGGTGAATGAAATCAGGGACTGTAAAATAACAGTGACACTGAGCTGCCTTTTAAAGTTTTTGTTGGACATGACAAAACCAGCTAAGTCAGCAAAGGACTGGGGAAGACCTCATTATAACCACCTTAGAGGCAATGAAAAGGCTTCCTTTTACTCTTTGGATAGTAACTTCAAGCTCTGTGTTAGATGCTGGGGGTATAAAGACAAGTAAGGAATGGTCCCTCCCCTCAAGGAGCTCATAGTCAAGGAGGGCAGACATTTGTGTGACAACCATTAGGCCGTATGAGAACCACCATGACATGGGTAAGTGCTGGGTACAGTGGGGCACAAAGGATGGGAATGATCAGCCCTGCTCACAGTGTGCGGGAGGGCTGCAGAGTTTTCATGTTATAAGAAATTCAGGAGACCAGAGAGGGCCAAGTGGGCCTGAGGCCATTCAGAACTATTATAGCAGGAAGAGAAGAAGGGGTTCACATAGTAAGCCAGAATGCAATGGCCTAAGTCTGGAAAAACTGACCTTGATTGCAGGCTTGTTTGTGAAAACTTTGCAAATGAGGTAGAAGGAGAATAAAGACTTGGAACCTGGCAAGTATTTCACTGTTCAGTTAGTTGGATTATATATGTCAGTTTTATGCTGTTTCTCACATTTGAGCTAGAAGGTCTTATTGGGATGCTATAAGTGAAAGTACAAAAACTAGAAGAGGCTTAAGAGCATTTTACCCAATAAAATGGGGGTAAAAGGCTGTGGGTGAAAGTGGATATGGTGTGAGCTAAGGCTCTGAGGTATTTTCAGGGAGACTAAGGCTCTGAGGCATTGTCAGGAGGCTGATACCTCAGCATAGCATTTGGGTGGGCTGCTGCGTCTCCGAAAGAGTCAGAGGCTGGGGAATGACATGACATGACGCCTCCCCTTCACCTTCCCCCTGCTTAAAAAAAAAAAAAAAAATACTGGGAATTTGGATCTGGATCTGCTAGGACCCACCTTCAATAGACCAGGGAGGTTTAGACCCTTCAAAAAGGTAAACATCTGACTGACTAACGTTGAGATTAGTGTGGAAGGAATGACTGATGAAGAGGCAGGAAGGTCTGGGTAACGTCGAGATTAGTGGGAGCAGAAGGGACTGGAGGGCATGGGGATGGAGGCTGAGCTTCCTCTGAGCATTGGCAACAGGTATAGCCATAGAAAGCAAGCCAGCAGGTGGGAAAGTGGGGGCAGTGGGGGAAGTAAAATCCAAGAGTGTTCAGGTTAAGTCCATAGGCTTCACTTCTCCCTACCTCCTTCCTGCCCTGCTTTTCCTCTCCCCTCTTGATTACATTTCTTTTGTAGACTGATCTCCATTGTTTGACATGAGGAAACTGATATCAGGAGACCCTTTCTCCATCTCTGTGTCTCATTGGGAAAAAGGATCTTGCATCATTTTGATTAAGATGCCATTGGGATGATTATTTTTTATCCTCTTATCCTGGGTGTTCACAATACTTAAAAAACCCCCACAGCCTTACATTTATGTGATGAGTTTTGAGCTCTAGCTGTGAAAATCGGGCCATAACCTGAAAGCCTGAAACAAGAGTGTACCCACATTGACACCAGCTCCCCCCCCAACAAAGGCTGGCAGGTCTGCAGCAGGAGGGTGAGCAGGCTGGCACAGGCAGAAAGGCGTTTGTATGTATTGATGCTGTTGCCATGGACAAAACCCTGTCAGGTGTTGGGAGAGTCAGAAAGGAGGTAAATCAGAAAGGAGAAATCTGGAGGGAGAGACAAACATCAGGGCAGCTTTTATTTGGATGTAGAGGTGCCTTGGGATAGGCTGCTGTTTTGGTCCTGTCCCTGCATGTAGTTGGCCAGTAAGGAGATCAGGAAGGTCAGTGGGCGGCAAAACAGATCTGATACACAAGTGGCTCTACTTCTGTTGTAGTGCTATAGTCACTATCTAGTCCTGGAAGGCCATTCCAGCCAAGGGCTAATCTAAGGGTTTGGTGCCGGCAGAGGCACTTATTTGGAGATGTCGATGTTGCTGAAAGTAAAGGAGTGTTCATACTCTACAATGGGGGTACAGTTGGGGAGCCTGAAAAGGAAATTTGAATGTGTTTCTGAGTGGAAAAGAAGAAACAGAAATAGATGTTGTAAACCAGAGTTCATGGGAATAGAAAGGAAGTTGTTCCAAGAGGTTAAAAATGTATGTTGGGAGACTGGTACAGATGCAGTACTTGAGAGAGATGCTAGTGGGTTGGACTAGGTTGTTGGTTGGTTGGCGATGGTGAAAATGGGGAGAAGTTACATGTTGTAACCCTTAGGTGTGCTGGGAAGGAAACAAGCTTGAGAACCATGTTCTTATGTAGCTCATAACTCTTTTGGATACTAGTGGGCTACTGAGGAGTCAGTGGTACTGAGGTTTCTTAAGGAGTGGCACATGGAATCTATAGTTGTTGTAAATGGGGTACTCTGAGTAGAAGATCCATATCAGGGAGAACATAACAGGCAGAGCTGTTATAGTTGAGTTCCTTAGCAGTAATGTGGGTAGTTATTCCTCTAGGACCTATTTGATGCATTGTTTGGCCATTGGTCTACAGGAGGTAGGTAGTGATAGGTAGGTAGATAGGATAATAACTGGCCAGAAAGCTTGGAATCTTGCTCTCTAAAAGTGTGACAAAACAGAGCCAAGATTTGAGATTGCATTGTCTGGAAATGCAGGAACTGTGTCTGCATTGTTCACAGCACTAGCAGCATTTTAAAGGCCAACTGATCAACTAAACGGGATTGGTAGTTGCAGATGGTGGGTAGGGCTGATGAATGAGATGAAACATGGCATTTTGATCAGGTCTGCTTTCACTGGAAAGGTAATGTGACTGGAGAAACAATGTCGGGGGCAGACCTGAAAGGAAATTCATGGTTTATGGTGTTGAATGTGGTGGCTGGTGAGGATAGCAAGGAGTCCCCAAGCAGGTGCCTTAGGATATACAGGAATTCTGTGATGCAGCTCCAAATTTGTGGTCAGGGTTGGAGAGGCCTTTCTCAGGACCAGAGGCAGTTAGATAGACCAGATAAGCTCCTGGCTTGTGTATGTAATGAGCGGTCTTCTCATAGGAGAGGTATCCAGTCCTGCTTTTTGGTTCATCTGGACAGAGGAAGGTTTTTTTTTTTTTTTTTTTTTTTTTTGAGGCGGAGTCTTGCTCTGTCACCCAGGCTGGAGTGCAGTGGCCGGATCTCAGCTCACTGCAAGCTCCGCCTCCCGGGTTTACACCATTCTCCTGCCTCAGCCTCCCGAGTAGCTGGGACTACAGACGCCCGCCACCTCGCCGGCTAGCTTTTTGTATTTTTTAGTAGAGACGGGGTTTCACCGTGTTAGCCAGGATGGTCTCGATCTCCTGACCTCGTGATCCGCCCGTCTCGGCCTCCCAAAGTGCTGGGATTACAGGCTTGAGCCACCGCGCCCGGCCAGGAAGGTTTTTTTCTGCAGGGCTGAGACAATAGTGTGCTGAGCACTCTGAGGGTAGCTGATGCCCTGGTCTTGACAGTATTCCGAAAGGAAGCAGGCACTGCCATGACAAGAAGACTTTTTGCTAGCTTCCTGACAGAGATGTGCCAGTCTACTCTATGAAGTTCTTGGATGTGACTGGCCTGTTTTTCTACCCTAGCTCTTGGCAGCAAGGTGGATGAAATGTTGGCAATAAGAGCTAGGGATGGTTAGCAGACTTAGAGGGCTTGACTCGGGTGCTTAAAGTGGGCCAAGTAAGGGTTTGCTCTGCGAGGGGAGCTGAGAGCCTTGGGCTCTGATTCTCACTTGGTCAGTACCTCAGCGATAAGGAGTTAGTCACATAGATGTTCTAGACTACACCTTTGCTGTTTAAATTGTGGTCTGAGAACCAGCAGCATCCTTATCACCTGGGAGCTTGTTAGAAATGCAGAATGTCAGGCAGGCCCTACTCCAGAGCTGAAATAGAATCTGCAGTCTGACACATTCTTCAGGTCATTTGAAGTCTGAGAAACACTGCTGTAGTCTGGCCCAGCGGTTCTCAAACTTCAAACTTCAGTAAGCATCAGAGTCACCTGGAGGGCAGTTAAAACCAAGGCTGCTGGCCCCATCCCCAGGGCTTCTGTTTCTGAAAGGCTAGGGTGGAGGCCAGAAATTTGCATTTCTAACAAGTTCTCAAGTGATGGGACTGTGATTTGACAACAATTGACCCTCTTAGCTTTCTCATCTGTAAAACTGCTTACAGAGATGTGGGATCATATGGGACAATGTGTGAGAAATGTGTTCACTGCATTGTGTGGGGGGTATCAGTCTGTGTGTTGCTTGCTTACTAGTCAGTGAATTTTAAAAAATCTATTGTCATGCCAGCACAACTGTTTACCTTCCTGGCTGCTGGCTGTCACTTGTGGGCAGAGAACAGGGAATCTATGAACCACCCCACGGGCATGCAGTATTCTGTGAAGAGATCAGCAGTCCCTGGGGCTATGGATGGGGATTACTGAGTAAGGCCTCCTGTAGCCCAGCCACCTTCCCTGGGCTCCTGGTCAAGTGGTCTGACCAGAACTCTCAGTCTGCCTGAGTGGGCCTGGTCCTGTCTTGATCACTTGTTACTCACCGCCATTTCTTCATCCCCCGCTAGTGTATCTTAAGGCAATATTTGGATTGGTTTGAAAAATGGTCTTTGTCTAACTAAGTCTCTAATTCATCTTGTGATCCTGAGCAAGACACATGCCTTTCCTTCACTTCGTTGGGTGACTGATCGAACAGGCTTTGGCTGCATGTGCCCAAGTCTCAGAATGTGGACTCTGGACCTTCAAAGTGAGGGGAGCTGAGGTAGACGCTGTTCTGATGAGAATCAGTAGAGCATAGTGTTTAAAATTGAAAGCATGGACTCTAAAACTGGACTGTCTGGATTTGAGTCTTTTTTTTTTTTTTTTTTTGAGACGGAGTCTCGCTGTCACCCAGGCTGGAGTGCAGTGGCCGGATCTCAGCTCACTACAAGCTCCTCCTCCTGGATTTACGCCATTCTCCTGCCTCAGCCTCCCGAGTAGCTGGGACTGCAGGCGCCGCCACCTCGCCCGGCTAGGTTTTTGTATTTTTTAGTAGAGACAGGGTTTCACCGTGTTAGCCAGGATGGTCTCGAGCTCCTGACCTCGTGATCCGCCCATCTCGGCCTCCCAAAGTGCTGGGATTACAGGCTTGAGCCACCGCGCCCGGCTGGATTTGAGTCTTGACTACCTACTGGTAGTATGACCTTGGGCAAGTTACTTGTACTCTTTTATGTCTCATTGCCTTATTGGCAAAGTGGGGTTAATAATAGCACCAATCTTACAGGACTGATAGAGGATAAACTGAGTTAAACATATTAAATGCTCAAAACAGTGTTCGATATGTAATGGCTTATAGGTATTAGCTCTTATTCGTAGAATTAGTACTAGTATTATTCTGATCCACAACCTCATTGTAAGCTGTTGGGATACAGCAGGTGACTGGGAGGCAGGCCCTGCTTCTCTGGGAAACACAGAGCGATTAGGCCCTCTTATCAACATAGTAATAGAGCCAGGGTACTATCCAGAGAGATTTTTTGGGCTTGGCACCCTTGCACTTCTAGGCCCTTCCTTAGTGATGCCTCCAGGGGACCTCTCTAGCACATAACCTGAGATTTGTTTAAATTAATTTCATGACAATTGTGTGTATACAGGTAGCTACAAAGAAATCATTTGGTTGTTGGTGCCCTGAAGGGTCGGCTTCCCAGAGGCCACTAATATCTGAAGTTATTTACAATTGAGTATGTAAAAATGTTTGAACTGTGGCTGTTTCTGAGTCATGTGCATACAGAGGTAGACGCAGGTGTGCACACCTCGGGTGAGGATGTGGTTTCTAAGACTTGATCTCCTTCATTTATTGGTATTGTGTTGTTTGAAAAATTCAGATTTCCATAAAGGTAAATTATAATTCACTCTGCGCCCATACCTTCCTCGAATAAAGAATAGCAGTGTCTATTTTCAGCCTCTTTTCTATATTTTAATTGCTTTGGGGTCTATGGAGATGGGGAGGGGGGACATGTAGGTGAAAAATCAGGCTTTTAAAGCTCCGATTTTTTACCCTTCCTTGTCCTGAAACTTCGAGCATCAGCTCTCATCTGTCAAAGTGTAAATCAGCAATTAAAACCCAAACAGCCAAATGCCAAAGATGACCCGAAGCACAAAGCAACTGACAAACAAGTCCGGACAAATCGACGGGTAATTTATAAGCTTTGCCCTAAAATCTAATTATTTGGCAATTCGAATTTGCAGCCAGCCAGGGCTTGGCAATAAATTTAACCCGCCATAAATTATTTAGGAGCAGACTGTGGTGTAAATCAAAACCACGAGTGTTTGTTTAAGAAATAAGCTCCTTGTGCATAAAATGTCTTTTTTTTTTCCAAGGGAGAAACTGTTATTGCAAACCGTACCCCGTTGCCCAGTGTAGCCCTCACTTCTCCCATCCAACTTCCCCTCTTCCCTGTGGCCAGGAGGCTCCTTGATCCTTGGAGAAAGGGCCCATCTTTGCATGCGACTTTTATCCAAAACTAAATCTTTGGGTAGAACCGACATGTTTGTCAGGGACTGCATTTTCTACCTTGTGTTATGTGTTGCTTTTAGATTTTATCAAACCTTTCCATGCAGGGACACACACTTTTTGGAATTTTCTTCCGAGGGTTGAAGGAATAGATTAGTTGTTATGAAGGAAAACCAGTTCCTTCTTCCTAGGTTGAGAGGGGGAAGCCATGAAAAATGATCTGCTCATTCTCTTATTTCAGATAGGACATAGAAACATCAGCTCAGGCAGAGGAGAATCTATGCCTAGGGAAAAAGGGCTAGAATGCTACTCTATTAAACCCTCTGGGCTGGGTGCAGTGGCTCTGGCCTGTAATCCCAGCACTTTGGGAGGCCAAGGTGGACAGATCTCTTGAGGCCAGGAGTTCGAGACCCACCTGGCCAACATGGCAAAACCCCGTCTTTAGTAAAAACACAAAAATTATCTGGGTGTGGTAATCCCAGCTACTTGGGAGGCTGAGGCATGAGAATCACTTGAACCTGGGGGGCGGAGGTTGCAGTGAGCCGAGATCGTGCCACCGTAGTCCAGCCTGAGTGACAGAGCGAGACCCTGTCTCAAAAACAAACAAATAAACAAAAACCAGAATTTATAAACCTTCTGTCCCATTTTTACGAATTCCAACAGTCTAACCTAAGTCCCTTCTACTTAAATCCTTTTGTTGTTGTTCTGTCTTCAAATGTATTTGTATTGCTGCAGACACTGTAGTTGAAGGGAGTTTGAATATCCCGAAAGCAACTTACACATTTATTTCTTGTAATCTACTGATTGTGGGTGTGAAATTTCATTTGAAATGCTGTTGCCATTGTGTCCTCTGTTTATGAAGGAAATCATTGGGGGTTCCTACCTGAGCAATTAGAGAGCAGCTAGGGGCTGGGCGCGGTGGGTCAAGCCTGTAACCCCAGCACTTTGGAAGGCTGAGGCAGGCGGATCATGAGGTCAGGAGTTTGAGACCAGCCTGGCCAATATGGTGAAACTCTGTCTCTACTAAAAATACAAAAATAGCCAGGCGTGGTGGCGGGTGCCTGTAATCCTAGCTACTCGGGAGGCTGAGGCAGGAGAATTGCTTGAACCTGGGAAGTGTAGGTTGCATTGAGCTGGAGATTGTGCCATTGCACTCCAGCCTGAGTGACAGAGTGAGACTCCGACTCAGAAAAAAAAAAAAAAAAAAGCAAGCTAGGTTTGAAATACCTGCTCCGACCCATTTTACAAGGTAGATGAATGCTTGTTTGGTGCTTCTTTTTTATTTCTGTCTTCTCTCCCCTCAACAATATTGAGGGAGACAGTAGGTACAATAGGTTTGGAACCTTGGATATTTGAAAAATCCCAATTCTGAGGCTTTTGTTCTTAGCTGTTAAGTTATGGCCAGTTTTCATCCACCATTGGCAGACAGCCCAGTGCTATAGGTAGTTTGTGAATGGTGTTTCAGTGTTAGCATTGAAAGTCTATGTTGGCCAGGCGCGGTGGCCCACGCTTGTAATCCCAGCACTTTGGGAGGCCAAGGCGGGTGGATCATGAGGTCAGGAAATTGAGACTATCCTGGCTAACATGGTGAAACCCCGTCTCTACTAAATATACAAAAAATTAGCTGGGTGTGGTGGCGGGCGCCTGTAGTCCCAGCTGCTCGGGAGGATGAGGCAGGAGAATGGTGTGAACCCAGGAGGCGGAGCTTGCAGTGAGCCAAGGTCGTGCCACTGCACTCTAGCCTGGGCGACAGAGCAAGACTCCATCTCAAAAAAAAAGAACAGTCCATGTTGCAGGAAACCCTTGGTCCTGATCAACAAGATGGTTGATTACCCTAGGTAAGACTGGGATTTGGTGGTTTGTAGTAGTTGAGGGAGGAAACCACTTAGAGATGAGAGTAGATCTAATAGAAAGTGCTTCGAACTGTTAAATGTCTGGGTTTGAATCCTGGCTGTACCACTGACCATCTTTGACATCTTAGGCAGATCATTTCCCGTCTCTGATTCTGCGGAGAGTTTTGTGTCTTCTGGTACAGCCAGGCCCTTGGCTTGTATCCTCCACTTAGCAGCCGTTTCATGTTTACCCAACAAAAGTTGAGAGAGTGAAGCCGGTGTGCCAGCATAGGAATTAGGTGCTAGAGATCACACTGAAGGCACATGGTTCCTGCCTTCCCTGTGCCATCTGTGTTACTGCAGCCATGGTGGAGTCTTCTCAGTAGCAAACCTCTAGAACTTTTCTGCCTGGATAGTCCACATTCATTGCTCTTAAAATTTGAGAGCAGACTCTGTTTCTAGGAGATAGTAGACTTGAGTTCTCTACAGGATAACCTTTTAGACTAAGAGAACCAGATCTTTCTTGACCCTTCAGATGTTGAAAGCTGCTAATCCTACTCAGTTTTTAAGTCTTGTTCTCATTTTCCCCTTTAGGAGTTCCAGCTCTGTCCCTCACAAGCAGCGTAAGTGTGAGCAAGTGAATTAACATCTTTGGGCCTTAGTTTATTTGTGAAATAGGGATGACTATGATTCCCACCTCATGAGTTAGGAGGATTAAATGAGATCATTCCTCTTAGCACAGTATCTGCCATGTAGTATACAATAAATGGAATAAAATGATTGCGTTTTCCACGTGTCTTGGAGAGCACTGGAGGCCAGCTCCTCTCCACCCATTGCCCAGACTTGAGCATCTCAGAGAAAGAAGCCACCTTTCATTGTATTCATGTCTGTGTCTACAGCCAGCGCCTGCCTGGTGAATAGTAGATGCTTAATAGTGTTGATTTATGACCTGAAGATGGTGATGGTGATGATGATGTAACCTCTCTCCTAGGATTAAGGAAGGTAAAATAAGAAAATGTATGTGAAACTACGCTTTTGTAAATGGAAAAACATAACACCGTGTATGTCCCTCCACTAAGGTATTTATCACGGTGTACTGTTCTTTATTTGTTTGCCTGTCTTTTCTACTCATAGTCCATGCACTTCTCCAAAGTGGAGACTGCATCTTACCTCTAGTCCTGCTCCAGCCCCTGTCTGATAGCCTACACAAAGTGGGCACTCAGGTAGTTTAATTAAATGCAAATGGCATACAAAGGCAAAGAACTGTGAAGCTCTTATTAGGATAGGGAAAGAGGGCTGGTAAATACGACTGGTCCTTCCTTCCTTCCTGGTGCTACTTTTACACAAAACTGTTTCTGAAATAAACCTTCCTAGGGGAGTGATGAAATTGGCTGAGAGAAAAGGTGAGGGTCAGGAATAACAGTTTCATTATCTGAGCAACTGGACATAGTGGCTGGCACTTGGGCACATTGTCACAAATCTTTGTGTTGGGATTAATGCCACTAACTTGTAGCATTGGGGTTCCGTCTCTGATCATTATCAGCTAAAAATCGTCAAAATGTTTGTCATGCTCCAGGTGCCCTGGCTGCAGAGTTGTGCCAACTTGATGCAGATTGGGGCACCTCTCCCACTACTGGGCTGTTTGGGCCAGTATTTTAAGGTTCAGGAAAGTATGGAAGTACTGGCTGGGCAACATGGGAAGGTAAGAAGTGCCTCAGTGAGGTCCTTGCTGCTGTAACTTCTCAGAGGGTCTTTTCTCAGAAGCTTCCCTTTTGCATCCTCAGTGGCTCAAGTGAATATGCCAGTGTGCAGGCTCATTGTTACAACAGCTCCTCATGTTGTGGAGAAAGGGCCCCTGCAAAGTCACGTTTTGAGACTGGCCCTTGAAATCGCCTCTTCTTGGTCTTGGGAAGAAGGCTTGGCTGATGAGCTAGCATTATCAGAGATATGTTTATAATAGGCTAAATTTGATGTGTCCTGGGCCTTGGGTCTAGGCACCCTGGGAATTTCAGGGACCTACCCTCTTCCTTTTTTTTTTTTTTTTTTTTTTCATGGATGCGAGTCTGGCTTGTTCTTCCTCTCTGGGAGCATGGCACTGAGTCTCAGCACTTAGTTGGCCCCATTTCCCTCTGGGTGAGGAAGCGAACATCAGGAAAGTCTGAATATTGAGCTGCAGTATTTGCTGTTATTTGCTGCAATGGGGAAACCCAAAGGCCAAGTTTCCAGAGAGTCTGCTGGGGATGCTGACTTGGTGCTGGTCAGAGTGGAAGCTGAAACATGTAGTATTTTATAATAAATACTAATGAAATCCTAGATCTATAATAGCATTTCGGATATCTAAAACAAACCATGTGCTTGTAAAAAAGTGGAAAGAGATCAACTTTAAGCCATAAATTCTTGGTAATAGAGGGTTTTTTTCTATTTATGTTTGATAGATATTTTTATTTCCAGAGGAATGTCAACTCCTAATTTCATAATGTATCATGGGCTTAAGAAAATTGAATTTAATAAAAAGCCAAAGATGAATGGCATCCTTAAAGGTCCCAACACTTGTCTTTATTAGCAGGACAAACTGTAGGTCTCCAAACACTGCTGCTCTCCAAATGAAAGTTTAAATGAAAAGTACAGTTGTGTCACAGGTTAAATTTCATTGTGGGCCCAGCTAACATTGTTAGTGAGGAGCTGGCTGTATTTGTTTCCTTAGACACCAGGGCAGCCAAACTCACCAGGCTATAGAGCTCTTTCTGTTGAGGAAGTGTTTCTTCTACTTAGGGGGAGAGGAAGGGCACATCAGAAAAATCAGGAGTCAGATGAGCCTGACTCATGGGCCACACCTCAGAGTTGGCTCTTGGAAATCCTGGTTACCTGATTTTTTGCAGGGGGACCAATGTGTATTTTTTTTGGTGTGTGTTCAATTTTGTTCTTCAGTTCCAAACCCCCGTTTACTCTGTATGTAATGCTTCATGGGGAACAGAAGGTCCAGGGAATTGGGAAATGAGTGTTCCCCTCTCTTCACCTTGAGAGGGGAGGTATCACCTGGTCTAAGCAGCAGCCTGGGCCTCCCTTCTCTCCCCTCTGCCTCAGCCTTGCAGCCGTTTTGCCCTTTCTGTCTCTGGGAGTAAGATCCTGTCAGCTTCCCCATCTTTGGAGATCAGCCCACCGAGACAAGGCAACCAGAATCTTTGAATCTCTCTAGCATGAAATCTGGCTGACTTGATTTGGTTTTCGGTCCTGCTGTTATGTGTTGGATTGAAATAGATGCTTTAAAAACAAGCCCAATATTAGTGGGTAGGTTTTGCGGGGAGAATACCTGACTTTCCTGGGACATCAAGGAGATTGACCATTTCTCCTTGTGTTTTCCCAGCCATTCATTTCCTAAGTGCAGTCAGGTGTCATCTGTTTCGTGTTGCTTCTCCAGGCTGTCTCTGGAGAGAATCAGTTTACCTCGATTTTAATGATACTGGAAAGGTCTTCTCCAGAATGAAGGGCCCGGGGAAGGGGCGCTGCCGGAGCTATGGAGGCCGCTGAATGGGCAGAGCCCCCTTTCTTTCTCTCTGCAGTGGAGGCCCTTTCCACATGCTAATTTTTCTCAGAGAATTTTGCTTTTATATATTTATTTTTTTATTATTTCCTATTGTCTCTTCCAGATGTTTTCAGGGCAGTTTTTTTTTTGGTGTGTGTTGTAAACTAATTCCATTCATGTTTTAAAAATTTATGAAAGCGCTAATAAAAATGTCAAAGTGGTAAAAATGTTAGCTTTTCCTCTGCTTTGATTAAATTTTGCAAACTGTTTTTGAATATTAAAAAGCAATAATTTTTTTTATTCTCTCTCCTTGCTTTCCCTCTTCTCGCTGGTACGCATGTGCTCTCTCCTGCCCTCTCCCTCCTCTGGTGCGTTCCTCCCTTCCCAGGAGCGATGTATGAGGCGTGCTGCACAGCCAGCGTTCTGCAAGCCTGTTTGCACACCAGGACCTTGGTGCTGTGCATCTCTATTAAATAGCGGAGACAAATTAATCTTAGAGACTCCAAACAAATTGTCACTCCTCCTCCTTCTCTTCCATTATGTTTCAGTGGACTGGGAAGGGCTGGCTAAGCAATTGGGCTGGCGGTGTAGGGGGAGTGTGTACTGCCTGAAAGAAAGGTGGGAGGTGCTAGCTCCTGTTACTGTTACTCACTTTTCTCCTCCTCTTTGGGATCCCCTTTGGCTTTTTTGTCTTTTTAAAAAATTAAGAACTAATGAAGAAACTTACCAGCTTGGTTCAAACTTCATACAAGGAAATCTACGCATTGGTCTGATGGCTGGTTGTCTGTATGGCAGGAGATCAGACCCATTTCAGGACAGGGACCTGGGCAAGAGAAAGAAGGGAGTATTCTTAGGGGCTCGAGTTAGCAAACCTCTGCTAGAGAACCAGTTGGAGAAACTGGGGCAGATGGCACCACTGTCTTCCTTCCCATTTCCAGAAACAATGGGGTTGAGGGCTGTGTCCAGTCCCTGGAACTTATGAGGATATTGGCAGTGGGAGGGTTAGGATTGTAACTGCTGGTGCCGTCTCACTCAATCTTGGGTTTGGCCTGGCAGGAGCTAATGAACCCAAAACACTCATTTTTTGTTGACTTGGAGCTACTGTTGGAAACGGTCGATTACAATAACTTATTTTTCCTTTTCTGTATCTTTGGCACTCCAGGAAATCATCGAGTTCCCCATCCTGAAGCTAAATGGCCGGACCATGGAGATTGAGTCTACCTTTCACATGTATGTCCAGCCTGTAGTCCATCCACAGCTTACCCCATTCTGTACAGAGGTAAGAGCCCTAGAAGTGGGCAGCAAGGGCTGCTGGGAGGGGAATTTTGGAATCCTTGGTGCTCTATATAGGCCACTTAGAGAAAGCATAGGGATTATCAGTGCTTAAGGCAAGTGCACACTGGACCTAGCAGTTAGGTTTTATAAAGTCTGACGCTCCACGCAGGTCACTGTTGTTACTGGGGACCGAGGGAGAGCAGTGGCTTAGTCTGCCCCTGCTTCCCCAGCATCCCTTCCTGGTGACCGGCACTTGGAGACCAGGAGCAGAATGACACTTCTGGGGTTCAAGTTCTTTCCAGTTCAGTTTCCCTTAGGGCCCCTGGGCAAGAGGTAAAGATTTCAGCCACTTGGAAGGCAGGGTTATGTTCAGGCCTTCTTAGCTTTCTGGCATTGTTGCTCTGTCCTCCTATAAAGTGGCCCTGCGTGAAGCATAGGTTGTTTGTCGGAGGTACATTCTGTCACCGAGGGAAGAGAAGAGTGGTCTGAGTGAAGCATGAGGCCTGACTGGCCAAGGCTGAAATCTCCTTATCCTAGGCGGGTACTGTACTTGGCCTCCTTGTCAACAGGTAGGTATTGATCCCATTTTACAGGTTGTGAAACTGGGCCTGAGATTTTGATGCTTGCTGTAGGCTCAAAAGAGCCATTGGCAGAGGGGAGGAGCCCCTGCAAGTTCTAACTCCCAGAACTGTGTGAAGCCTTCTGTGGCTACTTTTCCCTGTGACATGTCATGTAATGCACTCAGTGGTGGCCAACAGGCTGTGGTGCAATCGGGTTAAGAATGTGTGGTAGCAGGGATGATGAGAATCTTTCAAGAGTCTGGGGCTGAGGTACATTAGAGACTTGGTGCCTTCATTTAGACACCTATCCGCTACATGTGAATCAAATAGGTGGAAAGGGGTTCTTGAGTTATCCCAAAAAACCTCCTTGGTGAGAAAGCTGGAAACAAGCCTGTCTGACCCTGGTAGGCCCTGAGGCTGACTTAGCCCAGATATGAGGCCTTGAAATTGCTCTGAATTCGATGCCAGTGTTTGCCATCTGACCCAGGTGGGGCTTTTGCTGCAGGCATCCATCTGCCAAGGTGCCTAGCCTCTTAAGCCTTTTGTTACTCCAACTAATGATGTTGCGTTCTGGTTCTCTCCTTCCTCTACTGGGTTTTCCCCGTTCCCCGGATTTACCTATACCACCAGGGGGCGCTAATCTGACTTTTCTGCCCCATTTGAAAAATCACCATTTTAATGATGATGAAAATCCCGTTGCTTATGGGAAGGGAAGGAAAGACTTCCTTTAAGCCAGCCAGTTCCCTGATCCCTCCACTGGCCTGAAAGGCTAATGTCCTCTTGTCCTTACATAGATAAGCAGGCCCAAATTTTGGCAAGTTTGCTACCTGTTTAGGAATGGAACAGAATTCTGCTGGAGCTGGACCCTGGGCAGGAGTGGATGCTTGAGAGTATAGGAAGAAGAGGGACTTCTTTTAGAGTGAGGCTGCTGCTGCTACTTTTTGTGGGGATGGGAGGAGGGATTGTGAGGCTATGATGAACAGTTTCTTCTTTCTAGAAAGCTTCACCCAAGGATGCACGTACGTAATTTGGAGGGGAGTAGGAGTGGTGGTTGGGATCCTTATTATGAAGCCTGTTCTAAAAGTGAAAATGTGGTTGTTCTGTAGGCATCGGGTCTGCCATTTTGTCTCAGGTTTCCAGAGCTCAAAACTCGCCATGATCTTGTCCATCCTTTTTTGACCAGCCTCATATCTCTCTGCTTTGTCTCCCACCTAGCTCCCCTCACCCAGAGGTTGCCCTCTTACAGTCTGTCTTTTCACA
Organism: Trachypithecus francoisi; assembly: GCF_009764315.1. Classification (NCBI taxonomy): domain Eukaryota; kingdom Metazoa; phylum Chordata; class Mammalia; order Primates; family Cercopithecidae; genus Trachypithecus; species Trachypithecus francoisi. Next base: position 80,143,856 of record NW_022681457.1, read on the forward strand.
TGATGGTCCTTCTGCCTGCACAGAGTTCCCACTCTCCCCGCCAACTCCTGCTTGACCTCCAGGACTCTGCTTAGGGTCACCTTCCCTGATCCTCAGATTGAGTTGTGCTTATTCCAACATAGAACTGATCGGATACTTTATACTATAATTATTTATCTGTCTCTTCACTAGACTATAAGTTCTTTGAGGGAAGAAACTAGACCTGATCCGTCTCCATACCGTCATTAGGGTCTGCTACCAAGTAGACACTTGATAGGTGTCCCTTGAATGAATATTGTCAAGGAGTTATTTTCTGTCTCTCCCAAAAACAACTGTACTGCTAACTTGTTATTTTGAGTAAGTGAAGTCTTATTTGGAAAACCTCAGATCATACAAATTTTGCCCTGTCTCCATACCAGATGGAATTGTATCTCCAAGAGGCATAGACACAGGATGGGGGCTGTCATTCTGAGACCTCATCCAGTCTGGCAGTTGGTGCCTTTTGGGGGAGGGATGCAGGTCATTCCAACCAGAGGAAATCTCTCATTAGTAAGTGTGAGGAACAACCCCAAACCTCCAGATTATACTTAAGTAGTTCCTCTGGCAGGATTTTCTCTCTTGTGCACAAGAAGTTCTTAACCCCAGCATGTGTGTGTGTGTGTGTGTGTGTGTGTGTGTGCATGCGCACACGCACATGCATAGGACACATGCACACACATGGGCACATGCTTGTGTGCGGAGAGAAGCAGGCTCAGTGCTGGACAGTAGGAAGAAGGATTCCACTTTGAACAAGTCTCTAGCACACACAGAGAGACTCTTACTTTTATTGCTTTATATTAGGAATGTGTTAGTACCCTTCTTGAGGTCCCTTCTTAGTTTCAGTTGAGAGTCGGCCTGGAGACATAGTTCTGACAGAGATAGGATGGGATGTGTTTCATTCCTTCCCGAGCCCTTTCCCTGTGACCTCTGGAATCTGCTCCAGCTCATCAAGTCTCTGTCTCTAGCAGCTCGGCTGCTGCACAGTCCCTAACCATGTCTTCTTTTTGTTGTTGTTATCATGAAAAAAACTAGAGAAATACTCATTTTGCTAAATGCCAGTAAAGGGCTTTGTCTTGCACCTGTACTTATAAAGGGTGAGATTTATTGGTCTCTTTGTCTGAGGAGAAAGAGTGGGTCTGATTATCAGATTGCACACCAGAGACAAGTGCTTATGTAATCAACAAACTGTCTTGGTGTCAGAATACGATTGTGTTGGAGATAAACTGTGAAAGGAGAAAGTGCTGGATGCTGACATGCTATTGGCACTGAGTTTCCTGGGCTGCTTCTTGTAGTTGCTAGTGTTTATGATGAAGCCAGCTTATTCCTGGACAAAGCCCTTGTGAGGGTAGGGGATCTCAGTAACCAGCCATGTTATCAGTCAGGGTCAAAAGCCCCTTGCCTTGTGCTTTCTGAGTCTGGAGAAGTGGGAGTTAATCTGTAATCCCTCAGTGAAAGGAGCCACAGAGCACACATTAATTCTTCCTCTCACCTCTCCTGCTTTAAGTGGCTAAGGTCTCTGAGCTCTGTTTAGCCTGTGAATCCTGGTTCTCAGCTTAATAATACTTGGCTTTGCTCTAGTACCTTCCGTTGTGAGGAGTGAAAGCTTTTTACAAACATGTATTAACCCAAATGGGACTGGGCTTAAACTGTGACATGAAGGATTTAAGTTAGGACTAAGACAGAACTTCCCAGTATTTGACAGAATTGTCTCGTTACTTCATAGCATCCTGTATAAGCCTTACAGGTGTCTTATCAGGTAGAGGAACTAATTTTTACTAAAAAAAAAAAAAAAGAGATGGGGCCTCTCTATGTTGCCTAGGCTGGTCTCAAATTCATGGGCTCAAGCAGTCCTCCTGCCTTAGCCTCCCAAAGGGCTGGGAAGCCCGCCGAGCCACCACGCCCAGCCCAGAACTAACTTTAATTTCATCCCTTCTTTGTCCAGTGCCTTGGCAGAGCTGATACGGGGTGGTCCATCCTTGGAGGGATTAATACAGGGGCCTGAGGCCTTCCCTGAGAAGGCTTTGTCTAGCTGAGCCAACTGCTCAACCCCTGTGTCTCTGGGGGCTAAATGCAAATCCTTGAGGAACTCAGCTGTGAGCCGTGCTTTTCTGGGCCACAAATGAAAATGGCTGTTGTCTGGGAAGCATAGCGAGAGAAGGAGCTTACCTCACTAGGCTCCCAGGCTGATGATTCTAGGATCACTGAGCACTGGAATGGAGTTTGTGAAAGCCTCAGGATGCTGGAGCTCCATTTCCCCAGCTCCTGGTGGGAGAGTTGGGCTTAGTCTGCAGTGAGGCATCCTGCAGCAGAACCCCGGAGCAGCACTCTGGTTTTCCATTTTGGTGTAGTGATTTTCTTTTCTTTTTTTCCTTTTTTTTTTTTGAGATAGAGTCTCGCTCTGTCGCCCAGGCTGGAGTGCGGTGGCTGGATCTCGGCTCACTGCAAGCTCCGCCTCCCGGGTTTATGCCATTCTCCTGCCTCAGCCTCCCGAGTAGCTGGGACTAAAGGCACCTGCCACCTCGCCCAGCTAGTTTTTTTGTATTTTTTAGTAGAGACAGGGTTTCACCGTGTTAGCCAGCATGGTCTCGATCTCCTGACCTCGTGATCCGCCCGCCTCGGCCTCCCAAAGTGCTGGGATTACAGGCTTGAGCCACCGCGCCCGGCGGTGTAGTGATTTTCTTGCCCCACATCAGTGATTTTTCTGGGGCCCAGGGCAGGGGCTTATGGGGTACACAGGTGCTGACCTAAGCCTTATCTCCAGGGAGGGAGGGCTCTTGGCAAGGGTGCATTGCTTTCCTGTGTGAGTGAGACTTTCTTGAAGCCCTTGGCATTCAGCTCATTTGAGAGACTCGGTGGGAGCCAAGAGAAGAAGTGGACCTTACCTTGCCCCCTGAAACTCAGACCAGACACAAGACTAACATTTGGACCCTGGAGCTTCCTAAGAAATGAGAGTGACTATGGTCCTCCTTTTCCAAGATGTTCCTGATCTTGAGCCTCAGCTCTAGGCTTGAAGGTGTGTCTAAGCCCTAGGCTTAACAGGAGAGAAGCTGGACCAGAACGGGCAGCGGTGGGCCTGTGGGTGTCTGTCACTAATCTGGGGTTGGTAATAAGCCTCCTCCTGACTCTCTTTGGCCCCTTCATGACTGAGGCAAAACAGGGTATCTGCTTACTCAGTTTGTGGCTCTGGAAGGTGTACAGGCTCTGGGTACTAGTTGGGGCTGGGCATAGGAGGGGCTGCGGAGAATGCGTATTCCATGAGGGCAGAGTTTTTACATTTTTCTTCACTGCCGGATTCCTAGTTCCTGTAATATGGCCCAGCCCGCAGCAGACTTTTTTTTTTTTTTTTTTTTTTTTTTTTGAGACAGAGTCTCGCTCTGTCACCCAGGCTGGAGTGCAGTGGCCAGATCTCAGCTCACTGCAAGCTCTGCCTCCCGGGTTCACGCCATTCTCCTGCCTCAGCCTCCCGAGTAGCTGGGACTACAGGCGCCGCCACCTCGCCTGGCTAGTTTTTTGTATTTTTAGTAGAGACGGGGTTTCACCGTGTTAGCCAGGATGGTCTCAATCTCCTGACCTCGTGATCCACCCGTCTCGGCCTCCCAAAGTGCTGGGATTACAGGCTTGAGCCACCGCGCCCGGCCTAGCAGACTTTCTATGAATAGTTATTGACTAAATAAAAGGAGGAGTCCTTTGTACTCCAAGATGATTGAAGCTGCTGACCTAGGGCACTTCCCCACCCCCAGCCCCCCGGCCCTTAGTGGACCATCTTGTCTTCTCTTTGACTCAGGCCCTCCCTCTGCTGGGCAGTTCTTTGGTCTTCCAAGCAAGGAAAGGGTGTGGAGGTGCCAGCCGGGTGGGCATGCTGTGGGTTAAAGCTTTGCGAAGCAACAGTGTAGTTAATCTTTCTAATTTATTTTCCTTTTAGACCATGGGAAGTCTGTAGGCAGCAGCTGTTACCCAATTAAAATACAGATTAATATAAAAACAGTTTCTGGAATATAAAATAGAGTGGCTGTGTCCTTACACTTCCTTAAAATACCACCTAATAATGACTTGATGAACTACAGAAACCCACCTAGAGGAGCTCAGCGTTTTTAAAATGAAAATTTCTCCCTAAAAGGTGTATATTACCATTCCATGTAAGTCACCATGAGAAAATAACCTTCCCACTTAGAGCCAGCGACTTCTGTGCGTTGAGTATTTGGTATTCATTAAGTATAATTATAGTTTAATTGGAGTTTAATCTCCCCCCCAACACACTTTAAAAAAAAGAAGTTTCCAAGCAAGTCTGAGATACTGCTCTTTCTGAAAGTAGCCAGGGACATGCCGGGGGTGGTGATTTCCAGTTGGTGTCCAGGACATGGGGGCCTTATGCCCTCAGATCCTTGTAGGCAGTCTATCCTCAGTCTGTGCCTGAGGGATATTTTTACTTTAAACAAACCACAACAAAGCAAAACAACAAGCTTGTTTGAACCCAGGCATGACCTAGGTGGAGCATAGGCCTGAGTCAGAAATTCTCTAGGTCATAGTCTGAACATTAGGCCTTTTTGTCTTAGTTTCCCCATCAGTTAAAGGTGACTCTGTCTCTTGCTTGGCTAGTTCATATCGATGACCCACGTATGCAGGGTGAAGGATAGGAGCCTGTGGGACTTCATAGATGTTAGGGAAGGTGTTAGGGAGAGTGTGGCAGGGGGCAGTGCTGGATATCGAGGCTCAGAGAAGGGGTGGACTTGAAGCCAAGTGTGCCTGTCCTGTATGAGAACTCTCCAAGTTTTACAGGAACTTCTGTGAAGCTAGGAGCTGAATTTACTTGAGACTGTAATTGTGGGAAGTTATTGAGCCTATTGAATACAGAAGACATGTAACATCAATTTGTTTGCAAGCTGAAAGCTGAAATAGGTGTGAGAACTTGCCTTGTTGTCAGTGTGTGTATGTGTACACCCATCTCAGGGCAGGATTTTATGGGAGAAGCTCACATTGTGTCCTGGGTCCTGGGTCTTTATTCCCAAGTCTTCTAGTTGGGCTCTGAACCTAAAGCAGTGCCAGATCAGAGCCCTTTACAGCAGAAGGAGAAAAACAGAAAGGAAAGGGTTCTGTTCAACCTTGAGTCCCTTCACCCTGGTTATCTACCCATCAGTTATTTCTCTTTCCTTTCAGCTCACCGGGATTATTCAAGCCATGGTGGATGGTCAGCCAAGCCTGCAGCAAGTGCTGGAGGTAGGTTGAGTGACCTTTAATTCCTGACCTCTGACCCCTTCCTGCTGCCTTTCTTTCCCTCCCCTCCTGAGAATGTAGCTGTGTAATTTGACTATGATTATGGCTTGATTAGAATAACATTTGCTGTCACATCAGTGACATGCTGTTGAGAGTATTGAACCATTGATCTGTCATCTCCAGCTGTTCCCGTCAGGGTTTCTGACAAGATGTCCCAGTGCTGCCAGGAGTTGGGCAGAGGGGCCCCCACCCCTTCCTGGCCTATGGCCCTGTGCTGGCTGGCTCCGGGGTAACCTGTGCTGGGTGTGCTGGGGAGTAGGGGAACTGAGCTTGGTACTGTGGGACTAGCCCCGGGGACTGGAGGTGTTTTTGTTTAGCTTTAGTGTTGGCTTCTTGTGGCATGTGAGCACTTCATTAACTCACCCAGAACTCCCCATCGATGGCTTTTGTTTGCTGAGAGCTCCTCCAGGAGCTGTGGCTGGGCCCGCCTGCCCCACTGCAGCTTGCCGCTGGATGCTTTGTGCCTGTCGGGTGCAGAGGCTGCACTGGGTAATGATTCCTAATCAGAATAATTACAACAATTGCCTATGTGAGGGAAATCAAATTAAAGACTTTAAAACCCTTGGCAGAGACCACACTTCCAGGATGTTCTCCTCGGGGAGCTAGAAAAGGTTAAGATGCTGTTTCTTGCGCTGTAGCCCGAGGGAATAAGGAAGGGCAGTGCTTGGTCTTAGCTTGTCTCCCACCCTCCTCTGGCCTGGAGGTTTTCACAAGGGGAGAAGGTCCCCCTTCCATGTCTTTCTCTATGGGCGGCGGCGGTGGAGGGGAGAAGAGAAAAAGCCTGTGGATCTCATTAGGTGCTTTATTTATTTTTTAAGACCAATAAAGCCAAAGCTCAGACCTTAATCAAAGCATAGGAGAAAGCAGAATATCTGCAGAAATAGCAGGGCACATCTACACTGGAGGTGTACAGCGTAGAGGAAGTAGTGTAGTGGCAGGGAGCAGGGCAAGATATCTTTTTTTTAGCCAGGAAATCCTGTCCCATGCAGGAGAGAGATGCAGATTGAATTTCGTGGGCCCCCCCCAAGGATGGAACCAGGGTCAGAGAGGCAAGTTTAGGCTCACCTCAGTGGCAGAGGGTATTTCCTGTCCCTGGGAGTATGGGAACCCAGGCTGTGACCTGTCTGGTTGGGGGTCAGAGTTTGGGCACCTGCAGTAGATTGGGAGAAGATAAGATGAGCTCTGAGATGCTTCCCAGCCACATTGACCATCTTTTTTTGAAGAGATTCATTCCTATGACCAAGAGAGCTCCTTAGCATGGACTGCTCCCCGTTAAAACAGACTCTAGGAGACAGAGGGAACTCATTCTTTCCTCTGTCCCAGCCACCATCCCCTGCCAGGGCCTGGCTCCTGAGGGATGCCAGAAGACAGGTACCTTTTTCCTGGAACATCTGTAGCTGGGATCCTGGAGGAAGATACTTGCTCTGGGCCAGCACCAAACCAGGACTGTTGAGGTTATGGATTTTTTTTCTCAGTGGCCCCAGTCACGGAGAGATATGATCTTGAGGAGGCAACCCCCTGCTAACCCTAGGCCAGCCCTGGAGCAGGGTGCTCAAAGTCTCACCCAGGAAGCTACTTTCTACTACTACATGCTTTGTGGGTAAGGAGGGAAAATTCTTGGTATCAGCTTGAAGAGAGTTTCTGGCCGGACTAGGAGACCAGACCGGACTCTGCTTCATCTCATTAGTCCTGAGATGTTTATAGAGATAAAGAGTTCATTTCTTGTCCGAACCAAGGCCCTTAGCAGGCAGCCAGCTAGAGATTTGTTTACCTGACTCGTGGTAAAAAGTGCTCACTAAATAGCTGCTGTGCAAGCGAATGGCCTGGGTCCTAAGCTTCCAGGGACCCCAGTGAGTGTTGAGTGCTTCCTGTGATAAGGGCCCAGTTTTGCTGAGTATGGCCTCCTGTTGTGTCTTGCTCTCTCTTTCACTGTGCAGGAGTTGGGGCATCGGGGAGCCCCTCTATTATGTGGGGCCCCTAACTTGGGGATATAAAACAGTGAGCTTGGGGGAGGTTATGCTGATTTAGGGAGCCCTAGTTTCACCTTACCTCTTTTCTTAGGTGACCCTGGGGAAAGGATTCATGCACGTGTGTGTGTGTGTACGTGTGTGTATGTGTGTGTGCGTGTGTGTGTTTGTGTGTGTGTGTGTGCACACGCACATGCCTGTACATGCAAGGAGTTGGGCCAGAGTAACTGAGGAGACAGATCATTCAGCAGTAGAGGATCCAGAATTTATCTTTTGGGAAGATTCTTTGGCTGAGGAGGATTCTGTGGTGTACAGACTGTAAAGAGCATTTATAGAGACCACATGGTCTGCATAGTCTGGCACCAGGGAGCAACTCTGACATTCTGGTTGGTAGGGCTGCTGTAGCCGCGGAACTAGGTAGGATCCTTGGCCTTAGTCAAGGATGACTTTAGCATGGGCCAGGCCTCTGGCATCACAGAGGTCTATCCAGGGAGCCAGCCTATACCTGCTAGAAGTAATCCTACTTAAGATACTTAAAGATATCCATGGACTCTCAATTTGCTGCTCAGCACACGAGGCCCTTTACAGTCTGGCCTAACTTAGTCCTCCAGCCTCTGTCCTTTCTGTATACTGTGGACTTCAGTCACCCTAAACTTTGACCTACTCATGTTTTCAGTCAACCAGCAAATATCTCTTGAGTAGATCCTGTGTTGGGTGAGAGATTAAGGTAGTGAGTAAGGCAGAGTTCCTGCCTTCGTGGTGCTTATATTCGCAGGGAATGCAGACATTTAACAGATAATTGCTTCAAATACAAAATTATTGCATATGTACCTTTGCCTCTACCTGTAGTATCCTCTACTATGTTCCACCGTGTCAGGTTCCTACTTCAGTTTTCTTTTTTGTGAAGCCTTTTCTGACTCCTTTCCCTGGGAAAGGTAGGGCTAGCCACTTCCTCTTCTTGGTCCTGTAGCACTGTGGTCACGTCTCCAGTGCTGGATCTGTTGTATTATGATGATCTGCCTTTCTCCACTTCTCAGCGTACTGCCTGTTTTGTGGTAGGTACTTATCACATTTAATTCTCAGAACAATTCTGTGTAAGGTTTTATAGATGAAGGAAACTGAGGTTCAGAGAGGTTACATGACTTTTAAATGACTCTCCATCAGTGACACAGCCAGGACACTCGGGCTGCGGGATCTTCCTAAGAGGTTGTCTTCCAAATACCTCCGTGGTTCTCAGCCAGGCCTGAGAGCCCACAGAGGGGCCATAGTTGGATAAGATTACAATTTTCTCCTGCTCTGATTACAAGCTGCTTATCTGTGTTTCGCTGTTGTGGCTCTTCACAGGCTCAGGGAAAAAAAAAGGAAAATCTCATTTGTTCTTGTGTACTTTTCAGAGGGTCGATGAGTGGATGGCGAAGGAAGGCCTCTTAGATCCAAACGTCAAGTCAATTTTTGTCACCTGTGGAGACTGGGACTTAAAAGTCATGTGAGTATGAGAAGGGCTACTTTGCTGGCAGAGCTTGGAATCTGTGGGACCAGGTCTTGCCTTTTGGAGGCTTAAATGTCTACAAGGCAGCTGGGTCAGGGATTCTTCAGGTCTCTGAGGCTGCCAGGGATAGAAGAGGGTTGGGAGCCCTGCCTTCTGCCTCTCTGGAGCAGGGTGTGGTCAAGTCAAGGGCCTGCCTGGACAGTTGGGGCCTTCCCGCCTTTGCCAGGTCTCACTGCTCATGACAGCCCTTCCAATTGCTGGGGCTGTGTGTTACTGCCCTGGAAGGGAGGAGTTAAAAGAGTGTCTTGGGAAAAAAAAAAATTAAGCCAAATACCATGTTTATTATGTAATGCAATATAGTAACTTATTTATCAACTATATAAAGTAGGCATTATTGTTCTTCCTATTTTATAGTTGAGGAAGTAAAGGTACAGAAAGGTTAAATAATTTACCGAAGGACACACAGAGCTAGGATTCAAACTCAGGTCCTTGCTCTTAACTATTATACTATGCCGCCCCTTTATCTGGCCTGCAGGACCCCGGTGATCCAACTAGGAGCCCAGTGGTGGGATGAGAGAGGGCTGCTCTGGGAGCTGCCCATGTCACCAGCCTCCTCTTTCCTCCTCTGTCCCCACTGCTTATTTTACCTTTGTCTCCTGATCCTGTCCCGGTTATGGAAAACAGAATCAGTTTCTTTGCTGGGTTGACACTTGTGCATCTTGTCTGCCCTCATGAATACATGGCTTCAGATGGCCCCCAGGGAACTGAAGTGGGATGGAGGTGGTAGGGGCATTGTTTGCTGAGGAGTCATAGAATCTATTACCTCTGTGTGCATTGTGACTGAAGGTAGCAACAGGTATTCCTTGTGTGTGTGTGTGTGTGTGTGTGTGTGTGTGTGTGTGTTTGAACTTTTGAGCATAAAGTGGGATGTTGGTAAGGGGTGTGGTGTAGTAGCTCTGCAGTAACATTTTCTACCACATCGGGTGTCATCTCCTCACCAAGTCCCTTTGTAAGCCTTTTGGTTGCTGGACATTGAGGTGAAGTTATGTACCCAGGTGGGTGTCAAGCCTGCTATTGGACCCCAACTTTCTAGGTGAGACAGGAGGAAGAAAAGGCCCCAAATCACATGAGCACACACAGACCTCATCTCCCATACACTTGAGGTGTGTACACACACTGACTGCACCCCTCTTGGTTTACTCCAGAGGGTCTCCATATTCCCATGTGACACCTCTTTGTCAGGGAAATTATACAGGCTGGAACTAGAGGCAAATATGACTCAGAAGGAGTCCATGGAGAAGGAGTGGAGGAAGAAGGCTCTTTTTCTTGTTAATGGCGTCCTGGGCAGCTTTGAGTCCCTTAAAGCGAGGAAGGGACTTAACGTGGATCTCTGTAGCCCAAGAGAAGCTACTCAAGGTGGGACCAGTTTCAGGCTGATACCCAGAATTCTGGGATTCATATGGCCCAGGAGGAAGGCCCTTTGGCCCAGTCCAGAGTTCTACTTCCTCCAGGTAGCCTCCCCAGGACTGCCTTCATCCATTGTTGTTCTCTCTTTGGCATCTTCACCTTCCAAACACATGCATTTCAGTATCTTCTACTTTAACTGTGCACGATGTGTACATATATGTGTATATGAAAACTTTCCCGTGCATGAGGTTGGAGACTATAAACTTGGAGTTGATCTCCCCATGAGATGGAGAGGGAATTTCAGAGGGTGCTGTCTTCTTTTGGTCTGGCCTGTTCTGTAGCACAGTGGACTGTGGACAGGTGTTAGTGACTCAGGAGATTGCCCTGCCTCTTCCTGAAAAATGATATCATCAAGAAGAGAGGCTGGGTTGTGGAACCCAACTGTATATGAAAGGAAGCCAAGTTTTAATGAGCGCATACCTTGCCGCATCCACACCTCCTGACTACCATCTCTGGTGGGTGGTGGTATTGTCTTTCTTTTATAGATGAAACAAACCAAAAACCCCTGTGGCTCAGAGAGCTAAAGACATGTAGCTAGACAGAATTGAATTCTAAGACCGTGTAGTTTCCAAAAGAGATGGGTAGGGCAGACTTGGTTGTCTGGTTTGGGTTTGGACTGGGAAGGCTGGTGAAGCTTCAGAAAAGGGTTTTCAGAAAGGAAGCAGGTGGCAGGGCTTAGGGGAGGGAGCTCTGTGGCTGCCTCTTATAAACAGGTCTCTGCATAACTGCTGGGAAGGCTCTTAATTAAATGTGTAACAAAATAAAAACAGCCGGAGAGGAAACCTAAGTAGTGCTGCGTGACAGCGCACAGCTAATCGGTGTTCCTGGAACCTCTTGGCAGAGACTCGTCAGATGGCTTTCCTCAGAGCCATCACCTTTTTATGTGCCCGGTAAAGGCTGCAGATGAGCCTGACAAGGGTGGTGTTAAATTGACACTCACAACTTGTTAGTCTGTGACTTACTTCTTATTTTGACATCCGTTTTCAGATTTAACTAAGTCTTAGGAATTCAGCAAACATTTTCATTTCACACTCTAGTTTCCGGAAGCCATGGTTCCTTCTCATTGCTGTCCTTACCTCCTCCTCCCCTTCTCTCCCCAGCAGCTTCACATCACTTTTGTTGGAAAGGGGCTGATAAGTGGGGCACTGAGAAATGGGAACTGAAGTGGCAGCATAAATCCCACTGGAGAAAAGATATCTGCTCCCATCCTGACAAATCATTTTATGTCCATCTTTTGTCAAAGCCAGATGAGTTGATTCTCCAGGTGTACGTGGGCTTTGGTGTGTAGTCACAGACCCTGCTAAGGTGAGTTGTTATTTAGTCGTGTGGGTTTAATTTTCCTCTCAGTGTTTTTCAAGAAACACCACTTGTTGCGGGTCTGGCTCTTGGTCAGCTTGCCTTCCCTGCCTGCCCTACTTTTTCTTCACCTTGCTTGGTGTTTCTTGAAGTTTCCCATAGGGTTTGGTGGTGTTTCTCTGCTTACCCAGGTAGAAAGTGCCTCTTTCAGAGGGCGCCATCTTTGGTATTGTGGTGGGGTTAGCGCTGGTGTAGACTGAGGAGGGACACCTGCACAGGCACCCACTTGAGGAACTTAGATTTTAGCCTGTAGCTTGAAGATCCAGGTTCACCAGCCAAACAGCACAGCATGGCTGAGAAGCTAGACTAGAGGCTTTCCCAGTGGGCCGTGAGTCTGAGAAGAAGGAAGATTGAGAAGAGGGAAAGGCTGGAGGGGAAGAGCTGACCTGAGGGAGGCCCTGGCCCTTAGTGCAGTCTAGGAAGAGTCCCCTTTAGAGAGGGTAGGAGAATCAGACGCTGTTCTCTGGTGGAATAGGGGCCAGGGGCCTGCTCAGAGTCTGGTGAGAAGACCCACAGTTAGGCTCAGCCTCAGTTTTGGAGCAGGAAGTTTTCCTCCCCCTGGAGGGAGAAGGGAGGTTGAACACATAAATGCAGGCATTTGACTTCCTTTTTTCCCCCTGCCTTCTTGCTGGGGTGTGCATACTACATTCTGGCTGTGCTCTACTGCTGTGGACCTGGAGTTCACTTCAGGTTTTAGGAGGTGTGGAGATGGAAAGATACTTGCCCAGATTACACTGTCACTGTTGGAGATGGGGAGCATGCACTCAGCAGGGGCTACTGAGGTTTCCTCGAGGCTGCTGTCAGGTGGTCAAGACCACTGAAGAGACTGCTGTTTCCTGGAGTGAAAGGTGCCATGATGAAACCACACACCTGGGTGAGCACTGTGGGGTCATGACTGTCCTGCGGGGATGTGGAAGATGGCTAGAAGGGGGCCTAGTGACATGCTTGCTGTGGGTCGGGATGGGTCCTCTTGGCATTGCTCAACAGCTGACTACTACAATCTTCTTGAAATCATCTTTATCTGTACTTTTGTTATGTTTTCTGTTTCTCTGGCTTCTCCTCCTCAGTCACTTGGGTAGATATTAATACTTCTTTTCTTCCTTTTTCTCATGTTGGTGTTTCTTAAATAGTGGTGTTTCTTTGATTTCTATCCTGGTTGTCTTTTCTGTTTATTCTACACATTCACACTTATCAGTGATCTCATCTTTTGCCATAGCTTCAACTATCCTCTGTATGCTGATGTCTTCTAATATTTTTCTCTAACTGGAGAGAAGAAATCGGCTTCATCTGCCACATAAACGCCACACCTGCATATCCAGCTACCTACTCTACATATCCACCTAGTCGTCCACAGGCCCCTTCAAGCTCAGATGTTTATCTTTCTCCTCACACCCTGTCCTCCATCATTGCCTCAAATAATGACTGGCACCATCTACTGAGTTTTTCTGTCAGAAATCTGAAAATTATCCCTTCTCTATCCACACCAGTTAATTGCCAAATCCTGTTGATTCTGCCTCCCAGAGGTTTCTCAGATTTATTGCTTTCTTCCCATCCCTACTGCCCTGCCCTAGTCAAGATGATCATATTCTTCTTGGATTGCTACAAAAGTCTTCTAACTAGTCCCTTTTGACTCCAGTTTTGCTGCTTCTATTCCATTCTCCTAATTGCAACAGATTATGTCACCCCATGGCTTAATACCCTTCAAGGTTTGCCCTTGCCCTCAAGGATAAAGTCCACACCATTTATTGGGACTTTCAAGGTTCTTGCTTACATCTTTAGCCTCACTTCTCAATATTCTCTGTGCCACCCCTGCACCCCTCCCCACCAGCCACATGCACAAGCTGGCCAGTTCCTGGTGATCCCTCTTCTTTCTCTAGGTGCCTTCCTTTGTTTTCCTGGAGCACATGTACACATTAATACATAAAATGGTGCTGTGGCTGCCTCTACTTGTCTGTCTCTTGCACTACATTGTGAGCACTGTTGTAACCCTAGGACAAGGACAAGGCTTGACATGTAGTAGTTGTTCAATAAATAATTGTTGAATAAGTGACAACTAAGTAATGGAGTGTTCCTGTGGAATCTCTGCTCAGGAAGAATGACAGAGGACTGTTAGTAGGTAGATTCAGGAAGCATTCATTGCCAGTGTACAGGACAAATGGACTAGAGGAGGAATTCTTAGGCCTTGCTACACCAACCTGAATGTTAAGGGTTAGAGAACTATGCTGCTAATGTCAGTAAGCCCTGGATTTCCTCACTGCGACTGTGTGTTGGGCCCTCCATAGTGGGAACCGAGTGAGATAGCCCACAGGCTTAGGCCAGGGAGGAGGAGCTTGGTCCTAGGAGCAGTGCAAAATGCTTTCTCTGAGAGATTTGTGCCTCCGGAACAGAGGGTTGGGACTCTTGGAAAAGTGAACATCAGAGAATAAAGAGATACACTGTTTATTGAGCACTTATTACTTACCAGAAGCCCTGTTATGCTGTTTACTCATATGATGTCATTTAGTCCTTACCACAGTTTCTGTGGAATAAGTTCATTTTATAACCCTTTTTTAACAGATGAGGAAACTGACGCCTAGAGAGGTAAGTAATTTGTCAAGGGCACATAACCTGTTTGTGGCAGGGCAGGGCTTTGAACCTGGGCATTCTGACTCTAGAACCATGTGTTTAATGAACGTCCTGTCTGACCATCCTCCTTCGTGGGCTGTGGTTTGGTGATACACGGTGGGAATACCCTCCTCCTCTCCTTTGTTCGCACCGAGTGGCAGAGCCTCGGGATGTTTTCTGACACCCTAGGCTGTTGGTTCCTCATTTGGTATTGGTAGGGGTTGGACTGTTAAGTTCATTTGATATGGGAGCCTAGTTGGCCAGGAGATGTGGTGGGTATGATTTGGGGCTGCCTGAGAGCCTCCTTGCAGGGTTACAAGTTAATGAATCTTCAGATCTGTTTTGAGGAAACCTCAGCCAGCATCACTTTGGACACCTCTATTCTGTATTTATGTTTGGAAGCACATGGGGCATCGCAGCATGTCACCAGGCTCACAAGAGCCTTGCCCCTTGCCCACAGGTGTGCCAGTTGGTATCAGCACTGAACTGCATCACCTTTGATTAGCAGCCTGCTGGGGGAAGGGGCTTGAGTAAGAACTCCCTGCCAGTCTTGACTTGTGTCATTTCCCATTACTTTTATCTGTCCTTGCAAGCACTTGGGCTCCCCTCCTGAGCTAATTAAGTTTGCATGTGTTTAGACATATTGCCAAATAGGGCTTAGCAAAGCGGAACTGAGCTACATCTCTTTCTGAGTAGGGAAGGAAAGAGATATAAATGCTCCTCCACAAGGGCCAGGAAGAAGCATGGATTACATGAAGTGAATGCATGCAGATGATAGGCATTGCCTGGCCTTCCTAGGGACACAGCAGGCCTGCCAGGCAGCCTTCTGATTGGCTGACAGGGACAAGTGAAAGCCCACCCTCCAGCTCTCTTAGTGAATTGGACATTCTAAGGGCGCTGAGAATGGAAAGAGGGCAGGTTCTGAAGTATTTTTCTTCCAAGCACAAGCAAAGTTGAAAGTCAAGTTTAGTGATAGTTGCATGAGGAATTTGTAGGACTGTGTGCTGTTTGCTACCAGTCTGAATCAACCTAGCTCCTAGGCCTACAACCACCTATGTGGCTAGCAGAGTGCAGGGTGACCTTCTTTCCGAGTCTGTGAGAAGTGCATTTGAAACTTGGATAGCCAAAGGCCCCAGTTTTTCTTTTTGCCTAGAAGGGCACCAATTCCCCTGCTCAGCCATTGTAGTGGGTGGGTCAGGGCAGTGGAGGGAAGGAGACTAGTGTGCCCAGAACCTCCCCACCCTGGAGGTTGGGTTCATCGTGATGGATCATCATAGTGAGGTAATGACTGATGGCATGTTTTTGTGTCAGACGGGTGCCTGGAGCCTTTTCCCTAGTGCAGGGTGGCCTGAGGTCTGAGGTGCCCTGTGGCAGAACATATTTGGGTCCTATCTAGGTGGCAGTTATGGGGGCAAACTATGTCGTGGCCTCCTTCTCTGAGGTAAGGAATGAGGGTATTGCCTTCTGCCAAAGCAGAAGAGCCAACTGAGGCCATAGTCAGGGTCTCAGTCCTGTGGGCATGAGGGTAGTGGGTTAGCTTCCTGGCCATAAAAAGTATCTTGATGGGTAAGGTCGGCTCAGAATCAGCCCAGGCTCCCAGTGCACAGTGGGGGCAGGGGTGGAGGTTCTGAAGATTGTATAGGAATTCTGGGACTTAGAGTTGTAGTCTGAGCTCAGAGAGAATGGGAACCAGACCTTCTGCCCTCCCTTCAGTTTCCCTGGAGCCCTCTCGTCAGCAGAGGTGCACCGGGTTAGCCCCAAGAAGGCAGCGTGAGTTGATGGGGTCATGTTTCAGCTGCAGCTAATCCAAGTCACTCGATATAAATCTCTCCCTGCTGCCTCTCCCCTCCCTCACATCCCCAACCCACAGACAGGGAAATGAATCCTGGCCCTCACCCTGAATACATCATGGCAGGCTTGCCTCTAATGAGAGAGGGCCATTCATTGTGGGGTGAAGCTCCCTGCAGAGCCTGGGATGCCATTAATTAAAGAAGAGCCACCTGAAGCCAGTCGTGCGGTGCAGCCTGCCACGCTCAGATGGAGCGGTGGTGGGGTAGCCTCGTTAGCCTGACAGCTCCTTGGGCTGAGAGTTCTTGGGCTTGGAGGAACGAGAGGTGCTCCGCCTCTGCCTGATGCCCCTGGGGCTAGCCTACTCACAAACATGAAAGCCCCCTCCTGCGCATGTCCCCGGGCCCAGAACTGGCACTAAAGGGGCTCCTGATGGTGGGCTTGGCTGGGGATTAACCATTTCCTAGATGCAGGCCTGAGGGTAGGAGCAGGTTTCTTTGGAGCCAAAGCATCTCTTCTGGTTCCCAACCTTGGCTCCCTTCACACTTACCCATGTGATCCTGGAGCTGCAAGTCAACAGGCATCTCACCCCGTGTCCTTCCTTTGGAGCCTGAGTTTGGGATAGGTGCTCTGCTCTGGAAGGACTTTGTGCCTCAGTGGGGGCTGGAAGAGAAGCTCTGCTGTCTGGTCAACAAGCACAGCCCCTCTGTGGCAGACAGGGCCTCTGGCGTTTTACTTTCTGGGCACTTCTAGGCTGTAGGGTGGAACCCCAGTGGCAGCCTCATTTCCTCACCCCCTAGGAAGGTGTCAGAGGATCTAAATCATTGTAATGATTATAGGAACCCCTGGAATGGAAATTCTGCTCAGTGAAAACGCTGATAAAAGATGAAGATATTTGCTTAATGACTGATCAGGCTTCAAGATGTTGAAAGCCATAGGAGCCTCATGCTTTGGCCTGAGTTGATAACTGAGTGGTTCTTGACTGCTTAACTGGTCCAGAAGCGAGTGTTGCTGTCTTGGTTCTGGCCCTGGATTTGATAAGAGGCTCTCCCGTTGACCATAGATGAGAGTCTTGTCACCTCCTCCTTGCTGGCTGGAGGGGCTGTATGTTCTGAGACTTTCACCTGAGCCCAGAGTTGGGCTAACTCAGCCAGTCTCTGCCTGGTTTGTCAGGAAGACAAATTGGATCCTATGTTGGTGGCTCTTCAGGGCAGTCTTTGGAATTCTGGTTCTGTGCTCTGTGGCAGAATCCAGGCTGCTTCAGAGGGCCTCAGAACCAGCTGGACACCTGGCTGCACTGTGTGACCTATCTCTGCTTTCCTATAGCTTACCTGGCATGGAATAGAGGTTCCATGCAGCCTCCCACCAGGGCCACAACCTCCTAGGTGGGGGACCCCGGCTCTACTCTTTTGTATTTTGAATGTTTTTCACCTTCCTAGGCCTTGGCCATTTGCTTGGGCCTTTCTGACCTCTGTCAGATAGAGAGTGAAGGCTGGAGGACCTTTTTTCCCAAGCTCCAAGCAGGAACCACTGGTGCTCCTGGAAAATATTTTCCTTTGTATGAGATATTGTTTAGATCTGTGTTTTTTTAAAAGCACTTTTTGAGCATCAGCTTGTTTTGGGGTCTTTAAAGAAAATCAAGGCCTGGCACAGTGGCCTACACCTGGAATCCCAGTGCTTTGGGAGGCTGAAGCGGGATTGTTTGAGGCCATGAGTTTGAGGCCAGCCTGGGGTAGCAAGGCCCCGTCTCTATTAAAATATATACATACATATATATATATAAATAACCTGGTGTGGTGGCACACGCCTATAATCCTAGCTACTCAGGAGGCTGAGGCTGGAGGATTGCTTGATCCCAGGAGTTTGAGGCTGCATTGAGCTATGATTGTGCCACTGTACTCCAGCCTGGACAGCAGAGTAAGCCTCTGTCTCTTAAAAAAAAAAAAAATTGAGGTATGAAATAGGTGCAGATGCATAAATATACAAATGTGAAGTGTATAGCTCAATATATTTTTATACAAGTATACACCTGGGTAACTACCACCGAGCTCAAGATCAAGAACCTTTTTCATCATCCCAGAAAGTTCCCTTGTGGCTCTTCCCAGTCAGTGATGCCTTCCCCTTGCCAACTAACCACCCTTTTGACTTCTGTTAGTTTTGGTTAGCTTTTACCTAATCTTGGCGTTCGCATAAACGGAGTCACGCAAGGCATACTCTTTTGTGTCTGACTTCTTTCGCCCAGGCTAGAGTTCAGTGGTGTGATTTTGGCTCACTGCAACCTCTACCTCCTGGGCTCAAGTCATCCTCTCACTTCAACCTTCCGAGCAGCCGGGACTATAGGCACGTGCACTGCACCCAGCTAGGTTTTGTATTTTTTTTGTGGAGACAGGGTTTTGCCACGTTGCCCAGGCTGGTCTCGAACTCCTGAGCTCAAGCAATCTGCCTGCTTTGGCCTCCCAAAGTGCTGAGATTACAGGCATGAGACACACCGCACCCGACCTGCGTCTGACTTCTTTTGCATAACATAATGTATAGGAGATTCATGTGCATTGTATGTATCAAGAATTTAGGCTTTTTATTATATTTCTATGTAGTATTCCTTCGTATTATACTACATTTTATTTTTTTGTTGGAACATCTGTTATACTTTATTTAGTTATTTAGTGTGTGTTTGCTGAATGAATATGTGAATCTTCAATTTAATATGAGAATCTCCCTATGCCCATCAGCTTGTCCCAATCCCCCTCACCCTTTCAAACCTAATTCCAGTCCTTTGGCGATGTGGTCTTCCCTGTCTATTCTGGAACCTACACCGGCCTCCCTCTTCTCTGAGGCCTTGTGATAGGGAGAGACTGGCTCCTGCGGAAGTGGCCTTTGAGCTGTATTGACTCATTTATTTATTCTTTCAGCAGATGTGTTGACTACCTGCTATGTGCCTGCACTGCTCTAGGTATTAAGGATACAGCAGTGAGTAAAGAAAGAAAACTTCCCAAACATCCTGCCTTCATGGAGTTTGCATTCCAGTGCTTGCAGCTGTCTGCCTTTTGGATCTAATGCTTGAAGAATCTTAGTCTTGTCCAGGCTCTTCTGTCCTTTGGGATTCTGCAGGAGCTAGATGGCGCGGGCCTTGCCACCTTGGCAGGACTTCTCTAGGGCTTGTGGCCTTTTATCTTCCTTTTCTGCTGATATTGGTACAGGTGACATTAGCTGCTGCTGCTTGGCAGTGAAAGGGTTTCTCAATATTGGTGCTTCCCTTCCACTATCCTGGAGTCTGATTCCCTCTGTGAGAGGAGAGAATTAATCTCCAACTTTCCATGCCTGTAAGGTGAGTGACCTCTGTTTTGTCAGCGCTTGCCAATCTGTCCTCTAATTCCCAGCCAGGGTAATGGAGACATTACTTTGTGCTAAAGCAAACCACCAGTTCTCCTAGTGCAGATGCTGTGCAGATCCAGGCACTGGGAAAGACAGGTCACATGCAGAGACAGCTCCGCAAGTGTCTCTTCACAGATGCAGAGGCACATGAAGGCTACAGGGGTGTTGGCACCTGAGCCACTATGCTCCTGAACTGGGGCTGGCAGATGCAAGAGGCAAAGATGCCCTGTCATCATATTTTTCTTATTCCCCAGCCATGCCATTAGGGTGGCTGCTTCTGTTTGGTCTGAATTAGGTTTCTTTGGTCAGGTTTCTAAGAGCACATGAGAGGTTGTGAACACCCCAGTGAAGAAGATGAGTCAGGGAGCAGAGGTCTTAGGAGTTGAAGGCCAGGGAACTCAAGGCTTCAACTGGCATAGTGGCCCATGCCTGAATGATTTGTGGACTCTGGGGGCTTAGCTTTGTAGGGCTTTGGGAAGGGCAACTGTGAGTGGGTGGGATAAATTCTCAGTGTCCCTGGCTAAAGGGTGACACAACTCAGACTTGATAGTTCTGTAAAACTGTTTCTTCCAAAGCTTGCGAGGACGTTGGTTTGGGGAAGAAAGCCAGCCAGCCCAGAGAATCCCGGGAGCCTGACAGGCCTTTTTCTCTGCGATTCTTTCTCGCAGGCAGCCCGAGGCAGCCTGTCTCTTTGTTAACAGAGTGACAGCAATGTGACACCATGGAAATAATTACTAACAAATCACGGTGCTGACTGCAAACAGCTCTCTATCTTCAGAGGCATGTCAGGGTGCATTAGAGCAGGACTGGAGGAGCGGTGCATGTGGGGGCTGAGGCACAGCCTGCTCTCAAACACTCTCTTCTTCCCCCACCCTGACCCCTTCCTGCGATATCTGACTTTCTTGCTCTTGGCCTTACCCGACTAGGTCAGCTAAGGGGCAAGCTGGACAAGTGGCATGTAGCTGGTTTGGCTTCCTCTGGGCAGGTAGCTAGGACTCCCATTTTTGCCAAGGAGCACCTAGGTAGTGATGAGAGCCAGGAATTTTTCACTATGGGGCCCCCGAAAGGTGGAAGGATGCGCTATTTGCTTCGGCTGGACCCAGATTGTGGAGGGAGCCTTGCATCTGTGTTGGCTCAGCTCTGGTTTCTTCTTCAATTGCCATAGTCAATTTTTGGTAAGTCGACTTTGTCCATTCCCTCTTGGTTAGCAGAGTGATTGCTCTGACTGTCAGGACTGTAAATAATGTTCCTGGTGTATGTGGCTGGAGGCAGCGCATGGGGTGGGGAAAGGAGTGGAAGGAGGAGCAGCATTCCGGCTCCCTCGCTCACCCCCTCCCCTCTCATACAATATTTATCCAGGGATGGGAGTCAGATGCAGCGACCTCAGGGGTCACCCAGTTAAATAGCTTCTGAACCTCCCTGCATTCTAATTGCTGCAGTTGTCCTTTGCTCTGGAGACTTCTCCTCCCCATTGTCTGCTGAGGCACACACTAATGGCTGTCCTCCCTGGCCCTGCTGGGAGGCACGGTGGAGGGGGGTGGAGAAGAGAGCTCATTGCTACCTTCCTTTCCCCAGGGATAAAGGAATCTAAGGCCTATTAACAAGTGGCTTTAGCTAGGAGGAGCACAGTCCCCTGCTTTCCCAGCCCCCTCCCTAAACCTAGCTGGAGAAGGAGGCCCAGGCAGCAGGCTTGGTTGATGGGGCCAAGGGGCTTTGCCCATTCTCAGTCGTATAACCAGAAACATGGGACCAGTGACTCCTCTACAGGCTACAGGAAGCCAGGGGACACACCCATGAATGCTCATCTGATGAACATCATCCTGTGTTCCCGTGGTCCCACACACAGGGTTTGGAAGCTTCTAATGAGTGATATTTCCTGTTGAAATTTGTTGCATTTTTCCCAAAGATTGGCCAAATGCAAAAGTCTGTTTGGTCCCCTGGAAGTTGATTTAGATGATTGCTCATGGTAGCAGCTGTGTCCCATTCATTGATTTAAGAGTGGCATGTGCTATACATCTTCACAAGGACCTTTCAGTAAATACCAGTTACCCTCCACTGCAGCTCTTCCCTCCCAAGGAATCCTGTTGGAAATTGCCATTTAAGGTGCTGACCCCAGCATATCCCAGAAGTGTTGGCATTCCTGTAGTAGCCTAAAGTCAGCACCTGTTGAGAGCTGCTCTGGGCCCTGTAAGTACTGTGCTGGGGACTATGGGGACTGCCAAGTGATCAGGACAGAAAGACCAGCACACATATACCTAATAATAGGGTAAGTAAGGTAGAATATGAAGACACTGCAATAAAGGCACAAAACAAATGCTGTGAGAACCCAGAGGAGCACTGTAGAGAGATGGAATGGTAGTATTTTTTTTAGCACTAAACTTTGTTTTCTTTTGAACAGAATTTTAAAGCCCACCGTGAATCTGGTTGAAGATGGGGAAAAGCCCAGCCCATTCTTCCTCTCCCATTCTTCCTCCTCTTCCCCGGGTCCATGAAGTAGCCTGATGTTCCTCATTAGAACCCTAGGACTCCATGGAACACACTTTAAAAATCACTAGCTTATTCTAATGCCCATCTAGAAGTCTTACTCTGTATAGGACAAGTGCCTCTACCTCTTGAAGGAGTCAGGGGAGCTGGAATCAGGGCAGAGGAGACCAGCTAGAGGGTTAAAGGCACAGCTGTGTCTTGAGTACCTATTTGAGAGTGGAGGTCAGACTGCATCCCCGATCCTGAACACTAAGAGGATGCCTCTCTGCGGAGCCTCCAGAGGGCATCATAGGCCACACAATGGCAGCTCAGGCATAGGGTCAAGATGGCCACAGGCCAGGGGAAGACTGTAGTGGGATGAGCAAGGTGTCTTAGAGACAGCTCAATCTGCTAAGGAGCTCCTGGTTTCCCTGACCAAAAAGAGAATAGCTCGTTAGCTGAGGCACTGACCAAAGTGTCCTGGAAATCTCCCACCACTTGCTCAGCCTCCTCTCCATACCCACTCCCTACTGGGGCTTCTGCCATTCCATCTGGGAAAGAGAGCTCAGGCCAGGCCTTCATGGCAGCTCCAGCACTTCTACAGTCACGACAGGTGGAGCACTGTGCCTTTCCCTGATGAGTTGCCGTGGAAAGGACACTGGAGAGGCACTTGTCTTATTGTTTCCCTAGAGAGGGGCTGGGGAGATACAAGTTATAGAATTTTAAGGACTATTTGTGGCACTGGGGAGGTGCTTGTCATATGGTTCCACAGGGTGTTTGTGGCACTTGTATGCTTCATGTGGTCTCCATAGGGAAGAAATGAGAGATAGTTGGCAGATAGGCTAAAGAGCCATGGAGCAGGGAGGCGCTATGTGCATATACAGTGCCTTTTGGAGACTTCGAGCAACTTTGGCACTAGGGATTTGAAGCTGGCTTTCCTTGGGAACACCAGCAACCTGGACCATGGGGCATCCCTCTGCACTGCCTGTGTTCTGGTTTCTGTTGGGAACTCTCCAGAGCAGCATGTCTGGGAACACTTCCAGCTGTGCCGCCAGACCCAGACGCAGGTGACGGCCTTTCGTCTGTACTATAGGGAAACCAAGAGGAAATTAAATGTCATTTGCCCCCTGCACAGCAGGTCGCTGCCAGATCAGACACTCCTGCTCAGAGCTGTGCAGAGGGCACCCGAGGGAGGGCTTATGCCTGCAGCCATGTCCTGTGAGCTGTGGAGACTCCCGGGTGATGGCCTGGCTCATTCCCAGGGCTTTCTCTGCCCGGCTGGGTTCACCCTGGTCTGGAGCCCAGCCCAGTGCTACATGGCAGCTGTGGCCCATGCCAGGCGAGAGGTGCATGTGTACCAGTAGGGGGTAATGGAGGGGAAGGACAGAGCCTGGGGGTAGAGGACACACAGGAGACAGTGAGGTGATCAGCCCTGCCTCAAAGAAGCTGTGTGGCATTGTGGAAAGAACAGGGCTTTTAGAATGACGAGACCTGGTTTCCATTCCTGGCTTTACTGCTTTCTAGTTGTAGGGTCTTGGGAAGTCACATTCCCACTCTCACTCCATTTCTTTGTCTGTAAAATAATAAGGAGCTCTGGCTCCTGACATCTGTGGGGGAAATGTAGCTTCCTGTTAGGACTGGTGCCAGAGTTTCTCACCCCACCTCACCTGAGTCTGGAAGCATGGCCTGTAACCCCTTGCTGTGGGGCCTCACTGTGAAGTGAGTGAGCTGAAGTTGGTTGAGGTGGGGTGGGTGGTAAGTCTGGCCAGGAAGGCACAGCTGGTCATCTCTCCCTGCCTCAGGCCTTTCCTTCTTATCCTAGTCCTCTCAACAAGGCATCCCAAGGCCTTGATGAGGTGAGTGAGGGTAACGGTGGCAAGACGAAGTGAGAGGCTTGCCAAGGTCACCCGGCCTCACTGTGGGGCTCAACCGGCTGCCTCCAGCCTCATGCTTGCGCTCTCGTCCCTGTTTGAGAGGACAGTGGGGCTTGCCCCACGCCTTTCTGCCCTTGAAGTCCTGGTGGTAGGCCATAGTTCTCAGCTCCGCAATGACATTTATTAACAGCGCTTTGGGAAAATATGTTTTAATATTGCCAGAGTTCTCCCTAGAAAACCCCCCAGCCCCCAGCTCACCCCCATCTGAAGCCTGGCTGCTGGTGGTGAAATTCATTAGTGTTCCCTGACAGGCAGTGGCGACAGAGGCGCTTGCTGTCGGCTTCCCGCTCCCTCGCTCTCGTGCTCCTGCTTCACGCACACTGATATTTAAAGCTGATGGGCTGCTTATACACTTCTTGTACCATGACAAGTTTGGGGAGGGGGTAGGGGAGGAAGAGACAGACAAGGAGCCAGCTGTCATGCTGGTATTTCAAACAGTACTCTCTCCTGACCCTTCGCAGGCTCCAGCAAGTGTATCATCTTTCTGAAGCCTGTGGTTGGAATTGTAACCTGCAGCTGTCCCAGAGGATGGGGGCAAGTGTGGGGGCAAAGTGGGCTGATAAGTCAGCAGTGCATTCCCTCCAGGGCTGTGGGCTGGCAGCGGAGAATGGAGGGATCGCATGTGTGCACGCACGCGCACTTGCTTGAGCCTGGGGAATTGCAGCTGAGTCTCTGAGTACCCTTGACATTGCCCTCCCACCAGCAGAAGTGAGATGGCCACTTCTCAGTAGTCACTCCTACAGTGACCGTTCTGTGTCTGCTGTGGTTATCTTCTAGGTGGGCCTGGAAGCTCTCTCAAGAGAGAAATCAAGTTCCGTTAGCCTCTGTCTGAGGGTTCTGGGTCTCAGTGATACTCCTGAATATGAAGTGGTTGGTTGATGTAGAAAGCTCTCTCATTTTGTGTCTGGCCTGGGGTCTTGGCTTTTGTTCCTTGGTATTTGTGTGCTGCTTCTTTGGATTTGGAGAATGAGTCCCAAGGTGCTTCCTCTACTCATAACTCCTCCCCTCAGCCCAAGCTTCTTGGAATTTGTTTTGCAGCTGTGGAGTGGTTCTGGAACTTTCCCTTTTCCTGTCACCCACAGCAAGCCTTCTCCAGTATCCTTTTCCTGACCAAGGCACTGTCTTGTCAATGCAGGTGGCCTGGAAGCATCTCCAAAGGCCATTGCAGGTTTGATCTTAATCGATCTCCTTATAGCCGGAATCCCTTCTATGAGGCCTTATTTGTAAAGCATGTTTCCCTTGGTTGGCTCCTTTAACCCTCACAGAGCAGGGCGTGGAGGTGAAGTCACTTACCCCAGGACACGTGGTCATTTGACCAAGTTATCTTAGTGTAGTGGAGCCGTGGTACTGGGCAGGGGTTGAGCCGCATGCCCCACCATCAGGGGACTTTGATGGGGAGAATGAGTCCCAAGGTGCCATCTCCATCTGTCACTCCAGGTCCTGCAGTAGGCGAGGTCACTGGGGAAAAGGCCAGGCTCCTCTCCTCCCTGCTCTTTTGCCTTGTCAGTGCCATCAGTGCTGCCACTGGCATCCTCAGTTTCAGGCGCAGCAGTGTGGGACTGTCTATCTGAGGGGTTATTCACAGAACAACCTGGACATCTTCTCTTGGAGGTGGAGCCAGGATGCCTTTTTTCTGTGTAGGCTGAAGTGTATTCTTGAACTGTCAAGGACCACCTTTGATGTGATCTGCTCCTATAGTAACCCCAGCCCTCCCCAGCACTTTGTCCTGTAGGCTTCTAGCAGGGGTTTATGGCTTGGGGCTGATGTCCCTGGGTGGTGCTTTTCTCTTCCTGTTCTTGCTGATTCCTATCCCGGCTAAAGGCACTGAGTACTAGGCCTGCCTGGGGCGGGCCCATGCTGTGTCTTGACATGGTGCATCTTGCAGGTGAGATAGATACTAACCAGCTTTGATAAGTAGGAGGCTCATGCATTAATTTTTTATACATCAGCAGCGGCCAAGTGAGTGAATTCAATTATGAGTCTGCCTTCTCTCTACCCTCCTTCGCTCAATGTGGTAGTTCAGAGCTGAGACTAAGGAACCTGTTGAAATGAGAAACCCCTATTTCCTAGCTTGACCCCCTCACTAATTCGGGTTAAATTGCTACGCTGTTGCAGTGGTGACACATTGTGTCTGCCTCTGTTTGTATAAGAGGATGCGGTGGGGGAGGAAGGACCAATTTGTGCAGAGATAAAAGGTGTCACGGGCAGATAACTAACGTCCCAGCCTCGTGCCTGCTCTCATTGTTGCTCAATTTGCTCCGTGTGTAAGCTCAGCCTTCCCCTCTTTCTTCCTTCCCTCCCCTTGGTCATATTTTACCTCGATGCCACAGTGTAATGATGCCCTGCGTAGTGGGGGAGGAGATAGGCACCTCTGGCTGACAGCCCTTCCTGATAACCAAATTCCAGCCCATCCATCACTAGCTACTCTCCTCAACTTGAGGAAAAGTGATCGTGAAAGGCGGGCCGTTTATCACCCAGGGTCTGTTTATCTCCTCTGGGTGGGGGAACGGAAACAGGAGAGACAAAGAGCTGTGTCCCCGGCTTAAGTGCTACCTTGACTGGAGTAGCCTGAATGTGCTGGACACAGACTCACATCGTGCTACCTGTGGAGGCTCTGACTAGATAGGACTCCCTGACTGGGATCTAGTGGGAATGGGCCCTTTCCTGAGGCTCAAGACTTGGAGAGAAGCATAGGAAATTGTGGCAGTTACGAGCTGCAGGGTTGCTAGCGACAGCATTCTTTGAGAGTGTATTGGAATGAGCAAGTGTGGCAACTCTGCATGGAAGCAAGCCCACCCACCCCTCACAGGTATCACTGTGGTAGGATCTTCCAGCAGGCTGGTTGGTTGGCTTCTACTCTCCCACTCCTCCCCAAACCTGGGCCTTCCATGCCTCCATGGTCCAATGATGACTTTGAAGAAGACAGAGCCTCTCCACACTCCCTCATTGCTGCATATCACATGGAATACAGTAGTTTGCTCCTGCAGGCGAATAGTATGTGCCTGTCCTGGAGCTGGCAGGCACCAGGACTGCCAGCTCACATCACTCCAAGATCCAGGTACCACAGCCTTTCTTGAGAGGGAGAAAGGAGCCAGGGAGGCCTCCAGAGTCTGCTGGTCCCCTTCCTCTTCAAATTTTTGAGTCTGCTAAAAGTGAGAATGACATGCATCTCCCTGAGTTGGGTTTGCCCCTAAGTCTTGAAGAGATGAAAGCATGGAAGGCAGAGTGTCCATCACCTTTTCCAGCATGGGGCCTCCTCTTTTGCTGGTCCTAGCTGTTGGCCTGTCTGCCAGTCTGTCTGGCAGACCTCCATGGATGTGCAGCTTTCCTTGCCTCAGCTTAGCAACTCTCCCCCCACGTCTGCCTCACCTAATCTTCAAAGCTGAGCTCCCGCTCACAATAGCTTCACCGTGGCCATACCCATTAGCGAGGGGGGTGTTCCCCTAATGAGCTACTCCCCTGCCTTGGCTGGCGCCGGGCTAGCCACACCTGTTTGCCATCAGGGCTGTCTCGGGCCGAGCCAGTGTGGCTCAGTTGCAGGTGGCAGGGCTGAATGAGGGGTGGGGTGGGGAAGGCTGGCTCCTTTTGCTTTGTGCTGTGTGCTTATGGGGGTGAGGGGCAGTTTCTTACACCCCCGTTTCCTCTATATTGTTCTCTTCTTTCTAAGCGGGGGGAATGCTCTTTGCTTTCTTTTCTGTTATTCAAAAGGAGTAATAAAGGAAGTTGAGTATCTTGTCTCTTCTAATTTTCCCCTGGATGGAGTAGAGAGGAGCTGACTAGGGTCTGAGGGTAGGGTTTGTTCATCTGTTCTGGTGACCCTGAGGGGCCAGTGTGGTGATAGCAGGGTCACATGATAAATGCCAAGGGTGGACCACCTTTCTGGCCTAAGACCCCTAGTCTTTGGAAAGCAATCATGTCCCTTGAGCCCACAGGCAGGATTGGGGGACCCTTCCTTAAAGGGGCCTCTTGCATTCATGAAACTGAAGGAACTTTTGATTTGGTTGAAAAAAATCTCATTCCTTTTTATGGCCTGGACATAATTGGCTCTTTTCTATTGGCCATCAGTGATGTCATTCCGGCCCTCATAAAGAAGGGGAAATGACACCTGTGGACTCGGTGCATAAAATTTCATTGGGCAGCAGTAATAAGCATGACCAGATGATGTTTGGGCAGTTGGGGAGCTTTGTGCCCAGTGAATCCAGCTGCATGGAGACCTGGGCACCATAAACCTGCCTGCACATTCGTGCCCGCAGGCTAGTCCAGGGCCCACTGCCAGTGGCTCTTTTCTTGGAATCAGGATCTGGTAGGAATGTACAGCATTCAGACCCTTTGTCCCTGGGGGACTTTTTTTTTTTTTTTGACAGTTTGGTGGTACCATGTACCCACTGATACCCACTGACCTTAGGCTCTTAAGAACCTTGAACCCAGGCGTGGCCTTGAGCATTGACCACTATGCTACTTGCTTCTCTAAGGCCCCAGGCTTTGCCTTCCCAGGGACTGTAGAGAACCCTGAGTGTATCTATACAGCTTATGCCTGTGCAGTCAGAAGCTTTAGGTTCCGTTTCTAGTACTACCCTTGGCTTGTTGTTTGAGCAAATCCTTTTCTTCTCTGAGCCTCAGTTTCCTCTTTTGTGTAAGGGATGATGACCACTCTAACCCACTTTCCTCACAGATTTCCTGTCTTGATCCTCTCTAAGCTGGGGTAGGGTGTGTGATAGAGATATGTAGCTGTCTTCCCATGAGGCACCTGCGAGCTCAAATTCTGGCATTTGGTCCTATGTCTCTCATGAAGATGGGGCTGGGCCCTGCCACATTTGTATGGCTTGTGTCTTGGAGTCATAGGGCTAGGACCACCCAGAGGACTATTCAGCAACCTGAATGCCTGCGAGTGACTCTGCAAACTGTGTGTGTACCTGCAAGTTGCTAGAGCCCCTAAGTGAGAGTTATAGTGCCTAACCCCCATGTGCATCAGTCAGAATGGCACTCAGAACTGCTGCTGAGCCATATCTCAGGCTGAGTATCCAGCCTGACAGTCTGGTCTGTCCTCAGTGTGGCCCCTCTGGGATAAGTCCTCGTCTGAGAAGGACAGGTATGATCCTACTGACCTAGACCCTTCCTAGACAGTGGAAATGTCTACAGCTGTGTCTTCCCTTAAAATTCTGCTTCCTTCCTCTCCCAGGGCTAGCCAGAGCCAAAAGGACTCCTGGCCTGTGTCAACTAAAAGAGAGTGCTGCAGTTGGCTAGGGGAGAATAAGATTGAGGCTCCCTGCCTTTTGCTGGCCAGTCCCCCTGACTTATTCCCTTTGTAGATTCTGCTGCTTCTGGTGGCCCCTTCACTCATAGACCTTAATGTGATTTTTCTAAAATAGCTGAGTTCGGCAAGGATTTTCACAAATACCAAGGATAAAGAACATGAAAGAAAGATTGAAGGAAATAGAATTATTGTCAGATTACAGTTCTGCTTTTTAGGCAACCACATTCTAGCTCCTAAGGCTACCTTTCATCCTTAAAAACCTTGCCTTATTTCCTCATGTTCTTGGTCCTTCATTCCACATGGGCACATCTGTCTGGATACTCCTTCATCATCTTGGCCTCAGCCAGAATTTCCCTTCCAGGAAACTGACCAGTTGTAGTTAATGTCACTGTGCCACTTGGATGTTTGAGAGTAACCTGTTCTTCAGGTGACATATCTTGGGTCTCATAAAAGTAAATCCTTACTATACACTGCCTGAAACAAGGGAATCAATTTTCTATTAGTATCTGTCAAATATTTGAAGGGTAATGGAGGGAAGGCTGGACTGCTTTGAACTTTCTGGAGTGGAATCAGTCATCTCAACTGGATTCTTGTAGCCAAACTTTCTAGAAAAGCATTTTGCACTTGTAATCTCCACTGTCTTATCTCTCACTCTTTCCACACTTTGCAGGTTTCCTTCCGCCTCCCACACTCAGCCCACTGATCCCCCTTTCACGAAGATTATTTGTGACCTCCTCGTTACTCAATCCATTGGGTTTTTCCCAACTGTCATCTTGCTTGACCACTCTGTGGCAGTTGACGCTAATGACTTACATTTCAAACTCAAAAACCAGTTCTATATATTCCAGAAAGGGGAAGCACGCTTTTATCACAGTTTAGATTGACCACAGGTAATATGAAGTGAGGTCAAAAGAGCACGTCTGACTTTAAGTGTCTAATACCCTGAGAAAGGTCTGGGGCCCTGCCCTTTGGGAATGGGGATAGGTTGGGTAAGTCCTGACTCATGGCATATTGTCTCCTGAGGAACTCTTAAAGTTGATAAGGATATGTGGGTTGGAGAAGAGGACTCTCATGGAAGCTTTCTAGACTCTCAGATCTTGGAAGGGTTCTGTGAGGAAAAGATGGAAGTCTTTTTCTCTGTATTTTCTAAAGAGATACTTTGGACCAATGGGTAGATGTTACAGGGAGACAGACTTTAGTATTTAAGGAAGGATGTTCTAAGAATCGAGTCCAAAATTAGATCTGGCCGCTTCATGAAGTGAGGTCCTTGTGTGTGATGATGGTCTGATGGAGGTAACCTGGTTTCATTTTAGCTCAATAAAACTTGCAAGGCATTAGCCTGGGCCCTCTGCTCACCTCACTCTATACTGTTCCCAGGTGATCTGATTTACTCTCCTGGCTTTAATTTTACTTAAGTTATGTGAATGATTACATTAATAATTATATTAATGATTTGGCAATCCGTATTCTTATTCCAGACCGCTCTTCAAAACTGGATATCCAGTTGCCTCTGAGACACCATTTCACTGCCAAGTATCTCCTAGGCACCTCAAACTCAGCAGACATTGGGTGCTTATTGTGTGTCAGGCATATATCTACAACTGCATTCCCAACCTCATGCTTCCTTCTAGTGGCATACTAAAAATGGGGCAGGGGAGCAGTTCCCCCCGAGTTTGGGCAGAAAGTGGGTATGCTACAGGTAGAGCATTTAAAAACAGTAATAAAATTGACCAAATGCTGGCTTGCTCCAGATGTCACATAGGCTCTCCATGCCACTGTTTCCTTCTTTAGATCCATCTTAGTGAGCAGCACGAAGCTAGCAACGTAGCTCTACTATTTTCTCACTGGGCCGCACATTTCATTTAGTCATGGAGGCCTCCTTTACATCTTAATGTCTGTTCCTTGATCACCACCTTTACCACTACTGTTTCTCTCTCCCGGCTCCTACCCTGCTCTTTTAGTCTATTATTTTTGCTGCCTCTAAAACAATCTTGGTAAATCACAACTCATCAGAGGCTCTCCATTGCCTGTGACAACGCTCTTCTCTTAGGAATAAGACTATGATCTTTCCTGGCTGCTATTTCCAGTATTGTCTTCCTCCATTCTTGCATATGCCCCCATGCTCCAACTTAAGGCTGTTTTTGTCTTTCTTTCATTGCCTGTACCTCTGAACAAACTGAGCCCTTTATGGGCAAGAGTTACATCTTACTTTTTGACTCCTAAGTTCCTGACCCTCGTTAAGCATCAGTGCATGTTTGATTGAGTGGATTTGTCTGAGTAAAACAGCATCACCAACTAGAGGGGGAGATAGTTGATAAATTCTAATTTAAAGAAAAAAAAAACAAGAACAGACCCTTGATTTAAATTCTGACCTCTTCTTATCCTTCTGCCTGGCCTCTTCTCTATCTGAAACAAACCTCTAGCCAGAGGCTTAAATGTGAGCTGAAACCCCTGCTCATCTATCTCTAAATCGTATGCTCTGCCTCTCTCTCCTCCTGTCTTGTCTGTCTGCCTCTCTGCTGTAGCAAAACAACAAACCAGTGCATAGAAAGAACATAGGCTTTAGAGTCAGACAGAACTGGATTCAGTTCTTGGCACTATCATGTTTTAGCTGTGGGACCTTGGTTAACCTCTCTAAATCTCATTTTCTAGTCTGTAAAATGTAGACAACAGTACCTATGTCTCAGCATTGCATTGAAGATGAAATGTGAAAATATAAGGTGCTTGGCATACTGTAAGCCATTAGGAAATAGTGGCCTGCTGCTGTTATTTCGAAGAGAGTTTTTGGGCTCTCACACTTGGATCTGAGGGCTAGAGCTGGAGCCCAGTGTCCATGGTGCTGGAGGTGGGGTCCCTTTCTTTGGTGGGGTGGGACTCCATGGCTAATGGATTGACCTTTTGAGGTCTGTTTGTCTTGTAGGCTCTGTTGGACTTCCTATCTTAAGACTTCATACCTGGGACATGGATGCGCCCAACTTGTTCTCTCTTCCCTTTTTTTGTAGGCTCCCAGGCCAGTGCCAGTACTTGGGCTTGCCAGTGGCGGATTACTTCAAGCAGTGGATTAATCTGAAAAAGGTACTGTGTCTGAGCTCCAACTGGGTGCTTCCCCTTATGCTCTTGTGCTTCAGAGCTCCCGTCCTTTGCTTTCTTTTCTTATATCTGTTCTCCTTCCTTTTCTTTTTGTTCTTCTCTTTTCTTAACCTCTTCCTTTTCCTTAGCTAATATGCACTGAAATGTGGTTATTTCTGACAGTGGAGAGCTGCTTGGGGACCAGGCAGCTGGGCAGATTATGACACTGCCCTAGTCGGTGTCCCCCAGACATGCAGAGAAGTCCAGTTGAGGAGATTTCTGGGGGCTCTTGCTCAGAGCTGAGTCTGTGGGCAGAGCTGCCTTGTCTGTAGGAGAGACGTGGCGCTAGCTGAGCCTCTGGGAAAGTATTCGCCTTTGTTGTTATCATGAATGTGACCTCTGACCCTCCTGACTGGCCCTGATATATCACTCTGGTTGGGAGGCAGAGTTCATTTAAGTTGACGTTGTTCCTGCCTTGCTCCAGGAGAGCCTGGTTCATGTGAGGAAGAGCCATGGAATCTAGAGTCCAGTTCCCTTTGGACATGAGGGCAGAGACTGGAACTCATGTAGCGTCAAACATCTGGGGAGCTGGCGCTGAGGCTATGGACCGACAAGGACCCTGTGTGGCTAGGATAGTGAGCCCTGGAAGAGAATGAATCACTTAGAAAACTGTACTTTCCTAGCAGAGTATCCCTGCTCTAGAGGGATCCTTGCTCTGGGAGGCCCAGTGCACTAAGGAGACTCACCTCTATAAATCATTCTGATCTAAGGGCAGCAGTCCTGGAGCAGCCTCAGGAGCTTCATGCTACCAGTCAGAGGAAGCTCAGAGAAAGGAGAACACACCAGGGGTCAAGGTAGTGGCTCCCAGGGCGCTTAGAGAAGAGAGAGGTCAAGGGGGGTGAGGCTAGATATGGCAAGGATTTGAGTCTTGACCTGGACATTCAAGGAAGGTGGGATATGGATAGGAGGAGAAGAGAATGCTTTCTCGGCAGGGAGGGCAGCATGCTTTTGGTGTGTGTGGGGCCTGGAGCTAAGCAAACATGTGGAGTAGCAGTGGAAGAGAAAGCTTTATAAGTATTTGTGCCACACTGACAATGACCTTGGACTTAGTTCCATACTTTGTGGCATCATTTGTGAAGTCCTTTGCTTTCCACTGGTGGACAGGTGCTTTGCACTTGGCTTGTTTGCAGTTTGACTCCTACCCCCCTTTCCTGCTGATCTCCCATGAAACTGGGCAACTGCTGCTTACTACTACTCTTACGCTGAAGAAGCTAGGCACTGCCCTAGGTTTGGGCCTTGCCCTATGGCCTGCCTTCTGTCTGAAATGTCCCTCAGTCATCTTCATTGACATATTCCCTGCCCTGGAAGATTCAACTCAGTTATCACTTCTGAGAAGCCCAGCAGTCAGTCTCTTGCCTTGAGGTTCCTTGGCACTTGGGAAATCACTTATCTCAGTTGAAACTGAATCCATGTGTATTTCCTTCCACACATGGCCATCTGGATCACAGAGATGAAGTCTGGTTCCTCTCTGTGTCTCCGGTGGCTAGGCCAGGGCTGGGTATAGAGTATGTGCTTAGTGAGTAATTGCTGGCTGACGGATTCATCTTTGAGGACGAGTTCCACAGAGGTCCCCCAAGGCAGAGCTAGGCATGTGGGTGGGGCTAGGCGTGTGGGTGTGGCGAGGCATGGACCCTGGAATATAGCATACCGGCTGTCAGAGCACATCTGAGCTGCTTGCTGGCCTCAGCAAATGCAATGTGAAGGCCCGGCCAGGCGAGGCAGGCGCTGACCATGAACAATTACCCTGTGAAGTTCACTAGACTTTTTGGTGTATGGATAGCTCCCTGCCTCCAGGTTCCTTGGCAGAAAGGCAGGAAAGCAGCCAACTCATGTTGTAACATTGCCACGCAGGGTCACCTTGGTGCTGCTGGCCCAAAGGGTGGGAGTAGAGGCAGGCTGCCCAGAGTCTGTTCAGCTTGGTTCCCCTGCAGACTGTGCTGACCTGAAGAGGAAGGGAATAGGTACAAGGGGAAACTGAGGACTCTGTTCCTAGTTGGCCTCGTGATTTCTTCGTGTGAGGTAAGCTGAGCAAGTCTGGGAGAACAAGGGGTCTAACCCCTTCCTCTCTGTACTCCAGCCACTTTGTATTGCAAGGGTGCTTAAAGGCCCGACAGGAGAGATGGCTTAACCCTGGACTTTAGCTCAGTCCTTACCAACAGCCATTCAGGACATAGAGGCTGCTGAGTCCTGGAGGCCCAGGGGCATGGTACTCTTTCTGACCTTTATGCTGTGCGACTTGGTGCAGGCTGCACTAAGATTCCTGCTTAAAAAGAGTAATGATAAAAGCAAAGCCAGAGAGGTCATTGTCAAGATTGCAGGAATATTATGTAAAAGCCTTACTCCATGCCTTGTGTCCCCTGTGTGACCCAGGCTCTGGTTCTCTACAGGGTCCCCTCCTGTCCTTGATCTTACTTTGTGTTTCCCCCTTCCCTTTCTTCTCTCCTCCTCCTCCACTCCCCCAGCAGAGCATTACTCCTTGAGAAAGGTGGGGAAGGTCCTGGTCTGCTTGGTCACCTGAGACTTGCCTAGTGAGTGAGCAACTGGGGATGAATTCACCATGCCTATTTCCTAAGACCTCTAATCTGAGAAGAGGCAAAATGTCTTTCAGCTGCCCTTACTTCTCCAGAAATGGTGTGGGTTGCATCAGGAAATAGGCACTTTTCAATGGCCAAGTTTCCACATCTCCCGCTGCCACCTACTTCCCCTGTAGCAGAGTGGAGCAGGCCCGTGTTTGCTGACATTTGGAACGTCATTGAATGATCTTATATTCTTATTGAGCTGTCAGCATAGAGAGGACTTGGGGCCCTGCTCCCAGCTCCCTCCAGGAGATCAGAGCTGTCACTGAGGGGCCAGAAGAATAAACACAAACACACACACACACACACACACACATACGCACATGCATAAATATACACATGTATATGCATGTGAATGCATACACCCCAAGTGAGTATACTCCAGATTGCATGTCTGTATCCATACATGTGTTCATGTATATGCACATATTCATATAAGCAGTCACCTGCAGAAGTATTTGGAGACATACCCAGACATGAAGGTGTTTATACATTTGTATTCATAAGGTATAAAGATATGTGCACACAGGTAAACATACATATATATATAAAATATATATATCTTCATCAATAAATGAATATTCTTTTTTGTGTGTGTGTGAGATGGGGGATGGGTCTCCTCTGTCACGCAGGCTAGAGTGCAGTAGTACCAACACAGCTCACTGCAGTGTTGACCTACTAGGCTCAGATGATCCTCCCACTTCAGCCTCCCAAGTAGCTGGGACTACAGGTGCCCATCACTGTGCCTGGCTACTTTTTGTATTTTTTGTAGAAATGAGGTTTTGCCATGTTGTCCAGGCTGGTCTCAAACTCCTGGGCTCAAGCAGTCCACCCTCTTCAGCCTCCCCAAGTGCTAGGATTGCAGGCATTAGTCACCGTGCCTGGCCAATAAATATTTTGAATGCCTTCTGTGTGCCAGGTACTGTGTGAGGGCCTGGGGATAAAAGAAGGTAGATATTGAATAAATAACTTTAGTTGCATTGAGTAACACTAAACAGTTCAGAGTCATGGATCATATAAGAAGGAACTAACTTAATAGGGTGGGGTCAGAGAATTGTTCCCTGAGGAAGGATGTCTAAGCTGAGACCTGAAGAGTGAGTTGGAATTGACTAAGCACAAAGTAGCATGTGACGAGAGACTGAGGTGAGGAGAAGCCTGGCAGCTTTATGAAACTAGAATGTAAGTTCTAGGAAGAGAAAGAATTTGTGTCTCTTGTTCACTGCTCTACCGCCATCACTCTGAATAGTTCCTGGCACACAGATGTTTAATCCTTATTTGTTGAGTGAATGAATGCCTAAAACATAGTGAAGGTGGCAAAAGGAGAGTGGCATGAGATGAGACTAGAAGGAAATCAGGAGCCTATAGACCACACTTTGATTTTGACCTCGATGTTTAGGGTAAGAGGAAGCTATTAATGGGTATTAAATATAAGAGGGGTATCATCTGATTTGCATTCTAAGAAAGTTCTCTCTGGCTGTAGTGTAGAAGGAGTTAAGAGCAGATGCAGGAGACCAGTTGCTGGTTTTTCTTAATAGGGCTATGGCATTTTTGGGTGGGACAAATCATTGTGTGGGTGACATTGCAGAACTTGTAGCATCCCCAGCCCCTGTTGATTGAATACCAATAGTGCCCCTCTCCAAGTCATTGTGATAATAAAAAATATCACCCCGTATACATTTCTAGTGGCCTGGCCAGGGTGGGAGTGGAGGAATACTGTCCTTGGTTGAGAACCACAGAATTAAGCTGTTTCTGTGGTCCAGGTGAAAGATGGTAATTACTTGGATTGAACTGGTAGCAGTGGAAATGTAGAGAAATGGGCCAATTCCTGAGTATTAAATGGTATAGTCGGTTCTGCTATAATGCAACATATAGATTTCTGAAAATCACTGTGCTAGAGAAAGTCATGCAATAAAAATTCAGTTAGTGACACATAAAAGATAGAAATCTAATAAAAATTGTAGCATAGTTTTACACATTAATGCTTAAGAAATACATAAATACCACAATAAATACGGTACTTTACTCTGTAAAACCCCAAAGTTTGCTTATAGAAATGGGCGTGAGAAGGGTTGCAGCTTGTGAGTTATTGTGAAGTAGTGGAAGAAGATCATCTGAAATCAGATGGAAAATTGTAACCAGATGAATGTGGTCCATAACATGCGGTGATCTAGGTGACTGGTAGATGTTTAAGATGTGCCCACGTATGTGTTTTATATATTCCTACCTAGCCCTGTTCAGTGAGGTATAGTTTCCTGTGTTTATCTGGTGTTTCTTGTGAACAAAATTGCACATAAGCAAATGTAAAATTTGTGTTACTATAAATTGTTCCCAATACATCAGTTGCACTGGACAAATTTGCTCTTTCAACGAGTATTATAGTAGCACTGATTGTATAATAAACAGGAAATGGTGATTGTTTGTGAGGGTTGAGGATGAAGGAGGAGACCATGATGACCCCGGGATTTATGATATGAGCAACTGAATTGGAATGAGTTGACTGAGATAATGGGAGAAGGAGAAGTTTCAGGATTGGAAAAGAAGGTGAAGTCAATGTGGGGCATATGAGTTAAGATGCTTTTGAGACATTGAGGAGGCAGTTAAGTACATAGGTCTGGGGCTCAGGGGTCAAGCCTAGATAAGAGATGCAGATTTGAAGACCAGGCATGGTGGCTTATACCTATAATCCCAGTGCTTTGGGAGGCTGAGGTGGGAGGATAACTTGAGGCCAGGAGCTCAAGACCAGTCTGAGCAACATAGTGAGACCTCTTCTCTACAAAAAAATTAAAAAATTAGCCAGACTTGATGATGCATGCTCGCAGTCCTAGCTACTTGGGGGGCTCAGGCAGAAGGATCCCTTGAGCCCAGGAGGTCGAGGCTGCAGTGAGCTATGATTGTGCCACTGCACTCTAGCCTGCAGTGCAAGACCTTGTCTCAAAGAAACAAAAAAAATTGGCGGTGTTATTGGTCTGTGACTGATAATTAAAGCATGAAAGTGGATGAGATTGCCAAAGAAGAGGGTATAGGGTGAGAAGAAAGCCTAGGACTGAGAAATATCAACATTTGCGAGATAGAGAAGGAATAGTCAAAAATAGAAAGAAAATATAATAAATAGTCCTGAATTACAGATTGTATTTTGTGTGCTAGACCTGTGTTTTCCAACATAGTTTCCACTAGCCACATGTGGCAGTGTATCACTTGAAACATAGCTAGTATGAATGAAGAGCACATTTTACATTTTATTTAATTTTAATCAATTTAAATGAAAAACTTCCTTGGCCAGGTGCAGTGGCTCATGCCTGTAATCTCAGCACTTTGGGAGGCTTTGGGAGGCTGAGGTGGGCAGATCACCTGAGGTCAGGAGTTTGAGACCAGCCTGGCCAACATGGCAAAACTTTCTCTCTATTAAAAAAAATACAAAAAATTAGCCGGATGTGGTGGCAGGCGCCTGTAATCCCAGCTACTCGGGAAGCTGAAGCATGAGAATCATTTGAACCCGGGAGGCAGTGTAGGTTACAGTGAGCCAAGATCATGCCACAGCATTCCAGGCTGGGCAACAGAGTGAGACTCCATCTCAAAAAAATTAATTAATTAAAAACTTCCCTGAAAAATTTTATGTTTAGTACAACGTGAGTTGGTGAATCTACATTTTAAACTGTTAATTGTATAAAATCTAAATACAGGTTAAGTATTTCATTTTTTTTTTTTTCTGAGACAGAGTCTTGCTCTGTTTCCCAGGCTAAAGTGCAGTGGCATGATCTTGGCTCACTGCAGCCTCTGCTTCCTGGGTGTAAGTGATTCTTGTGCCTCAGCCTACCAAGTAGCTGGGACTACAGGTGTGTGCCACCATGCCAAGCTAATTTTTGTATTTTTAGTAGAAATAGAGTTTTGCCATGTTGGCCAGGCTGGTTTCCAACTCCTTGCCTTAGCAATCAACCTGCCTTGGTCTCCCTAAGTGCTGAGATTACAGTCATGAGCCACTGCGCTTGGCAGATTAAGTATTTCTGGTGAAGTTTTAGCATCCCAATTGAGATGTACAGTAAGTGTAAGTTACACATCAGATTTCAAAGACTTGGTATGAAAAAATGAAAAATGTCTCATAATTTTTTGTATTGATTACATGTGAAATAGTATTTGGCTATACTAAAATAAAATAAATTATTAAAATAATTTTATCTGTTTCATTTTACTTTTTAGTGTGGCTACTAGAAAATTCTAAGTTTCATATGTGGCTCACATTATATTTCTATTGGACAGTGCTATGCTAGACACTATGGTTATGTACCTACATTGTCTAGTCCTCACAGGACCCAGTTCAGTGGTTGCTATTATTTTTCACATTTTAAAGTTGAGAAAACCAAGGTGTGGAGAAATGATGAAACTTGCTGAATGGTTTCACATTAGTACGTGGCAGAGCTTGAACTTAAATTTAATTTTGCTAAATGCTGACGAGACAGAGAGAGTAAAAAAGTGATAGAAGAAAGGTCATAAGAGTGTGGCATTGCAGAAACCAAAAAAAGTGTTTCAGAAGAAGAGGAGTGGTCAGTTCAGAGAGGGCTGCACAAGGGGAAGACTAAAATATGAGCCCCGAACTTAATAACAAGGGCCTCAGTGATCTTGGTCCTGAGTGGCACGATAGGGACAGGAGCCAGATTGGAGTGAACTAAAGAGTAAATGAGAAATGAGGAGATAGAGAAACTTCAGCCTTTTCAGAAATGTTGAAGGAGAGAGAAAGGACAAGAGCTGTGGCGGGGCAAGTGGGGGTTAAAGCGGGTTTTGTTTTTAAGGTAGAAGACGCGTTTTTCTGTAGGATTTATTAGAAAAGGAAATCCTGTTGAAGGTGCAGGGGAGAAGAAGCCAGTAAGGGAGGCGTCTGAGGAGGTGAGAGGAGAAGGGATGGAGAACCTAGACTCTTGAAATTGGCTCTCTTTAGGAGGAAGGTCCCTGCTTCTACTGGGACAGGAGGGAAGGAGAGGAAGATGGGCACACATGGAGGTAGGTGGGCTTGTAGATTTGATGGCAGCAAGTTGAGGTAGTTACCGTCTGATGGCTTTTATTTTTCTGTGTGAAACAAGATGAGTCATTTGCTGATCACTAATAGGGAAGGGCTGGGGAGTGTTTACAGGATTGCTGTAGTTCTAGTCAAGAATAGATGTATAACTGACTTGAGAAGTATAGTAGGATTTCTAGGCAGTGTTGAGGATCCAGTTGAGATTGCTTGTATTAATTCATTGTGGAACCACTCTGTTCAGTTGTATGACTTTTCGTTATTGAACCTCAGCTGCCTGGTTGTGGGCATGGAGAAAGTAGACATTTAGATTCATCCAGGGTGGAGATTTTCCTCAAGGAGGTTTGATGAAAGGGATAGGGAATTGAAAATATTGGTAAGACAGAAGTTGACAAGATGGATTATGGGATCTAAGCTGGATGTTGGAGGAAAATAAGATAGCAGGGGGTCTGATGGATGTGGAAAAAGTAAATAGGTACCAATAAAATGAGGAACTGGTATGCTGGGTATAGTTTAGCATGCCAGATGGAAGGATTAGAGATTATGGTTAGAGAATAGGTGTCTGAATTAGTGATTTCAGAGATGGGGCAGTTCTAGGTGTTGGCAGGTTCTCAGTCTCAGGGTATGGCCATGGAAATGGGTAGCTGATGTTGAATGGGAAAGAATGTTATTATGAATAAGGAATCAAGAAACAGAAAGGATGGATGAGACTTCCGTAAGGATGTGAGTATGTGTATGTATGCAGGCACGCATAAAATATGTTTCCCTATTGCATGTGCATGGACACATATGTATAAATGTAATACAAATGCATACCTACACACATAACCACACAAGCGTGTGCACACCACACATATTTGAAAATTGTGTGGAATTCCCTCTGACGCCTGGGCCTGAATAGGGTGGTGCTATGGTTTGGATGTTTGTCCTCTCCAGATCTCATGTTGAAATTTGATCCCTAATGTTGGAGATGGGACCGAATGGGAGGTGTCTGCATTGTGAATGAATGGATTAATGTCCTCCCTGGGGCAGGAGTGGGGGATGTCAGTGAGTTCTCACCCTATTCATTCCCAAGAGAGCTGGTTGTTAAAAACAGCCTGGCACTTCCCCCTGTCTCAACTTGCTTCCTTTTGCCATGTGATCTCTAAACAAGCTGGCTTCCCTTTACTTTCTGCCTTGAGTGGAAGCAGCCTGAGGCCCTCACCCCATGTCCAATCTTTAACTTTTCCAGGCATCAGAAGCATGAGCCAAATAAACCATTTTTTTAAAATAAATTACCCAGCCTCAGGTATTCCTTTATAGCAACACAAAATGGACTGAGGGAGGTGGGCTTCTGGAGAAGCAGGCAGGCAGCCTTAGGAGGATTCTGAGTCAGTCCTGGCAGGCAGGGCTCAGCCAGTCAAATCTAGCAGCTGTAGGGACAAGGGCCACCCAGAATTTAACAGACCCTGATATATCAGGGTATGAAGATTGCTGCTCCACTTTTCCTCTGCCATCTGTACACTATGCCTTGCTGCAATTTCTGGGTGCTCTAAAGAGGATGGGATTGGGAACAGCTCTTAAAGAAAATCTTGGGTCCCTCCAAGAAGCATTCTGTCTCTCCCCCTCCCCTGGGAGGGTGCAGCAGGAGAAACTGCCGAAGGGAGGGTTGGTGTCTACGATTGAGTGCGACTTTTCCTGACCTTGGAGCATTCAGAGTCCCAATCAGTGCAGTAATAAATTAAGGGCTTATGGAGGAATAAATTCTCGGCCTTAATGAAGTTCTTTGCTGGGGGCCATAGGCAGGTCAGCAGGTCGGGATGATGCAGATTGGAGGCTTCAGCAAGTGGGCTGAGCTGGCTGGGAAGTCATCAGGAGTGAGGGGATCCAAAACCCTGCTAGTCTGTTCACTTTTGGGGGAGCTGTGAGGATTAAGCTGCTACGGAAGCTAGGATACTATAGAAGGGTGGCTGCAAGGTGCTGGCCACAGAGCTCCTCTGCTGGGGCTATTCAGAAGCTAACTTGGAAAAAAGAACAAACAAAAATGAAAACCAAGAGAGGTGTGAATAGCTAGGGGGCTCCGCAAGGTGTTTTTTTATTTTGGAGAGGGGGAGAGTTTGCACTGAAGGCAGTTACTTCTGGGTCACTCTGAGGTCAGAACCAGACTGGGGCTGTGGTCTCGGTCTTGGGCATCATCCAAA
Organism: Trachypithecus francoisi; assembly: GCF_009764315.1. Taxonomy (NCBI): domain Eukaryota; kingdom Metazoa; phylum Chordata; class Mammalia; order Primates; family Cercopithecidae; genus Trachypithecus; species Trachypithecus francoisi. The sequence continues at coordinate 80,185,729 of NW_022681457.1, forward strand.
GTGCAGAGCATTGTCTGTGGGGCAGTGGGCAGTTGTGGGCTAGTGTCCTGATGGGAATCAGCTCTGCAGGCCAAGTAGATCAGGGCCTTCATCTCTCTTTGGGAAAAGACACATGCACAGAGCACTAGGTAGAGATGAGGTGGAGGTGTGAGCACAGGCACAAGATAAGAAGAGAGTGAGTGGGAGAGCAGCCCAGAGTGCTTGCTGCTGGGTTTGATGCTGGAACCCCAGGAGGGACGAGTCTTGGAGGCTGGAGGCTACTGAATTGTAAGCTGAAACAAGAACCTGAGCCTTGAGACTCCAGATCCTGAGCTCTTTCCCCTTTCAACCCACTCTCTGCAACATCTGCTGTTGGGAATAAGCTCTTAGAGTGTAGTCCAGAGATAGAGGACTATCTCTGTCTTTGGAGTGAGGGGCTGCCAAAGCTAGAGGGAATGTCTCCTTTCTTCCCATCTCCCTGCCCCCATGGTGTAGTGCCCAGCCTGGGCTTTTCCTTTAAATATGTCTTACAGCTGTCTGAACTCTGAAATTTCTTTCACTCCTTCCCTCGCCTTGTTAACATGTGTTGCCTTTGGGGTAATCAGGGAAAAAATATTATGTCCTTTTACAATTACCGGGTTTTGGAATATTAAAATGTCTCGCTGCATCGGCACTGTTATTTTGATTGGTATTCTAACCTTTGACTAGCCCATAAAGCGCGCCGCTCCTGAAGCCAATATTGCAGGACTGAAATTTAATTCCGAAATGATTCCAGATAATAGGGAGACAGATAATATATGCATGAAGGATATTATGTTTGGACTAACTGCAGCAGGGCCAGGACTGGGGAGCTGAATAATAGCCCAGAGTGAGTTATAATCTGTGGGACAGAAATGCCTTACTGTCAGGGCCAGGAGGGGAACTCTTAAATCAAAGGCACAGGAAAGGGTGTGATTGCAGGGTGCTTGTTTTGACAGGAAGAGCACCAGAGCCAAGGGTATGTAGTAAAGGCTCTGCCCCATCTTTTCTCTTGAGCAAGATACCAAGGCCCTGGATGATCTAGTTGATTGCACCATTCCTATCTCTACATCTCCTGTCTCTCCATAACATTCCAGCCGTATCAAACTTCTTACTGTTTTTCAAATATACATGACTATTTCACCTCCCCTTACATATACTGTTCCCTTTTCTTACATTGCCTTCCCCTTTTAGTGTGTTGGGAAGCTCCTGTTCATCCTTCAAAACCCTTGTAGGTGATGCTTTCTCTGATGTTCCCCCACCTCTGGTAGAAATAGTAAGTCACTTCCTCCTTTGTATGGCTTCAGAACTTTGTATTGAGTGTATTACATGCTTTTGTAATTATCTTCCCACTATACTGTGAGCCCACTGAAGTCTATATACCACCCGTCTCTGAATTTCCAGTGCATGGCACTGGACCTGGCACACAGTAGGCATCAACAAGCATTAATTGAATCCACATTGAATCTTGGGCTAGACTAAAGAGCTCCAGAGTCCAGATGCCTATTCCTCTGCTGGAATTCCCAGACAAATAAATTTAGAGAAATTAAGAAACTTGCCTAAAGGCACATAGCTAGCCAGGAAAAGGTGAAGCTAGGATTTGAACCCAGGTCAGTGTGCTCTTTTCTTCAGACGATGTATCTTAGGGAAGTGGGCAGGGAAGGAATTAGAGGTTAAGGTACGAAAGACAAATTCATTGCCCTGACTCCTTCCTTCCATAGCTCAGGACTTGGGTCCACTTTGCTGGAAACTGCATTCGTTCTTAGCATTTATGGGACTCAGGTCCCAGAAGGGATTGTGCCTCCTGTTGCTGCTGTTGACCTTTGGACAGTTACTCCATACAGAAGACATTTCTCGATTGTGAGTTTGTAACCGAGAATCAGGACAGTACCTTAGGAAAGGTACTTAAGTGTGGTTTTGGAGAGCTCTCAGAGAAGTAAGCAGGCAGAGTACAAGGAGCTCTTAGCAATGTCAGAAAATGCCACAGACATTCCCTTCCTCCTTCAGGACTTGTGGAACTTGTGTTTTGTGTATATAGTGATAAAGTACATAATGGGAAAGAAAAACTGTAGTAAATTCGTTTTTGTTTTTTTTTTTTTAACGTGGACTTGTGTTTTATTTTTTGAGACAGTCTTTTACTCTGTCACCCAGGCTAGAATGCAGTGGTGTGATCTCAGCTTACTGCAATCTCCGCCTCCCAGGTTCAAGCGATTCTCATGCCTCAGCTGCCAGAGTAGCTGGGATTACAGGGGTGTGCTACTATGCCCAGCTAATTTTTGTATTTTTGGTAGAGATGGGGTCTCGTCATGTTGGCCAGGCTGGTGTCGAGCTCCTGGCCTTGAGTGATCCACCCACTTCAACCTCCCAAAGTGCTGGGATTACAGGCATGAGCCACTGTGCCTGGCCTGTGTTTTATTAATTACAATATTATCTGCAGAAACCTGGAAAAATAGTACGGCTGTATGTGAGATTTACCCCTCATTTAGTCTTCAGGTGATACATGGTGTATACACTGAGTCCTGGGGAGGTGGGATGTGGCTCACAGCTGGAAACTGCTGTGCAAGGGAAGAGCTTTGGAGCCAGAGGAGTCTGGCTTGGATTTCTAATATTGCTACTCACTAGCTCAGTGATCTGGAGCAAGTCCCTCTCTGAACCTGTAAATGATGACTAATACCTGTCACACAGAATTTAGGCTCTGGAGTCAAGTAGACCTGATATGGAATCTTGGCTCTACATTTACTAACTGTGGGGTTTTAGAAAAGTCACTTAACTTCTTTGAGCCTTGGTAGCTCCCTCTATAGAACAAGAAAAATCATATCCACTTTCTAGAATTGACCTGAGGATGAAATGATAGCACTATGCCCCTGCCCTTCCCTTACCCTGGTGCTGGCCACTGGAGATGAGATGACTAGGCTACAGGGAGAAGAGGAGTCAGGGGGGACAGGAGATCAAGGTAGACGTACAGGACATTGTGGGCAGGAGCTAGGAAAAAGAGACTCTCACAGCAGAGTTCATGTGAGCATTGTCAAGGATGAGCTTAATGCTGTCATTGGACCAGCTTACCCTCAGCTCACACTAAGGAACAGAGTCGATCATCTCACACCCTTGATTCTGGCTACCATCAGCATGCCTGGCTGTCCAATGGAGTACAGAGGCACTTTCACCTTAGGTCAATTCCTGGCCTTATCATCTACCTGTGTTACAATCTTGGACAAGTTACTTACCTTCCTTGAACCTTGGTTTTTTCATTTGTAAGGTAGAGATAATTAATAATAAAACCAGGTGCTGTTCTAAATGCTTTTTACAAATTAACGCACTTAATCCTCAAACAATTCTAAGGGAGAAGTTCCATTATTAGCCATTGTACACCTGAGGAAACTGAAGGGCAGAGAGGTTCATCAGCTGGTGAGTGATAGAGTAAGTATTTGAATCTAGGCAGTAGACTCCAGAGTCCATGCTCTTAACTGCTTTACTTTGTTGCTGCCAGTGCAAAAGAGGGAGGAGTCATTTTTATTTGGGGTGTGGGAGAGAAAATCAAGAAAGGTTTTGGTGGAGATACTTGAGTCTTGAAAGATGAGTACGTTCTCAGGTGATGGTGCAAGTGCATCCAGGCAAAGGGAGGAGTGTGAAGAAAGGCCTGAAGTGGTGAAGCACTTTGCAGGATTGGGGAACTACACACAGCAGTTCTCAGGTGTTTTAAGCTACTTGTGTGGACCAGCCATGTGTATGCTTTTACTGGAGGAAAAGAGGAGTGAGAGTGAGCATGTGCAGTAAGGAATCATTGGCCAATGTCTAGAGTGTTGCCAGCCTAAACTGCCTTCTAAGAGTGGTACAGTAGCTCCAGAAAACTGCCACGTTTACATGCATGAAGGGAAGAGAGAGCCCGTGGGCCAGCGATAGCAGGGAGGGAAGCAGCCACCGTACCTTTTAGCATATTAGCTATGGACAGTCTGAGACCGTAGGCAGAAGACCTCTATATCCTTACGGTAAATGTGGGAAATCACAGTGTGAGGAATCAATTAGATCATGCTTGTAAAACTCTTAGAGGAATGCTGGCACTCAGTGTTAGGTGAGCAGCTTGGTACACCCTCAGCTGAAGAGCTAGCCTGCCTTGCTCTGCATCCCTGGTGGGTGTGGCTACACTGGGTACGGCAGGAGGGGGAGCAGGAAAGAAGCAGGTGAGGGAATCAGCTCAAGGCAGCTGGGATTCTTTCTTTCTCTCGAGGTTCCCTGCAGCTGCTGCAAAGCGACCTCCCCACTGGAGTTCTTATAGTGCCCTCCATGGCAGGCCCACCCTAGGGCCTGCCTTCTCTTGCTGGCTGCTGCTCACAGTCTGTATTCTGTCAAATGAGGCAGCCTCTTAGTCCTAGTCCCATAATGAGCCCCACCTGCCTTTCTCTTGCATCCTTGAGGAAGTGAATTCTGGGCTCGCTCTGGAGCACAGGAAAGTTGGGAGCTCTGCTGGGTGTGTTTGGGACCTGGATTTAAACCTAGGTATTCTGTTGAGTGTGTACTCCAACCATTTGGGCCAGTTACTAGGGCCCAGTGCAGCTCAGAGCCCATGCCTCCTTGTTGTTGTGGAGCCCATGCCTCCTTGTTGTTGTGGAGCCCATGCCTCCTTGTTGTTGTGGAGCCCATGCCTCCTTGTTGCTATTGTGTATGGGGTGGTCTGTCTGGGTGAGTAACCACAAGCCACTTGAGGAAAGGGACTAGATATACTGCTTCTCTTAGTCCACAGAGCTAGACAAGCAGAGGGAACTTCAGCAAACTAAGAGGCATAAATACTATAGAAAAGTTTGGGAGAAAGATGGGCTGTGGTGGCAGGGGAAAGATGAACATATCTATTGAGTCTGAGAGGGTTAAAGTTAGTCTGCCTTGTCCCCAGGGTTTATGTGTGTGTGTGTGTGTGTGTGTTTCCTCTTCTTTTGATTTTGCTGTTGCTACTCTAGACCCTGAAACTGGGAGTAGTGGCAGAAAAGAAGAGGAAAAGAAAGACGGGGTAACTTCCTTTAAGGCAGGAGGCACAATCCTGCCTTCCGTCTCCCACACTGCCTGTAGGTCAGTCTGCAAGGGCAGGTTTCACCATGTTTATCAGTATCAGTAATAATAGAGCACCAATGCATTGAGCCCCAGTTGATGCCATCTGTGTTGGATACTTTACACACATTATTGCATTTAATCCTCATAGCTACTAAGGGGCTGCGAGGGCTATTGTGCCTATTTTGTGGGTGCTGAAATAGAAACTCAGAAGCCTGCCTGCCACATGACCAGGAGGATGCAAATTCAGTTTCTCTCCTTCCATAGCTTCCCTCTTGTCACTTGGCCCATAGCAGATACCACCTGAAGGCAGTCTGGCCTGGTTTGAACTGGAGACCCAGGCAAACATACAGCCGCCATTATCAGTTGTGTGGTCAATGACAGTCAGTGAATGGGCAAGGATAGGGATTGGCCTTGTACTCCAGGTCTCTTGAGAGTGACACCACTGTGTCTGTAAGAGGGTGCATCCATTTGTGTATGTGTGTGTGTGTGTGTGTGTATTTAAAGAAGTGCATTCACCCAGTTGGGGAGGTCTGTGCAGGCTTGAGTGTGTCTGTGTATATTCTTATGTGTGCATGGGCCCACAAATGGGAATGTGGATGAATGTGTCGGTATGGGATTTGTGGTCTGACTCTAGGTACTGGAGGTGGGCAGATGAGGCCCTTGTCCTTGAAGGGCAATATGGTGCAACATAGAGAGATCGGGACTGAACTTGACTCTAGAAGTGAAAGACATGGGCTCTGGTGTTGGGTTACTTGCCCTTTCTGAGTCCTCAGTTTCCTCATTTAACAAATAAGGGAGTTGCATGAGGGAGTTTCTTCTTGTGGTCTCTTGGCCTCTTCTATCTCTGCCATTATGAGATCATTCATGGAAACTTAGGTTTTCCCTTTTTGCTCCCATCTAAAAATGAGACAGATGCAAGGAAGACAGCAGAAGTTCCTCTTTTACCCTTACCACCTTCAATCTCTGGCCTTGGGATGGCTCCACTGTCCCACTGGAAGACGTTGAGGGTCCAGGGAAGGCAGGGCATTGCTCAGCATCAGGACAGGAGAGCTGGGGACTCAGGCATTGTGGAGGAGTTTGGATAGCTGTCACTTGTCATATTTTGGGCTGGCTTGGACTGAAGCCAAATGCCTTTAGGCTTTGGGCTTCACCATGAGAATACAGGATGAGAAGAAGCTCATTGTCTCCCTGCTTCTTTGTGGGTGGAAAAGAGAGGAGCCTCTCAGTACCCTAAAGCCAGGGAACAACCAAGGCCCTTCCTCTGATCTCTTATAGTCTATTTGTTCTCTTGGCAGACACCAAATGATGGCCAGGTAGAGACTAGGATAAAGTAGCTGGATGTGTATTCACATTCATATGTGACCATGCTGGCTCAACCCATGGTCTTTCTGTGAGTTGACTTGGCCTGCTGCCACCTCCCTTGGGGGAAGAGTGGTTTGAGCTTGGGTGCCTTACCTTTCCTTGGCTGACTCCTCAGGGCTGATCTGGGTGGCAGCTATAGATGGGACCTTTGGCTGTCTCAAGTGGGATTGTAGTAGGTTTTTATTTATTTTTCCCATGAATTGGTTTTCAGTTCCCTATAATTTCTGAATTTGACCGGCTGGGGCGCTAGAGAAGAGGTGGACAATGTATAGTACAGTGCCCTCCGCCCTAATGAAGACATTTCTCTCTTGGTTGGGCTTAGATCCCCTGGACCTAGGTCTCAGGTAGCAAGAGTCCTGTGCTCTGCCTGGGCTGGGACATCTATATTCACCTCCGGCCACCAGTCACCCTGTGAAGTCCTATGGGCTGGGACCTCTGGACTCAGAGGTGACTCAGACCTGGTCTCCACCTGTACAGAGCTCCTGGTCTGGTGGGGAAGATGGATGGGTCAATAGGCAGATGGGGGGAAAACACAATAGAAGTGGTAAGTACAGTAATAGAAATATGTGTATGGGGTGTGTATGAATCATCTGTGTTAAAAAATTATTTTGAATTCAGCTCTGTACTGAGTCAAAATTTACAAGAGACAGAGGATCCATGTAAACACGTCTGTGTGTTCATGTGCCTCCTGTGTGTGCCACTCGGTAAGCTTTGAGCTACCCTGATGAGCTGGTCCCTGCTAGTGCCTGCTGTGACTTCTTTAAAGGCCCTAAAGCAGGGCCCTCAGGAGACCCTAGATTGCCTTCGTTGGAAAAGAGGGTGGCCCCCCTGGGGAGATAAGGTCTAGGCTGGCTGCTTAGGAAGTGTTTTTGTGTGGATGTGGGCAGGTGGGCTTGAGTGTGCACAGGCATGAACCCAAGTGTGCTTATGGCAGCTGTCAGTGGCCTGTCCCCAGCACCACAACCAGGTCTTATGTTGCTAGGCCTGGGCTTGGCACCTACTTGGCTGCAAGCAGGCGGGCGGGCTGCAGGCAGATCCCAGGGCAAGCCTGAGGCCTCCCCAGTGGTGTGTTTGCTGTGCCTAATTACCCGGCAGTTGTTTAACTATGCAAACTGCATGCCTGCCTTTATTGCGCTGTGATTGCTGAGCTGCCTATGGGGAGTGTCATAAAAAGATATAAAATGCCCATTATCTGTCTGACGCCCTCCTCCTGGACTGTGGGTGTTTGTGTTTTATTTTATTTTTATGGCTTGAGGGAAGCTCTGCAGAAAAGAAAGGGAGGGAAGAAGAGGGAGTGGAGGAGAGGCCCATAGGAATTGGGGGTTGGGAGAATAAGCCCCTTTCTGCTGTGGTCAGAAGGGCTCTCCTAACCAGAAGGATGATATGGAAATGGCAGACCTCCAGGGTCAGGACAAACTGCTTAGGAAATAAGCCCCAGATCTTCCCCTCCTCATCCACCTACAAGTCTTGCAGCTTATGTTTCCACCTTATCTAAGTATGCTAGCTTCTCCCTGCTTTAGGCCCATTGCCTTGGGTGCAGGACAGGGTTGTGAGAATGGTCTCTCATTCCCACCCAGTTCTTTACCAGCTTGGATAACTCAGATCGTGTACTGGCCTCCTAGAGCGCCATTGCTTGCTTTGAGGCAAATATCGTTAGCACTGCCACCTGCTCCTATTGCCCTATTGAAGCCTTCCATCCCTTCAGCTTCCCTTCTCTTACTAACTACAGTGGTATGTTCAGGACGAGCCTATCCAAGAATTCACTGGGTCTTACGGAAACTACGTAGACTATGAGAGGGAAGGGAATTAATACAGATTGAGGACTTACCCTGTGCCAGACAGAACCTGTGTAAGGCACTGAGGGCAGAGATCAGACTCCCAGGGACCCTCCCCTTGAAGAGCTCACACTATGTAACCAGAGTGCCAAGGTTTATGGTAGGTATTCAACAAATGTGTATCAAATGGGATTGAATTCAACATAGCCATTCATTCATTCATTTTCATTCAGTAAGTGACTTTTGAGCACCTACTGGGTCAGGTACTCTGCCAAGCACTGAGGATAAAATAGTGAGCAAAATAGACAAAATCCTAGCCGTCACTGGTCATTAGAGTTTATTGGGGAAAGGACTTAAGGATTTAAACTCTGGATATTGTGATTCCAAAAACCCTGCCCTTTCAACTGTGATAAGTTATTTCCTGTGCCTTAACCATCAAACCCTAGACTATCAATGTACTGATCTTCTCTACTTGAAAAATCTTAGTGTCTACTGAATGAAGTGTAAGCTCTCTAGCCTGACCTTTGAGACATTCAAAGTCCCTTTGAGCTATGTCAAGATAGCCTGTATGGTCAGCTTCCAAGCATTATTCACAGTTATTCCATTTGGCTAGGAAGTCCTTTGCTGCACTCTTGCCTAGTGAACATCTAGGCAACATCTTGCCTTGCTTATCCTTCGAGACCTAACTCCTCTTATGTCCTCTGTGAAGACTTGTCCAGTTTGCCAGTGGAACTTCCTCCCTCTTCACACACCTATATCGAGTGCCTTCAGAGGACTAGGCATGGTGCTAGAGCCTCTTCTGACTTTGTTCACAGTTGGTGAGCTTGCTGTGGGTTCCTTGCACTTCTTTGATCAGAATTAACTTATTTCTGATCTTGGATATTTGGATACTTGGATATTTCTGATCTTGGATATCTAAAAAGAAGAGTTTTATTGAGATATAATTCATATACCATACAATTCACCCATTTAAGGTGTATAATTTGTTGTTTTTTAGTGTATTTGCAGGATTGTGCAACCATCATCACCATCTAAATTTACATTTTTGTCCCCACTAAAAGAAACTCCATTAACAACGACTTCTCATTTCCCCGCAAATGCCCCAGCCTGAAGCAACTACTCATCTACTTTCCATCTCTATACATTGGCCTATTCTGGCAATTCTGGGAACTTCTTATGTGTGGTTTTTTGGTGACAAGCCTCTTTCACTTAGTATATTTTCAAGGTTCATCCATGTTGTATTATAATTTAGTACTTCATTTCTTTTTACTGCCAAATAATATTACATTGTATAGATAGTACCAATTTTTTTTTAATTCTCCCATCAGGTGATCAATATTTGGGTTGTTTCTACTTTTTGGCTGTTAAGAACTTTCATGTGCGAGTTCACTTTGTCGTTTTTGCCTTTTTAAAAAAAACACATCTGTCTTTCCTAGTACATTGTGAGCTCTGTGAGAATAGGGGTCACTGCTCTATTGTTGACTGCTGTACCCCCAACACTTAGCCTGTGGATAATACTCAGTAAATGTCAGTGAATAAAAGCATGCAAGCTTTCTCATTCTCGTTCCCCCCTTGTGATGTAATAGCAAATTGGTGGGACCTGTTTTACCCCCTAGCCCACTCTGCTGTGAGTATAGCTGTATAGGCGTATCTGTCACCTGTGCAGGAGTGTAAGTTCATTCATCAGTGCCCTGGACCAAGCCTCTTTAGTTAAATCCTTCACCAACAACAGGTGATCTGAGAAACTTTCTTGAGTTGTCCCTGGGGTAGCAGATACGGCCTCGAGCAGACTCAACAACTGACTCCACTGTTCTCTCTCCTTCCCTCTTCTGGGGTCCTCTGAATTGTTTTATGCATGGAGGGCTGGATCTGTGGGAGGATGCTTGCGGGAGGGAGTGTTGGGCTGGGTGGCCTCCTGGCTCAAAGCCAGGCCAGCTTTATGATAGCTCTGGATACCTGGCATCTGAGGAAAAGAGGCTGCCCCTGCCATTCCAGTCAGTAGCCCATATGAACCAGGTCCATGGAAGAAAAGGAATTTCTAGAACCAATAGCTTCTGAGAGATTAGTAAAACCAATAGTTCTCTTTTCTTTGTACTTACTCACCCTAATAGTTTGAGCCCATAATTAGAATTGGGCTTTATTAGGCTAATTAGGAGGAAGGAATGATGGCAGGAGGGCATGTGGAGATGCATCCGTGTGGTGGGCAGTAAATCTAGGCTTTTAATAGGTTTGTTCTGTAATCAGATGGTTTGGAAGGCTGACTGGGTGGCTGCCCCCCCTTCCTTGTACTCCCACCACTCCTTGAAGTGGCCTTCACACTTTGCCGTCCTTGTCCTCGATGCTGGCAGCAGCGCTGGGATATGGGGGCTCAGGAAGGAGGGAGGAGACCCCACCCGGAGCTTCATTGCCTATGCACGCGCCGTCCAGCCTGGCGGCATGATTACCTTGCTGAGAAATCCGTCCAGGCGCAGGGCTGCTGATAGCAATCATTGATTAAGAGGGTAATTGTCCTGAAAATTCAGATTGATCAGAAGGCAGAAATGATAACTTGTGTAACTGTGTTTAAAGCCACGTCCTGTCAATAGAAGAGACTGAGATGTATCGCGCCAAGAGGGGGGCAGAACGGATGGGTGTGTGCAGGCGGGCGGGTGCTGCCATCCTTCTCTCAGGGCTGAGCAGGATGTTTCTTGTCAGTAACCTGGACTATTGGAGATTCAATCACTTTTATCTCCCCCTCTCTCTCAATCCAAATGCCTTTTCATATTAGGAAATTAGAATTGGCCCTGCTCATGCAAGATTTATTAGCTCTGCTGAGCAGTCGCACCGAAGAGTAAATGATTTTGCTTTGCCGGAGCTTTTTACACATTAGGATCCAACTTCTCCTTTCCTACTCTGTGCTACTGGCTGCCTGGAGGAGGGAGTGAGCTCTAGAACTGAATACTCGGGGAGCGAGGGAAAAGCATCACTTGGATCTGGCTTCTTGATCTGCTGACTTTTGGTATCTGACTGACTTCCTCCTACCTGATCCCCAGACCTGTCCTCTACTGGGGTCTAGGGTTGTCCCTCTCCTGAGGAGATGAGATTTATTCCTCAGCCTTGGATGCCCGAGTGGTGGTTTATCTTGGGAGGAAGGACTCAGAGAGGGCTAGAAGAGTTGGAGGAAGCAAGGCCAGGCGAGGAGCAAGAGTGTGTGTTGGGTCAGGACTGGCAATAGCAGCAGAGAATAGAGAGGACACCATGACTTCTCTTCTCAGAGCCCAAGCCTGTACTCCTTTCAGGAGTGGGGCCACAAGGACCAGAGCATCTTTCTGAGCCCCTGGGGAAGTTGTCCAGGAAGCCACCTGGCTGCTTAGAGAGTGTGGAACCTGTTTAGAACAAAGCTGAGGGTGTCTGGGCCTGCTGCCTGTGTGTATCTAAGGTACTACAAAGTTGACTCCAGCTGAGGCTATCTGATCTGCCAACAACACAGGCTTAGTGGAAGAAGGACTGGGGCTCCATTCCATGTTTCTGGAACCCTGCTGTGACCTTGGGCTGAGAGACAGTATGGGCCTGGTGTGGCCAGTTGGACCCAGCCTGCCCTGAAAGCCAGGGCACCAGCAGGCTGGGCTTACTGTAGGGAGGACAGTTCCCCTTCACTGAGGCTATACAGTCTCTCTCCTTCTTGCTTTTCCTTTTTAGCCCCCCACCTCCTTGGGTTGCTTGGGCCCGTGGATGAACATCAGTTACTGTCATTTTCACCCTCCTTATTGCAATTGTCTGATCCTGGAGGCCTAGTGGGATAGAAAAAAGTGTGAGAATCTTTCTGATGTAGGAGCTGAGGGAAGGTTAATGGAACTTCTGGATTTTTTTATGAAAGGGATCCCAAGGACTGCCCATTTCAACATTTCTTTCCCCTTGTGGTTTGCTCTTTTACTTGGCCCCGTGAAGCCTCTTTTTTTCTGCTTTCAAGTTATTTCCCCAAGTGGAATTGCGACTGGGCAAACTTGAGAGCTGTGGCTGGAAGTGATGGGGTTCCTGGGAGTGAACAGTTGGAGTAGATAGATAGCAGCCATTCTGGCCCAGAAAAAGGCTGAGTTTTGGGGCAGGGGATAGAGGGAGGGAAGTGGGGAAGCTTTTGGGAGGCAAGAATCTGAAGAGTATCTGTAAGATGTTCCCTAGATGGGACCTGCTCTAAATAGACCACCAGGCCACCAGCTTTCTGCTGAGGGTCCGCTTAGGTCTTTCCTGTACATCACAAGGCATTGTCCTCAGAGAAGCCTTGACACTCCTAGAAGGCTCCTCCCACTAGGCTGGATTGGGCAGGGCAGACCTTCCCTCTGCCTGTGCCACTTCCACTGACCCCGCACCCGTCACAAATGTGCTAAGGGATAGGATAGTCTTGGGAGCCTGGTGTAGCCCCGCCTCCCCCACTCTGCTAGACTGTGAAGGCGTGGGTGCCCAGATGGAAGTGCTGTGCCATGGGCAGCTTGGACTTGGAGATAGAGAACTCAGAAGACAGACGCCCAGGGGAGTGAGAGAAGCACACCGTCTCTACAGGGTAATATAAATGGTGTTGCAGAGCCCGGAGAGGGAAGGTTAATGGAATTGCAGGATTTCCAGAGAGGGAGTAACTGAATTCTCCTGGGAGAGCTCAGATGGGCATCCAGAAGGGGGCCTTGAGCTGGGCCTCTGTGGAGGATGGGAGTGTGCTGTGGGGACAAGTGTAGGCTAGCTGTGGGACAGAGAGGACAAGTGTCAGAGATCAGTTCGTTAGGGTGGGGCTGGGCCCAGTGGGGGTTATTGTCCTTGTCACACTTCTCCATCATAATATGGAGACATGGACCACCTTCTGCTTTAGGGAGCCTGAGGGGCACCTACTTTCACCATCTGACTGGGTTGCCGAGGGTGGAGGGCCTTGGATTTTACCGTCTGGAGCCTCAGGTTGGAAAGATGTGAGCACGGAGCCTTCGGGAACGACCCCAACAGATCCTCCCTCTACTCTGCTCCCTTCCTGTTCTGCTGAAAGAACAGGGAAAGGGTGAGGTTTCAGGTTAGGGGAACAGCTCTGAGGAAGCTTTAGGCATGCTTTTGCCACACCCATTCCCAGCCCTGTCTCGTACCCACACCCAGCCCTGCTGCCAAGGGCCAGGTGGGTTCCTGGGCCTGTTTGGGAAGCTGGGAGTAGATGGGAAAGCCAGGAGACTCATTTTCACTGGAATTTGACCTAAAGCAGGATTGGAAGGGAAGAAAAGAATTTGAACAAAAGTGCAGGCAGGAAGGAGCTGTTAACGAGCCTTTCTTTCTCTTTGGGGACGGAGCGGAGCGCATAGCGGGGCGCAGCCGCCAGCTCTCCTCAGAGCGGCTCTCTAAGGTAGCTGCAGTCTCTGGCCGCTGCCTGCTCTCGTTCGCTCTCCTTTTTTCCCTCTCCTCTTTCTCGGCTCTCTCTATTATGGGGACTTGCTCCAGCTCTTTCTCTCTCTTCTGTCTCTCCTTTTGTTCTCTCTTTGTCTATTTATCACACTGTGAAGGTTGAAAGAGATGTTATTAATCTGGGAGAATGAAGGCAGGATTAGTGGTATGAATCGGATTTTGAGAGGTGTAATGATAGAAAGACTCGCTCGGCTGGCGGCCTGCGTGAGCTTGATAAATGGGGAGCACTCCAGACTGACTCGCGCCTTCCTCCGCGCTGTGCGCCCTGCCCGCTGGGGCGTGCCGCGCTCTCAGATCTGCCAGCCGGCCCACCCCGCTCCTACCTGAACCAGAGCAAAAAGCCAAGGGTAAAGCAGACACAAATATCTCCCATCGCACTTGGAGACATCATTGCTTTTAGCACCCTTTTCAAGTTGAGGCCTGTCGAGTTCTCAAAGGACTGTGGGCAGAGGGAATGGGGACCTAGACTTCAGGCTGGAACAGCACCTCCCTGCTTCTAGGACCTGTAAGAAATGGATGTCAGGGGTCAGGGAGTGATAAAAAAAAAAAAAAAAATCCCTAGACCAGTGAGGTAAGAGTACCGGACCTATGTAATATGTGATTAAGCAAAGTGCTGTTGGGAGAACTGGGTGTGGAGGTCAGGGTGGGGCATGGAGGAGTGGAAAAGAGAAATCATGAAGGGCTTCCTGAAGGTAGTGTCCTAGCAGACAGGATTTGGAGAAAGGAAGTTGAGTGTTCCAGTTGGGGAAATACAGTATAAGCAAACATATGGGGCAGAAATAAGTCCGACTCTTGGGGTGGAGGCAGGGGAGTTGAATGAAGTACCTCAGATCTGATGAATTTCAGATCAAGAAGAGACCTAAGAAATCCAGTAGTAAAGTCCCTCATTTTTCAATGAAGAAGCTGAAACCCAGGGGCTAGAGTTTCCATTTCTGAAATTATTTTTTATCCAAGCCCTGTTGTTAGTTCTAAAGGTACCCCCTTCTAGCCATCCAGAGACTATACAGTGGGCCTCTCTCCTTTCCTCTGTGGCTCTGATCACATCCTTTCAACCTTCATCTTTGTAACCAGAAGATCCAGGCTTAGGTTCACGGCTGCTTGGTCTCCAGCCCCTTCCCAGGAGCCTTGGCTTAGGGTCCTCCTCACACTCCTGCTCCTGCTCGATCCGCAGTCTGTGTGGGTCATGCTGTCGCAGCCAGCCAACTGCTGCCTGTGCCGTGAGGCAGGATCAGAAGCGACACATACCATTCTGGGCTCCAGAGGCCACTGGGCCTGAGAACTTTCCTCCTCTCAGTCCCTACTGTGGCTCTCTCCACTCGCTGTATCACAGTTAGGGGGAGTTACTGGTTTCTGTGTCTGTTTCCCGTCAAAGGACTATGAGTTCTGTGAGGGCAGGGTCTACATGTGATTCTGTTTGAGTTGCTGGGTACTGGCAGGCCTTCAGTGAATGTGTGAATATTCAGTGAATGAATGCTTGTGTAGTTTCTTCCTCTCCTTCTAGATGGAAAATCTAGAAGGATCTGTTATCTTGGTTCCCTGTTAGTTTTTCCCAGGCCTTGCTACCCTTAGGAATAAGGAGGGGTAGATGTGCAAAGGAGCTACTATTTATTTATTTATTTAGAGGGTTTTGCTCTGTCACTCAGGCTGGAGTGCAGTGGCACAAACACAACTCACTGCAGCCTCAAGCCCCTGGGCTTAAGGGATTCTCCCACTCACCTTAGCCTCCCTAGTAACTAGGGTCACAGGTGCACATGCACGCCACCATACCTGGCTAATTTGTGTGTGTGTGTGTGTTTTGTAGAGATAGGATTTTGCCACGTTGCCTAGGCTGGTCTTGAACTCCTGGGCTCAATTAGTCCTCCCCAGTCAGCCTCCCACAGTGCTGGGATTACAGGCATGAGCCACTGTGCCTGGCTGGAACTATCTTATCATATGGGTAGAGCACCCCAAGATCACATAGTGTGATAGTGGAGGGCCCCTGAATGGCCTTAGGAAACAGTACAAATCCCTTACCGTGTCCTTTGAGGTCCTGCATGGGCTGCATCTCCTGCCTTCCTCACCAGCCACATTTCATGCTTGATTTTCTGTGCTCAGGGACTCTGGCCTTGATTTGATTCCTTCCAGGCCTTAGCATGCCCCCAGTCACCCCACCTCTGCCCTTCCCCCACCCCACCTCCAGTCAGCCAGCCAGCCAGCCAGCCAGTCAACCAGCTTCTACTTACCTGTCCTCAGGGAAGTATTCCCCACCTGAGTCAAACTCCCCCTTTCTGTCCTATTATAAAAGCTTATGTGTCTTGTTGGAACCTTTATTACAGTTCCTTCTTTGAGCTTAAGTCTCTTGGAGAAAGCCATGGAAGCTCTCTGAGGACAGTATTGTGCTCTGTTGCTATATATGTGCATATAGCCTGGCATGTAATAGGCTCTCAGTAAATGTTGTGAATGAGTCAGTGTGATTCCAAAGCCTGCACTCTTCCATCATATTACAGTAGAGTGAAGACTGATTTGAAAAAGGAAGGTACAGGAGCCAGGATGTTGGGTCCACCCCAAAGAGAAGGTTCTTTGGGCCTTAGCTCTGGAGGCTGGAATTTCAACCTTCTCATCCTTTTTTTCCCCTCCAAACATCAGAGAAGAGAAGGGCTTCATCTGATTCTAAAGGTTTTTACTTTCTTCCTGGGTGATCTTATCTATTCTTAGTTTCTTGTACCACTCATCTGCTTCTTAAGATTCCTAGCCTACATGTCTACCTTCCCCAGGTGCCCCGCCTACGTATGGCCCACTGAAGGCCATGTGGCCATGTGGGTCCTTCTTGCTGATTTCCTTCAGTGTCGTTTTGCAAGTATGTTTATGTATCTCTCTTTCTCACCTGGGAGCTCCTTGAGGGCAGTAGCTTGGTCTGCTTGATCTGTGTATCTCCAGCACCCAGCACAGGGCTTGGCACATGGTAGTTCCTCAATAAATGGGTGTTACATGAACAATCGAATGAAGAGGGAGGCAGATCTGGGATGAATGTTTTGAACACCCTTCTCCTTTTTCCCAGGGGAAAAGAAAGTGAAGGCGTGTATGCTGTGTGCAAGCATGCAAATACCTTGGTATGTGAGGGGTGGCTGGGTGGGTCGTGGTGGCGGTAGTGCCACATGCTCCATAAAGGATTATATTTTAATTTGGAAAGCACTTTAGAAACTTAAAGTGCTTTACCTAAGTGCTGACTGCTATTAGTGTCTCCTTTTTATTAGGAAAAAGGACATGATTTTTCTCTTTTATCTTCAGGCCTGTCCAACTTCTGAGAGTCAAACTTAGCAAAATGCCTGCCCCTTACTGAGGACTAGTTACATGCCAGGTTCAAAGCTTTGGACTTGAAACACAGAATTCTGCTTTGCAGACTGGTTCTGACACCTCTGAGGGGATTAGCCTAACAGCTCAGTAGCAGGAAGGGGGGTGGGAGAGACAGGGTCATTTGACATAGTTCAAGCTGCAGTCCCTAGCCCCTCCTCTCTCCATCTAGGCCCGGGTGGGAGAACATAGAACTTAGACTGTTTTGGGGAAATGGAGGAACATCCCAGTGGTTATCAGAACTCACCTGTTACATGATATGAAGGGCCAACTTCTGAGAGAGGATTGAGGAGGAATGGCCTCAGGGAGTTGGGTTTGGTCAGCTGTCACCAGGGATGATAGGACCAAGAGGCAGAGACATCACAGCTGCTGGGCCTGGTGCTGTTAGGAGCCGCTAGAGGGCTGGGTTAGAGGGAGGGAGTATGTAGCAGGTGCAGAGGGAATTCTGGCGCAGGAGGACATGAGGGAGAAACTCACCCCTGTGCCTTAGAAGCGCCTTTGAGGGCCTTGCTGAAAGAAAAGGTGACATCCCTCCCCATGGAGATGATTTGGTGCAGCAGTGGTGGGAGGTCTGGAAGGCCCCAGCTAAGCCCTGTAGTTGGGCCTCTCTGTTTGACTTCTGCCCCAGGCTTCTTTCCTGAGGAGCCACAAGATGGACAAGAACCCTGGACTGTCCCTGCCAGCCCTGGATGTGGAAAGCTCTGCCCATGACTGAGGCACTGGGAGTGGGGCTTTGGCCCAGCTGGCAAGTGCCCTGCAGTCCCTGTCTCCTGATCGGGTCCTGATCTGGGGGAACTAGGATGGGGGTGGGTTGGGGGGGAGTAGTACATTGAGCCAACTGCCTTAACTGAATTTCCATACCTCCTGTTGTTAATTATAGAGATGTAATAATGCGATTAGTGCACGATTAAAAAAAATCCCTGATATGATTACCATGGATTTAATATCACATGATATATCATTATATCGTTATGCAGTGACAGATGTAATTGAAATACACTTATTGGAGCCGGGGGTGGTGTTTCATTCAATCCCCAGCACCCCGGGGAGGAAAGGGCTGGCTAAAAAGAAGCGGTGGTAGAGGAAATTGTAATGAAAACAAAGAAAACTCACAATGTAGCTCTCACCCTGGGCAGCTGGCTCAGACTGACCTGCTGCCTTAGACTCTGTGACAGCGCACGTGGAGCCCCAGACAGGTGACCCTCTTTTGCAGGGACTGAGGCAGCATGGCTCAGGAGCTACTTATCTTATTCTCAACCCAGAAACTTCACTGTCCCCAAGGCCCCTCTGACTCAGCAGTGAAGTCAAGAAATCTGGGAACAAGAAGGAGGTAACTCCACCTGAAAATACTCGGGACCCTAATACGTGGGATCAAACTGAGCTGGTAGCTATCTTCCACTCCTGGGACCCCCAGTGCCAAATGCTGTGGGACCTGGACCTGTGGCATAGCCCCTGCCTTTGCTGTAGTGGTGGCCCAGCACACTAGAGGCAGTCATCGTGTTGGAGGCAGTGAGCAGTAAGGTTAAGTACACAGAGACGATAATTATCCCACTCAAGTTCCGTTGATGAAGAGAGGCAGCAGCAGCTCTGGGGCCCCTGAAGTATGTTGGTAGCCAGAGAACACTGTACACACAACAGAATTGCCATCTGGGGTTAGGGAGGATGGGCTTATGTCACCCAACGCAAGTGCCCATCCCTTTACTGCCTTAGCTGTGCTGATCAAGCCTCTGCTGGGCCTGAGGAATGGGCTGGGGGGTATCCATAGGCTGAGAGTTCAGAAAAGGAGGAGACAGCAACAGTTCCCTCTTCCTTAAAACAGGCAACTGAGCCCCCAGTTCCAAGAATGGCTATGGGGTGGGCCGTTGATGTTCTGCTGGGCAAGAACAGCTGTGGTTCCTGAAGGAGACTGGGTAGGATTGGCAGGAGTAGCAGCTCTGGAAACCAGGCCTCCATGCTTGGTAGACTTATACCCGAAGAGATGTCTTTTCTTCCTCTCCCCTTTTTCTCTCGCTTCCCCTTTTCTCAGTGGAGACCACTAAGAGACAGCAAATACAACCCCCCACCCCCCTCAAGAATCTCTCAGCATAATGGAAGACAAAATCTACGTTACAGGTGCCATTCACAGTATGGGGGATTTAAAGGAGGGATGAGCCAGGAAAGACTATAAAGGAAGGCACTTTTTGAATTGAATGTTGAAAGAGGAGTGTGTGTTCAAATTAGGACAAAATGTGGGAGAAGGCAGAGGGTGTTCTAGGCAGGCTGAAGGAACTGCTTCATCAAAGGCTTGAAGGCATGAAACAGCAATCCAGGACTTGGTGGATAGTAAGGAAGAGGAAGGAATCAAGATTGATCCCCACATCTCTGGCCTGGTGGACCAGGTAGATGGTAATAGCTTTCACTGGAATTTGGGAGCCCAGGAGAAGAAGCAGTTTGAAGAGGAGATGTTGAAATGAGCTTTAAACATATTGAGAATCAAGCATCTGTGTGAAATCCAGGGGGAGATTCGAGGTAGGCAATAGAGTATATATGTTTGACACTCAAGTAGGGGTAAGAAATACAGATTTGGAAATTAGAAAGGTTGAAGACAATGGACTTGAGGAAATCACCCAAGAAGAGTGGTAGCATGTAGAAAAAAATAGGAAGAGAGTGCAGAGTGGGTGAGTACACAGATACAATGACCCAATGCAGAGGAGGCTATACAGGAGATTGTGAGGAAAATGGCAGAGAGCTAGGAAAACTGAGTAAAGTGTCAAGAAGGGAGAAGGGTTTCAGAGATGGAGCAGGCTGCAAAGTGGTGAAGGCAGGTAAGAATCTGAAACTGTCCACAGATGTGGGGCAGCATGGCAGCAGCTGTGACCTGACTGCAGGGAGTGAAGGAGTGAGGGAGGAAGGGAGTGGTGGCAGTCTTGAGAAGTTGGTCGTTAACAGGAGAACAGCAGTAACTGGCTAGGATGTGGAATGCATATAGAATTTTAAAAGTAATCTAAAACTTAACATAGCTTTCAAAGAGCCAGGCAGTGTTTTAAGCGCTTTACAGACAGTAACTCATTTAATCCTCACATCAACTGTATGGGGTAGGAACTGTTATAACCCCTGTTTTACAAAGAGGAAACCAAGACACAGAGAAGTTATGTGAAAGTGATAGAGATCTAAGCATATGCTTTAATGTTAATGAAGAAGCCAGCAGAGAAGAGGAGGTTAAGGATTTAGAAAGACAAGAGATACTAGATGGAGCAAGGGCCTGAGGAGGTGGGAAAAGGATGACATGTAAAGCACAAGTACGAGGTTGGCCTTAGACAAGAAGCATAGTGTCTCCCCTGTTAGAACAGGGGAGGTAAAGGAGCAGGTGGGGAAGGATGCAGATGCATTTGTAGATAAGGGGAATGCAGAAAGAGCTCTGTCTAGTGGCTTTATTATCTTTGTGAAAGTAGGAAGGGAGTAGGGTTGGTGAGTACCATTGAGGGTTGCTAAGGTTGTGGTCTTGGATCTGTAGTAACCACTTTCTGTATATAAGAATGACTTTTTCTGGCATTGCTGAGCTCAGGAGCAAGTGTGGAGAAATGGAGTCATGGTTGGGGTTTTCCAGAAACAGTGTGCGTGCTCTAGGACAAGTGGGCAGGGCGTTGAAAATTGGGGGATGGGTGGTTGAAGTTATAGATTCAAGGGTTCAGGCTTAGTGGAAAAGTACTGAAGCCCGAAAAGGGGATAGACAGACTAGGGGCAGGTGGGGGCTGGGAGGAAGCAAGAGCAGAAGGAGAAAGCATACAAAAGCTAGAAGGATAGGAGGCTGGGGCCAGAGTGGAATCTGTCCTTGTGAGATTTCAGAGGGAGGGCAGTTCTGGGTGATAACAAGGCTCAGGGGGTGGCTGTGGGGAAAGATGACTGAAATAGGTAGGGGAGAAGGTCATTAGAGCACGGGGAGTCAAGAAATTGAGAGGCAAGGTCCATGGCTGGGTTATCCTGTAGATACTGAAGTTACCCAGAGTGATGATGATTTGAATGAAGTCCCAGAGGGAGAGGAAGAATAGTCTAGAAGCAGCAGGAAAGAATTTGAAGACATCTGCAGAGTATATCCAGGATTGAGTAGGTATTGGCTTGCCGGTTAGTGTTGCTGCATAACTGATCACCCTGACACTTAGTGACTTAAAATAACAACAAATACTGTATTATCCCTCATGGCTTCTGTGACTGAAGAATTCAGGAGGGGATAGGTAATGTGGTTCTGGCTCAGGATCTCTTGTGTGGTTATATAGTCAGGCAGTGGCTGGAGCTGGCACAATGTGGTCAGAGCAGTTGGTGGCTGGCTGGACCTCTCTCTTTCTTCACCGAGTCTCATGGCCTCTCTCTGTGTTCTCTCTGCATGGGTTAGTTTGGGCTTCCTCACAGCATGGCTACCTTGGGGCAGTCTCATTACTTAACACAGCAGCCCCAGACTGCAGGGAAACTTTCCAGTGATTGAGGTGGAAGCTGCCTAAGCATTTTTGCAGTAGTCTTGAAGGGCAGGGATGGTGACATAGACTTAGTCTTGACAGTAGGTATGTCAAAGTCACAGTGAAAGAAGAGCGTGTGAGACATGGTAGATAGTGTTGCAGCCCATCACAGGAAAATACACTCTGCCATAACTGGTGTTAGGCTGAACCTGGAAAAGGGTTCCCTGGGAAGGGGAGAGGGAACAGTATTCTCAAAGGCAAGGTGCATTTTGAGCAATGGCACCAAGAATATCTGGAAGTAGCAGTGGGAGTGAGTAGTCCTGGATGATCTCAGATATAACTGGAGGAAAGTACTGTTATCTCATTTTGCCGTACAAGAAACTGAGACTCAGAGAGGTTTAATAATTCATCCAAAGTTATAGTGCTAATAGCTGGCAGAACTGAGCCTTTCTATGAGGCATGGGCTGCTGGGTGTGCCCTAAGTATATGTGGTGTACTCCACCCTAGTGTTTACCTGTGGCCTTAAGTATTTGGCTCGCCAGCTGTGGAAGTGTTGGTCAGGATAGAAAGTTAGGTAGTATTTGTGTATGCCAGACTTTCTCTCCCCTATCCTCTGGAGTATCACCATCACAGCTTCATCTCTCTTGGGGGTTAGGGGAATGGCCAGTTGGTTTGATTTGGTTCCTAGTCTTGAGCAATTGCCTGCAGGGTGACAAGTCATCCAGAGGTATGGTTAGAAGCCTGCTCCTCCTCACCTCTAGGTGGGCTGGATAGGCTGAATGTGCTAGCACAGGCTTCAAAACTCTGGGTTTTCTGGAAGTTGCAGAGCAGCCTATTCTGTCTGCAGCCTGAACTGGGTTCTAGCCCTTTAGCCCAACCACAGCCCTTCCCACTGTGTGTCCATCCTGCTCTCAGGGTCCTGATAGGTAGTATATGGGTGGGCAGAGACACCATAGCAGCTGCTGAGGCCTCTTCTTTCTTCTTTGAAGGATCTGATGCTGCAGCCAATGAGTGCTACTTCATCTATTAAACCCAATACACTTGTCGCAGCTGCTAAGCCCCCGTAAGCCGCCGGGCGCTGTGTTTGTGATGGGACTGACAGTGCATGGAGGAGGCTGATTATACACGATTCCATTTCGCGCGGGCCTAGCAATGTAATTTCACAGGGCGATCAGCGTTTGCATGTAATAGCAGGCTGTGCTGAGGTGTCAGAATATTAAAGGCGCTAATGGCAAAGCTCCCTGTTACACAGGGGGCCACCCGCCGCGCCTACAGCAGGGCTATGCGGCGGGCCCGTCGCAGATGGCTGGCCACTAAGCTAATGGGGCAGCAGCCAAGGCGGGCAGAGCCACGAGAGAGGAGAGCCAGCCGGGAGCAGCTCGGCACCTGCTTCCCTGCGCATGGAAATTGCAGCAGCCCAGGGGAAGGGAAGCGTGCTTGCCTGCCTGGCACAGGGCTGGGGTGGGTTGACTTGGTAGGCCTAGCATCTTTTACCCCAGCCAGTTCCACCTGTCCCTGTGGCTCGCATCAGTACCTGCCCTAGACAGGACTCAGGAGCTCCTCAGTCATCCTCCTACCTGCCCCACCCTCTGGCTGGGAACCCCAGGGGCTAGGTGCTGACTGTGCATAGCTGGGCAGGTGGACCCTGATGGCTGAGAGAGTTGCAGCCAAAGAAGTGGCACACAGAGGATTTGGAAGCAGCTTTGGGAAACAGGCTTAGGCACAAGTTCTTGGAGAGAGCTCTTAAAGCAGATTCCTGCCCCACACTGATGAAGGTCAGAAAGCTTCTGGGCCCCATACCCCTACTCCCCCAAGCTGGCAGGAGAGGGAAGGGAGCAGTGAGAGGGAGCAGGCAGGAGTAAAGGGATGGACACAAGGCCCCTTGATGCCATGTTGCTGCCAGGTACACAGAGTTGAGAGGCAGTGCCTTAAGATGTCACCCCCCTCTCTAACTTGGCTGTCCCAGCCACACCCAAGCCTTTATTGTGCTTGCTCATACCATTTCCTTTGTCCTTGCTGTGCCTTCTGTCTGGAATTATACTCCCCTGCCACCTGTCAAACCCTCCCAGCCTGCCAGCACCACTCCCTCCAGGAAGCTTTCCTAGCCTCCTCCAATCTCACTGGGGTATGCTTATCTTCATCGTCCCCTGTGGGCAACCCACAGGGCTCAGTCTTGCTGATCCTCCTGCTCTGGTGGGGCTCTGAGTGCCAGCCTTGGCTCCTCAGCCGGAATCTCTGACACGTAGCCCATGACACCCCACCCTGATCAGGACTCCCAGGAAGGTCTCTGCTGAGATTTGTAGACAGATACAATCTCTTAAGGAGGGCGAATGGAGGGAGCAAGTAATGGAAGGGTGGCAGAGTCACCTGAGGGCAAGTCTGATGCATGTGTGGCGTGCCAGCATATATGCACTTGGGCCACTCCATGGCCTGCATGTCTGGTGGGGAGACGCATGGGCTTTAAAAGTGAGAAAAGTGAGTGGTGGGCACGGATGAGTATAGGTGCAGAGGAGCAGCAGGTGTGAGGATCCAGACCATATGTTGACAGGAGCACAGGTTGCTGTGGGACCACCTATGTTTTGTGGGCAGCTATCTGCATCTGTTGGCTGTGCCTGAGCCATACCCAAGATGGCAGGAGCTGGGGGGAGCATGAGGTGCTGGGCCCTGGTAGTATGCCTAGGGCGGCCCCATGAGGCTGGCAGTCACATGAGAAGGTTAGGCTCTGCAGGTGCACGTGTCAGTACCTGGGGAAGACGTGCCAGGGTTCTCAGCAGGACCAACAGCGGGAGAGCCGAGGCTGAGGGAGAGCAGCTTTAATTAACCGTTTTTAATATTGTTTTTGGACTTTGGCTGGTATGTGAAGGCCCCGCTGGAAGCAGCATTTGTAAAAATTAAATCCCTCTTATTAGGAGCTTGGCAGACCCATGTGCATGCGCCGCCCCCTCCCCCGCCCCATGCCCCCCTGAGGAAGTGCTGGATGAGGCCATGTCACAGCAGCAATTGGTTATCACGCCTTATCTGGGAATATGAAACTGTGCGGCATGACACCCGCGGCCGCAGTGGAGACGCCAATTCATCTCGCCCTCTCTCTGACAAGCCAGACTGCCCTTCCTGAAAGGCATCCGTCAGGCAGGACCGGGTTGCCGCCTTGCCTGGCACCTCTGCTTTCCTGCCAGAGGCCCAGCTTTCCCTGGTCCAGCCTGGCCCTCCCGGGTTCTGCTGTCCTCTGTCCCCCTTCCACACATCCCAGTCTGTGGAAGTCATAATTACAAGAATAATCTAATCACGGTGACGCGGCGGGGCAAGCATCTAATGTTATCTGAAGTGGTCTTCCCACTTAACTGCGATAAGACTCAGGATGACGTGCAGATAACGTTGAGCTGCCCTGTCCCCAAGCCATAAGCAGAGCGGAGGGGCCCCGGCAGCCCTGCCGCCCGCCCGCCGCTTTAAGCCGGGAAGCGGCAGCACCTGCTAATGCAAGTGTTTAATATTTGATGGGCTGGGATAAAGCAGGATCACCTTCGAATTGAATTGAGTGTCAGCCGAGAATCTATTACTGAAATTCGGGTGTGATTTGACAGCAAAGTAGACGATGTTATTCTTCACTAGTTACTGCAATCTTCTCCCCGACATCACTTAAATATTTTTTTCTTTGCTTGAGTAAACACACATTATCCTTCTTTTTTCCCCCTTCCTTCCCGTTTTCCTTTTTAGAGGGGGAAAAAAAACTCAATCCAGCTCGCCTTCTCCAGGCTGATAGAGTAGATTGTTATTTCTTTATTTGTCCTATTAAATGGAATTTCTGATCGTTTAATCCGGCCTTTGTAAGTGATTTTAAAGTACTTGAAAGGCGGCCGTCACTGCTCTCTGGCCCACTGCGCTCCAGCCTCAGCCCTCACTAGGCTAAGCGGCTTCTCTGACTGTGCACCGCCCACTGGCTGCTTCCCTCACTGCCTCCATCCCAGCTCTGCCCTGGCTCTGGGCCAGCATCTTCTTCCCAGTCCTTGAGCCTCACACTCAGCCCCTGATTTGTGGGTTCAGCTCTGGCCTGGGAAAGGGTGGGGGAAGGCTGGCGGGGAAGTTGGGCTGCGGCTGGTACCTCTGTGGTCAAGGAGAATGGCTTTAGAGGGTGCTAAGGTTTAAGTATACTCTCTCCTAGCCTCCTAGTACCCATGGGGCTGGAGTGTTGGTTCCTGCAGCTGGAAAGGAAGGGTGGACACAGAATCTGGGTCCTGGGCCCTGGCACAGACACTGTGTGCAGCCTCCCATTTTGTGTTTCTGACCCTGTGCTGGGTGCTCTCCCCTGTGTGTTAGTGGGATGGAGACCTCCTGGGACTAGCAAAGGGCTGGACCACTGCAGTACTCATATGCTCACAGCTGGCAGTCACTTTGGTTCTGTCACTGGACCCCCATCCAACTTCTGGAAACTCACCCAAGCTTTATTCTGACCACTGCCCTATATGCTGTCCTGCCACTGGTAGAAGGGCAGCCTGGTGTTTGCGGACTTCTAAAGTGAGGTGTGGGTAATGTTTGAAAGCCTGACTAGCTACCAGGCCCACCGGGAGAAGCCCAGGATTTGGTTAACAGGCTGAGCAGGAATTAAATCCTATTTGGCTACTTCATAGTGATCTAACCTATGTTAAATCTCTTCTTTCTGGGCCTCAGTTTCCTCATCTGTGGCGTCAGGTCAGTCATGGCTAAAAGGGACTGTAAGGGAAGGCGCTGTCCCTGCCCTGCCATGGGCCCCCCCCCCTGCCCCCAGGTGGAGGTTGCTGGCAGCCAGGTGGTGAGGGAAGGGGATGGAGGGGGAGGCAGTGGAGTGCTGGGGCCTGAGCAGATCGATGCCCCCAGCACTTCCTTCCCCAACCCCAGGAAAACAATTAAGTACAGATCGATGGGTGGCCGCTTTGAATATGCATAAGTGAGCACTTGACCTTCAGAGCATCTGCTCCCCCCACCACACACACACACATACACACTCACACACACACACACACACACACACACACCACACACACACACACACACACACACACGCCCCATGTACTCCCCTCCCAGCTGCTTGAGTTGACCAAGTGACCTTACTCGTCTCCTCAGTTGAGCCCCCACAAAACTCCCAGAGCCTTCCATAGCCTGGCCTGCTTGTGGTCAAAAGCACCTTGACCATGGCACCTTGCTAGCCAGATGTCACTTCAACATTTCTGTCTGTGGAGTGCAGTTTGGATGTGCTGGTTTCCAAGGTCCTGCCTGAGGCCAGTCTTTGTGAACAGTAGTACTGTGAGGAGGGGGCCCAGCGAAGTGCTGGGAGCTCTGGAAAGGGGGGATCCTAAGGAGGGGTGCATGGTACAGGTGTACCCTTGTGAGAGGAGGGCTCCTGAGAAGGAGGAGCCTAGTGAACGGGAACTCCTTAGAGAGGAGTCCTGGTGAGGGGCACCCGGTGAGGGCCAGGGACTCAGATGGGGAGAAGCCCAGGAGAAAGGGCACTCTGGAGAAGGAAGGGACTTTCTGCTGGGTCGGGGGAGGACCTGGGTGGAGAAGGGATTCTCATGAGATGGCATTGTGAGAGGAATTCCTTGTTGGAAAGATTTGGGGGTCGGGGGGAAGACCTTGTGAGTGGGGTTGGTTCAGAGGGTCAGGGCCTCCGTTAACCACTTGCCTCCTGTCTTCCAGGCTTACAGCTTCGCCATGGGCTGCTGGCCCAAGAATGGACTTCTAGACATGAACAAGGGCCTCAGCCTGCAACACATAGGCCGGCCCCACAGCGGCATTGGTCAGTCCCTTCGCATATTCCCCCGGCAGCTCCATCCATCGTCCCTTGCCCGCATGCCCCAGTCCCCAGGCACACAGAGAGTTTCCATGGCTCATTCAGTGCCCTAACAAGGCTCTCTCTACATAGCTGGGGGGATGGCAGAAGGCGGGTGGAATGAGAAAATTACTGAATGGGACCACTGGAAGGCACCACGCAAAGTGGTGTTTTGGAGGAGGCTGGGTCTGGGCTTTTGGTGAGTCACAGGTGGCCTTGGACTCAGGCCAAAGTCCCCCCTCACTGGCTGCATCTCTAGTGGGCAATGTCCTCAGCGGGTGGGGACATGTCAGCTTACCCACCCCCCGTGGAGCTGGAGGAGGCTGTTTAATATTGTTTCAAGTCTGTGGCCACTAAACTGGACGATCAATGGGAGTTAAGGAGATGAATTATTTAAACCTCACCAGCTTTTAATTAGTCGGGGTCCTTCTGACCGATGACTCTGTCCACAGGGTATTGACTCCCCCGCAGGAGCAGCAGCCTCCATTGAGCGGTGCCTGGGTTGAGGGGGGCCACTTGGGGTACCAAAGGGGGGTATACCCTCAGGGGGATTCTTGTTTGGAAGGGAACTGGAGTGACTACGATTCCAGGCAGTTGGAGGCTCTGTTAGTTTCTGATCTATCAGTATGAATACATATCTGTATCCGTGTGTCTGCATATGTGTGACACCTTTAGCTGTATGTCTCTGTGTCAGACTGAGAGTATAATGTGTCCATGATTATACATGTCTGTTGGGGAGCGTGTTAACAGTATATCTGTATTTTTCTGAGGGCATGAGTCTGTGTGGAAGCAGCTGCCAGTCTCTGTATCTGTCAGGTGTGTCTGTTCAGTTCTGTGTATCTTATTTTGTTTGCATATGCACATGTGTGCATGCACATGCTCTCAGGTGGGGCACCTGACCAGGCATAGGCCTTATTCCAAGTGGGGAAGAGCCAGAGTGTCTCTGGGCAGTGCTCTGACATTACCACAACCTGTGAGCCTTTGCGGTCGCATCATTGTTGGGGGTACTGGAGAGATAATACCAGGTCCGAAGGACCCAGTCACCTCCTTCAAAGTAGACCGTTTATCCATTCCAGACATTGACTGGTGCCTTGTGGATGCTGGGCACACTGAGTACAAGTTTCTGTTCTCAGTGAGCTCACATCCTGGGAAGAGACAGGGACTTGCCTGAAATAGGTGCTTGCCACCCAGGGTACTAAGGGCTGTGATAGAAAATATATGGGTTGCCCCAAAGGTGGTTTTCCCTCTCCTTAGTTGCCAAGTAGCTTCTACTTCTTCAGTTACCTCTCACTAAGAGGTAGTGATATGGGGGCATCTCACCCCAGGAGGGATGTCCCCATATTCTTGTTGGGACATCTCAAGGGTTTCCCAGGGTCCAGGCTAAGAGGAAGTGACCAACAGGCCTGGGGAACTGGGGGTACTCCACCATAACTGATGTTCCCTCTCATAGATATTTTCCAAACAATCTAGAGAAGATGCCAAACCCAGCAGGGTAATATGCCTGGGAGGTCAGCAGGAAGTTTCCTAGAGAAGAGGACACTTGAATTGGAATCTTTGAAAGATGAATAGGAGTTTGGTAGTCAGAAAAATGGGGGGAGGGTATTTTAGATAGGAGGACTCAGTAGAAAGGCCTGTGGGCATGAGAAACCCAGTGTGCTGAGGACAAGTTCAGACACCTACAAGAAGCTTCCCATGACTGGAGTGACAAATTTGGGTTAGGAAACAGCTAGAAAATAATCAGAGACATAAGCAGGGCCTTGAATGCCTGGTTAAAGGGTGTGGACTTTTCCTGCAGTTTTGAGGAGACATAGGAAGTTTGTGAGTGAGAGAATGATGTGATCAAAGCTCTGATTCAGAATCAATGAGGCAGTTTCTGTTGCACAAAACTAGTTCTTAGTAGGTGCTCAATAAATGCATGTGGGTGGTTGAATGAATGAGTAGGTGAGTAAATGAATCAATGAAAGAGTGATGGGAAAGGGAGCAACCAAAGAGGACCAGTGAGAAGACTTGCATTGGTCCACGGAACGAAGAACTGGCTGGGGGCTGGGGACAGCCAGGGTTAATGCACCCCACATGTACTTTATCTGGGTGCCCCTTCTATCATCTGTCCCAGGGTGTGTGTTTGAGAAGAAGGGGTTCCTTGTTCCCACTCTGTGCTTCTTGAGACTCAGCAATGCCCCTGTTGTCTGTCCCCCTGTTGACCCTAGGTTAGGGCCTCTGAGGCATCCCCTGCTTTTCCAGAGAAGGTGGTTTCTTTATCTGGGTGGGCCCCATGGGGCAGCCCAAGGCTCTGAGTGACAATGGAGTAAGGGCTTTGGAGCCAGAAGTAGTTCTGGTTCTTCCACCCAGCACCCTGTGACCGTAGATGAAGGACAGTGCCATCTGCCTCTCTGGGTTGTTGGGAAGGCTCAGTGAGTCCCCTGGGAAAGTGTTCATGCAGTGCTGGGCACACTGTGGGGCTAAAGGGGCTCCCTCCTCTGTTGCCAGCACCAGGGGCTCCCCAGGATACTGGGCTTCTTTACACTTGGTCTTTGTAGTCTTTGAATGAAGAGGGCTGCCCTGCCACCTCCAGGCTGGCTCTGAGGTGTGGGTGAGGGTGCTTGGAAGGGAGGGAGGATATAGGGCATTAATTGGGCTGGGAGAGGCGGGGAAGGGGAGGCGTGGGTTTTGAGCAGTGAGGTTAATGGCCCTCGCACCAAAGAGACAGCTTTAATGAGCTTCAGCTGGCGATGCCCCGAGTTACTGTGCGTGCTAAAAGGGTCGCGCTGTAAGAGTTTGATGTGGACTGCTTCCTAGCCCTGGGGGTCAGAGGTCAGCTCCTGTCACTGGCCACTCAGGCTGGTCCTTAGTGACATGGTGCTAATTAACTGTGTGAGGAGCTGCCAGCTTGGAATGGGGAGTGGTATGTGTATTGGCTGGTGGGGGGTGAGGCAGCATTGGGTGGCTGCCAGGCAAGGGTGCTGCGGATCCCACAGCTGAGCCATGTCCAGGGTCTGCTCAGTTCTCCTGCAGTGCCACAGGAGTGTGGGATGGGTGGTGTGAAGGTGCTGAGAGAGTACAGAGGCAGGCTTGGGGTGACGGGTGTGGGGAAGGGGCTTAGGCCATAGGGGAGAGGGCCACTAGGATGGTTGTGCATGCTGTAGGAGTGTTTTGGCCAGGGGAGTTACATGGTCAGTGTTGGCTTCAGTCAGAGGATGCTCATAGTTTATAGGGGAAGGACTAGTGAGGACAGACTGCAGACAGGGAGGCTGGCAGCAAGGTAAGCAAGAGTGCATCGGCCCTGGAAATAGAGGTAGGACACCAGGTAAAACTTTCTTTCATTCCGTACACACTATCTTGGACCTACCATACATCAGGAACCATGGTAGGTGCTAGAAATGTATTGGTAACAATGGCAGACACAGTGCTCTGCCCCCACAGAGCTCACAAGTGGAGTTGTGGGCTTGGCCCTGGGGACTGAGGGTGAAGTCGGGTTTAGGGAGGGCCAAGGAGGGTACGGAGGTGGTGCAGCCCTGGGCAGAAAGGCTGCTGGAGGCTTGTCAGCGTGATGTCATAGTCAGGGGAGGGCACTTCCTTCTGCGGTAGTGGATTTTGCCTTGGGAGCCTGGTGAACAGCCTGGTGCCAGAGCAGGTTGTGGTGAGTAGGGCCTGCATGCATCTAGAACTGCCGACTCCAGGGCTGCCGACGGTCTCTGTCAGCATCCTTGGTTTGGACCACAGGCTCTGAGGGAGGGCAGCCTCCACAGGGGACTGCTGAGTGGTCCTTCATTCATTTCAGCAAAGGGGCAGTAAGCACTCACATTAGTTGGAAGCACTTTATATTAACTAATTCTGTTTTCACAACAGTCTTATGAAGGCAAGCATCATCATTCCCATTTTATAGATGAAGAAACTGAGGCTCAGTGAAGTGAACTGCCTAAGGTCACACAGCCAGTTGGTTGAGGAGCCAGGATTCAAACCCAAGCCCATCTGAGTGCAGAGCCTGTGTTATCACTGCGGAAGTATGAAGCACCCTTTTGGTATTGAGCTTTGCGCTACCAATAGAGACGATGTGGAAGAAAACAAGCTCGCTTCCCTCATTTCCGTCAAGTGAAACATGCAGGCCTGAGCAGAGCTTCAGTAGCAGCAGCTGAGGAAGAAAGCAGAGGCAGCATCACCACTCCCTCTCTGCTGCTGCAGTCTCCCTGAGCCAGGGACCTGCAGTTGTTGGCATCTGACCTCCTTCTGGCCCTGACAGTTCTTTGTGATTTCAGTTCTCTCTTTGCCTCATGGCCCAGGAAAATTCTGCTAATCTTCCAGGGGCCACCTCCTCTGGGAATCTTGCCTGGCCCTCCCAGTATGAGTGTTCAAAACACACACTTGGGCCCTATTATAATTTGTCAGAGGTAATGATCTGGCCCTACGTACTTGGGTTCTCTAAGGGCAGGGCCTGGGCCTCCTTCCTTTCTTTTTTGGAAATCTGCATAGGAAATGTCAGTAAAATCTCACCTGCTATTGTAACTTGGAGGCCCCGGAGACTACTGCTGGTTTCAGCTGGCTAAGAGAGTAACTGGAACCTTCCCTGATTCCTGGCTGGGTGGTCCTGCCTAGGAGCTTGGCCCCTCTGCTCTGGGACGGAGAAGGATCCCGGTGAGGCTTGTGGTACAGGTGGCATGGCCAGAAACCAAGTGGACTCTCAAGAGCTTGCTACCCAGAACTGTTTGGCAAGAGAGCTGGTCTGGAAGGTGGCAGGGTGGGGGCCTGGCCCCCAGTGGGGCAGTGGGCTGGCCTGTGGTCTCCCCTGAAGGAGTGGGGTGTCTATCAAGAGTCCAGTCAGAACGCATTAGCTCTGTGACATGGATCTCATTAGTGCCCGTGAGAGGTGTCACTGCGGGAGAATCGTCGGCTCAGGGAGACGCTTGTACCAAAAGAAAGAAAGGACAGTGACAGCCTTTTCTCTGCCGCCTCTGCCGCGGCGCTCACTGGGCTGCCCGCCCTCCTCCTCGTTGGGGGGGTGGGGGGGTGCTGGCTAATGAGCTCGTCTGCAGTACAGCTTTGCCTTGCCTCCTTGAAGTTTCCCGGGTCCCTCTGAAGACCTCGGGCCCGGGATTAGCACACACCAAACGCCAGCCCCCCTCTTGCCCAGCAGGGAGTTCCTTCTGATCACCCTATTCCTGCTGCCATAGGCAAGGAAAGGGGGTGGTACCAAGATAGAGCCACTGTGGCCTGGGGGAGGGGGCCTTGCACCTCTGGGAAGCCTCAAGCCCCTCTGCATCCCTTGACAGAATGACCATGTCCACCTCTCTGCAGAGGGTTCTTGCTTCCCAGAGCTGCTAGTCTTCTCCTCCCATCCCCTTTCTCCATGACATCTAGCCTGGCAGTGTCCCCATTCCTGTGGGGGACCCCCCACCCAAGGCAAGAAAGAATGTGAGGACCTTGGCTGAGGGTTCAGGAGGTAGCATTTAGATCTGATAGGATGTGGGACTTTCTGGCTCAGCTAGAGAGCCTCAGAATTAGGAAGATTCGTGGAGTCTTCTGGGCTTCAGATGATCTGAGTGGTGATACATTGATGCGAGACCTCTACAGACTTTGATGTCCTTCTCCCCATTTGTCCCAGAGAGGTACCTTGCCCGCTTCCCCTACCTTTGGCCACCTTCAGGGCTGGGAGGGGAGGAGTCAGCCCAGCTGCCTTATGGGGAAGGGCAGAGCACAGTGGAGTGTTTGCTTCCCCAACACTACTGCCCCTCCCATCCAGTTCTTTCTGGTGTGGACCTAAGAACGGGAGAAGCCAGGGAGGTGGATGGTCATGAGAAGGGTTAACTCCCCCGTCATTGACAGGGTCTGCACTGGCCTGCCTGGATAGTGCCTTGGGAGAGGGTGCTGGCTCCTTCCTCCCTGAGCTGACCCCCTTGGAGCCCCAGAGACATCTGAGGAATTGGTTCTTGCCAGACACCAGACTACTCTTCAGTAGCAACCATAGATGGAAGAATGGCTAGATGGATGGGTGAGTTGATGGACAGATGGATGGAGGAAGGTTCTCCTGTATGTATGTATGTATGTATGTATGTATGTATTCTGTGTGTTTGATTCTTCAGGAAGTACAATGTTTGTTTCCCCACCTTCCTAGCCCCAGGCCCCGGCCTCATCTCCCCTTGTCTCTCTCTGTATCTCCTGTCAAACCATCGCAGACTTAAATGACAAAGAAATCAGAAAGACAGATCAATGCCGGCCAAATTAGCACTTGCAGATAGACTGTGTGGGGATGTCAGCGCCCTGACCCCTGGTGATCTTGCAGCCTCCGCTGCTGATATTATGCAAATTACATCCATCTGGCAGGACCCGCGTGCTGGCTGCTCCTACTCAGAGGAGTAATGGGCTGGGGGTGGGCGGGAGTGTTAGAGCAAGAGTCACTGGAGTGTGTGCGTGTGTGTGCATGTGTGAGCATGTGTTTGAGTGTGTGTGAGGGCGTGCGGTGCCCACCAAGCACTGGGCGGTGATTGAGTGATTGACAGGGCAGATAAGGGACTGCATTGGATTCCTTTGGGCTGAGGGATTAGGAGCAGCCACAGATGGGAGATAACCGGACTTCATTTCAGTTTATTTTCCTCCTTATCCCCTCTCCCCACCTTCACTCCCCGAAAAACACAATCTCTGTAGTTTGTGTTTTCATCAATATTTGCAAGTCATTACCACTGGTTTAAGGTGAGAGACAATGTCAGGGCCCAGACCAGGCCAGCCCCTCCCCCAGTCCCTGGTACCCTGAGAATCAGTCCCTAGAGCGGCACAGACAGCCTTCACTCCAGTGGCGTTCACAGCAGCCCCTCCTTTCAGGCCCACAGTACTCATGGGGCAATCCATACCTCATGGACCAGCCCTGCTGGCCCACCCCATCTGACCTCATGCCAGCTGACATCCCTTAAGCTTGGCTCTGCCCCTCCACCTGCAACTACTGTGGGACATCCCTCCCTATGCTTTGGCTCCAGCATAGGTGCTCTGTCGTCGGCATTAGCTGTGCCCCCTGGGGCTGCCCCTCTCCTGCAGGGTTCTGGACCCTTCCTCTTAGCTTCTCCCATCCTGGACACTACTGACCAGGCCTAGGCCCCACTGGGCAAAGTGGGGCCTGTGGCCTGCAGAGAGGGGAATTTGGCCTGGTCTGAATCACACCAGTGTCATTCTTTGTTTGCTGAGTGCCAGGTATTAGTACAGAGGGCTTTATATCTGTTCTGTCACTGAATTCTCAAACCCCGTAATAAAGGCTGTCATCTCTACTGGATATGAGGAAACTGAGGCTCCAGAAGGTTGTCATGACTGAGAGCTGCTCAGCAAGGACGTGAGAGAGCAGGAATTTGAACACAGATCTCTCCTAGTCTAGGGTTGGAGTTCTTCACCACCATGAGTACTGCTTTCCTGCCATTCCACCAGCTGCAGACACGCAACATGTCACCACGCCTGGATCCATTTAAAAGAGCCATCCTTGTACCATAGGCAGAGAAGTTCATTCAGCTACTAGCCTGTGAACACAGACCCTGACTCAGACCTCCTACTAGGCTAAACCAGCCCAAGCCAGGCTGAACCAGGCCAAAGGGGACGGGAATCAAACAGGCCCTGCTTTCAGAAGCTGTGTGTCTGAGACAGTTGGGCTGTAGCAAGAAGGACACACAGAGGACAGAATGTACCCAGCAGCTGAGCCAGCCCAGGAGTGTGTCCCAGCATACGGCCTCCAGGCCCATGTAGCTCAAGGAGAGGGGCTGGGGTAGCCCAAGCCAGCCTGCTGTGGTGGCTGAGGGTATAGCTGTCCCAGAGGCCCCTCCAAAACTGGGTCCCTGCTGTACCCTCCCACCAGGCAGGGCTGGGAGCTGGGAGTGCTGGGGACATGTCCGGGGACACGTGTGCAAGGGGAGCTTGTCCTAATGAGGAGAACATGGCTGCTAGTTAGGCAAGGGGCGGGCGGGGAGCCGCAGAGCTGATTGAAGGCAGGGGCAGGGGTCAGACAATTAGGCCCAGATCCTGCCGTTTGATGTGAGTTCTGAGGCCTCAAAGCCTCCCTTCAGCTGGCTCCCTCCACTCCCTCCTCTCCCTCCTCTTTCCTTTCTTCTTCTGCCCAAAGGCAGGAAGGATGGAAACGCTTACACTCACTGTTACTATTATTAAACCCTGCGGCAGGCCAGCCAGACCCCAGGACTCCTGCCCACAGGGGGCACCCCAGGCCCCCAGGAGGTTCCTTGGGCCCCAGAGTGGGCATCTGGCCAGAGGCCAAGGCCAGGCCAGCTGAGTCCCAGGGCAGGGTACCCTGCCCCTCTTGCTTCTGGGGCAGGAGAGTGAATGGGGCCGCCCAGCGGGAATTTGGGCTCTGGGCTCTCAGGGCCATATCCCAGGCCTGCATTAACCATCACCTCCTGCAGCCGCTTAGTTCTTTTCTGTCCTGGCCTGGGGCTGAGGGTTGAGGGCATGATTCATTCACGCTCATATCCCATCACACAGTGATTTGCAGCAGTCGCATCAAGACCTTTTGCTACAAGATGGAGATAATGTAGAACCTCGCAGCCCCACAGCACTGTCGCACACCCCAGAGCAGACCCCCACACCAGATATCATAGCCACACGTATACCATCACAGGCCATACCCACAGGGTCTTGCACAAAAGCACCTACTGTCCCCTGCCACAGGGCCCTGAGTTCTCAGCCCCTCTCCCAGAATAGCTAAGAATAGCAGTTAGATCTTATGTCCAGGGCTGGGGGTTACTAGGCCCCTTCCAGTCTCCCACCCTAGGAAATAAGCCTAGAGAGTTGGTAGTGACCAGGGAGTGGGAAGAAGCTAGATTGGGGGAGGAGAGGGAGGGTGGGAGCAGAGATAAATGTTAGCTGATTTCTTCCGTAATTAGTTACTCCCTCATCCCCGCGTTGTAATTGTGAACAAGCTGTAATGTTTAATTAGTCTGTAAATGAAACCCCAATTTCATAATGGCCTG
Source organism: Trachypithecus francoisi (assembly GCF_009764315.1). Taxonomy (NCBI): domain Eukaryota; kingdom Metazoa; phylum Chordata; class Mammalia; order Primates; family Cercopithecidae; genus Trachypithecus; species Trachypithecus francoisi. Next base: position 80,221,823 of record NW_022681457.1, read on the forward strand.
GCTGACAGGGCTAAGTGAGCAGGGGAGGAGGAGGAGGGGACTCTTCCTCCCCTCCTCCTGCAGGGTGGATGCAGGCTGTGGGATCACCTCCTTTTCCTTTCAGCCCCAGCCTGGCCTTTGTCGGTGGAGGCTGTGTGATGGGGTTCAGGCCTATACTCTTGCTCTGAATATCCCTTCCACAGACCCATCTTACCAGAGGAAGGGGAGAGGAGGCTCTTAGGCATCCTTCCTGCCTCCCCATCACTCTTGGGTTGGGATAGGACAGTCAGCCCAACCCAGATGCTTCTGGTGGGAGAAGCTGACTCCAGTGGGAGAAGCTGACTCTGGTGGCCAGGCCTTGTGATCTCCCCAACGATGATGCTTCCTCCCTAGAGGCCTTTGCTTGGAACCTGGCACCCCAAAATCTGGCCCTATACACCGAAAGGAGCCGGTGATTGGTTTAGGCCCCTCCCGACCTGTCCCATCCCACTGCTAGGCGAGATCTAGCGCTGCGCTGCGCTGACACCCAGGCCGGCCCCTTATTCTCCGCAGGGATTATCACTGCAGCCTGCGATAAACCGGAGCTGCCGCAGGGGGGAGCCCCTGGCCCCGCGGCTGCCTCATTGGTCTTTCCCTGTCTCCCCTCCAACATCCTCATTGCCTGCACACGCCCCCGCCCCGCCTGCCGCAACCATAAATCTCAATTTACGAGGGTGGCTCTGGTGGGGGAGGGAGGCAGCACCGCTAATGATAGCTCCTCAGCCGGATTTTTCATGTTGCACAGTCATAAATTTTTAAGAACAGCATGGGCAGCACGTTAGCGAGTTATCGAGGCTGCCTCCGTGCTGGCTGCCTGGCTCCAAGAGAGAAGAGCAGAGGCCGGGTAGGGCCAAGGAGGTATTCTGGGGCGGGGTGGGGCAGGGCAACCAGAGGAGTCTAAGGCCAGGGTAAGACAGGGCCAGGCAGACTGGCTAGGGCTACTGTGAGCCTGTGCACAGGACAAGGTAGTGCTGCCGGCCACCGGGAGCCAAGGCCAGGCACGTGGGTGGGATCAGGCATGTGGGCATGCAGACCGTGGCCTTCGGGAGTCCCTGATGGATGCCTCTGCTCCAAGACTTGACACCATGATGTACAGGGAGCCTGGAGACATATGGATTTTCAAAGTGGCCACTTTGAATAGAATTACAAACCCTGAGCATGTGCACAGTGAGGCCTCTGCCCTGGCAGAGCCGCACCTAGTTCATAAACCAGATGCCTTTTAGGATTGTTCTAGAGAGCTAGGGTGCCTGGGGAAATGCCCACAGAGGGAGCGTATCTCTGGATATGCTGGAGCCTGGAGCCGGGCTGAGCTCATTCTGTTTAAGGCTCATGCCTTCAAGGTTGAGTGTTACTAGGTAAGTCGTTCCCCATCCTGGGTCTCTATTTCTTCCTCTTTAAAATGGGGTTGATGCTGGCCCCTAACTGTCAGGCTCACTGGAAGCAAGAACTGTAAAATCCTTGGCCCATATTTGTTCCTTCATCTATTTAAATTTCTAGAAAAGTTTCTGAGGGAAGTGTCTGGGAAAGAGATCATTGTGGGAGATGATGGAGCCTTCCCTGTGTTCAGTCATTCATTCAGAAAATGTTTGCTGAGGTCTTCTGGGTGCTCAGGCCAGTACCAGGGCTTCAGAGGTGAGAGATGCTCCTTTGTGGGAGGTGAAGTGAGCACTTTTGGCTGAGGCAGGTCAATGTTCCCAGCCGTGTTCCTGGTTCCACCACAGGGTTGAGGTGCCAGATCCAGCCCTGTTTTTCCATGGAAGCACCTAAGCCTGCAGGGTGCTGAGAGGCTCACGCAGGTCTCCTCACAAGTCCCCGGGCCAGGCGCTCCCGAGTCCCCTGACCAGCACAGTTGAGGGTTAATGCTCTTGACCACCTCAAGGGTGGGCAAGAAGAGCAAGTAGGACTCCAGGAGTCCCTGGAGGAGGTGGGCCTAGCACGAGGGACAGCCTCAGAAGGCCACAAGCACAAGGTCAAGAAATCAGCAGTTGCTCAAGGCGGCAAAAGTAGTGGGAGTGTGTGTTTGGGAGGTGGTGAGTGAAAATCCTGTGTTCAGGAGGGCTCCATGGTGATCCATCAGGACAGCTTGATCATTTTGGCAGAAGAGAGTCCCCACTCTGAGCCTTGTTGGCTTAGGGGAAGTCCCCTGTCTACTTGGGCACAGACTCAGCCTCTGTCCTCTGCCGGCCTCTCCTGTCCCCCTTAAGCCAGTCTCCTCCTGCTCCCCACACTCCACGCCCTTCCCTCATCTCTTGGAACCTGTCACACCTTCTTTTACCTCATTGCCTTCCCATGTGGCTTTATTTTCCCCCAGAGCCCCATATTCCCACCCTGCAACCTAGTTAACTCCTCCTCATCCCTCAGAGCTCAGCTTAAAGTTTGCTTCCTCGGGGATGCTTTCCCTGACTCCTAGACTTGATCAAGTCTCCGTCTCCCCCATGTACTTTTTCTCAGCACCTTGCTCTCCCCATTTATAGCATTTAATCACAGTTGTAATTAAGAAATTATTTGTTTGAAAGTTGTTTAATGCCTGTCTCCCTCACTAGACTGCAAGTTCCCTGAGGGCAAGAAATGTCTATTTCATTTGGCTTATATCCCCAAAGCATAGCACAGTGTCTGACACGTGTAGGCAGATAGTAAATAAAATGTGCTGTATTGAATTGAGTTAAATTGAGTTGAGATGGCCCTCGCCCACCCCTGGGTGCCAGGGCAGGGGAGGCAGCTAGGGAAGTGCCTGGAGCTGAGGTGGTTCCCATTAGTCCTCATGATTAATTCACAGCCACACTGTGATAGAGTGGGCTTGTCCCCAGTCAGCGCCTCCGCTGGGGCCCACCTGTTAGCGACAAACAAACAAAGGGGATAAATAATGCATTGGGAGCTGAGCCAGGCAAGGCGGCGGTATTGAAATTAATAGGGATTAGCTGAGCAGCTTGAGGATGAAATATTTACCAGGTGGGACAGGGCTTAGGGAGGGCATCCCCCCTTCCGGGAGACCATAGGCATAGCTAGGCCTTTCTCCAGGGCATCATTGGCTAGGACTGGGGCACCCCAGCACCACCACTGCCACCCCTGGCTGCCTGGGTTTGCAGGACAGGCTGGCCAGACAGATGAGAGCTCAGGTCCCAGCCAGTCTCCTTGCACAGCAAAGTCCTGGGGAAACCAAGATGCTAGAAGGGAATGGAGGTGGGGAAGGGTCTGAAACCTTCAGGGCTTTGGAAGCTGGAGACAAAGACCATGACAGGGTTTCAGGTCCTGGGCATGTCAAGGCTTTGGGTGGCAAATGTCAGGGCTGGAGTTGGTTTGCCTGTAATCTTGCCCCTCTTTCTTTTCCTCTGGTCCTTCCTTTCTTCTTTTCAGTATGTATTTCTTGAGTGTCTCTGTGGATAACATCTGTGCCCTCAGAGAGTTCATGGTCTAGCAGGAGGTGAAGGAGAGGCAGTTACAATACGCGGAGAATTGGCTGCTGTGGGAGCACACAGAAGAGGTTCCTAACATGAAGGCAGGATGGAGGGAAGGCACCTAGAGGAAGCACTAGCAATCCTGGGTCCTGAAACGCGAGGGCAATGAGCCAGGTGAGAAGTGGGGAGTTTTCTAGGCAGAAGGCAGAGGATTTGAAAATTCAAGGGGCAAATGAGACTGAACTTGGCTGTACAACAGGGGAGTGGGAATGATGAGACTAGAGATGTAAACAGGTCCAGAACTCAGACTTTTATAAAGGGGTTGGGATGCACTGGGAGCTGAGTCAGGCAAGGTGGCAATATTGAACTTAATAGGGATTAGCTGAGCAGTCCTGAGAGGGGTGAGGAGCCACTGGAGGTGGTGCTGGTGGTGGTGGTTTTAATTTTTGACTTTTAAACTTTTTACTTTGAATTAATTTTATATTTGTAGGAAAGTTTCTATGTGTCCCTTACCCAGCTTTCCCTCATTTTAACATCTTACATAATCACAATACAGTTATCAGTACCAGAAAATTAACATTGGTACTATGCTACATTAAAGGGCTTATTAGGCCGGGTGTGGTGGCATATGCCTATAATCCCAGCTACTTGGGAGGCTGAGGCACGGGACTGGCCTGAACCTGGGAGGTGGAGATGCAGTGAGCCGAGATCATGCCTCTACACTCCAGCCTGGGCAACAGAAAGAAACCCTGTCTCCAAAAAAAAGCCTTATTTTAATTTCACCAGTGTTTCCATTAATGTCCTTTTTCTGCTCCAGGTTCATTGAAGGGTTTGTTGTTGTTGTTGCTGTTGTTGTTTTTTGAGACAGCGTCTCACTCTGTTGCCCGGGATGGAATGCAGTAGTGTGATCTCGGCTCACTGCAATCTCTGCCTCCTGGGTTCAAGCGATTCTCCTGCCTCAGCCTCCTGAGTAGCTGGGATTACAGGTGCCACTACACCCAGCTAATTTTTTGTATTTTTAGTAGGGATGGGGTTTTGCCATGTTGGCCAGGCTGGTCTCGAACTCCTGACCTCCTGATTTGCCTACCTTGGCCTCCCAAAGTGCTGGAATTACAGGCGTTGAGCCACCGCGCCCAGCCTGGGTTTTAAGACAGGGAGTGAAATGACCAGATTGGTGGTTTAAAAGGACACCATGGAAGAAAGATTGGCAGGGGCACTGCCGTTACCTAGATGAGAGATGATGGTGGGCTGGACCAGGATGGTGGTAATGGGAATATGGACTTAGAAATTATTGGAAAATATGTGGTAATTAAAACTCCTAGAAATTATTGGAAAATATATGGTAATTAAAGCTCCTAGAAATTATTGGAAAATATATGGTAATTAAAGCTCCAGGAGGGGAAAGTTTGCCCAGGGAAGGAGAGTGAGAAGGGAAGAGGACCAATGACAGTTCTGAGCAACACCCATATCTAAGAGGTGATCAAAAGAAAGGGAGTGTTCAAAGGAACCAAGGAGAATTGCATGGAAAGTGAGGGTGGGTCACTGAAGCCCAGGGAAGAGAGCTTTAAGGAGTGAACTGTTCACCAATTGTCTATCAATCAAAACCTGAAAAGCTTCATCCTCATGAGTCATAGGGATCATCAGAGAAAGCAGTGGTGGTAAAGCAGTGATCAGATTGCAAGGCGGGAGATGAGGAAATAAGATACTGAGTGTAAACAACTCTGAAGTTTGCCTCTAAAAGGGAGGAGAGATTGGGTACTAGCCAAATGGAAAAGGGAGTTAAAGGGAGACTTGTTTACTCCCAAGATGGGAGAGAATTAATATATTTACATGCTTATGTGAAGGAGCCAATGCAGAAGAAAAAAGTGAAGCTGTATCAGTGGAAATAGGAGTACTCAATAATGTAAGGACCCTGAAAAGGCCTGGATTCTGGGTTGGACCCTACCCAGGTGGAGTGGAGGGATGGGCTTAGAAAGTGACATCAGGCAATTAGCAGGGCGTGGTGGCAAGAGCCTATAGTCCCAGCTACTCTGGAGGCTGAGGCAGGAGAATCGCTTGAACCTGGGAGGCAGAGGTTGCAGTGAGCCGAGACCACACCATTGCACTCCAGCCTGGGCGACAGAGCGAGACTCCATCTCAAAAAAAAAGTGACATCAGGCTTGGCCCTCTCTTGTGACAGGATGAGAGGACTGGGGCAGACTCATAAGAGTGGCTTCTATGTGGCTTCTGTGAAGTAGAAGATAAGATTGTTTGTATGGGTGGGGGGTTTGTGGTGCTATTGAGGGCAGGGGATTTGAGATTTGTGAAAAGGAGAGAAACTTGAAATTGTCACTAGGGCTGAAGGGAGAGAGAGTGCACACTGATCAGGAACACTGGAGATTGGCTGGGCAGTTTTATATACCCAACTGAGGCTGATGACTCTGATTTTGTAAGTGGCACTAGTCTATATGGTTGGGATTTTCTCTAGTCACACGCTCCAGGTGGCAGGCACAGAGAAGGCAGATTTTGGGTTTTTCCAGGCAAGGGTGACAAGGAAAAGGGAATAAGAGAGTTGAGGGTTGGCAAGAAAAAGACTGAAAAGTAATGGACTGTGCAATCCAGGCTCCAAAGGCAGACATGTCAGTTATGTTGCTAGGACAGAAACTATGACTTTTCCCTTCTTTTTCACTAAATAGAACCCCTGTATAATTATAGAACCCCTGTATAATAATCAGTGTGTACCTAGTTAAAAGACTACTTTTTTAGTTTTCCACACAGCTAGGTACAGCCATGTCTCTGAGCTCTGGCTGGTGAAACAAAAGGAAGTGTGTTGTCTGGGACTTCTAGGGATGATACTTAAAGGGAAGCAACTCAGCTGGGAAATACGCTATTCTTGCCTTTTCCCACCTTCCCCCTTTCTTTTTCCTGGAATGTGGATTTGATGGTTGGAGCTCCAGCAGCTGTTTTGGACTATGAAATAGTCTGAGGATTGGAAACCACATGCCGAGAATGGCAGGGCAGAAAGAAAGAAGTCTAAAGAGTCTGATGACTTTGTGGAACTGAGGGGCGTTTAGTCAACTTATATTGCAAGCCATACTCATAGAATGCCTTTCTTAGTAAAGCTATATTTCTTCCTTCTCTGTTTTCACTGGGGTTTTAGTCTAAACTTGATTCTTTTAGCCTTTTTCCTAACATAGCTTGTGTCCTGAGATACAGCTAGAAACAATTTGATCAAATGTTTCAAGAGAGCAAAAGAAAAAAAGGGTTACCAACTTCCCAGCCTGAAATAGCAGCGTCCTCTTTGTCCTTTGGCCTGCCTCCTTTATTCAGTGAGTTCTATGTTGTAAGGTCCATTCCTTATGTCATTCTCCTTCCTGCCTTTACATTCTGTATCAGTTAGTATACTTTCAGCTGCAAGAAAAAGAAACCCCAATTTTAAATATCTTAAACAGTAAGGGGATTTATTATCTCACAAAAGAAACTTGGCAGTAAGGTGATCCTAAGATTGGTTAATTCAGCATCTCAGCAATGTTATCAGGCACCCAGATTTGTTTCCATTTTTCTTTCATCTTCAGCATGGTCTTCATAGGCTAACTCCCCTCAAGGGAGTCTGCAGTCCCAGACATTATGTGCAGGTCCAAAAACATCCAGCAGAATATAAAGGACTATTTTTCCCTCATGCTTGTCTTCATAAGAGAGAAGAAATTTTCCTTGAAGGCCTTTCAGCAAACTTACCCTCACGTCTCAGTAGCCAGAACACATGCCCATCCCTATGTCAATGACTGGCAAGGGAGAACGGGTCACCAAAAATGACTCAGACCACAGAGGATTAATTCTGATTACTTGAAGTAGTGGGCTCTGCCAACAGGGCAGAAGGTGGTCGCTCTTGGGAACATCATCAAAAGTGAACAAGGGCCAGGCCCAATGGCTCATGTCTATAATCCCAGCACTTTGGGAGGCTGGGGAAGGTGGAACCAGCCTTGGTAACATAGCAAGACTCCATATCTACCAAAAAAAAAATTAGCCAGGCATGGTAGCATACTTGTTCCAGCTGCTCGGGAGGCTGATGCAGGAGGACTGCTTGACCCCAGGAGGCCGAGACTGCAGTGAGCTATGACCAAGCCACTGCACTCCTGCCTGGGTGACAGAGTAACATTCTAATTCAAAGAAAAAGAAGTGGGCAAGGAAAAATGTGAATACAGGAGAGACAATACATATGGAGAGAGTAAGGGTATAAATTTTAAGGTTTCAGTGAGTGGAAAAAAAAAAAAAGTATACAGACAGGTTAGGCATCACTAATCTGAAAATCCCAAATCCAGAATGCTCCAGAATTTGAAACTTTTTGACTGCCAGCATGACACCATAAGTGGAAAATTCCACACCTGACCTCATGTGATGGGTCGCCATCAAAACTTTGTTTTATGCACAAAATTATATAAACGATTATATAAAATTACCTTCGGGGTATGTGCATAAAGTATAGAAGAAACATAAATGAATTCTGTGTTTAGACTTGGGTCCCCATCCCCAAGATATCTCATGTATATGCAAATATTGCACAATCTGAAAAAAATCCAAAATTCAAAACACTCCTGGTCTCCAAGCACTTGGATAATAACCTTGTTATTGTCAGAAACCACGGATATTTGGATTTAATATTTCAAAGGAAGAGTAGTAGGATGTTTAAAAGGTTGAGTGTGTTACTGTGAAAATGGGTGGAAATTAGATACAATGGAGAAGGCCATTAGTACTAAAGTCAAAGAATGAAGAGGCTGGCAACAAGATTTCTCAAAAGGTCAGGATACTGAGGTTATGGCAGACAGGTCTCTTGGGAGGGAGGTGGCCGTGGTCTGGATTGATAGCACGTGCTCACAAGAAAGTCTCCGGATAGTCTGCTGGTACATGGGTCTGGAGCCAGGTCACAGGTCCTGGTACTTTCCAGCTACCTGGGGCAGCACAGGCAAGTGGCATAACCTCTCTGTATCTCAGTATCCTCATTTTACAAGGAATCTGTCCTGGTAGTTCAGGCCCTTCTGGAAGAGGGTAAGGCCCTGACACGTTCCTGTTGGAACCACTACAGGGCCCAGAAGACTGATGAGGCTGCCAGGTATGGCAGACCAGCTCAGCTGTTCTCAGTAGCCAACCCCTCCCTGTGTGGGTTCCCTTTACTTGGCCGTAGGTGATCTGGCTATAACTTGGCACTTCTAGTTGGGGCATCCCAGACCAGGAGGAAGGTGAGGCTTCCTGGCCCCTCTACCTGGATGGGGCCTTGGCTGGGATTGAGGTGGGGGAGGTGGGCATCCTCTGTAATGGCCAGAGCAGCCGCCCTGTTACTACGGCGTATTTCACTTTTAATTCTGACATATAATGTAATGATCTTTTTTAAGGCCCGATGATATTATCTGCCTGACTAGATTATTGAGTCTTCATCATCTCCAGATAAATTTATGGCCAGGATGAAGCTCAGGATTTATCATCAGTCAATAGAGCTCGATACTCTAACAAGGCGTGTAATAAGATATACATATTTAATGATCCAAGGGGAGGAGCGCTAATGGGAGTTGAGTGAGTGGTCCATGGGGCTGGGGCTCTGCCCTAGGGTTGCCATGGCTGTGGGGACATGGATGTGGTCTTTGCCCTATGGGCCCCAACTCTGGTCTTTCTCAGGACTGCCTCAGTCTCCTCCTTCCCAAGAGCCTGAGGAAGGGAGAGGTAGGGAAAGGAAGAGGCAGCATTAGGGCCAGGCCAGAGCTAGGGCCCAAGCATTTTCAGCCCAAAGGGTGTATGCACCCCCTGAGAACTTCGCTCCCGCTTCCAGGCCTTGGAAGGGTTGGGGGTGTCCTTAGACCTGTACACCCAGGCCCCTGAGCATTAGGGCGAGCCCACAGGGAGGGAGTGCCGGGGCTGCGTGCCCAGGCCGCACTGATGGTGACGGATGGTTTTTCATTATAGCCTCTCAGGTCCTGCCCGCGCCCTGTGTGGAAATTCTATTTATTCCCTAATTTGTAAAAATTCCCTCTTTATCTGATCCCAATCAGGGCGGGGTAATTGGCTCTCTGGGGCAGCGGCTGGGGTCCTTGATGAAGAGCTATGTGGATGTACCCAGCCCGGCCCCCACCCAGCCTGCCACCGGGGCCCACAATTAATAATGATTTGCAAATGGCAGACAAGCAATAACACAGAAAGATGTGGCGTCCGTGCTGCCTCTTCATTTCCTTCCCTCGCAGATATAAATGGCCACAGAACAAAAACCCAGCACTATAAATTCTAGAATTAGTTATTCACCGGGATAAATGGGGCCCGGAGCCACCAGCCACTCTCCCTGCCACCGTTCTTGCCTGCTTTCCCTGATCCAGGTTCTGGCCCCATGTCTGTCTTGAGCCTGGCGCCTGACTCTTCTGCCTCTTTGGTTCACAGCACAATTCCTCAGTTTCTTCCCATCACTCCAGCTACCTCCTCCTGTGTGGCCGAGACTTGGGAGTGGTCACCTGGTCTGGGCCTGTAGCTTCCTCTGCAGGGCTGGAGCCAGCAGGTGGGATCCTCCCTCCACCTCTTCATGTGGACCTCCCTGGCTACCCAGTGTGGTTTCTGTCCTCATTCTGTATTGGGGTTTAAATGAAGCTGACATGTCCTGCCAAGCCTGGGAGTCTGGATAAGGGTTGGTTTTGGGTATCATCTTTGGCATTTGGGACCAATCCTGTCCCTTGGCCAAATCTGAGTTGAGTTCCTGGTGGCCAAATGCACTGTAAGTGACATAAGGGGTTTGATGCTGTGCTTACTGGTCAGGCAGTTCTGGGATGCTAGCAAAGGGGTTTCCGGGCACCGTGCCCTCCCGGCCAGGCACATCCCCCCCCCCCAACCCCACTGCCCCCAAATGGCTGTGAGCTGGCGGGTAATGGGCGTGTAATGGCCTCATTTCCATGCCTGGCCTCCAGGAGCGGCGGTAAGTGTTTGATTGCCTTAATTTCCAAACACATCATTATCCCAGCTTTACCAGCGCTTAATAAACACTTTATGAGGATTTTTTTAAAAACATCTTCGGTCCGCATACTTCTCTGAAGTGATAAACTCTAATTAAGTCTAATATTTAAAAATATGGTAATGGTGAGTTGTTTGAATAAGTGGACTGCATTTCTGTAATTTCATTATTACGTAAAACACGCTAATTATTTGGAGCGCGCTTATTACGGTGAGAGAAATCACCTGCTAATCAAGATGAAATTGCCTTTTCCCCTTATTGTGGAACCATTGTCATCCTTCACCATCAGCCTGTGGCACCTCCAGGCACTTCGGTGGGGTGGAGGGGGCTGAGGGGAGGGGCTGAAAGGGGTCACTTTGGAGTGGAGGCTGTAAGGACCCTGTCTGGGGGAAGGGGAGGAAGCTATGGGAGCCATGGCTGTGGGGAGAAGGGAGTGTGTCTAGGAAGTGTGTCAGGTGGGCCAAGGTGGCCGTGAATGGGGGCTCGGGACTGTGTAGGCCATGTCTGAGACAAGGGGGGGTGGAGATATCAGGATATTATTGTTGGAATAACATTATTTTTAGATGTTATTGGAATTACAAAAATAATAACTAACCGAGCTACTGTTTTAAGCACTTCACAAATAACTCATTTCATCTTTTTAACAACATTTTGAGGGCCAGGTGCGGTGGCTCACGCCTGTAATCCCAGCACTTTGGGAGGCCGAGACAGGTGGATCATGAGGTCAGGAGATCGAGACCATCCTCGCCAACATGGTGAAACCCCGTCTCTACTAAAATACAAAAAATTAGCCGGGCGTGGTGGCAGGCGCCTATAGTCCCAACTACTTGGGAGGCTGAGGCAGGAGAATGGCGTGAACCTGGGAGGCGGAGCTTGCAGTGAGCTGAGATCCGGCCACTGCACTCCAGCCTGGGCGACAGAGCCAGACTCCGTCTCAAAAAAAAAAACAACACTTTGAGGGAAGTTATTGCTATAATTATTATTATTCCCATTTTAGAGAAGAAGAAACCAAAACAAAGAGAAGTTAAATAGAATTCAGGAACTTGCTCAAGTTCACATGGTTACTGAGTGGTGGAGTTTGGATTCAAACCCAGAAGCAGGATATACTGGGGCTGTCTGCTGTGTCAGTCCTAAACTCACTGTCTTGGCCTCCATCTTCCTTCTAAGCTAACATTTGATGCTAAACCTTAAACTGCACCCAGTTGTTGGGTCCCCATCACAGAATTGCCAGATAATACAGGGTTACAAATAATACAGGACACTAAATTTGAATTTCAGATAAATAATTTTTAGTATTAAAAAAAAATAATTATGTCCTGTATGGAGCTGGGGCTACATTTAATCTGGCAGTCCTGTGTCAAGCAGAACTAGGCCATTACTGCTGCCAGGATGTCTAGACAGACAGATGTGGCAATAGTTGAGGTTCTAGAATGTGGACACACCCAGGGATCCTGCTGTGTCACCCTTACCATGCATGGTTCCTACTCCTTGCACTGTTTTCCATACCCCCTCCCAACTACCCTACCCTATCTCTGCTGGTCCCTGTTCCATGGACTCTCGCCCCATTCCTCACCATGTCCTGAAGATCACTAATAAAGTGCGTTACCAAGCTAAGCATTCCGCAGGCAGGAGGCCTGTGGAGACTCCAGCAGACCTCAGGATGTGTCTGCATGCTCCTTTAGGCCACACTGCCTCTTAGTCCCATAAGATCAGCAGCTTGCCACCCTACTGTCCCTCCTGTTCCCCTAGTTTGATTGGCTTCTTTGATCATTTCACATACATTCTCTCCTGCCTCCAACAGACACATGTATGGGAATTGTATATATGATAGAGATGTCATTTCAAAAGGATGGGGAAAGTGTAGACAGTTCAGTCAGTGGTGGTAGGACAATTGGCTATCGGGGGAAAAAAGTTAGAGTTTTTATTTCTTACCACACACAAAAATAAATTCCAGACAGATTAAAAAGTTAATATAAAAAAACTGAAAGTATTAGAAGAAAACATAGGATAGTTGTGTGTGTGTATGTTTAATAATGCTGAGATAGAGAAGACATTAGCCTAGAAACCGTAAAGAAATGCCTGACAAATTTAGATGTCCCATAGGAATATGACTTAACTTATCCAAAGCTAAGTTCATCACTGCCCCAGATTTGCATCTTCCCTGGTATGCCTTATCTCAGTGAGTGGCACTGAGATCCTAGATGCTCTCCCTCTGCCACCCTAATCCCCCCATTAAGGCTTGCTCATTCTGTTTCCTAAAAATTCTCTTACCTCCATCCACTTCCCCCACATCTTCAATAGATCTTCTCCATTTCCACTGCCACTGGCCTAGTTCTGGGCCATTATTTCTGGTCTGGACCACAGTACAATCTGCTAATTGATCTGTCTGCCTTCAGGGTTAATCCTTCTAATCCTGTCCTCACATCTAGGATGATAATTCTGAAACACAGATCTGGTACTGTCATTCCCCTCCTTAAACATGTTAATGTCCATCATTCTCAGAATATTAACGTCTTAAGCTCCTTAGTTTAGCATTTGGGTTCTTCAGGATTCCCTTTAGTCAGTCACTGACCACCAGCTTCATCTCTTGACACTCCCTTCTGATTCTTCATCCCCCCCACCCATCTGATAAACTTAATTTTTTTTGGACACTCCACATTTCACCTCCATAAATGTGCCTATGCTGAGAACACCTTCCTCACCCCAACCCTAACTGGGTGGGCTAGTTCCCTCCCCCATCCCCTAAGACCTCTGCTTAACAACTCTGGAGTCTTTTTCTAATCCTCAAACAGAACTAGATTACTTTTCCATGCATCCTTTTCTCATAGCACTGCACACCTGACAGGGCTATCTTTGAGTTCCTTGAGGGCAGGGAGCTACAGAGTCTTGCATATCCCTCAGAAGCATTACGGTACAAGATCACTGAACATACAGAAGGTGTCAGTGCATGTTTGCTGAATGAATGAGTACATGAATGAATGGACTTCTCACTTCTTGGGTCCCCCTTCCTCCTGAGGGTCTCCCTAGCCCAGGCCCTGCTTCCTGTCCACTGTCACTCAGTTCCCAGGTAAGTACCACTAATGGAGAATATCAGCCTCAGGTTGTTTGCCCTTTGTGAGCTCTTTCTGGGTGTCCTAAGTGATCTGAACAACTCTTCTGTGTGCAGATTCTTTGTCAGGCAGACATTTGACTGTCCTTGGGCCCAGCCAACAAGCTTATCCTTCCTTGTTAGGTGCTAGCCCCACTAATCTTCTCTCAGGGATTTATGCTGCTGCACTCCTCACATTATGGTCCTGACAATATAAAAATATTTCCAACACTGAGAATATTAATGCCCCAAAAAAGAGGAGAGGGTCATCTTGTCACAAATTGATGATCCTGCAGAAACATAAAAACAGGTTAGCCTGGCCAGGAAGGTGCTCATGCCTATAATCCCAGCCCTTTGGGAGGCCGAGGTACAAGAATTGGAGGCAGAGGTTGCAGTGAGCTGAGGTCACGCCACTGCACTCCAGCCTGGGTGACAGAGCGAGACTGTCTCAAAACAAAACAAAATGAAACAAAACCAAAGGCTAGCCTTCTAGAATTTGAAGGTGAGGTAGACCTACTCTTGGAGGCCTCTATTGTGGGTGCAAGGCTGTGCTCCCTGCCACCCCACTCCCACCCTACAGCAGCTTCTTGCTGGCCTCCATAGCTCAATGAGAGGTGCTGGAAGGCAAGCCTGCTAACCCAGGTGGCCCCCAGAGCTTCAAGCAGAAAACTTTCCAAGAGACTATGTTGCCACCAGACTCACCCTGCTGCTCGCTCTCTCTGAATTTTTGGCCTATTAAAAGCCCCAGATCTGTCTCTAGTGCTTCTGCCAAGCTTCCTCACTTTCTAGTAGGGCCATAGACTTAAAAAAAAAAAAAAAAAAAAAAATTATCAAGGCTTCAAGGGCTGGAAAAAGACCCTGGAGCTGGAAGTCCATGGCTGTCATTCCACTGACGCTAGGTGAACTGGAGCAAATTTCTTCCTTTCCCTGGTCTCTCTTTATTGTAGTGGGCCAACTGCAACAAGTTAGACTCCAGAAATACCCAGTAAACAGGATCTGAAGTCAGAATTTGGAGTGAATGCCAATTTGGTTTCACCAAGTCTGCCGGCCCCTATCAGGCATCTGTGCTATCAGTTGTATACACTTTCTCACCACTAGGTCCTCCAGAAAACTAGCTTCCTTGCCTTTTCGTCAGAAAGAGGAGGTATGCCAAGCATAAAGAACAGCATGTGCAAAGATATGGGTGCAACACCTTGTTCAGTCCTCACAATAACAGCAAGGCCATTATCACCCTAGTAGAGGAACCTAAGTATTAGAGACGCTAAGCCCTTGCTGCGTGTTATGTAGCCAGTGGGTGAAGTTTAGATTGGAAACATGTCTTTCTGTCTCCAAAACCCACTTTGTCATTTTCAGAAAACAGTGAGTGGGGGTCCTTTAGAGTCCAGGGATTGAGGGTTGAGCATGGCAGAGACCAGAAATAGCAGGGATCAATTTTTGTGGAGTCTTTAAGACACATTACAGAGTGTAGACTTTAAACTGAGGGCAAGGAGAGCCATTGAATGGCTTTAAGGAAGAACATGATCAGATTTATGTAAGAAAAATCACTTTGGCTGTAAGAGAATGAATTTGAGGGAGAAAGAGGACAGCTGTTGTAATACAAGATGATTAGGCAGAGAATAAGAAGAGAAAATCTGCAGAAGTTCATACTTGATTAGATTTGGAGAGTGAGGGAGAGGGCAAAGTGGCAACATGACTCTCAGATTTCTTCTTTGGGCATTTTGGGTGGATTATGGTGCCATTCACTGGGACGGAGAACATAGCAGGTTGAGGGGTAAGCAGCAGCTTGGAGAGAAAATTAGCTCATGATTGGACGTTTAGGGTTTATCTAGAAAGAGATGTTCAGGAATATGTGGTGTGGAGCCCAGGAGCTGTCCAGGCTGGAGACGGTGATCTTCAGGGGGTAGCCTAAACTCACGATTTAGATGAAGTCATCCAGTGTGTAGAGTGGGGAAGAGGTCAAGGACAGAGATTGGGACATGGGGACCCTCTCCCAGCACAGGGCCAGGCACAGGTGGGAGATCAGTGCTTGCCCACTGGATGGCTGGTGGCCTGGGGGTTGGGGCTGGGACATTCACTTGGGCCAGGGGAAGCAAATTGAATGATCTGTCCAGCAATGAGGGAGGAGCCAGATGAAGTCAATAGAAAACTAATTTTCTTTTCTGCTGGAAGAAATGAGGTGTGTGGCCGCTGGGTAATTGCAGATAACGAGGGGACTTATTCTTAATATGCACAGCGGCCATGGTCCCTAGGGTACAGGAGACAGGAAGGATTGGAGGTGCCCTGATAGAGCCAGACTTATTTGGGAAGAAAATCACCCTATCATAGTCCCTCTACTGGCACCACCACAGCTCATGGGCCCCATCCTAACCCCTCCCCCTCTTAGGCCCCTTCCTGTCAACTGCCTAGCACAGCCCCTCCCTCCTCCACCCTCTACCCCCACAGCACAGGCGCACACACTAAGAGAGACAAATGATGGGGCCTCAGCTGAGCGGGGTGCGTGTCCGGCCCATAAACCACGGGGATGGGTCACGTCTGGAGTTGCCATGGCCGCCACTACCCACCCATCTGTCTTCCTACTGTTCTGCCTCAGACCAGCCCATATGGCTTCCTGAGTCCCTGGGGGAAGGTGTCACCTCTCCATGCCCACATCCACTGCAGGTACATCCACACTGAGCTCTGCAAGACAGGACCCTGTCTGACTTGCCTGCCCAAAGCAGACTCCGCAGAGCTAGGATCTGGCTAGTGATGCAGGGTGTGGGCCGACCAGAGACTGCGCCTCCTACTGCCCTTGTCTAGTGCTGGAGGGTCCCCTTCCTAGGCTAAGGTCCTGGCAAAGGTGGGCCTTGACAGGCAGAGAATTCCTGACCCCACCTTGACCTTACTACCCCCCATACTTGATTATGACATTGATGTACAATATTTCTACAATCACAGCATCGATCCTATGAAGGCTGGTGGTGGCTGAGGCCCTGGTTATGGCCCAGGAGTATCTAAGGGAGATGGGAGAAGAGGCAGGTGAGGGGATAATGAGTTGGTGGCTGCGTGGGCAGCTGATTAGAAAAACTCAAGGCACTCAGGCTGCTTCTCTCCTAGGCTTCCTCTAGTGGAATAAGCTCTGGGCAGGTGCACTTCCTGCTGGTGGTGGCAGTGGTGAAACAAATCCTGGCCCATGTCCATGATACTGAGGCCCCAGAGGCCTGATCCTGCAGCCTCCAGGGTTCTAGGACTGTTGAAAGCATCCAATGCTGGAGAAATTGTTTGTGACAGAGTCTAATACAGGCAGACATATTCCACAACGTATGGGCAGAAACAGGGCCCAAAAAGGGACTAGCACCCACTTTGAGCCTACTAGGACAGAGCAGGGCTTCCGCCGACATATACAGGAGTGTCTGGTAGAGGGCTGATGGCCAAGGCTATGAGGAGGACCACAAATCTGGACCCTCCCCATCCTATCAGAGCTGCACTGGAACAGGTGCCCAGGCAAGTTGCTGTTTGAGCACACAAGCCCAGGACACAGGGCAGGTGTGTTTCCCAGGGCCCTGGGCCAGCAGTGCCGAGCCTTGTGCCTTGTCACTAGTGATTATGGCCTGGGTCACATCTTCCACACACACGAAAGTGCCGGCAAAGTCACCCTGGCCGTGGGTGTGATGAATGGCCGCCCAGTAATGAAATGGAGACATCAAAGCGGGTGGCGGGAAGACGGAGTGTGGCGGACGGGCCGTCCCCACGCGGCGGCAACAAGAAGGATCGCCCAGCGGCCGGGGGCCGTCAAGGGAGAAATTACACATTTACTCTGCCTTTTTCTTACTGCGACGGTGCCCATACATCACCGCTGGGGCTGGGGCGGGACATGCCGGCCAATTTCCAGCATGAATTATGGAACTGAGAAGCATCAAGACCAGGCTTCCTGCTGGCCCAGCATCACCCAGCCCAACCTGAAGCCAGGGATGCTGCCACCAGGGGATGGGACCACCCTCTCTAAAGCCTGTGGCTCCTGAATCTGACCCTGCTTCCCACCCCCGCCCTTGTAAGAGCACCTGTGGGCATGGAGGGGAAGGATCTGGGGCCGATCTAAATGTCTTCTCTCCTTTTTAGACGACTGCAAGAACATTGCCAACATCATGAAGACACTCGCCTATCGAGGCTTCATCTTCAAGCAGACATCGAAGCCGTTCTGATTGGCCGAGGACAGGATGGGGCAGGACAGGGTAGCTGTTTGGCCCAGCCCAGAATCCTCCTCTCCCTCACCAGAGGGGAAGAGGGAGAGTGGCATAGCTCTGCTTCCAGAGTGTCCCCCAGCTGCCCTGTGGGCTTGTGCCTTTGGCGTGGGCTTGTGCCCTTGCAAGGGCTTGGCCACTTGGCCCTTCTGGAGCAGACACTTTGTGCCCCCCATCCCCACCCCTCAATCTCAGCCCAGTATTAGCCCCTCCCATTGCGGGCCTGGGCTAGGGGAACCCAGGCACTCACTGCCTCCTCCCTGGTACACAGGCTTCTGTGGGGCCAGTGAGCCCCCCCCGTGCCCCCTCCCATCCATAGTGCATGGTGTGTGGTGCCCCCAGGGCTCCAGGACAGATCAGGCCCCACCTTGTGTCTACCCCCATCCCCGCTGTGAACGTGCCACTGAATAAAGTCGGGGAAACGAGGCAGTGGGTGTGTGTGCAAAGCCGTCGTCTGTGTGTGTGAGGCTGCTGCTGCGCCAAAGCTGTCAGGATGTGAAGGTAGGTGGAGCATGCTCCAGACTGCCTCTGTGCACAAGGCCATCCATGTGTGACTGGCCGTCACTGCAGCACCTGTGACACCCTCACTCAATATGCACACAACTGTGGCAGTGCGGGGACTATCAGTACAGGCTGTGTGCAAAGCCATCTTGAGCGTAAACCACAAGTGCTCTGAGGTGCAGGAGTTTGGGTGAAACTCATAGTGGTTAGTGGTCAGAGAGCTGCAAAGGGCCTGAACACAGGCAAACCTACCTGCCACCCTGTGGAGTGGCTCTGACAATCCTCTCCTGGCCCACCCTTCCCACTAGGGGCATCAGAAGTGAAGGAAAGGAAAAGGAAGCAGCCTGGTCCAACTTAGCAGCTCTATTTACATAACAGCGTCGCCCACACCCCGTGGGGTCTCTCACGGCTTCTTGGCTTTCTTCACAGAAGATGAGCTGGAGGCCGACTCCCGTCGCTTCCTCTGAGGACACACAGAAGGCATTGAGGTCAGTGACCTCCAAGGCCTGAGTCAGGCTTAGTGCATGTGTTCCATGTGCTCAGGGACAAAGACACCCACTGGTCAACCCACTCCTAGCCCTCAGTCTCAGACCCACACAGAAGTGATGATCATCCCTGCTGCAGGCACTAGAGGGAGAGGAGCCCCTACACCCATGTGCATGCGCTCACTCGCAGGGCCAAGGCATGCCTCCCAGCCTGTCCAGGCTCTTACCGAATTGGGTGTGAGGGGTGCGCCCACCACATCAATGATGGTGTCCTTGGGGTCAGGGCCAAGTCCTGGTTCAGTCACTGCTGGCTCAGCAGAGGCTGGGCCTGGGCCTGATGCTGGTGTGGCAGGGCCCCCCAGCACACCTGCCCGGGCCAGTGCCTCGTGACGGTGCCGCAGCATTTGCAGCTCATACTCGCAGTTGGCACAGGCCTGCTTGAGCTCGTACAGCAGCACCAGGTCGCTCCGCAGCTCGTTGAACATGTGCACCAGCTCCTCCGTAGGTGTCGGGCTCAGCTCTGCAGGCAGGTGGCGGGCAGCACAGGGGCAGAGCCCAGGTGTGGTAGAGGGCCAGCCAGGTGAACTCCCCTCCCCCTACCCAGCCTTTATCCACAGCCTCGGGTGGGTACACCCTGTGGGGCCCAGTCCCCACACTCACCCACACCAAGCTCCAGCAGCATCTGTTCCAGGGCCTTGATCTTCTTCTGTCCCACAGAGCTGGGCAGCTTCATCTGCAATGAAAGCTGGCAAGCTAAGCCTCTCCCAGCCACAAGAGGCTTAGGATGAAGGGGACAAAAGGCAGTGGGAAAGAGGTGTGGAAGAGACGGTAACACATGGAGGTTAACTATGGGCCAGAAGAGGAAATAGCCAGGAAGCTGAATACAGTGAAAGCTGTGACCTTAGCCTGGCCACATCATTGAGATCCTGGCAAGGCCACCTCTGTCTGCAGCAATCTCTGCTACCATTCCATCCCCACCTGCCTTCAGCGTTTGGGCCACACGGAGCCCAGAGCAGAGCCCAGGGCCCAAACATGCTAAAGGAGGTGACTCACGTACCCGTTGGCTCCGCAGCGTGACACCTGCAGACTTGAAGTCTGGAAACTTGATGCCTGCAGTCTCAGGAACAGCCTGGGGGAGAAGGCATTATGGAGATCAAGGTGTCACAGGGAGAGCCCAGGGTTAGTCCCAGCACCCCATCAGCACTGGGTGCTCTCAGAACCCTCCACTCGGGGTGGGGCCTTGTGCCAGGTGACCCTTCCACCCTGAGCTGGGCTGGCTGAGCCTCCGCACCGGCTTCTCAGCCTCCTTTTTCTGGGGTAGCTTCTTCTTGGGGGCTTTGCGTTCCGTGCGCCGCTGCTCTGCAGTAGTGTCTGCTGCTGTGATCAGCTTCTGCAGGTCCTGGCTGCGTTTCTCCCGTTCCTTCTTCCGGGCCTCGATCTTGCGCAGCTCCTGTAGCAGGTACTCCTCCTCTGCCACCTGGGAAGGTGAGGGATACAAAGTGTGTGAGGGCACTTCTAGGAGTGAGGGTAGACAAGGAGGTGATGGGGTGCTGGGGTGTCTGTGAGGGAATCTGAGAAGTAAGGGATCACGAAGGAGGTGAAGGGCTATGAAAAGCAGGGGGGATGGCCCACGAGAGGTAGGAATGGGCTTGGGGCAGTTAATAGGGTATCAGTGGGAGGCAGGGGGGACCTGGGAGTGGGAGTTGAGGGGTACGGAGGATGGAGGCAATGGGCAAGGGTTTTGGGGCATGGAGGACAGGTATATGGCCTTGGGCTAACCTGCTCTGGGGTCCGGTTGTAGAGACGCTCAAGCTGTTCCTTCCGCCGTCGTTCATGCCCAGCATCAAATACTGGTATCTTAAGGTCTGTGCCTGGCACAGCCCGCACGTTAGCAAGCTTAGCACAGATGTGGTAGTACCGCTCCTTCAGGTCTTCCACAGAACGCTTCTAAGAAGCAAGACCGGGTAGAGGAATGAACATTCAGGGGCATGTGGAAGAGATGGCATAAAAGGGCCTGCTAGACCCAGAAGCTGGGCACACATGCAAATGCACAGTGGCTCACCTTGAACTGCTGGTGGTCATACCGGTCATGGATAACAACAAAACGCAGGTCAAAGCGGCGGCTGAGGTCAAAGAGGTGGTCAGTTTCTGCCTTAGTCCAAGCATCATCGTGGAGATAAAGCTGGTACTCCTGCTCTGAGTACACAGGCACCTGCACAGTCTACTGGCACAGAGGGACACAGTAGGGGCATGCCCACATCATGTCATGTCTAGCAGGCTCCAGCCCCCAGTGACCACAGCTCCTCCTGTTTGTTGCCAGCCCCTGGGCCTGTGTCCCTGCAGCGTGGAGTGAGGAAAGAACCTGTCTGCTTGACTAGAGGTCCTAGCAGGGTTTGGGACTGTAGCCTCCCCGATTCATTCCAGGAGCAACTTCACTGTCTCCAGCTCCAGAGCCTCAGTCATGGGACACACACTCCTGCCCCCATGGTTAAGGTGAGGGGCCCACATGTAAGTGCTTCTGTGGAGTCCAAAGGTCAACTCTGGAGTAGGATAGATGGCTAATTACCTGGAGAAAGGCCCAGCAGCCCCTAGTCCATATAATTCTTGTCTGAAGCACTACTGCCACCCAGTGGGGACAGTGGGACTTGCTACTCCCCCAGAGTTTGCCAAGGTCAGGCATCTCTACAGAATCTGGGCCTGAATCCTACTCCCAACATAGGCAGCCCTGCCAATGCCCCTTCCTCCCTTCTCCCATACCCACAATCCTACAGACCTCCCCCAGAGACAAACAGCACTACCACCAGCTGGGTCTGTCAGAGACCCAAGGAAGGAGTCAATGCTAGACTAGATCAGGAAAGTCTCCTCTCAGTTAAAGACCACAACCAGCTCCAAAACTGGTCGCCTTTTGGACATCTCCTACTGGAGGTCCCCCATGTACCTCAAACTTATCTCAGTACTGAACTCTTGGCCCTCCCTCAAACATTATCTTCTCCAGTCCAGATTTCAGTCAATATCACCATCACCCAACCCAGCTGCTCAAGCCAGAAACCTGGGAGGCATCTTAATTCCTATCTTTCCCCTTGACTCCCAACTCCTCTTGACCAAATCTGTGGCTTTTACCTCCAAAATTTCTGTCTCTGTTGCCACTTCCCAGTCCAGCCTACCTGTCACTTGGCTGGATCAGAGAAATAGCCTCCCTGCTGATCTCTGCCCTCATTCAATCCTCCTCCAATCAATTCTCCATCTGCAGCTAAGGTGATCTCTTTGAACAGTGCTACTTAAAGGATAGTCTGCAAACCAAGTGCTGTTTACACTTACCCCTGGTCTACGATGAGAATGGAAACAAAGTAGACACTGAAAAACTACCTAACAATTTTACAGTAATTGTATGCTGTTGAATCTAATATGAGGAAACATGAACTTGTATTTTGTCTTTATAATTTTATTATCTTTATCAGTCTCTGATGGATTGGAAATAAAAACAGAAAAATGTCCTTCACCACAGATGATTTGAGACACACTGTCCTAGTGTTCCAGAATATGTATCTTATCATTACCCCCAACTATCCCTTATTAAAATCCTCAGAGGCTCTCCATCTCAGATAAAGCATCTTCTAGATAATTCACAAACTCCTCAAGAGCAAGTGTTGTCCAGTTCATCTCCCACCTTTAGGACTCAGCACACTGTATGTATCAGTGTCTACCAAATCAATTAATGAACATGCAAATAAATGACCTGGCCTCCTCCCACAGCCACTGTCCCTCATGAACCCTAAATTGCAGCCAAATGACTAGCAGTTTCTAGAACATAGCAGACTTCCCCCTTGACCTCTGCTCTTGCCTGAAATGCCTTCCACTTCCACATTCCTTCTACCTAGATAACTTTCTCAACCTTTCGAGCTCTCAGGCATCATCTCCTCTGGGAAGTCTCTCTGGTTTGCCAGGTTTGGTTACGTATTTCTCCTATGCATTTTAATTTAACTAAAAAACAAACCAACAACTCATGACCAGCTGCAGTGGCTCACGCCTGTAATCCCAACACTTTGGGAGGCTGAGGTGGGCAGATCGCTTGAGCCCAAGAGTTTGAGACCAGCCTGGGAAACATGGTGAAACCCGGTCTCTAAGAAACAACACAAAAATTAGCCAGGCATTTTGGTACATGCCAGTGGTCCCAGCTACTTGGGAGGCTGAGGTGGGAGGATCGCTTGAGCCCTGGAGGTGGAGGATGCAATGAGCTGAGATCACACCACTGTACTCCAGCCTGGCCGACAAAAAGAGACCCTGTCTCAAAGAAGAAGAAGAAGAAGAAAAAAAAAACCCTCAGGAACTGTGCAGCCAGTCCTCTCAAGTAGCTCATAGTCAAGTCAGGAAGACATTTTTTCATTCATTCAACAAATATTTACCATGGGCCTGCAATACCTACGCTGGAGACACAGTGCTGCATATGACAGGCAGGGGTCTTAGCCTCTCAGAGCTCATACTGCAGCTGAAAGAATAATTTTGGTACCATGTGGGAAGTTTGATACACAGAATATAACAAGTGACACTCCACCCTGGGGACAAAGATTGGTTAGAAAAGAAGTAAATGAGGCTTTCAGGCTCTAAGTCTAGGCTATTCCAGGCTGCAGCAGCTGTGAGGCCACACTGTACAATGACTTAAGTAATGGACTAGGAAACCTCGCCCAATCTAGCTCTGCATCTCACTGGCTGGGTGAGTCTGGGAAGGTCCTGCTCTGCTGAGCTACAGTAATCTAGACCAGAGATAACTCAGCTTGGACTAGGGGGCTGGCATAAGGGATGAAGAATATAGTCAGAGATGTGATTTATTATGGAAAAAGAATCAACAGGACTCAATAAATAGATGTGTCACTGGCATCTAGCTCAAACGCTGTGCGCATTCTGAGAGGCCTCCCTGACCATCCTAAGGTAGGACCCCCGCCACACACCTACAACTTCACTCTTTATCTCACTTCATACCCATTCAAATCCTGGTTCATGTTATTGATGGCTCTTATTTGAAAGACTTCAATCTATTTCCTTACATGTTTGTTTTCCCTACCTTTTTTGTCCTGCTACTGATTTAAATATTGTGAGCACTAAGGGAGAAGACTAAGTCAAGGACGATCCCCCAAGTTTTTGGTTTGGGCAACTGGGTGGAAGATGGTGCCATTCACTAAGATGGGGAACAGATTTGGGACTGACAGAGGGAACATGATGAGTTCTGTTCAGAGTACCTACCTGATGTAAGGTACCTGTGGGGCATTCAGAAAGAGATAGTAAATGACTAGATGCGAAGGAACCACTGCTCTGGATTGGTGACGTGTAGAGAGGGTAACTGAAGCCACAGTGTTCATACTAAGAAAGTATAGAGCAAGAAGAGTAGAGTACCCAGGATACAGCTCTGAGGAACCGCAACATTTGAAAGACCAAGAAAAGCCATGAAAAACCAGAGCAGGTCCGGGAAAGAACAGGATCCCCTGGGCAGAAAAGACCCATGGAGTCCTACTCTGCATGCATTTGCCATGAGGACTGGGTGGGTGATCACAGTTGGGCATGAGCATGTCCCTGGAGCCAACCCTAGGAGACTGGAGAGCTTGCACAAATGGCTCAAAGTGGGAGGGCAACCTTGGCCTGTGTCCAAATGAAGGTAGCTCACCTTATTGAACCTGGCAAAGGGATAGTCCTTGCCCTCCTCCGCTGCACGTCGCCAGTGGAAGAACATTGCTCCGTCCTTGCGGGCTGGGTTGGTGAATGGCATCCACTTCCAAGGCCGCACCTTCTTGGAGCCCAACTTGGCCTTCACTGTACGGTATCCCTGACCAGTGTCACTGGGTAGCAATGGGGGTGCATCCCTGGCAGTGAGGTTTAGGGAGATGGGAGGTTAGAATCAGAAGGTGTGTTAAAGAGATTTGTGTCCCAGGGAGCTGATCTACCCTGCCCTATAGCAAGAAAGTCATGACCTGGAGCAAGAGATTTCTGGTCCTCCTGCATCCTGCTAAGCAAGCAGGAGCCCTGGCTGGGGAGGAGAGAATTGGAAGAGAAAACTAGGAGTTAGGGGCATGGCAGGTGAATCAGGGGCCAAAACCTGGGGGACTTGGGATTCCAATACTTGCTTCTTGTCAGAGTAGAGCAAGGCATAGACTTCCCGGTGCATGCCCTCCGGCCTCTTGAAAGTCAATGTCTCAGAGGACTTCTTGGATTTTTTCTGAGGAAGGAAACCACAGAAAGGAACCACAGCCTAGACTCCCTTTCCTGAAAATTCTTTAGTCCAGCTCAATCCCTGAAAAAACCAGCACCTACAGGGTCAATGACAGGCAAACTGACACACTGTAAAGGCACAGAAACCCCACTCCCAGGGACACTACCCTACCCCAAAATCAGAGCAGTCCCCTCCCCATTCCACCAACTCTCAGACTGTTACAGTGTCTTGATTTCTCCCCAACAATATCTTGCAGCAAAAATCACACTTGCCTGGTCCTCTCGTCTCTCAGAGGTGTCATACCCTTTTGGTCCCACTGTCTCCCACGACGTCCCACCTCCTCCCTCCCATCAAGGATGACACACATTCTGTGTCCTGTTATGTCACCCCTTTTATTGCCCAACTCACTGTAAGTGTAGCACCCATTCCTTGCCCCATCTCTCTTCTGTTGTCACTCCTCCCCATCTTCACTCCCCTACTCTCCCCTAGCCAGTGCTTTCAGGTGCCCCTGCTACCTTGTCCGGGTTGATAATGTCCTTCTTGCTGATGGTCCCAGAGGCTGCATCCCCTTCTGGACCCCCGAGTTCTAGAATGTCCCGTACATCCGCACCCGTAGCCATCGCGCCTGAGAGATGGGGGAGCCACCGGAGGTCAAGGGTCACTGCCTGAGGGAGGACCAGGCCCAGGTCAGGGGGTGGGGCCAATCCAGAGCCAAGCGAGGTGAAGAGGCGGGCCAAGAGGACGAGGGTGGTCCAGGTCAGGTCGGGGTTCTGCCTGTGTCCCACCGCTTGGATGTTCCTAACTGCCCCTTCAGCCACCTGGGCCCTCGAACCTCCGCACCCGTGTCCAGCGGCTGCAGCCCCCACTACCACTCCCCCGTCCCCGCAAAGCCGCGAGAGAAACTTCCGGCGGTGCTCATTCGAAACGCGGTCGACAGAAACGCTTCCGGTCGGTGTTGTAGGAAACGGAGCCGACTTGGCAACCGAGGGTGAAAGCTACTGGCCGTGCTAAGCTTGCCACCGTTTGGTTCCCCCGCGAGCCTGTTCTCATTGGTGCACTGCCTGCTTTCTGGCATTTTCCCTCTACGATGCTCCGTTGCATCTCAGGCAATGAAAAGAGATACCAGAACTTTGTGACTTTGGGAAGTAACTTAATTTCTCTGGGCTTTTTTCTTCATTTGCAGAATGGAAATTGTATTGGCACCTGTGTAAATGAAATACCAAGAATTCATGTAAAACATTAGCACAGTGCCTGGGACATTTACTGTTTTTTTATTAAATGAGTTAATGATTTGAATTGACCCCCTTCATTAAGTGCTACTATGTACTCCGCACTGTGCTAAGCTTGAAGGTGAAGAGATAAACTTCAAACTGTGATAAGCTTGAGGGTGAAGAAATAAAGGCAGAGCTTCCTAGGGCGGCTGCCAAAATGGAGTAAGGTGTGGGCCCTCATTTGAACCTCCTCTGATGGAGATATCTGTGGGTTGTGGCCTCGTGGGGCTTTCCTGGAGGCCAGCTTCGTGGAACTTCACTAGTATAGGAGCTAGCTGCACTCTTTGGGTTACAAAGAAGCCCAAAACACAGCCTCAAGCAGGAAGCAGCTTAGAAGTATCCTTCAAGGGAATAAACCTGGGGATCTTCCTGGAAAGAGAGAGACAGACAGGAGGTCCTGAGGAAGGGCAGAAGGGACAAGGAAAGCAGCTCCCAGCTTCAGCAGTCTGCAAACCAGCCTGTCAATTTGAAGGACACATAGCCTGGGGGATAGGGTGGGGCTTGTTAAGGCATTAAGAAGGCCAGACCCAAAGTCAAGACCTGCCAAAGATCCCAGCAGGGACTAGAGGAGCGGACAGTTTGCACAAGTTAGCTATAAGTGTTGTAGCCTCTTCTGGCCTGGAGAAGACAAGGGGATGCAACAACTGTAGCCACAAGCCTGACTAGGCCCCAAAACTTTGGAGAACCAGGCCTGGAGGTACATACCTGTTCCTGGGCTTCATTCCTGGATGGATCCACTGAGCTCCAGTTTCCAGAGGAGGCCACAGTCTTACAGCAGAAATTGTCCACAGGGTAAGGAAATGGTCCTTGGAGCCAGAAGGGGACAGAGCAATTGGCTGCCTGAAACACTTGACCCTAGTTGTAGTTAATTAATTGTGTAATTATTTGTTTAATATATATCTCTAATAGACTCATTTCTGTGAAGACAGGGATCACAGTACATAAATGAATGTATGTGCCAGGCACTGTTCTAGACTCTGGGCATGCAGTGGGTGAACGAGATACAAATAGCTACTGGTGGAGCTTATATTTAGTGGAGACGGAGAAACACCAAGCAAATAGACAGTAAAATTGATAATATAAGTTTTGATGGCAACAAGAGCTAGGAAGGAAATGAAATAGAGCGATGGGATGGAGAACTGCTTTCCATAGTCTGGTCAGGGAAAGTTAGTGGTCTCTCTCTTTTTATAAATGTGTATATGCATAGAAAAAATTCTGGAAAGGACTAAACCAAAATGATTCCGTCAGTTGTTTATATCTGGCAATTTATATTTTCTATACTTTCTATAATGAATGTGTACCTCTTCTATAATAAAAGGAAGGAACGAAGGGAAGGAGGAAAGGAAGAAGGAAAGACAGGCAGACTGTGTGTTGTGGAAGGTGGACCAGGCCAGAGTTTAGGAGACTAGAGGGCAGTTTTTTGGGGTTTTTTTTTTTTTTTTTTTTTTTGGCTATTTTGCTGTCATTTGCTGAGGGAGGTTAAAGTCTCCAACTATGATTGTGGAATTGTCCCTCCCTTCTTTCCTTCCTTCCTTCCTTCCTCCCTCCCTCCCTCCTTCCTTTCTTCCTTCCTTCTCTCTTTTTTTTCTGAGACAGGATCTCTGTTGCCCAGGCTGGAGTGCAGTGGCGTGATCTTAGCTCATTGCATTCTCCAACTCCCTGGGCTCAGGTGATCCTCCTACCTCAGCTTCTCAAGTAGCTGGGACTGCAGGCATGCACCACTACACACGGCTTTAGATATTGGGTTCACTGTGTTGCCCAGGCTGGTCTCGAACTCCTGGGCTCAAACGATCCGCCCACTTCAGCCTCCCAAAGTGCTGGGATTACAGGCATGAGCCACCATGCCCAGCTTGTCTATTTCTTTAATTCTATTGTTGCTCCGTATATTTTGAAACTCTGTTATTGGGCACATGCACATTTATAATTGTTATGTCTTCCTGGTGAACTGACCTCTTTATGAAATATTCATCTTTATCTCTGGCTTTGTCTTGAAGTGTACTTTATCAATAACTACTCTAGCCTGTGTAAGCTTATTGTTTGCATGGTATATCGTCTTCTTCCATTTTCTTTCAACTTATATGTTACGTTTAAAGTACAGATATTTGAGTTTTGCTTTAAAACAAACAAACAACAACAACAAAAAAAACAATTTGCACAATCTCTGCCTCTTGAGCCCACAGTGTTGGTTGAGGAATGGATGGCAAAGGAGGAAATGCTTGGGCTGGGTCTCATTTGTATCCTTTCTACTTGATGATAGAGTGCTGTTTACAGATTTCCTAGTGGATCAAAATAGTTTTCAGGCAATCTGGGCACGGTAGCTCACGCCTGTAATCCCAGCACTTTGGGAGGCTGAGGTGGGCGGATCACGAGGTCAGAAGTTCGAGACCAGCCTGACCAACATGGTGAAACCCTGTCTCTACTAAAAATACAAAAAAACACAACAACAACAAAAAACATCTGGGCATGGTGGTGAGCACCTGTAATCCCAGCTACTCAGGAGACTGAGGCAGGAGAATCGCTTGAACCCGGGAGGCAGAGGTTGCAGTGAGCCGAGATTGTGCCATTGCACTCCAGCCTGGGCAACAGAGTCAGACTCTCTCTCAAAAAAAAAAATTGTTTGCAGGCTGTGAGGTCAGTTCAGTTTGCAAGGCAGCCTGGTTGTCCCATGGACAAGCATTCACTGTCTGTCAGGGCCCAGGAGCGAGTCGAAGCTCTTTCTCAAAGGAAGATCAGTTATTTTCCAGAGGGCATGGCTTTCTTGACAAATCTCAGAGGCTTCTGCAGTGTTCCTCCTGGGCTTGCAATAGACTCTATCAGCATAGTGATCTAAGCATGATTGGATCTGGTGGGTCATGCAGGCCAGGGGGCGTATTGACTTACCTTGCAGCCTAGACCAATTCAAGAATTTCCCTTACTCAGATTTCCTCTGAATGCTGACAGCCTTTCAGGTTACTGAGTAAATGTATGAGTGTACGACACTTAAAGATGATGTATGTTGCCCCCAAATTCTGAGAAAGGCACCAAGTACCATATTTCAACTCATCTAAGATGCCATCGGCCAGGCGCGGTGGCTCACGCCTGTAATCCCAGCACTTTGGGAGGCCGAGGCGGGTGGATCACGAGGTTGGGAGATCGAGACCATCCTGGCTAACACAGTGAAACCCCGTCACTACTAAAAATACAAAAAAATTAGCCGGGCGTAGTGGCGGGCACCTGTAGTCCCAGCTACTCGGGAGGCTGAGGCAGGAGAATAGCATGAACCCGGGAGGTGGAGCTTGCAGTGAACCGAGATCGCGCCACTGCACTCCAGCCTGGGCGACAGAGTAAGACTCCATCTCAAAAAAAAAAAAAAAAAGATGCCATCAACTGTAAGGCGCATCTTCATTTATGTTCCACTATGAAAGAACGTTTTTAAAAACACCATCAGACCAGGCATGGTGGCTCATGCCTGTAATCCCAACACCCTAGAAGGCTGAGGCAGGAGGATCACTTAAGGCCAAGAGTTTGAGACCAGCTGGGCAACACAGTGAGACCCCATCTCTACAAAAAAATAAAAATAAAAATAAAAAAATTAGCCAGGCGCAGAGGTGTGCACTTGTGGCCCCAGCTACATGGGAGGCTGAGGCAGGGAGATCTCTTGAGCCCAGGATGTCAAGGCTGCAGTGAGCCATGTTCATGCCACTGCACTCCAGCCTGGGTGACTGAGCAAGACCCTGTCTCAAAAAAAAAAAGAAAAAAAGAAAAAGAAAAGAAAGAGAAAAAAAACCCACCATCAATTAAGCCATGATTACCATTAATTATAAGATGCATTGCCATTTCAGAGATGTTAAAATGGGGGACAGGGTATGATAACAACCTTGCGAATATACTAAATGCCACTGAATTGTTCACTTTAATTTTACGTTAGGTAGATTTCATGTCAATAAATTATTTTTTAATGTGAAAAATATGCATCTTAGAAACTATAGCATATAGTATTATTCCTCTTTGTATGTTTGCAGGGTGTAAGGTGAAGCAACTTGTTCTGAGGGAACATTGTGACATATCCTAGAACACTGGACCTCCAGAAACATGACTGAGTTGTGTTTTCATGGGCTTTGTAGTTTGTTCTTCAGTGTACCTGGGGGATTGTCTCCAGGACCCCTGTGTATACACAAATCCATGCATACTCAAGTCCTGCAGTTGGCCCTGCAGAACCCGTGCAGGCCGGGCACGGTGGCTCATGCCTGTAATCCCAGCACTTTGGGGGCCGGGGCAAGTGGATCATGAGGTCAACAGATCGAGACCATCCTGGCCAACATGGTGAAACCCCGTCTCTACTAAAAATTTTTAAAAATTTTGATTTTTTTGGTTACATGTACCTGTAGTCCCAGCTACTTGGGAGGCTGAGGCAGGAGAATTGCTTGAACCCAGGAGGCAGAGGTAGCAGTGAGCCGAGATTGCGCCACTGCACTCTAGCGTGGCAATAGAGTGAGACTCCATCTCAAAGAAACAAACAAACAAAAAACAAAAGAACCCATGCATAAGTAGACACCTGCAGTTCAAACCCGTGTATTCAAGGGTCCACCGTACTTTATGTCAGTGAGTCTAAGTTGCTTTGACCCTAGTGCATTCTTGATTTACCAGAAGGTGTCGGAACTATCACTTGTATTTCCTCCTGCTGACAGTGATTTTAAGAAGTCATGCATTAGCCACATCAGGGGAAGAGGAGCCATTTCTGCTGGCAGGAGAGAGGCTCAAGAGGGTAGAATCTGGGATGGCCTGAGTTATCTAAATGCCTTCTTTTCTGATCAGTACCCCAGCATTCACATGAGAGACCTGGCAGTGTGTGAATTTCACCCATATTGTGCTACAGCGATTATCAGTATCACATTTCAAATTTCAGTTCCAGCTATAATCAGCTCCATGACTGCAAGAGATAAAGTATTTTTATCATACACATAGAAAATCAATGATTTGAGACTTAGCTTGAGTCAAATTTTAGGGTATTGAGCCTATCAGTCTTTTTTTTTTTTCAGTCTGACCAGAATAGTTAAAAGAAACCCCTCTTCACTGCACAGTTCACAAATTCCCTCTGCCCCCACCTCCCATCAAATTCTGTGAGAAAAATTACTTGGTTCCCCAAAGTTTTGCCTTCAAGGAATCTATCATTCAGGTAATAATCAATTGAAGGTGATAATCTATTCTCTGCAAGCCAAATACTATCTTTCAGTTTAGCTAGATTTTTACTGTCCAAACCTAAATACCAAATTCATGCCTTTCTGATACCAATTCCTGTGTCAGCTACAAGTCATAGTTCTTAGTTATATTTTCCAGGAAGTACAAGCAGCCAAAATTGTTCCAAAAAGAGTTGGAGAACCAGATAGAACAACAACCATAGAAAAACAAGAATGAGTTACAATTTTGAAAGGTAACCGACTGAAAATTATAAATGGGTGGGTTCTATTTGACCTTCAAGTAACAGATTATTGTTAATTCAAGTCAACTTTATTTATTTATTTATTTATTTATTTATTGAGATGGAGTCTCGCTCTGTTGCCCAGGCTGGAGCCCAGTGGTGCGATCTCGGTTCACTGCAACCTCCGCCTCCTGGGTTCAAGAGGTTCTCCTGCCTCAGCCTCCCGAGTAGCTGGGATTATAGATGCCTGCCAACACGCCCAGCTAATTTTTGTATTTTTAGTAGAGACGGAGCTTCACCATGTTGGCCAGGTTGGTCTCGAACTCCTGACCTCAAGTGATCTGCCCACCTCAGGCTCCCAAAGTTCTGGGATTATAGCCGTGAGCCACCATGCCCAGCCTATTAAAGTTAACTTTAGAGCAGCAGTCCCCAACCTTTTTGGCGCCAGGGACCGGTTTTGTGGAAGACAATTTTTCTACAGATGGATGGAAGGACGGGGTGGGGATGGTTTCAGAATGAAACTGTTCCACCTCAGATCATCATCAGGCATTAGATTCTCTTAAGGAACGCGCAACCTAGATCCCTCGCATGCGCAGTTCACAACAGGGTTCGTGCCCCTTTGAGAATGTGATGCCACTGCTGATCTGACAGGAGGTGGAGCTCAGGCAATAATGCTCGCCCGTCTGCCGGTACCAGTCCATGGCCTGAGGGTTGGGGACCCCAGCTTTAGAGCATATTAGTTAAAATTTTTCTCAGCTTATGAAAATAGCATAATATAAATACCAGAGCCTATCAAGAGGGCCTTTGAAGGATATGTAATTCTCATCTTATGTAAATTATTTAAGAAAGTAAGGGCCGGGCACAGTGGCTCACACATATATTGCCAGCACTTTGGGAGGCCGAGGCAGGAGAATCACTTGAGGCCAGGGGTTCAAGACCAACCTGGGCAACATGGCAAGACCCTGTCTCTACAAAAAGAAAAAAATGTAAAAATTAGCCAGGCATGGTGATATGCACCTCTAGTCCTAGCTACTCAGAAGGCTGAGGCAGGAGGATTGTCTGAGCCCAGGACATGGACACTGCACTCCAGGGCAACAAAGTAAGACTCTGTCAAAAAGAAAAAAAAAGAGAGAAAGAAGAAAAGAATGTAAGAAAAGATGGAATGCCACCCAGCACAATTTCCTGACTAGTATATCATGAAACCAAAGCCAGACAACAGAAAAAAACAAAACAAAACAAAACAAAAAAAACTCATTTATGAACAATAAAACAAAAATCCTGAATAAAATGTTAATAAATTACATGCAGCATGGCCGGGCACAGTGGCTCACACCTGTATGGCCAGCACTTTGGGAGGAGGGAGGATTGCTTGAGGCCAGGCATTTGAAACCAGCCTGGGCAGCATAAGCAAGACCCCATCTCTACAAAACTTTTTTTTTAAACTTAGCCTAGTATGGTAGCAGGCATGTGTAGTCCCAGCTGCTTGGGAGACTGAAGCAGGAGGATCACTTCAGCCTAGGAATTGGAGGCTGCAGTGCACTGTGATTGTGCCACTGCACTCAGCCTGGGTGACAGAGCAAGACGCTGTCCCAAAAAGCAACAACAACAAATTAAATATAACAGTGTATTAAAAGAACAATTCAGCCAGGCGTGATGGCTCATGTCTGTAATTCCAGCACTTCGGGAGGCCGAGGCAGGTGGATCAGTTGAGGTCAGGAGTTGGAGACCAGCCTGGCCAGCATGGTGAAAACTCATCTCTACTAAAAATACAAAAATTGGCCGGGTATGGTGGTGTGTGCCTGTAATCGCAGCTACCCAGGAGGCTAAGGCGGAAGAATCACTCAAACCTGGGAGGCAGAGGTTGCAGTGAGCCGAGATTGCACCACTGCACCTGGCTGACAAAGCAAGACTCTGTCTAAAAAAAAAAAAAAGAACAATTCATCAAGTCTAAGGAGGATTTATCCCAGCTTTGCTAAAATGGTTCAGCATTAGAATATATATATTTATTAATGATGTAAACATAAAAAACACAATTATCTGAATAAATTATAAATGCACATTTATAATATAAAAGAAGAAAAACTCTCCTAGCAAACTAGGGGAAAATGCTTAATTGATACATGTTTTGTTTTTAATAAAACAATGATAAAAGCCTACAGCAAATGTTAGGTAATGGTGAAACAATAGAAGCTTTCCAACTGGAGTTAGAAGTAAGATGAGAATGTCCTTTACCACTACTGTTCAGAATGGCACCAGATGCTCTCTCTAATTCAAGAAGAGAAAGAAGGCACTAAGAAGCATAAACATTAGAAAAAAAGAGACAAATTGTGATTATTTGCAGATGACACTATCGCTTATATAGAGAAACCTAAAAAAATCAATTGACAAACCATTAGAACTAGTAAGAGGATTCAGCAAGGTGACCACATACAAGATCAATGTACAAAATCAATACCTTTCCTATATAACAGCAATAACCAATTAGAAAATGTAATCGAAAGTAAGATCCCATTCACCACAGCAACAAAAACTATTAAGCACCTAAGAATAAACCTGAAAATAGAATTTATTTGAAGCCCTTGGGAATAGTTCAACATTAGGAAAACTCAACGATCTAATTAATCACATTGATAAAATAAAATAGAAAACCAAAGGCTAGTGTGGTGGCTCATGCCTCTAATCCCAGCACTTTGGGAAGCCGAGGTGGGAGGAGTTCCTGAGCCCAGGAGTTCAAGACCAGGCTGGGCAACATGAAGAAAATCCCTCTCTACAAAAAATACAAAGATTAGTTAGGCATGCTGGTATACACCTGTAGTCCCAGCTAATTGGGAGGCAGAGATGGGAGGATGACTTGAGTCCAGGAAGCAGAGGCTGCAGTGAGCTGAGATTGTGCCATTATACTGCAGCCTGGGTGACAGAGCCAGCCCGTCTCAAAAAAAAAAAAAAAAGGAAAAGATTGAAATCCACACAATCACACAATTATATTTTACAGCTGTGGTGAAAATTCAAGAACCATTTCTAGTAAAAACACTAAGTAAAACAGGAGAAAAAGGACATTTCCTAATCATGATAAAGAGGTGTGTTTGTGTGTGGTTTTGTTTTCAGACACTAAGAGCAAACATATTAATTGGCTAAATATTAAAGGCATTGCCATTAAAGACAAAAACAATGCAGGGACCATCACCATCCCTCAAAACTGTTTTGTGTTAAAATGGAACAGAGGATTTGACAGGGGGAATAAAAGTTTCATATAATAGACCCTTTTCAGGGTTTGCCATGTGTCCTCTATAAACAAAACTACTTTGATTTTATATTCCACGTAGGATGGAAATTGAAATTTCACCCAGAGACAGAGGCTGGTCAAAAGGGTCTTTCCTCCTTTTCCCTATCAAAGCCATTGCCAAGCACTCACACTGCTCTTGTCCTCTGATTGAAGGAAAGAATGTTTAATTGTCCAAGAAGTCCTAAGACCCAGAGCTGCTTTTGCTTCTGTAGCAGTGGGGTCAGACCGGAGATGAGTGCCTGAAATGCCGCTAAGAACCTGTGGGCATAGGCCAGGTGCGGTGGCTCACGCCTGTAATCCCAGCACTTTGGGAGGCCAAGGCGGGTGGATCACCTGAAGTCGGGAGTTCGAGACCAGCTTGACCAACGTGTTTACCCCGTCTCTACTAAAAATACAAAATTAGCCGGGCGTGTGGTGGCATGCACCTGTAATCCCAGCTACTTGGGAGGCTGAGGCACGAGAATTGCTTGAACCCGGGAGGTGGAGGTTGCGGTGAGCTGAGATCATGCCATTGCACTCCAGCCTGGGCAACAAGGGCAAAACTCCGTCTCAAAAAAAAAAAAAAAAGAATCTGTGGACACAAACAGCTGCCAAAAAAATGGGGATGAGGTTGTGATTACTTTCTCACGCTCAGAAAGTGTAGGCATGTTTTGAAATCCTGTCCCTCTTACCTTGTTCTGTATACTATGAGCTAGGCTTATTCTTTTTTCTTTCTCTTTTTGAGAAAGGGTCTAGTTCTGTTGCCTAGGGTGCATGGAGTGGGGTAATCATAGCTCATTGCAATTTTGAATATTTGGGCTCAAGCCCAAATCCTCCTGCCTCAGCCTCCTGAGTAGCTAGGACTACAGGTGTGCACCACCACACTCAGCTAATTTAATTATTTTTTATAGAAACAGAGTCTCACTGTGCTACCCAGGCCGGTCTTAAACTCCTGACCTCAAGTGATCCTCCCACCTCAGCCCCCCAAAGTGCTGGGATTTAGACATGAGTCACCACATCCGGCCAGCTTATTCTTTAAAAAAAAAAAAAAAAAACACACACACAAAAAACCACTGAGATGGGTTCTAAACAAAGTTATCTGGGGGTCTTTCTAGCAGGGGGTGACCTGAAGTTACATGTTTGCCTCCCGTCTCTAGGCAAGAGCACACACACCTTACTCTAGAGCGAAAGGCCGGAGTACGCTGGAGAGAACAGGGGAGTTGTTTGTATCCCTCCATATCCCCTCATGAAAACTGAGTACCGGAAACACTTTTTCTATTTTATAAATGAAGTGTTACCTGATTCTAGAATGACAAATAAAAACCAATTGAGATCTTTAAAGAAAATTGTTGTGAGGATGAGATTCTAAATAAAAAAAGGAAAAAAGGAGAGTGCCACCAGTTGAGTTCCTTGGAAGCAGACTCTGAAACAGAGCAGCGCGGTGGAAGTTTATTAGGGCGTACTCTCAGTATCAACATCTGTGGAGGGAAAAAGAAAAGCATGACTGGGCAAAGGGGGAAGTGTGACAGTGACTGAAATCCCAACGAGGCCTTCCTTGATCCCATGGGTAGAATGACCCTTCAGAATTGTCTGTCCCCAGATGGGGTGAGGAGCCCAGGCCCTTATCTTCCCATGTCAACCAGCCATCAGTTGTGAGCAATCCTGAGAAGGAGGCTATTCTTGAGTAAGGTAACGCTATTGGGTGAAACAATTTTAGCTTTCAGCTGCTGGGGAGACAGATCCATGTGGCTGTGGATCCATGTGGCTATGGTTCTATGATAGAGCCATAGAACCCACCAAGCAAAGTAACAAGGACAAAAAAAAAAAAAAAAGATGCATGTGATTGTTTCAACAAACCAGGGGACAAAATTCCCCCACAAACCTTAGAATATGAGCTGGTGCAACCAAACTGCAGAAGGACCTGTGCAGTATCATCAACAAGTGAAGGAAGAGGCACAGAGAAGCCAAAGGCTGAATTTAGAAATCACCAGCAAGTACTCACCTGTGAAAGAAAGGCGCCCACTCAGACTGGAGACCTTGGCTGGTGAAACGAACAGTCACAGCTGGAGGCGGCTATGCATGTTCTGGTTTTCAGGTGAGTACAGTGGGAGTGCTGGAAGGCTTGAGGGAAGCAGGGCAGCCCGGGTCCTCAGCGCTCCAGAAAATCTCCAGAGAGAAACCTGAAGCCCTCACTTACTGAGGAAAATCTAAGTGAATAGTGTACAAATAGACCTGAACAGATAGCCTGGAGATGAAGGAGAAAGAAGGTGTAGATACCTGTTGGCAACAGAACAGGAGGGATACATATCCAAGACTATTGGCAAGGTAGCTACATTGACCCTTTTTTTCTTTATTTCTTTATTTCTTTTTTTTTTTTGGAGACAGAGTCTCGCTCCGTGCCCCAGACTGGAGTGCAGTGGCATGATCTTGGCTCACTGCAACCTCTGTCTCCTGGGTTCAAACAATTCTCCTGCCTCAGCCTCCTGAGTAGCTGGGATTACAGGTGTGTGCCACCACACCTGGCTAATTTTTGTATTTTTAGTAGAGACAGGGTTTCACCATGTTGGCCAGACTGGTTTCAAACTCCTGATCTCAGGTGATCTGCCCGCCTCAGCCTCCCAAAGTGCTGAGATTACAGACATGAACCTCTACACTGGCCTGTAATGTAATATTTTTAAATGAACAAAGGAAATTAAGAAAATAATAGAAGCTATGAAAGAGTGATACAAAGTTAACATTTTAAAGCTCACTCAGAGTGGGTCAGCAGTAAGAAGACATAAAGAAAAAACAGAGCTTAGAAAAGAATTAGAAGGCCGGGCGCGGTGGCTCAAGCCTGTAATCCCAGCACTTTGGGAGGCCGAGACAGGCGGATCACGAGGTCAGGAGATCGAGACCATCCTGGCTAACACGGTGAAACCCCGTCTCTACTAAAAATACAAAAACTAGCCGGGCGAGGTGGCGGGCGCCTGTAGTCCCAGCTACTCAGGAGGCTGAGGCAGGAGAATGGCGTAAACCTGAGAGACGGAGCTTGCAGTGAGCTGAGATCCGGCCACTGCACTCCAGTCCGGGCGACAGAGCGAGACTCCGCCTCAAAAAAAAAAAAAAAAAAAGAAAAGAATTAGAAATAACAGAAAAATGTTTCAGAAATAGACTAAACTGGAAGGAACAAAAGAGAGAATAATAAATAGCACTAAAAATTACACACAGTAAACAGAGGATGGAAAGGAGAAAAAAGAAAGGAATCAAGGTCCATCCCAGTGGCTCATGCCTGTAATCCCAGCATTTTGGGAGGCCAAGGCTGACAGATCACTTGAGGCCAGGAGTTCGAGACCAGCCTGACCAACATAGTGAAACCCTGTCTCTACTAAAAATACAAAAAAAAAAAAAAATTAGCTGGACATGGTGGCGCACACCTATAATCTCAGCTACTCGGGAGTCTGAGGCAGAAGAATCACTTGAACCCAGGAGACAGAGGTTGCAGTTAGCCAGAATCACACCACTGCACTCCAGCCTAGGTGACTCAGCAAGACTCTGTCTCAAAAAAAAAAAAAAAAGAAAGAAAAAAGAATCAAATGAAAATTAAGGGAGAAATAAGAAAAGGTTTGAGAGAAAGTGATATAGAGGACAGGCAAACATGATTCAGAATGTCTGTAACAGGAGAACTTGAAAAAGAAAGTCGAAGCAATAAAACAAAGCAACTGCTAAGAACTGTAATTCAAGAAAACATTCCTGCAATGTAAGAAGATATATTGAAAGGGCATACCACATAACTGATAAAATTAGCCTGGAATGATCAACACTGAGACATATACTAATAAAAGCATTGAACTTTTCTCCATTGCTCTTAATCACAGGAAGAAAAATATTACTGAACTTTTTGACCTTTGGGCAGGAACTTAAAAAATAAAATAAAATAAAAGAGGCCAGTCATGGTGGCTCACACCTGTAATCCCAGCACTTTGGGAGGCCAAGTGGGCAGATCAGTTGAGGTCAGGAGTTTGAGACCAGCCTGGCCAACATGGTGAAAACCCATCTCTACTAAAAATACAAAAAATTAGCTGGGTATCATGGTGGGCACCTGTAATCCCAGCTACTCAGGAGGCTGAGGCAGGAGAATCGCTTGAACCCGGGAGGCCGAGGTTTCAGTGAGCCGAGATCGCACTATTGCACTCCAGCCTGGTCGACAGAGGGAGACGCCATCTCAAAAAAAAAAAAAATCAGATTTTCATCACAGTTTTCAATGGAAACACTTTATGTCAGGAGACAATAAGATGACATGCTTAAAATATTCAATAAAATGTAAGCCAAACATTTTTATCCAGCTGAGCTGACCATATAGTACAAAGGCCATGGATAAACTGTGGCGAACATGTAAGAACTCAGGAAATATTGTTCCCATGAGATTATTTCTGAGGAATCTACTAGAGAACAAGCTTCAGACATCAAGAAAAACCTGGATACGCTTCAAAATGAGGATTAGTGGTAAACATTGAATATATTTAATTGTAACACTAAAAGTAAATATTGAGAAGAAAGGTGACAGAATGGTGTATAATTGCTATATGCGCTGACAATGTAGATAAGGCATAGTGGCTCATGCCTGTAATCCCAGCACTTTGGGAAGCCGAGGTGGGAGGATCACCGGAGGCTAGGAGTTCAAAAACAGCCTGGGCAACATAGCAAGACTCCATCTCTACAAAAATAAATGTGTATAAAAACAAATAGCCGCTGGGCGCAGTGGCTCAAGCCTGTAATCCCAGCACTTTGGGAGGCCGAGATGGGCGGATCACGAGGTCAGGAGATCGAGACCATCCTGGCTAACACGGTGAAACCCCGTCTCTACTAAAAATACAAAAACTAGCCAGGCGAGATGGCGGGCGCCTGTAGTCCCAGCTACTGGGGAGGCTGAGGCAGGAGATTGGCGTAAACTCGGGAGGCGGAGCTTGCAGTGAGCTGAGATCCGGTCACTGCACTCCAGCCTGGGCGACAGAGCGAGACTCCGCCTCAAAAAAAAAAAAAAAAAAATAGCCAAATGTGATGGCACACACCTGTAGTCCCAGCTACTTGGGAGACTGAGGCAGGAGGATTGTTTGAGCCCAGGGGTTCAAGGCTGCAGTGAGCTATGATTCTGCCACTACACTCTAACTTGGGCAACAGAGTGAGACTCTGTTTCTGGGGGAAAAAAAAAAAAGGAGGGAGGGAAGAAGGGAGAATATATGAAAAATAGGATAAACTCATCAATTGCTTTGTGGTTATAAAGAGGAAGTAATAATATATCACTTGACATAGATGTCAGGGAGAGGGAAGGGAAGATGAGGAAGTTGTAACTAGTTAAGAATTTTAATATTTCTCAAAGCAGGGAACTAACGGACCATTATATTTAAGAAGATGGAAAATAGTATTTTGCAAATGTATTATTTTATTTATTTATTTAAGGAAAAGTTCTTGAACCTGGGAGGTGGAGGCTGCAGTGAGCCCAGATGGCGCCACTGCACTCCAGCCTGGGTGACAGAGTGAGACCCTGTGTCAAAAAAAAAAAAAAAAAGAAAGAAAGAAAGAAAAGAAATAAGCAGATGAGGACTAAAACGATCCCTAGCTGCCCTCATTTCTCATTAGCATAAGACATTTATACTAGTGCCATGACAGCTTACAAATGCCATGGAAATGACCTGGAAGTTACCTCCCCTTTCCTAGAAAGTTCTAAATAACCTGCTCCTCAATTGGCATTAGTCCACTCCTTAATTTGCATGTAATCAAAAGTGGGTATAAGTGAGTATAAATACAACTGCCAACAACCCATACGTTGCTGACTTTAGGCACACTGCCTATGAATTAGCTTTGCTCCAAGAGGAGCAGTATCCTTCAATAAAAATTGCTGTCTAAGACTACCTTCTTGTCCTTGAATTTTTTCCTGGGGAAAGCCAAGAACCCTCCTGGGCTAAGCATCAATTTGGGGGCTTGCCTATACTGCATCAAAGAGATTTTATTTTATTTATTTATTTATTTTTTGAGACGGAGTCTTGCTCTGTCGCCGGCTGGAGTGCAGTGGCGCGATCTCGGCTCACTGCAAGCTCCGCCTCCCGGGTTCACGCCATTGTCCTGCCTCAGCCTCCGGAGTAGCTGGGACCACAGGCGCCCGCCACCGCGCCCGGCTAATTTTTTGTATTTTTAGTAGAGACGGGGTTTCACCATGTTAGCCAGGATGGTCTGGATCTCCTGACCTTGTGATCCTCCCGCCTCAGCCTCCCAAAGTGCTGGGATTACAGGCGTGAGCCACCACTCCCAGCTAATTTTTTGTATTTTTGGTGACAATGGGGTTGTGCCCTTTTGCCTAGGCTGATCTTGAACTCCGGGGCTCAAGCAATCCACCCTCCTTGGCCTCCCAAAAAGCAGGGATTACAGGCATGACCCATCCTGCACCTGGGCCCTATTTATTTTCCAAAAGAATTTTATAATCAATTTCTCTGGTTCCAGAAAATTTAAAAAACTGGAACTGTAAATAGAAATCACATGTAGTTTGTAAATTTTAACTTAGAATTGGATTGGTATTTTTCTGATATTAAATCATCTTTTTTTTTTTTTTTTTTTTTTTGAGACTGAGTCTCGCTCCCTCTCCCAGGCTGGAGTGCAGTGGCGCGACCTCGGCTCACTGCAAGCTCCGCCTCCCGAGTTTAAGCCATTCTCTGGCCTCAGCCTCTCATGTAGGTGGGACTACAGGCGCCCACCATCACCCTTGGCAAAAATTTTTTTTTATTTTTTAATAGAGACGGGGTGTCACAGTGTTAGCCAGGATAGTCTCAATTTCCTGATCTCATGATCTGCCCGCCTTGGCCTCCCAAAGTGCTGGGATTACAGACGTGAGCAACCGCGCCCACCCTAATTTTTGTATTTTCAGTAGAGACAGGGTTTTGCCATGTTGGCCAGGCCTGTCTCAAAATCTTGACCTCAGGTGATTCGGCCGCCTCAGCCTCCCAAAGTGCTGGGATTACAGGCGTGAGGCACCTCACCCGACTTACATTTTCAGTAATTCTAAACTTTTTATTTTCCATTTATTGTGGGAATTATTTTAAAATTTGTGCATTTCTAAAAACTTCCCAGTGGTAGAAACTGTATTATTATTATCAGTTTCTAGCTTTATTGCATTGTAGTCAGAAAATGCTATTTGTATGATTTGTATTTGAGGTTTTTTCTTTTGGCCTAAAATATCTACTTTTTTGCACATTCCATGTGCACTTCAAAAAGTGTACTTCCCAGTATTGAAATTCTAAGTTTTATATATATTTGTAAGTTTCCATATTGACTGTAATGTTTAGATCAGTGCTACTCAAAGTAGCCATTCTCCTGTGTCACTGAGCACATATTTAGACTCCACTGCCTTTTTATTAAAAAAAAAAAAAAAAGCATAATTTTCTCTGTGAAAGAAATAATGCATTGATTTATATTTTGGAGCAAGCATCCACCTTGTTGCATCTGGTAGCCACAGTTCATGAACTGGCACCAGTCTGTAACCACAGTTTGACTAGCACTACGATGGAGGAGACCAGCAGGACTTATTTCCTGGTCTCCGTGGGATGAAGTGAAA
Source organism: Trachypithecus francoisi (assembly GCF_009764315.1). Taxonomy (NCBI): domain Eukaryota; kingdom Metazoa; phylum Chordata; class Mammalia; order Primates; family Cercopithecidae; genus Trachypithecus; species Trachypithecus francoisi. Next base: position 80,264,197 of record NW_022681457.1, read on the forward strand.
AAACCATCAGAAACCAGCAGGTGAGAGGCCAGGCACTGTGGCTCACGCCTGCAATTCCAGCACTTTGGGAGGCTGAGGCAGGTGGATCACTTAGGCTCAGGAGTTCGGGACCAGCCTGGGCAACATGGTGAAACCCCATCTCTATGTACAAAAAATACAAAAATGATCTAGGTGTGCTGGCGGGTGCCTGTAATCCCAGCTACTCGGGAGGCTGAGGTGGGAGGATTTGCTTGAGCCCAGGAAGCAGAGGTTGCAGTGAGCCAAGATCGTGCCACTGCACTCCAGCCTGGGTGATACAGCAAGACCCCATCTCAAAAATAGTAAAAATAAGAATAAATTACGCAGTATCAGATATTGCTTTATAGCAATCCAAGAATGACCTAACACAAATGGTGTTGGGATGACTGATAATCATGTGGATAAAGGTAAAATTGGATTAATTCCTCATTCTTTACATTAGGATAAATTCCAAATCGGTCAATATCTAAATATAAAAATAGTAAAGTCATAAAATATTAGAGAAAAACTTCTTAGGTATTCATTGTCAAAAAATATATATAATTTAAAAATTAGAGAAAACTATAGGTTAATTTTTTCACAATCTGGAAATGATGAGGACTTTCCTAACTGTGATTCCATATTCAGATTTAATAAAGGAAAAATGGGTAACTTTGTCTACTTAAATATTCTTAAAATTGTATGTGCAAAATACTGTATGGAAAGTCAAAAGTTAAACAGTTGAGACCAAATACTTGTAACTTATATCACAAAATACCAACATCCCTAATATGTAAAATCCTATTCTGACAACCCGTTAGAAAAATGGGGAAATTACAGAAAAACAAATGAAAATGGCTCTTAAATATATGAAAAGATGTTCACTTTGCTCATATTAAGAGAAATAATAAAAGAGATGCACATTAAAACTAAACGGAGATACCATTACTCATCTATCAGTTTTGCAAAAATCCCAAACTTGACACTCTGAGTTGATGGAACAGTGGAGAAATAGGTACTTTCCTGTATTGTTGATGGAGATGTAAATGGTACAGCTATGCGGGGAGATTTGACAACATCTAGCAACATTACGTATGTATTTACTCTGCCCAAGCAACCCTTCTTCCAAGTATCTGCATCTGAGAATACAATGCCAAAACCACAAAAGGATGACTGCTCAAGGCTATTTATTACAGCACATTTTGTAATCATGAAAGACTATAAGCAGTCCACATCTCTATCTGCAGAGAACGGGTGAATAGACAATGAATGGTACATACATGCACTGAACTACTATTCAGCTGCTAAAAAAAAAAAAAAATTAAGACTATCTTTATAAGGCCAGGCACGGTGGCTCACGCCTGTAATCCCAACACTTTGGGAGGCTGAGGTGGGCGGATCATTTGAGGTCAGGAGTTTGAGACCAGCCTGGCCAACATGGTGAAACCGTGTCTCTACTAAAAATACAAACATTAGCCAGGCGTCACAATGGGCGCCTGTAATTCCAGCTACTTGGGAGGCTGAGGCAGGAGAATTGCTTGAGCCTGGGAGGTGGAGGTTGCAGTGAGTAGAGATAGTACCTTTGCACTCCAGCCTGGGCAACAGAGCGAGATTCCATCTCAAAAAAAAAAAATATATATATATATATAAAAATAAAATAAAAAAAAGACTGCTTATAGTCTTTCATGATTACAAAATGATTACAAAATATAAAATATATAAAAGTAGAGATAGTTAGTGCCTTTGCACTCCAGCCTGGGCAACAGAGCGAGACTCCATCTCAAAAAAAAAAAAAAAAAAAAAAGTTAGAGAATGAAAATGAGAAAAAGTAACATACAGAAGAGTATTAACAGTATTGCATTTTTTTGTGTATGAATGGAATAAAAATAAAGTATATGCATATATACTGGCTTCCGGTTTCAAAATTTAAAGGTATTAAAATAAAAACTAATAGAAATAATTACCTATTAGAAAAAGGATAGGGATGTAAACTATAATTTTCTGATGTGCCTTGTTTTATAGTTTTGATAAAAATATATACGAAATTAAAAATAAATTTTACAAAAAAGTAATCACTATAAAAAACTGAATGAAAACCCATTGGTCTATCAACTGTGTCATAATCACACAGAGAATTATTTCACCTAATTTTGAAACAGTATAATTGCGTACAGCATACAGTGGGACAGTGTATATAGGCTGTACAATATATAGTGAGATATATGTGAACAAAACAAATATAAAGAAATCTTGCCGGGCACAGTGGCTCACGCCTGTAATCCCAGCACTTTGGGAGGCCGAGGCGGGCGGATCACGAGGTCAGGAGATCGAGACCATCCTGCCTAACATGGTGAAACCCTGTCTCTACTAAAAATACAAAAAAATTAGCCAGGCGCAGTGGTGGGTGCCTGTAGTCCCAGCTACTTGGGAGGCTGAGGTGGGAGAATGACATGAACCCGGGAGGTGGAGCTTGCAGTGAGTCGAGATCGCGCCACTGCACCCCAGCCTGGGTGACAGAGCGAGACTCCGCCTCAAAAGAAAAAAAAAAAAAGAAATCTTAAGCAGTATTCAGTAAACCTATTGCTGGTAATAATACTGGTATTGGTATCTCAAAAGTATTATATTTATATAATGGGATAAAGCAAATGCCACTAGGAACCAAGATCTTCAGTGTGTTTTAGTCCATTTGTGTTGCTATAACAGAATACCACAGACTGGGTAATTTATAAGAAAAAGAAATGTGTGTGATCTGTGACACTCATCCTCCCCCATTCCCCTTACCTTCCCCACTCCCGGTTCTCTGACATTCAGACTGAGACTGAATTACCACCCACCAGCGTTCCTGGTTCTCCAGCTTGCAGATGACATATTTTGGGACTTTTTGTCCTCCATAATCACATGAGCCAATTCCCATAATAAATTTCCTCTTATATTTCCATATATTCTATTGTTTCTGTTTCTTTGGAGAACTCTGAGAAATATAGTGTCAGTTTACACGGAGGACAGAGAAATATATTAAATGACATCCCAAGGTTACAAATTCAAGTCCAGGATGTGGGAAATCACAAGTGACAAATTACCCAGTTTCTTCAATGAATAAATGGCATAAAACTAAAACTAAATGACACAAGGAATGAAAAAAAAAAAAAAAAAGCCATTCTGTTGATTAAAAGAGACTTAAGAACAGCAACCATCAGCCCTGTCAAGATGGTGACTCCTTGGAGCTCAGTGGCTGGGAGGCGGCTAGGTGCTCCTATTGGTACACAGCGAGTATGTGGTGGTGATGGCTTATGCCAAATTATCTGGTGAACGCTTGAAAGTTGATGTTGGGCCAGGCATGGTGGCTCCTAGCACTTTGGGAAGCCCAGACGGCGGATTGCTTGAGCTCAGGAGTTTGAAACTAGCTTGGGCAACATGGCAAAACCCCATCTCTACTAAAAATACAGAAAAATTGCCCGGTGTGGTGGCTTGTGCCGATGGTCCCAGCTATTCTGGAGGCTGAAGTGGGAGGATCCCTTGACCCCAGGAGGTGGAGGTTGCAGTGAGCAGCGATCGTTACACTGCACTTCAGCCTGTGTGATAGAGGGAGATTCTGCCTCAAAAAAAAAAAAAAAAGAAAAGAAAAGAAAGTTAATGTCATAGATAGCCACTGGAGAGGTTCAAGGGAAGATATATCAATTTTGACAACTGAAGACAACATTGTTTCTTAGCTGGCAAAAATATTCAACTTTTAAGGAAAACAGAAATATAATGTTTATTGTGAATTTCCAGCCAAACAAAAGGCAGACACACTGGCTTTCACTGCTCTCTTTGAATAGAAGCTGCCTCCTCTAGCGCTTCACGCATTCAGGGTGGAAAGCAACAATTACTTTGCTGTGACAAAGCCATGGTATTGGTTTGCTTCATTGATTCCTTTTCCCTTGGGTTTGATCCTGCCTAGAAAAATGTCTGCAAGAGCACTGATCAGATTCTCCTGACCAGAGGAGAGCCTCTCCTTTACCGCCTATGAGAAGTGGAATCGTGGATATACAGATGTTAAGAAGTACTTAAATCTTCTGGCAGATAGATTGTGAACATCTCAGCTTTTCCTTGGAGATACGCGTTCTACTGTGGTTACCTATGTGTTTGGTTTCCTTGCACCTCTGCATAAAGTGCACTTTCCTAAAGTTCAGTTACAAGAACATTTGGAATCTCTCTCCAACCTGCGTTCCTTTTGCGATGCTATCCTAAATAGTTATTTTAGGCTTAGCGTTGCAGATGGCTGACAGTCTTCACCAAAACCCTCAACTTCCTCCTTGGAAACTGCCAACATTCAAATTGACATCAGCAGAGGAAGAAAGTAATTCCTTATGTTAAATTAAATAATAAGTACTCATTAAACATATAGCTTATTTCCAAATAAAATATGTTTTTAATTTAAAAATTATAAAAAGACTTTTAAAATATGCTCTTTATTTTAAAAAATGTTTTTAATCTAACTTAATTGTTATTTCAAAATGGGAAGCAAAATTTAAAAAACAATAAATGGAAAATATATATTAAAAGTTGTAAATATGAAAAAATACGTATTTTTGAAAATATAATTTTAATTTAAAAAGATTAAAAGTATTTTATATTGGCTGGGTGCAGTGGCTCACACCTGTAATCCCAGCACTTTGGGAGGCTGAGGCAGGCGGATCACGAGGTCAGGAGATCGAGACCAGCTTGGCTAACATGGTGAAACTCCGTCCCTACTAAAAATACAAAAATTAGCCTGGTGTGGTGGCAGGTGCCTGTAGTCCCAGCTACTCGGGAGGCTGAGGCATAAGAATGGCATGAACCCGGGAGGCGGAGCTTGCAGTGAGCGGGGATCGCACCACTGCACTCCAGCCTGGGCAACAGAATAAAAAAACTCAGCCTGACATGGTGGCTCATGCTTGTAATCCCAGCACCTTGGGAGGCTGAGACAGGAGGATCACCTGAGGCCAAAAGATCAAGACCAACCCAGGCAACATAGCAAGACCTTGCCTTCATAAAAACTAAAAAGTAAAAAATAAATTAGCCGGGCATGGTGGGGCACACCTGCAGTCCTAGACACACAGGAGGCTGAGGCAGGAGGATCATTTGAGCCACTGACGCTGCAATGAGCTATGATTATGCCACTGCACTCCAGCCTGAGCAATAGAGCAAAACCCTGTCTCTGAATAAAAAGGAAAAAAAAAATTGTATACACTATATTTTTGTGCTAAAATAACTCGTTATTAAAATATATATATATACAGGTGGCCGAGCACAGTGGCTCACACCTGTAATCCCAGCACTTTGGGAGGCCAAGGTAGGCAAATCACTTGAGGCCAGGTGTTCTAGACCAGCTTGGCCAACATGGTGAAACCCCATCTCTACTAAAAATACAAAAAATTATCTGGCTGAGGCAGGAGAATCACTTGAATCCAGGAGGCAGAGGTTGTGGTGAGCCAAGATCATCACGCCACTGCACTCCAGCCTGTCTCAAAAAAAAAAAAAGACCGGGCATGGTGGCTCACGCTTGTAATCCCAGCACTTTGGGAGGCCTAGGCCGGCAGATCACCTGAGGTTGGGAGCCCTAGACCAGCCTGGTCAGCATGGTGAAACCCCGTCTCTACTAAAAATACAAAAATTAGCCGGGCGTGGTGGCAGGCACCTGTAATCCCAGCTACTCGGGAAGCTGAGGCAGGAGAATTGCTTGAACCCGGGAGGCAGAGGTTGCAGTGAGCCAAGATAGCGCCATTGCACTCCGGGCTGGGCGACAGAGCGAGACTCCGTCTCAAAAAAATAAAAATAAAAAAAATAATAAAAATACACACACACACACACACAGAGAGTCATCCCTTGGTGTACACAGGGAGATTGGTTCTAGGACCCCCACGTATACCAAAATCGATGCATATTCAAGTCCCTCAGTCTGCCCTGCAGAACCTGCATATACAATAAGTTGGCTCTCCATATACAAGGGGTTCATATCCCATTAATACAGTAGTTTTGATCCACGTTTGGTTGAAAAAAATTAATATGTAAGTAGATTTGCACAGTTCAAACCTCTGTTGTTCAATGATCAACCATAAATAAAGCAAGACAAAAAGTCCAAACATCATCGATGATCTAAAAAACTCACAATAAGTTTCATTTTAAAATTTTATTTTAAAAGTTTTGTGCATAATCAAATTGACTAATTAAAAAAATTATTTATCTCTCTAAAAATTAAACTTTAATGCTAAAACTACATGAATACAAAACAAAAAAAAATTGGTCCCCTATGTTAAAACAATAAGATTTTCTTAAAATATTAATTTACACTTAATAAAATTACTACAGTTGGCCAGGTGCAGTGACTCATGCCTGTAATCCCAGTACTTTGGGAGAGCGAGGTGGGTGGATTGCCTGAGGTCAGGAGTTCGAGACCAGCCTGACCAACATTGTGAAACCCCCAACTCTGTAAAAATACAAAAATTAACCAGGTGTAGTGGTGCACACCTGTAATCCCAGTTACTCAGAAGGCTAATGCAGGAGAATGGCTTGAACCCAGGAGGTGGAGGTTGCAATGAGCCAAGATTGTGCCACCATACTCCAGCCTGGGCTACAAGAGCAACTCTTTCTCAAACAAGAAAAAAAAAAAAAAAGGAATGATGTTGGTCTCATAGAATGAGTTAGGGAGAAGTCCCGTCTCCTCAATTTTTGGGAAAGTTTTGATAGGAATGGTACCAGTTCTTCTTTATACATCCAGTAGAATTCAGTCATGAATATATCTGGTCCTAGACTTTTTCCACTTGGTAGGCTTTTTATTACTTAATTTCAGAACTCATTACTGGCATGTTCAGGGTTTCTGTTTCTTCCTAGTTCAACCCTGGGGGATTGTATGTTTCCAGGAATTTTTATATTTCTTGTAGGTTTTCTGGTTTGTGTGAATAGAGGTGTCCATAATAGTGTCTGATAGTTTTTTGTATTTTTGTGAGGTCAGTAGCAATGTCCTCTTTGTCATTTCTAATTGTGTTTATTTGGGTCTTCTCTCTTTTTCTCTTTTTTAGTCTAGCTCATGGTCTGTTAATCTTACTCTTCTTTCCAATAACGAACTTCTGGATTCATTTATTTTTATTTTATTTTTTGCATCTCAATTTCATTCAGTTCAGCTCTGATTCTGGTTATTTCTTGTCTTCTGCTGGCTTTGGGGTTGGTTTGCTCCTATTTTTCTAGTTCCTCAGTGTGTGATGTTAGGTTGGTAATTTGAGATCTTTATAACTTTTTGATCTGGGCATTTAGAACTATAAGCTTTCCTTTTAACATTGCTTTAGCTGTGTCCCAGAAATTCTGCTTTGTTGTATCCTTGTTCTCATTAGTTTCAAAGAATTTCTTGATTTCTGCCATAATGTCATTGTTTACCCAAAAATCATTCAGGAGCAGGTTGTTTAATTTCCCTGCAATTGTATGGTTTCGGGCCAAAAAAAATTCTCATCAAATTTTAACCATGGCTATTCTAAGACTTTTTTTAATCCACAGATATTATTTTAAATTCTTCCCTAAAAACATTTGCCATCAGCTATAAGATTACTTTTCACTAAAAAGGCCTCTAGCAAATACTCTTAGACACACATTTCTGATAACTTTAAAATCAATCGACTAAATGAAAATTATTAAAACTCTAATAAAAAACTAATAGGTTCATAAAAACTACTAAACAAGATCAAACAAAACAAAAAGTTAACTAATTAAAAAAATAAAAGCAATGTTTTATAACTGTTATTTAAGATACTGTTAGTTCTGGCTGAGCATGGTGGCCCATCCCTATAATTCCAGCACTTTGGGAGGCCAAGGTGGGAGAACTGCTTGAGCCTGGGAGTTGGAGACCTGCCTGGGCAACATAATGAGACCTTGTCTCTATTACTTGTTAAACAATTATAAAATAAAATACTGTTACTTCTTTAAGTAGTGCTTTAAGTACTATTTCCTTTTCCATTAAACAATTTTCACCTGGACCTCGTGGCTCACACCTGTAATCCCAACATTTTGGGAGGTCAAGGCAGGAGTGTCACTTGAAGCCAGGTGTTGGAGACCACCAGCCTAGGCAACAAAGTGAGACCCCCATCTCTACAACAAATTTTTTTTTTTTTTTTTTTTTTGAGACGGAGTCTCGCTCTGTCGCCCAGGCTGGAGTGCAGTGGCCGGATCTCAGCTCACTGCAAGCTCCGCCTCCCGGGTTCCCGCCATTCTCCTGCCTCAGCCTCCCGAGTAGCTGGGACTACAGGCGCCCGCCACCGCGCCCGGCTAGTTTTTTGTATTTTTTTAGTAGAGACGGGGTTTCACCGTATTAGCCAGGATGGTCTCGATCTCCTGACCTCGTGATCCGCCCGTCTCGGCCTCCCAAAGTGCTGGGATTACAGGTTTGAGCCACCGCGCCTGGCCAACAACAAAATTTTTTAAATGTGTCAGGTGTGGTGGCGTATGCCTGTAGTCCCCACTTGGGAGGCTGAGGCAGGAGGATTGCTTGAGTTTAGGAGTTCAGAGGCTGCAATGGAGCTATGAATGCATCACTGCACTCCAGCGTGGGCAACAAAGTGAGACCCCATTTCTATAAAAGAAAAAATAAAAATAAAGAAAATTTTCTCTCATATGCTATCTATAGTTTACAGTAATAGCCTGAGCAAAATAGCGAGACCTCGTCTCTACTAAAAATAAAAAAAAAAACTAGCCGGGCATGGTGGCACGTGCCCTGTGGTCCCAGCTACTCAGGAGGCTAAGGTGGACGGATCGCTTGAGCCTGGGAGATTGAGGCTGCAGTGAGCTTGATCGTGCCACTGTACTCCAGCCTTGGTGACAGAGTGAGACCCTGTCTCAAAAATAATAATGTTAATAATTTAATAAAATATACTTTTATAAACAAAGATAAAAAACATTTGCTTTTTCTTCCTACTTAATTTCTTAAAAAATTCAAAAACTATTTGTATTATTTTTATAACAACATAATTATTTACACAAATTCAATTAAAATCTACTCTATAAAAATACAATTAAAAATATTAGTTATATTGCTAAGATTTTGACTAAACTGTCATATTTTTAAATGCACATAAAATGTTTAACTTTAAGAGTTCTCAATCTTACAATAAATAAATAAAAATTATTACTTTCTCACAGGCTCAAAAACCATTAAGACTATAAAAAAAAAATCTAAAATCTGCTTTGATTTGGTTTCCCAGCCTCAAAAAAGTTTATAAATCTGAGATTTCTATATAATCAACTTTTTAAAAAATTATGTTTCTAAAAAATCTATAAAACACCTATTATTAGACTATAACCCCATACATTATTTTCAAATTCCTTTTATCTACCTGTACACTATACTAAATCTTAAATTTTTCTAATTCCCTCCAAAATTTGGCTACAACTCCCCAACGAAAAACAAAAAATACTCTGTTTCTAAACTAAAACAAAATAACTTTTAAAAACCAAGTCTCATGCCACACAAAACATTCACCAAACCACCCAATGTCATGACATTAACACTGCAACCCCCAGAAAAAGTTAATGGTTTTTACTTGTGGAAGGAAGTCTTGGTAAAAAAAAAAAAAAAAAGTTAATGTTTTCATGTTATATACAACTTTTTCCAAGATATCAAAGCAAGAGTCTATATCATAATAAAACTTTTATCCCTCTTAATGCCTACCTTTTTCATTGAACAAAAGGATATAATTAAAATTTCACAATCAATAACTTCTACTAGTAACATAAAAGCTAATGTAGGCCAGGCATGGTGGCTCATGCCAGTGATCCTAGTGCTTTGGGAGGTCAAAGTAAGAGGATCACTTGAGGCCAGGAGTTTGAGACTAGCCTGATCAACATAATGAAACTTGTCTCTACAAAAAAGAAAAAAAATGAGCCAGGCTTCGTGGTGCAGACCTGTAGTTCCAGCTACTCAGGAGGCTGAGGCAGGAAGATCCCTGGAGCTCAGGAGTTCAAGGCTACAGTGAGCTATGATGGCACCACTAGACCCCAGCCTGGATGACAGAGCAAGACCCTGTCTCTTGACCAAAAAAAAGGAAAAGAAGAAGAAGAAGAACTTTAAAGAATCCTTTAATATCCATTAGTTAAAATTGCAAAAGGCTAGAGTGGTAGGTGCAGTGACTGACACCTGTAATCCCAGCACTTTGGAAGGATGAGCTGGGAGGGTTGCTCTAGCCCAACAGCTCAAGACCAGCCAGGGCAACATAGGAAGACTCCATTTCTACAAACGAACAAACAAACAAGCGAACAAAAAAGGTAGGTGTGGTGGCACGCACCTGTAGTCCCAGCTACTCGGAAGGCTGAGGTGGGAAGATGACTTGAGCCTGGGAGATCAAGGCTGTAGTTAGCATGACCCAGCCTGAGTGACAGAGAAAGATCCTGTTTCAAAATAAAATTTAATTTAAATTTTAAATAAATAAATTTTAAAAGTCTATACTATTACTAATATTACATGCTATACCTAAATAAATTATTCTAAAAAAGTTAAGATCCACTTATAGAAAATTAACAAAACAGGTCATATAATTACAACAAGTGTAACTGAATTCCCTATGGTCATTTAATTTATTCAGTTGGTAGTTTTTAAGTCTCAGTTCATGGCCCAAAACCATTATACAAACTAAAATTGTCATATTGCTAATAATTTACTCTAATTTTCCCTTTTAAAACTTTGTATCTACTGCTTGTTAAATTTTTACAAAAATACAGCTCTTAACAAAATAATGCTGCCCCAAAACTTTAAAATAAGAACAAAAGACTGAAAAACAAACAAAATTAAACTTAATAATACACACTAGATAAACAGCCTAAGGGCCGTTTTCTTCAAACTCCATTGTTACTCAAACGTGACTAAAATCATTTTGACACTGACTCTCAGTGGCCAATTATTCCCCGCAACAAGAGATGAGACCAACAACCAAGACAGGTTAATCTTGACATGGAAGGACATCAGAGCCTAACTACAAAGTAATTGATCAGTAATACTTTCAAAAAAAGATGTGGACCAGGCACAGTGGGTCATGTCTGTAATCCCAGTACTTTGGGAGACCAAGGCAGGTGGATCGCTTGAGCCAAGGAGTTCGAGACCAGTCTGGGTGACGTATCAAGACTTCTGTCTTTCTGTCTTTTTTTTTTTAATTAATTATTTAAAAAAATTTTTAATCAAAAACAATACATAAAAGTTGTCAAAATCATAATAAAATCAGGAATATTTTTAAAATGATAACAAATTGGCTGTGTGTGGTGGCTCCAGCCTTAATTCCAGCACTTTGGGAGGCTGACGTGGGCAGGTTGCTTGAGCTGAGGAGTTCAAGACCAGCTTGGGCAAAATGGCAAGACCTTGTCTCTACAAAAAATTTAAAAAATAGCCAGGTGTGGTGGTGTGCACCTGTAGTCCCAACCAGTTGGGAGGCTGAGGTGGGAGGATCGCTTGAGCCCAGAAAGTTGAGGCTGCAGTGAACTAGGTGCATACCACCACACTCCAACCTGGGTGACAGAGCAAGACACTGTCAAAAAAAAGAAAACAACCCATAAGACTTAAGTGATAAAGTGAGAGTTCTCATACTTGCATGCCTAATAACAGAAACTATCACAAAACACTACAAAAACTACAGCCTTACACAAACTATCACAATTTTATACAAAAAAAAAAAAAATACTTCTCCATGGACACTCGCCCAACAACTGCAAATGGTGTCACTCTTGTTATTGATCTTTATAGCCAAAGATAATTATTTCAAAACAATTGTACAAATCCTCATTTTTTTCTTTAAAAATTTTTGTCTTCCTTTACCTCCATAAATATACACATGGCTTCACACAATACAGTGTCTTATAGTTATACTATAATGTATTACTATTACAATACTCTAGTCCCATATAAATATCTTTTTCTTTTAAAAAGCCTCTCTGTTTGTTATTTAAACTGCCACAAGAGTTATCACCATCAGCATGCTTTGTGCCCAAACCTTTGCCTCAAGTCACATGATTATTGCAGTAATTTCTTACACTAAGTATGTGAGGTCAAAAAGAAAATGTTTTTAAAAAGTATGAAGAAGACTAAAAAGGAACTTTCTATACTATATATATATTTTTTTTTTTTTTTTAACTAGAAAGTTTGCATTCCAACTTAGATTAAATAATGTCAAAGTGAACTCTAAATGAACTTGGAAAAAAGAAAATACATTGTGCTGTATATGTTTTTTAAAAGAAGAAAGCCTGCTTTAATCTTGGCAGACTTTTGCCTTTGGTTTACATGTTGCTGACCAAAAGACACAATTCTATTCTGAATGTGTGTTCAATTTATTCAAGTTAATTTACTCAATTTGTCAGTTTTTTTTAGGCCAATCTGAATGTTTAATCTGCATCTCTCTGGCTAAGGCCTTTTCTTCTGTTTAGAAATCTGATTTCTGGGATGGGTGCGGTGGCTCATGCCTGTAATCCCAGCACTTTGGGAGGCCGAGGCAGGCAGATCACTTGAGGTCAGTAGTTCGAGACCAGTATGGCCAACATGGTGAAACCCAGTCTCTACTGAAAATACAAAAATTAGCTGGACGCAGTGGCGCATGCCTGTATTCCCAGCTACTTAGGAGGCTGAGACAGGAGAATCTTTTGAACCTGGGAGGTGGAGGTCGCAGTGAGCTGAGATCACGTCACTGCACTCCAGCCTGGGCAATAGAGCAAGACTGCCTCTCAGAAAATAAAAGAAAAGAAAAGAAAAGAAAAGAAATCTGATTTCTGTTTTAGAAACTAGGAAAAATATTAATTATTTCAATAGAAAAGCCTGTATTTAACTTGAGAGAGACAGAGACAGACAGAGATAGAGATAAGAGACTTATCAATCAAATGAAATATGTAGTCTTGTTTAAGTCCTGATTTAAATAAACCACTTTCAAAAGACATTTAGGGACAATTAGGGAAATTGAACACGGACTGGTCATTATACTAGGGATGTGAAAGGAAAATAAATCTTGGATCCCAAAATCACTAAGCTAAAGGGAAAAGTCATGCTGGGGACTGCTTAGGACAAACCTGCCTCCCATTCTATTCAGTCATCCCTCTGCTCACTGAGATAAATGCATATCTGATTGCCTACTTTGGAGAGGTTAATCAGAAACTCAAAAGAATGTAACTGTGTCTCTCACCTACTTATGGCCTGGAAACCCCCTCCCCTCCTCCCCGCTTTGAGTTGTCCCACCTTTCCAGACTGAACCAATATGCAACTTACATATATTGATTGATGTCTCATGTCTCCCTAAAATGTATAAAACCAAGCTATGTCCTGACCACTTTGGGCACATGTCATCAGGACCTCCTGAGACTGTGTCATGGGTGTGCCTTCTTAACTTTGGTAAAATAACCTTCTTAAATTGACCAAGACCTGTCTCAGATATTTTGTGTTCACATTTGGCAACCACAAGGGACCCTGAGTGGAGGTGGCCCTGACCTTTGATAAATCTCCTGCCGGTGCTTGGTACCAGCCTGAGCTATATCTTTATGGCTCCAACCTATAGGACAATTTGCTGAGGCCTGGAAGCTCCCTGCCCTCCAGAGAATCCCAAACAGCTGAAGTTTATTTTGCTGACACTCCCTTTTCTGGATTTTTACTTGCTTCCAACAGGGAAGGCAAGTTTTCCTGCTTCCATAACGATGGAAGGCAGGTAACTCCTTTCTGGAGTTTGAGCTTGCTTCCAACAGGGAAGGTGGGTGTCACAGGTGTCCGTGTGAAGGGGCCACCAAACAGGCTTTGTGTGAGCATTAAAGCTTTTTAATCACCTGTTTGCAGGTGGGCTGAGGTGATTAAAAAGCTTTATTGCTCACACAAGGCCTGTTTGGTGGTCTCTTCACACGGACGCGCGTGACAGTGGGTTTGAGTTTTTTTCCTGAATTGGGGTTTTGTCTAGGCTAAAATGAAGATTAACAACCAGCTGGTCTTCATTTCTCATTATCATTAGAGTACTCGGTAATCCTTTGCAGTAATCCTCTGTTTGTTTTGCTTAACTGCTTTGTTGTTGCTGTTGTTTATTTCTGTTTTTGTTATTGTTTCGGTCTTTTTTCCATTGGGTTTGACCAACTCTATTCAACTTGATCAAATCTGAAGAAAAGTTCCAGATTACGAGGAACAAGTCCCCTGAAGTGGCTAAATTCTTGCCAGAAAAAGAAGGTGGGGGGTAGAGAAAAACGGCCAGCAAAAGGGGGGAAAAAAAAGAAAGATTTTTTTATTTTGACTACTTTAAGGGGCTTTATTTACATAACAAGGCCACCTTTTTGCCAGCCAAGCCAAACAAAGAGCATGGCGGTTGCCCCAGGCTGCAGTGCAGTCACTGTGGTCCTGCCTTCTTTTTTTTCCCTTTTCACCACAACAGTCTAGGTTTGGTTCCTAATTATGTCCTTTCTGGTTTGATACTTGTTACTTCTGAAATATCAGCAATTTGTCCTAGATAAAATATGGTAACAAGACTTAAAAAGACCTTTTAAAGGAGCTCAAAAGTCAGCTTAATTAAAAGCTAACATTCAAGATGTATGTTTGTATCAAAAGGCTTTTTATTTTCTTTATCTCCTAGGACCTTGTCTTTTTCTTGAGCAAAAGTTTTTTTTCAGGCTGGGTGCTCATGCCTGTAATCTCAGCACTTTGGGAGTCCCAGGCAGGCAGATCACCTGAAGTCAGGAGTTCGAGACCAGCCTGGCAAACATGGTGAAACTCCGTCTCTACTAAAAATACAAAAAAATTAGCCGGGCATGGTTGTGTGTGCCTGCAATCCCAGCTACTTGGGAGGCTGAGGCAAGGGAATTGCTTGAACCCAGAAGGCAGAGGTTGCAGTGAGCCGAGATTGCTTTCCATCTCAAAAAAAAAAAAAAAAAAGTTTTTTTCTTCTCAGTTGACTGATTTCTGTTTCCTTCATCTACTTGTGCTGTCTCTACTTCCTCTTGCCACCTTCTGCTGCATGAGGAAACTAAAATAGTTTATAATAGGCTGGGATTCCTTAAAGAAAATGGAGAAGGACCAGACTTTCTTTTGGGGAGTTACCTCTGTTTTTTCTTATGGAACCCCAAGAATGTAAACAGACAAGTTTGTCTCAGATCTTAAACTGCTTGCCTTTTTTTTTTTTTTTTTTTACTAAAATAGTTATTACAGCAGAGGCTATTCTTGGGTTTTTATGGAAGAGTGTAATTTACTTACTTATTATTTATTTATTTACTTATTTGAGACCAAGTCTCACTGTCACCCAGGCTGGAGTGCAGTGGCGTGATCTCAGCTCACTGCAACCTCTGCCTCCCAGGTTCAAGTGATTCTCATGCTTCAGCCCCCCGAGTAGCTGGGATTACAGAAGCATGCCACCACACCCAGCTAATTTTTGTATTTTTAGTAGAGACAGGGTTTTACCATGATAGCCAGGCTGGTCTCAAACTCCTGATTTCAGGTGATCTGCCCACCTCAGCCTCCCAAAGTGCTGGGATTACAGGTGCAAGCCACCATGCCTGGCCAAGGAACAGTGTAATTTAGACACTTAGAAGTGTCTTCATTAAAAAAAATTTTTTTTTTTTGTTTTTAAGTGCACGGTAAAAGCATCCTATAGTCTAGCTTCATACTAATTATTTCTTTTTGGAGACCCAGGATTCAGTGTGGGCTCTGCCCAGAGCTCTGGGATCCACTTAAATATCAGTAGTTCCTATCTAAATAAAATTGGTCTCCTTATACAATCCTATTTCTATAATTTTATGTTTGATTTGGTATCCATCTTTAATCTCCCTCTACCACCACCAGATTCTCTCTCTCCACTTGGAGATGTAAATTTTGCTATCTGATTTTTTTTAACCTGGGAGTTCCTTTAATATGCAAATTTAGGGCTATCTAGCTGACGATTGCCTAGGATAATCAAATAGGTTATCAAGAAATTGAAAGTCTAAAATAGGAGAAAAAAATAGAGGACTTACAAATCTGTAAGATAGACTTCTATCTAGTGTCTAATATATCTATGTATGTATGTGTCATGCATATGATATTTTAGTACTAACAATGTATAAAAGA
Source organism: Trachypithecus francoisi (assembly GCF_009764315.1). NCBI lineage: Eukaryota > Metazoa > Chordata > Mammalia > Primates > Cercopithecidae > Trachypithecus > Trachypithecus francoisi. The sequence goes on from NW_022681457.1 coordinate 80,280,233, forward strand.
GTTCTAATTAATTGGCTTAAAAAAGCACTTAAATCAAATACTTTATCAAAAAAAACAGACTTTAAGCCAAATACTTTTTCAAGTTCACACGACTTAAGTAAACTTTAATAAATAAATTGGTTTTAAAATTTTTAGTGAAATAGAATTAGAAATGGCTTCGGAATTGTCAACATACATTATTTATCTCTGCTAGATGTCAAAATTTGGCATGAGGGTTATAAAGCTGTGAATGCAGCTGAAAAGAGAGTTTTCTTTGTTTATGGTCAATGTAATAAATAACATAGTTAATATTGTTTGGTTAATAAAAACAGCTAAATCCTGAATTATTGGCAAAAATACAAACCCATCTATTTAACCTCAAGTTTCTTACTTATGAAAGCCTGAGATGCACAGGTCATAAAAATGGTTAACAAGGAAATAACTTTAAATTATAACTATAACAGTTTTAGTAAGTAATCTGAGTAAACTATTTTTTAAAAATTACTTAGGTAAATGGAATAAATGCTTGTAGATAATCTTGTCATATAATTTAAAGTCTAAAGTTATATTAATCTAAATAATAGATATTCGTTAAATGTTTGGGCCATTTCCAAATATTTTTAAATTATAGGAAAACATTTTTCTAAAAAAAAGAAAGGTGCTCTTATTTAAAGGAAAATAATTTGTATCTAATTCAAAGAGTATTTAAGAGTTATTTAAGAAATTAGGTAAAGGCAATCAGTGAATAAGAACAATGTAAAAAAAAGTTATAAACCTAAAGAGGTATTTTGGGCAAGAAATGTTAAAAGAAAAATAATTTTCTATGGGAAAGAATATTGTACGGTAAATTTTTGTCCTAAAATAAAATAACTGGTTCTTTAAGAAAGAAAGATGCCTAGGATAAAACAGGAAGTCCAAGTATGTCATAAATGATTTGTATCAAGTTGTCTATAATTAAACAGAAATTATGTATAATAGTTTTTCTAGAGGTGGGGTCTTGATGTTAAAAAAAGAAACATGTACACACTAAAGAATTGTTTAGAACAATGAAATTTTCTTTAGGGATTCATTTACTCTTAATAAATTATATGAGATTTTAATTTTTTTTACCCAAAGTTCAACTTTTATTGCATCTCACCATTTTTGGTTTCCTCTCCCCTTTTAAAAGGCGCAAAATAATAATGTTCTCCTTCAACTCATTTTCAGATCATATAAGTAGTTTTTGCCTTGGGTTCTGTTTTGTTGTGCCTGATGCTAAAAATGTTTTCTTAAAGGTCTAAAGGAAATGTTTTCTTTCAATGTAGTATTTTGTGCACTGCAGAAGGTCTTTTCTTTTGCATTTTGGTAACTGACCCAACAGATTTTATATTTTTATCAAAACAGTTCCTATACCATTACTATAAAGTTTTGGTTTGCTTAGGAAGAAAACTGAGATTAAAAAAAATTTAATTAAGGTTATTACATCAGTATATCTTTCTGTACGTACTTTTTTTTTTTTTTTTTTGAGATGGAGTTTCGCTTCTGTTGCCCAGGCTGGAATGCAATGACATGATCTCGGTTCACCGCCACCTCCGCCTCCCAGGTTCAAGCGATTCTCCTGCCTCAGCCTCCCTAGTATCTGGGATTACAGGCATATGCCACCACGCCCGGCTAATTTTGTATTTTTAGTAGAGATGGGGCTTCTCCGTGTTGGTCAGTCTGGTCTCAAACTCCCAACCTCAGGTGATCCAACAGTCTCGGCCTCCCGAAGTGCTGGGATTACAGGCATGAGCCACTGCGCCCAGCCCTATATGTACTTTTAAAGTCCTTGTGCCATTGAGTTACAGGGCTTTGATTTCTGGATCTAAAAAGGACACCAAGTCCTGCTAAATCTTAAACACTAACAGCAATTAAATCCTCATCTTCAGGCCTGATAGAAGATGCCAGTCAAAATAAACTGCATTCATGAGACACAGGGCCAGAAATTAAAACTATTCAACTCCTCAAGACTCAGGTACTATCACAGAAGAGATGGGCACATGAGATTGTAAGGGCCAACTTTGAGAGATAAATTAAGTTCAAGTTATCTATAAATTAACCATTAACGTCAAAGGCACACTGATGCAAGACCAGTGTATGAGCCCCTGTGTCAGATAAACAAAGTTTCCTGGAGCATCAACCCATTCCTTAATAAAAATTATTTAAGTTATAAAAGGCTTATGCAAATTATATCTCATGGTCAAGATAATTAAAATTGTATAGGTTGTTTATAAAATTTTGAAAAACAAATGTAATCAGCCTCATGCTGTTTTTGTTAGGCTTATTGTTTGGGAAATCAAGTCTCCTCTCTTAAAGAATAATGGTTTTCACCTTTTTTTTTGAGATGGAGTCTCACTGTGTCGCCCAGGCTAGAGCAATCTCGGCTCACTGCAACCTCCGCCCCTCCAGGTTTAAGCAGTCCTCTGCCTCAGCCTCCGGCATAGCTGGGATTACAGGCACGTGCCACCATGCCCGGCTAATTGTTTTCTTGTATTTTTAGTAGAGATGGGGTTTCACCGTGTTGGCCAGGCTGGTCTTGAACTCCTGACCTCATGATCCACCTGCCTCGGCCTCCCAAAGTGCTGGGATTACAGGCATGAGCCACCGCGCCCGGCCGGTTTTCACCTTTTTAAAAAAATCTTTGACTTATCCATTTGGTTAAATGAATGACTTATTTTATAATGGCCTGTGATGCTATTTTGTTAGAAGAAGCATTTTAAATTTTTTATATTTGATCAACTTTCCAAAGTCAAATACTAACTTGGGTTCTCATTAATTTTTTTATATCAGTCCCCTGAAGTCCGAAAGAGACATATTCAGCTTATTTAGTATAAAAATCATACAAGAAGCATTGTCAAATATGAAATGCTGTTTAGTATTCTTTGGACTATATTTGTATACATGTTATTGGTATGTGTTCCAAGACTATGGGAAACTCCTATAATTCTGATGACTTAGTGTATGTTATTATTAATAATTATAATTGTTACGTAAAATTGTTGAATGCTGTAGAAGTAACCAAAATTCCTAGGCAATCATGTGTGTGTGTGTGTTTTTTTTTGTGAGACAGAGTTTCACTCTGTAGCCCAGGCTGGAGTGCAGTAGCACAATCTCAGCTCACTACAACCTCCACCTCCCAGGTTCAAGCAATTCTCCTGCCTCAGCCTCCCGAGTAGCTGAGACTACAGGCATGTGCCACCACACCCGGCTAATTTTTTGTATTTTTAGTAGAGACAGGATTTTGCCATGTTGGCCAGGATGGTCTCGATCTCTTGACCTCGTGATCTGTCTGCTTCGGCTTCCCAAAGTATTAGGATTACAGGCGTGAGTCACCGTGCCTGGCTCAATTGTGGTTTTAATAATGGCTGTCTTATGACTTTTTGTCATCCATAGACAATTGTTGTCTTGTTTTGATCCTCTTCAAAAGGTGATTTATAATCAGCAGTAGGACTTTGATAGGTGCTCTTGAATGCAGGTTTCTAACAACTTTGGAAACTGTGACATTAGAACAAAGGAAAAAGCTTTGAGGACTCTCCTGGAGAGCTGAAATATTCATGAATACCAAACAGAACAGGAGTTAACTGCATGGACTGAACTAGTAGAAGACTGAAGTAATCCTTTTTGACTCTTTGCTTAAAACGTTGCTGATCCTTTGTTTTGTTTTTCAGAGTCAAGAAAAGTTTTCTTAAACACACTTCTGTAAACAAAATCTGGAGCCTATTTGTTTATCTGATTTCTTCAGAATTTGGAAACTGTGAGTATTCTTATGACAATACAGCTATTTGCATAAGTGCAATAAGAATCTGTTTTGTTTTGTTTTGTAACAAAACAAAACTTTTGGAGAAACTGTTTATTTTACCAAGGCTTTGACTGGAATGATATGCTTTCCTTTAAAGAATTAGACTTGACTTACAGAGCCAATAAAAGCACCTTGAGAAAACTGGCCTCATACCTTGTTTACACAGCCCCTATACAGCATTCCTGACCTGTGGTAAGTAAAGAATGTCACTTTCTGACGGGTCCAGAAGCCCAAGTTATTCTGAGGCCTCAAGAGGAGAGGAAGTTACCCAACTCGTAGATATTTGATGGTATAAAGCCATGACTGGGCTCAGCTTTAAAAAAGTCTTATCTGAGATTTCTTCTATGGAACAAAGTTCCATTAAAGCCAATTTAAAAAGCCTATGTGAAAAATAATTACTCTTGCTGCACTTTTGTATAATCAGGCCAAGTAGAGTAAAGCAAATTGGTCCTACCATGATTGGTCTTTAGTAAAAATTGAAAACTGGAGAAAGAAAAATGTTTCAAAAACTATAGTACACCTGTTATTAGATTCTAGTCTTGCCTAATTTTTTTTACATTTTTATTATTTTCTACAGTTTGAACCGAATTCTATTTTTTCCTGGCTACCAGTCTCCAAAATAATGTTTTCAATTGTTTGCCTTCTTTCTTTTCTCCTCCCCTGCCCCATATTTCCTAATTTGAAATCACTGAAAACTAAGCTGTGCTTTTTTAAAACCCTGCAAACTGAAGCTAGACAACGAATTTCCAAAGCAAATAACAGCAACCTATTTACATACATAAGCCACTTTCACACCTGCCTGCTGATGTGTGGATTCTTTTTTGTTTGTTGTTGCTTTCTCCCTTCCTCCCTCTATTTTCTCTTCCTAGGATATGAAACTCCTGCTAAAAATGAACTTTCCTAATAACATGGGACCTACCTGTCTAGGAAGAAAACCATCCTAACAATGAGAACTCACAGGAAACCTGAGACCAGAGACTCATTTTCTTCTAAAATGCTTTCTCTGAAAGATTTCAAAAAGACAAGGGAAAATAAACTTGGGATCCCCAAATCACTATGCTAAAGGGAAAGGTTAAGCTGGGAACTGCTTAGGGCAAACCTGCCTCCAATTCTATTCAAGGTCATCCCTCTGCTCACTGAGATAAATGCACATCTGACTGTCTCTTTTGGAAATGCTAATCAGAAACTCAAAAGAATGCAACCTGTTAGTCTCTCATCTACCTATGACCTGGAAACTGAAACCCCCTCCCCATTTCAAGTTGTCCCCGCCTTTCCAGACTGAACCAATGTGCAACTTACACATATGGATTGATATCTCATGTCTCCCTAAAATGTGTAAAAGCAAGCTATGCTCCAACCACCTTGGGCACATGTCATCAGGACCTCCTGAGGCTGGGTCACAGGTGTGCATCCTTAACTTTGGCAAAGTAAACTTCTTAAATTGACTACTGAGACCTGTCTCAGATATTTTGTGTTCACAAGAAATTATTGTTAAGTTTTCTGGATATGGTCATAAAATTGTGTTTGTGTTATGGTTATATAATTTGTCTATGTTAGAGATTTTTCTTGAAAAATTCATAAGTAAAAGGATATTTTATCCTTGATTGCTTTAAAATACTCTAGCAAATGAACAAAAAGTGGTGGGGAGGATAGAGTATAAATAAGAGCAACAGAACGTTGCTCACTGTTGAAACTGAGTGATGGCCGGGCGCGGTGGCTCAAGCCTGTAATCCCAGCACTTTGGGAGGCCGAGACGGGCGGATCACGAGGTCAGGAGATCGAGACCATCCTGGCTAACACAGTGAAACCCCGTCTCTACTAAAAAATACAAAAAACTAGCCGGGCGTGGTGGCGGGCGCCTGTAGTCCCAGCTACCTGGGAGGCTGAGGCAGGAGAATGGCGTAAACCCGGGAGGCGGAGCTTGCAGTGAGCTGAGATCTGGCCACTGCACTCCAGCCTGGGCGACAGAGCGAGACTCCGTCTCAAAAAAAAAAAAAAAAAAAAAAGAAACTGAGTGATAGGTGCGTGGACGCTTATTATACCATTCTCTCAGCTTCGTGTGTGTTTGACATTTTCCATAATAAAAAGGTATTAATTCCCTCATTCCCGTCTCCCCAGGTGAAGCACTGAGCTAAAAAGGTCAAGTGTTAAATCAAATAAAAATTTTAATATAAATTACTTTCTTTAAGTTGCTTTCTTTGAGCAAAAGCAGCTGCTGGGGAAGAGTCCTGTGGTGCCACACCTATCCCTGCTGCCAGTGCCAACCCATCTGGCCCCACACTGAAGGCCCACTTCTGCAGCCTGCTAGAGACTGCCTGGCTCAATGGCCTGGCTCTGCCCACCTGGGGCCACAGGGCCTCAGGACCAGACCGGCCCTTGCCCCGCCCACAGCTTCTGGGCAGCCAGAGCCATCACCTGTAGCACTGGTTGCTGGTGCTTTGTGGGTAGCGATCACTCTTAACCCTCCCTCCTGCCTGCCTGGCTGCCCCAGGGCCAGAAGTAGATGCTGGGGCTGGGGGCTACTCCCGTGGAGGGGTTTCAGCTTTTGACCCAGGGTGGGCTGAGAGCCCCTGAGCTTTTAACCTGAGGGTCTTTATTGGATAGGACCACTTCCTATGTCTTCCCTAGAGAAAACACGTGGGCTTTGGAACCTGACAGATCTGGGCTTGAATCCTGGCTGGCGTTCCTTGCTGCATGACCTGGGCAAGACTCTTCACCTCTGCTGAGCCCTCATCCTCCATCTGTACAATAGAACAACGCAACCTACCTCACAGGGTTGTTGTGGAGATGCTACCTGACACATATCCCGTTAAGGTTTGGTCTCTGCTTCCTCCCCGGGACAGGGCCCGGAATAGGAGGCTGAGAGCCTTCCTGTAGAAAGTCTTCCTGTGTCCTAGGACGTGGCTGTCTTAGAGTGGTACAATGTGCGGTGGATGTGGCTCACATTTTCTAGAGTCACCCCCTCATCAGTATGTGGGATTGGGCTGGCCCAACCCCCAAGCCTGGAGCTCCCTGAGGGAGCCTGCGCTGCCCACTCCCAATCCCCGCTATTGGTGCAGTGATGCCACCTGGGGCTGGCATCCTTGTTCTGGACCTGCTGCTCCCACCCCAGGACGCCCCAGACCTGTCCTCAGTGGCTTCCCTGAACTGCCTCTCCCACCTCAGGCATTACGCCAGGAAACATGTTTTCTGGAAGCCAAGCAGCTGCTTGGGACTCAGGGACTGGTGCAGGCAGGCTAAATGGCAGCTCAGTGCTGGAAGGTCTCTGAAGATCTGGACTGGGAATCCTGGTACTCCCCAAGCCAGAACCCACCAGCTAGGCCTGCTGTGGGCCACCTGCCTGTGGGGTGCTGGGCTGAACCAGAGGCTGGCAAGCTCTGGGCCTTATTTAAGGGTTTGTGATGCGCCCGTGGGCCCTGGAGGCAGGCCATTAAACCATCTGGCTTGTTTTGAGGGGAGAAGAAAAGTAGCTTTCTTTGGCCTTGGATGCGTTTTAACAGATAAAAGTTAAAATATTATGGAAAAGTAAAAGACCACTGTCACAGTCTGTTAATCCCATATGCTTCCCCTGAGAAGGATAAATAGTTATATGACAGTTTTATGGGATCCAGGGCCCACTATAGGAAAATTTCCCAGAGGACTCTCAAAACTGTTTTTACTCACATCACTTCAAACACCAGTGTGTGGATTTTTTACACACCACCAACAACCAGTTCTCCAACTCTCTGGACACCAACTAGGTGTCTAACAATTCCATTTAATTCTGATACAAGCTACCTGGAGTTAGTGCAGGCCTAACCTGTTAAGGGCTCAGTCCCACAACACTGCCCCAACTACCAGTTGAAAGTCCCAGGTTACCACATGTACTTCTGACTAACCAAATATAAATTGGAGGTTTCCTTGACCCCCTCTTCAGTTTTGATAATTTGATAAAATGGCCCACAAAACTCAGGGAAACACTTTACTTGGGTTTATTGGTTTATTATAAAAGATATTATAAAGGACACCAGTGAGCAGCCAAATGAAGAGGCGCCTAGGGCGAGGTCTGGAAGGTGCTGAGCACAGGACTTCTGTCTCCATGGAGTTTGAGGTGCATCACCCTCCTGGCATGGGGATGTGTTCACTGACCCAGATGGTCCTGAGCCCCGTTGTCTCGGGATTTTTACAGAGGCTTCATTACGTAGGCATAATTGATTAAATCAGTGGCCACTGGTGATTAACTCAATCTCCAGCTCCGCTCCTCCCCCAGAGGTCCAGGGATGGGGCTGAAAGTTCCAACCCTCTAATCACAAGACTGGATCCTCTGGCCGCCAGCCCCCTAGCTCCCCAGGGGCCACCAAGAGCCACTTTATTAGCATAAACTTAGGTATGGTTGAAAAGGGCTTTTTATGAATAACAAAAGATGCCCTATCACCCCTATCACTCAGAAAATTCCAAGTTTTGGAAACTGTCAGCAACTGAGGACAAAGACCAGATGTATATTTCTTATTGTATCACAGGCTCTCTAACACTCCATTCTTCCTTTTCTTCTTTTCCTTAATCAGTAGGAGACGATGGGGGAAAACATTGAAGCCTGAAGTAATCTCTTACTTGACTAGTTAAAACAATGAAACTATGGGAGCTTTAGGGCCTTTAGTTTGAGAATCTCTGGTTTGATATTAACATAAGTACATTAAGGCTACAAGGACAATTCATTTGAAATTTCCGGTGGAGGCCAGCTTTCCTCTATTAGATAGAGTATCATTTGGAAAGCATGTCCTCCTCAGTACACTCTTCCTTTGAGAACTAGCTTGCTATTGGACTCCCAAGAGATTATAAAAACCCTTAAGAGGGGGATTCAAGATAGCTGACTAGAGGTGCCATTATGTAGGCATAATTGATTACTGTGCCTCCTCCACAAAGAATGACCAACACAGCAAGTAGATAACCACATGTCAAATAGAGCTTCTAAGAGAGAACACTGGAATTCATCAGGGAAGTGGCAGGGAATCTCTGAGGCATGGAAGGCGAGAGAAGTAAAGCAGCCGGGCCTGCCAGGATCGGCTTACAACTCCCAGTTGCAGGGAGATGTTGAGAGATCTCCAGCAGCCTACATTCCCACTGCAGACTCCTGCAAGCCTAGCTGTGGGAAGGCCCCTTGGCTCTTGCAAGCCCTGAGACTAGAATAGGGAGCTGCCTGGAGACACATGATGGCATTGTTTCAGACAGGGAGTTCATGCTAAGTCCCACATCCCCCCGAGACCCAGGCAGCTGCAGCATAGGGCATTTGAGAGCTTCCCACCAGACTGCATCCTGCCCTGGGGCCCAACAGCCCCTGCACTTCCACATCCCTGGACCCCAGTGACATCCCCTCACATCCTCAGAAGCCTGTAGTATTGAGATGCCAGCTGGACCTAGCAGTGTTGCTGGGTTTCCAGCACTCTAGCCCATGCAATGTTCTACACCTTAGGGAACAGGCAAAGCAGTGCACCAGGAAGACTGACCTGGGACAAAGGAAGCCAAAGCATCTGCTTCCCAGAGCCTGAGTGCTGCCTGCCCCAGGGCCGCTGCCACTGACAGCAACCCCACTCCTCTCAGAAGAAGGGCCACCGTGCACCTGCATGTGCCTTTACAGAAAGCCTGGGGAACAGCCCACCTGTGTACTGTCCTTATGCTGGAGGAGAGGTGTTGGCACCCATGTGCATCATCCAGGGACCTCAGGATGGGTCTGCCCCATCTGCCACCACCACCCACTTATACTATCCAGGAGCCTGGGGATAATTTGGCCACCCTGCCCTCCACCACTGGTGCATGTGTATGCCTTCTAGGGGCATAAGGACAGGCCCACCCACCCACCACCAGATTACATGTGTACCTCTCAGGGGACAAGGGACTGGCCCTCCCAGTCCACCACCAGCACTGACTGCTATGCATCCTGCTCCAGGGCTTAAGGGTTGTCCGCTGATGCTACGACCACCACCAATGCCACGCACACCACCTGGTGGTCCAAGGGCATACCCACTCAGCTCACTACTGCCACTGCTGGTACCTGAGCATACCACCTGGAAGCCTAAACACTGGCCTGCTCATACCCACCACTGCCAGCACCCACATACACCATCCAGGGCCTGAGGACTGGCACACTTGACCCACCACTGCCACCACTGGCAGTTGAGAATTGGCCCAACTTTCCGCAGGAAAGCCTTGTCACAGCTCCTACTAATAACTATATCCCAAGCCACCAAGGAACTCACAACCACCACTGATGCTGATTATAGGTGAAGACATCACATGGAGACTACACTACTGCACCCACCCAGAGTCAAAGCCAAAGTACCCTGCCAACCAACTATAGATGCAGCTCTAGGAAAGAGCCTTCCCCTACAAAATCCAATCTGTAAAACTGGAACAAGCAACTGTTACACCAGACTTGCAGATATCAATATAAGGACATAAGACACATGAAAAAGCAAGGAAACATGATGCTTCTAAATGAAGACAATAATTCTCCAGTAGCAACACAAAGAAGAGGAAATCTATAAAGTGGCCTGAAAAAGAATACAAATAATGATATTAAAGAAACTCAGTGAGATACAAGCGAACACAGATAAATGATAGAAATAAATCAAGAAAATTCATGATCTGAATGAGAAATTCAACAGAGATAAAATCCAACAAAGAGATAAAATTCAATAAAGATACAAAATACAACAAAAAGATGTAAAAGAAAAACAGAAATCCTGGAACCAAACAGTTCAATGAATCAATAAAAAATTCATTCAAGAGCTTTAACAATAAACTAGATCAAGCACAAGAAAGAATTTCAGAACTTGAAGTCAGGTCATTTGAAATAACCCAGTCAGACAAAAATAAATGAAAAAAGAATGAAAAAAGCATGGATGACATATGAGATATTATAAAGCAACCAAATATTCAAACTTTGGCAATTTCAGAAGGAGAAGAGATAAGCAAAGGCATAGAAAACCTATTTAACAAAATAATAGCTGAAAACTTTTAAAGTCTTCTAAGATATACAGATATCGAGATACAGGAAGCTTAAAGATCCCCAAATAGATTCAACCCAAAAATAGTCTTCATCAGAGCACATTATCATCAAACTACCAAAAGTCAAAGATGTTGGGCACACAGCTGTAATCCCAGCTACTTGGGAGGCTGAGGCAGCTACTTGGAAGGCTTGAGGCCAGGAGTTTGAGGCTGTAGTGTGCTATGATTGTGCCTGTAAAGTAGCCACTGCACTCGAGCCTGGGCAACATAGCAAGACCTCGTCTCAAAAAAATAAAAAATGAAGTAAAAGACAAAGAGAGAATTCTAAACACGACAAGCAAAAAGCATCAAGTCACATATAAGGAAATTTCCATCAGACTAACAGTAGATTTCTCAGCAGAAACTGTATAGGCCAGGAAAGAATGGGATGATTATTCCAAGTGCAAAAAGAAAAGAATTTTCAGACAAGCATGCTATATCCATCAAAGCTATTCTTCAAAAATGAAAAAGAAATATTGAGGGAATTCATCATCACTACACTGGCCCTACAAGAAATGCTTAAGGAAGTCCTACATCTGAGAGAAAAAGGACAATAACTATCATGAAAGTATAAAACTCACTGGTGGAGAGGACACGCAAATGAGAAAGAGAAAGCACTCAAACATTATCACTACAAAAAAACACCAAATCATAAAGATAAACAATAAAAGATGAAGAAAGGAACATAAGACATACAAAATAATCAGAAAACAACTAACAAAATGACAGGAGTATTTTACTTTCAACCTATCAATAATAACCTTGAATTTGAATGTAAATGATTTAAATTCCCCAACTGAAAAACATAAACTGGTTGAATGGATTAAAAAAAAACAAAATAAAACAAGATCCAACTGTATGCCACCTGCAGGAAACTCACTTTGCCTAGGGCTGGGCATGGTGGCTCACGTCTGTAACCCCAGCACTTTGGGAGGCTGAGGTGGGTGGACCACTTGAGGTCAGGAGTTTGAGACCAGCCTGGCCAAGATGGTGAAACCCCGTCTCGACTAAAAATACAAAACTTAGCCGGGCATAGTGGTGGGTGCCTGTAATCCCAGCTACTTGGGAGGCTGAGGCAGGAGAATTGCTTAAACCCCGGAGGTGGAAGTTGTAGTGAGCGGAGATTGCACCACTGCACTCTAGCCTAGGTGACAGAGCAAGGCTCTCTCAAAAAAAAAAAAAAAAAAAAAAGACATACATAGACATGAAGGAGTGAGAGGCCAGGCATGGTGGCTCATGCCTGTAATCCGAGCACTTTGAGAGGCCGAGTTGGGCAGATCACCTGAGGTCAGGAGTTTGAGAACAGCCTGGGCAACATGGTGAAACCCCGTCTCTACTGAAAATACAAAAATTAGCCAGACGTGGTGGTGCATGCTTGTAATCTCAACTACTCAGGAGGCTGAGGCAGGAGAATTGCTTGAACCTGGGAGGCGGAAGTTGAAGGGAGCTGAGATCACGCCATTGCATTCCAACTTGGACGACAAGAGCGAAACTCAGTCTCAACAAAACAGAAACAAACAAACAAACAAACAAACAAAAAAGACATGAAGGGATGGGGAAAAAATCCACGCAAACAAAAACTAAAAGTGTGCAGGAATAGCCATGGACCATGATACATGTATTGACATTATGTTCTTGACGTAAACATTCAATACAAGAAAACAGAGGAAAGACACTATGGATAAGTTAACTTGCAATATCAAGGCTGTAGGAGAGCAATTTTAAACATGCCAGAACTTGGAGAATATTGTTCCCATTGCCTCTTCTTGATGAACCTAAGAGGGAATGGGCTAGAAAAGATAATTGGAAAAACGTTGGCAAAAATATTTGTGGCAAACCTTGACTGCGTTTAGCTGAAAATGTGAGGCTAAAACAAATGTGGAGATAAGGATAGTAACTAATATGAAAATCTGATATGCTCTGTCAACATGGAAATAATAACACTTAAAAAGGGGGAGAAGACAGGAAAGCCCAGAAACTCATTAACTGATTTAGAAGCAATAGCTATATGTCACAAGATACTACATAAAGCGGAGAAATCAAAACATGGAAGCCTAGGTTTATTTGAAAGTACAAAGAAAAACTAAACTTTGGATGATGGGGGAAAAGAGGGAAGAGTGAGGAAGAGGTTACAAGTTAGTTTTTGTTTTGTTTTGTTTTTCTTTTTTTGAGGAGTCTCGCTCTGTCACCCAGCCTGGAGTGTAATGACATAATCTCAGCTCACTGCAACCTCTGCCTCCTGGGTTCAAGCAATTCTCCTGCCTCAGCCTCCTGAGTAGCTGGGATTACAGGCGCACACCATCACACCCAGCTGATTTTTGGCATTTTTAGTAGAGATGGGGTTTCACCATGTTGGCCAGGCTGGTCTTGAACTCCTGACCTCAAGCAGTCTGCCTGTCTCAGCCTCCCAAAGTACTGGGATTACAGGCATGAACCATGGTGCCTGGCACAAGTTAGTTTTATGACAATAGTTTTATAACAAAAGGAGGTCAGGCCTGGTGGTTCATGCCTGTAATCCTAGCACTTTGAGAGGCCAAGGTGGGAGGATTGCTTGAGCCCAGGAGTTTAAGACCTGCCTGGGCAACATAGTAAGATCCCATCTCTTAAAAAAGTAACAACTTACAGAAAATATTTTTTAAAAAATTTGTTTAAGTCATTGCCTAAAGGAAAGCGGGAAGTGAAAGTACAAAATATAACAATTAGAAAAAACGAAAACCTTAAATTTTACACACACACACACACCACACACACACACACACACGGATTTTGTGATGTTTCAGTTTAGCTAAATCCATTTAAACGGTTTCTGCAAACGTCCTTCCCTGTATCATTCTGAGTTAGGATTGGCCACAAGATACAATTACAGTTGCATTGTTCCTGATCTACTGCTCACTTTGTTGCAGTGGGACAGCCAGACCAGCTGCTACCCCAGCTCCTGTCCAATCTCTCTCAAATTCTCTGAATCCTGGGCCAGGTATGTGTGCTACCCATGGTGAAGAGAACCAGTTTCTCCTACAGGTCACCTACAACATTGAGACCTGAGGCATGAGATTCGATGCCATTCTAGTTTGTCCTCAAAAGTTCCCGTTTGCCCATCCCTGATTTCCTTTTTTTTTTTTTTTTTTTTTTTGAGACGGAGTCTCGCTCTGTCACCCAGGCTGGAGTGCAGTGGCCGGATCTCAGCTCACTGCAAGCTCCGTCTCCTGGGTTCCCACCATTCTCCTGCCTCAGCCTCCCGAGGAGCCAGGACTACAGGCGCCGCCACCTCGCCCGGCTAGTTTTTTTGTATTTTTTTAGTAGAGATGGGGTTTCACTGTGTTAGCCAGGATGGTCTCGATCTCCTGACCTCGTGATCCGCCCGTCTCGGCCTCCCAAAGTGCTGGGATTACAGGCTTGAGCCACCGCGCCCGGCCTCATCCCTGATTTCCTAACTTCACATCCATCTTCCCTTCCTTACTGCTGGCCCTGCTGACTTCAGACCAGCATCAGTCACACAGGCAAGTCTTACAAAGACTTATTCACTAAATCCTAAAGTTATACAAGGCCTAGTACCTGTAATAAATCTGTTATTTGTACCATTTGCAGTGGTTCAGCTGCTCTGAATTGTTTTTTTTTTTTTTTAAGAATGAAAATGAGGGGCGGAGCAAGATGGCCGAATAGGAACAGCTCCAGTCTCCAACTCCCAGCGCGAGTAACACAGAAGACGGGTGATTTCTGCATTTTCAACTGAGGTACTGGGGTCATCTCTCTAGGGAGTGCCGGACAATCGGTGCTGGTCAGCTGCTGCAGCCTGACCAGCGTGAGCTGAAGCAGGGCGAGGCATCGCCTCACCTGGAAGCGCAAGGGGGAAGGAAATCCGTTTTCCTAGCCAGGGGAACTGAGACACATAACACCTGGAAAATCGCGTAACTCCCACCCCAATACTGCGCTTTAAGGAAACAGGCACACCAGGAGAATATATCCCACACCTGCCGGGAGGGTCCCACGCCCACGGAGCCTCCCTCACTGCTAACACAGCAGTCTGCGGGGATCTATCCGCAAGGTAGCAGCGAGGCTGGGGGAGGGGCGCCGCCATTGCTGAGGCTTAAGTAGGTAAACAAAGCCGCTGGGAAGCTCGAACTGGGTGGAGCTCACAGCAGCTCAAGGAAACCTGCCTGTCTCTGTAGACTCCACCTCTGGGGACAGCCCACAGCTGAGGTCCAATAGGGAAAGCAGCGGGGGCGGTGCAGAGGCGAACGACTCTGTCTGACAGCTTTGGGGAGAGCCGTGGATCTCCCAAGGCGGAGGTTGAGATCCGAGAACGGACAGACTGCCTGCTCAGGTGGGTCCCTGACCCCTGAGTAGCCTAGCTGGGAGACATCCCCCACTAGGGGCAGTCTGACACCCCACACCTCACAGGGTGGAGTCATCCCTGAGAGGAAACTTCCAAAGGAAGAATCAGACAGGTACACTCGCTGCTCAGCAATATTCTATCTTTGGCAACCTCTGCTGCTGATACCCAGGCAAACAGGGTCTGGAGTGGACCTCAAGCAATCTCCAACAGACCAACAGACAGTCCTTCTGACTGTCAGACGGAAAACTATCAAACAGGAAGGACACCTATACCAAAACCCCATCAGTACGTCACCATCATCAAAGACCAGAGACAGATAAAACCACAAAGATGGGGAAAAGCAGGGCAGAAAAGCTGGAAATTCAAAAAATAAGAGCGCATCTCCCCCTGCAAAGGAGCGCAGCCCATCGCCAGCAACGGATCAAAGCTGGTCAGAGAATGACTTTGACGAGATGAGAGAAGAAGGCTTCAGTCCATCAAACTTCTCAGAGCTAAAGGAGGAATTACGTACCCAGCGCAAAGAAACTAAAAATCTTGAAAAAAAAGTGGAAGAATTGACAGCTAGACTAATTAATGCAGAGAAGATCATAAACGAAATGACAGAGATGAAAACCATGACACGAGAAATACGTGACAAATGCACAAGCTTCAGTAACCGACTCGATCAACTGGAAGAAAGAGTATCAGCGATTGAGGATCAAATGAATGAATGAAGCGAGAAGAGAAACCAAAAGAAAAAAGAAGAAAAAGAAATGAACAAAGCCTGCAAGAAGTATGGGATTATGTAAAAAGACCAAATCTACGTCTGATTGGGGTGCCTGAAAGTGAGGGGGAAAATGGAACCAAGTTGGAAAACACTCTTCAGGATATCATCCAGGAGAACTTCCCCAACCTAGTAGGGCAGGCCAACATTCAAATTCAGGAAATACAGAGAACGCCACAAAGATACTCCTCCAGAAGAGCAACTCCAAGACACATAATTGCCAGATTCACCAAAGTTGAAATGAAGGAAAAAATCTTAAGGGCAGCCAGAGAGAAAGGTCGGGTTACCCACAAAGGGAAGCCCATCAGACTAACAGCAGATCTCTCGGCAGAAACTCTACAAGCCAGAAGAGAGTGGGGGCCAATATTCAACGTTCTTAAAGAAAAGAATTTTCAACCCAGAATTTCATATCCAGCCAAACTAAGTTTCATCAGTGAAGGAGAAATAAAATCCTTTACAGATAAGCAAATGCTTAGAGATTTTGTCACCACCAGGCCTGCCTTACAAGAGACCCTGAAGGAAGCCCTAAACATGGAACGGAACAACCGGTACCAGCCATTGCAAAAACATGCCAAAATGTAAAGACCATCGAGGCTAGGAAGAAACTGCATCAACTAATGAGCAAAATAACCAGTTAATATCATAATGACAGGATCAAGTTCACACATAACAATATTAACCTTAAATGTAAATGGACTAAATGCTCCAATTAAAAGACACAGACTGGCAAACTGGATAAAGAGTCAAGACCCATCAGTCTGCTGTATTCAGGAGACCCATCTCACATGCAGAGACATACATAGGCTCAAAATAAAGGGATGGAGAAAGATCTACCAAGCAAATGGAGAACAAAAAAAGCAGGGGTTGCAATCCTAGTCTCTGATAAAACAGACTTTAAACCATCAAAGATCAAAAGAGACAAAAAGGCCATTACATAATGGTAAAGGGATCAATTCAACAGGAAGAGCTAACTCTCCTAAATATATATGCACCCAATACAGGAGCACCCAGATTCATAAAGCAAGTCCTTAGAGACCTACAAAGAGACTTAGACTCCCATACAATAATAATGGAGATTTCAACACTCCACTGTCAACATTAGACAGATCAACGAGACAGAAAGTTAACAAGGATATCCAGGAATTGAACTCATCTCTGCACCAAGCGGACCTAATAGACATCTATAGAACTCTCCACCCCAAATCAACAGAATATACATTCTTCTCAGCACCACATCGCACTTATTCCAAAATTGACCACATAATTGGAAGTAAAGCACTCCTCAGCAAATGTACAAGAACAGAAATTATAACAAACTGTCTCTCAGACCACAGTGCAATCAAACTAGAACTCAGGACTAAGAAACTCAATCAAAACCGCTCAACTACATGGAAACTGAATAACCTGCTCCTGAATGACTACTGGGTACATAACGAAATGAAAGCAGAAATAAAGATGTTCTTTGAAACCAATGAGAACAAAGATACAACATACCAGAATCTCTGGGACACATTTAAAGCAGTGTGTAGAGGGAAATTTATAGCACTAAATGCCCACAAGAGAAAGCAGGAAAGATCTAAAATTGACACTTTAACATCACAATTAAAAGAACTAGAGAGGCAAGAGCAAACACATTCAAAAGCTAGCAGAAGGCAAGAAATAACTAAGATCAGAGCAGAACTGAAGGAGATAGAGTCACAAAAAACCCTCCAAAAAATCAATGAATCCAGGAGTTGGTTTTTTGAAAAGATCAACAAAATTGACAGACCGCTAGCAAGACTAATAAAGAAGAAAAGAGAGAGGAATCAAATAGTCACAATAAAAAATGATAAAGGGGATATCACCACCGACCCCACAGAAATACAAACAACCATCAGAGAATACTATAAATGCCTCTACGCAAATCGACTAGAAAATCTAGAAGAAATGGATAATTTCCTGGACACTTACACTCTCCCAAGACTGAACCAGGAAGAAGTTGAATCCTGAATAGACCAATAACAGGCTCTGAAATTGAGGCAACAATTAATAGCCTACCCACGAAAAAAAGTCCAGGACCAGATGGATTCACAGCTGAATTCTACCAGAGGTACAAGGAGGAGCTGGTACCATTCCTTCTGAAACTATTCCAATCAATAGAAAAAGAGGGAATCCTCCCTAACTCATTTTATGAGGCCAACATCATCCTGATACCAAAGCCTGGCAGAGACACAACAAAAAAGAGAATTTTAGACCAATATCCCTGATGAACATCGATGCAAAAATTCTCAATAAAATACTGGCAAACCGGATTCAGCAGCACATCAAAAAGCTTATCCACCATGATCAAGTGGGCTTCATCCCTGGGATGCAAGGCTGGTTCAACATTCGCAAATCAATAAACGTAATCCAGCATATAAACAGAACCAAAGACAAGAACCACATGATTATCTCAATAGATGCAGAAAAGGCTTTTGACAAAATTCAACAGCCCTTTATGCTAAAAACGCTCAATAAATTCGGTATTGATGGAACGTACCTCAAAATAATAAGAGCTATTTACGACAAACCCACAGCTAATATCATACTGAATGGGCAAAAACTGGAAAAATTCCCTTTGAAAACTGGCACAAGACAGGGATGCCCTCTCTCACCACTCCTATTCAACATAGTGTTGGAAGTTCTGGCTAGGGCAATCAGGCAAGAGAAAGAAATCAAGGGTATCCAGTTAGGAAAAGAAGAAGTCAAATTGTCCCTGTTTGCAGATGACATGATTGTATATTTAGAAAAACCCATCGTCTCAGCCCAAAATCTCCTTAAGCTGATAAGCAACTTCAGCAAAGTCTCAGGATACAAAATTAATGTGCAAAAATCACAAGCATTCTTATACACCAGTAACAGACAAGCAGAGAGCCAAGTCAGGAATGAACTTCCATTCACAATTGCTTCAAAGAGAATAAAATACCTAGGAATCCAGCTTACAAGGGATGTAAAGGACCTCTTGAAGGAGAACTACAAACCACTGCTCAGTGAAATCAAAGAGGACACAAACAAATGGAAGAACATACCATGCTCATGGATAGGAAGAATCAATATCGTGAAAATGGCCATACTGCCCAAGGTTATTATAGATTCAATGCCATCCCCATCAAGCTACCAATGAGTTTCTTCACAGAATTGGAAAAAACTGCTTTAAAGTTCATATGGAACCAAAAAGAGCCCGCATTGCCAAGACAATCCTAGGTCAAAAGGACAAAGCTGGAGGCGTCACGCTACCTGACTTCAAACTATACTACAAGGCTACAGTAACCAAAACAGCATGGTACTGGTACCACAACAGAGAAATAGACCAGTGGAACAGAACAGAGTCCTCAGAAATAATACCACACATCTACAGCCATCTGATCTTTGACAAACATGACAAAAACAAGAAATGGGGAAAGGATTCCCTATTTAATAAATGGTGCTGGGAAAATTGGCTAGCCACAAGTAGAAAGCTGAAACTGGATCCTTTCCTTACCCCTTATACGAAAATTAATTCAAGATGGATTAGAGACTTAAATGTTAGACCTAATACCATAAAAACCCTAGAAGAAAATCTAGGTAGTACCATTCAGGACATAGGCATGGGCAAGGACTTCATGTCTAAAACACCAAAAGCAACGGCAGCAAAAGCCAAAATTGACAAATGGGATCTCATTAAACTAAAGAGCTTTTGCACAGCAAAAGAAACTACCATCAGAGTGAACAGGCAACCTACAGAATGGGAGAAAATTTTTGCAACCTACTCATCTGACAAAGGGCTAATATCCAGAATCTACAAAGAACTCAAACAAATATACAAGAAAAAAACAAACAACCCCATCAAAAAGTGGGGAAAGGATATGAACAGACATTTCTCAAAAGAAGACATCCATACAGCCAACAGACACATGAAAAAATGCTCGTCATCACTCGCCATCAGAGAAATGCAAATCAAAACCACAATGAGATACCATCTCACACCAGTTAGAATGGCAATCATTAAGAAGTCAGGAAACAATAGATGTTGGAGAGGATGTGGAGAAATAGGAACACTTTTACACTGTTGGTGGGATTGTAAACTAGTTCAACCATTATGGAAAACAGTATGGCGATTCCTCAAGGATCTAGAACTAGATGTACCATATGACCCAGCTATCCCACTACTGGGTATATACCCAAAGGATTATAAATTACTCTACTACAAAGACACATGCACACGTATGTTTATTGCGGCACTATTCACAATAGCAAAGACTTGGAATCAACCCAAATGTCCATCTGTGACAGACTGGATTAAGAAAATGTGGCACATATACACCATGGAATACTATGCAGCCATCAAAAAGGATGAGTTTGCGTCCTTTGTAGGGACATGGATGCAGCTGGAAACCATCATTCTTAGCAAACTATCACAAGAAGAGAAACCAAACACCGCATGTTCTCACTCATAGGTGGGAACTGAACAATGAGATCACTTGGACTCGGGAAGGGGAACATCACACACTGGGGCCTATCATGGGGAGGGGGGAGGAGGGAGGGATTGCATTGGGGAGTTATACATGATATAAACGTTATGCACATGTACCCTAGAACTTAAAGTATAATAAAAAATAAAAAATAAAAAAATAAAAAAAAAAAAGAATGAAAATGAGCAAAGGAAACAGACAACAGAGTATGGTAAAAATAGAAAATTCAGAAAAGATAATACAAAATAATACAACTGAGACTAAACAAATAAGTTGTATCAATAAATGTAAATAAGCTTAAAAGACCTATTAGAAGAAAACAAAAATAAATGATTGATAAGTGGATTAAAATAAATGGATTAAACACACAACTCAAAAAGGAACAGAATGGCAAAGCAAGTTGAAAAGATACAGAAAGATGAAATTGCTAAATATGAAAATGGGAAATATTGAATCAGAAAGCAAAAAAGTCTACATAATAAAAAGTATGCTAATCAAGCAATTAAAAATTAGTTCCTTGAAAAATATCAAAACTATAGAAAACCATTATATAGCATAACCAAATAAGAAATGACAAGTGAATGGGATGCAGTGGCTCATGCCTATAATCCCAGCACTTTGGGAGGCAAAGGTGAGGGGACTGCTTGATCTCAGGAGTTCAAGGCCAACCTGGGCAACATAATGAGATCCTGTCTCTACAAAACAAATTAAAAATTAGCTGGGCATGGTAGCATATGCCAGCTACTTGGAGACTGAGGCAGGAGGATTACTTGAGCCCAGGAGGTTGAGCCTGCAGTGAGTCGTGACTGCAACATTGCACAGCTAGTCAACAGAGTGAGATCTTGTTTCAAAAAAAATCAACAACAACAACAATAAAAATCAAATAAATGACAAGTGAGAAATAACCGTTGAAAAGAGTAACTACAAAGTAATAAGGGTTGGGTGCGGTGGCTCATGCCTATAGTCCTGGCACTTTGGGAGGCTGAGGTGGGTAAATCGGTTGAGCCTAGGAGTTCAAGACCAGCCTGGGCAACGTGTCAAAACCCTGTCTCTACAAAAATACAACAACAACAACAAAAATTAGCTGGGCATGGTGGCATGGTGCCTATAGTCTCAGCTACTCAGGAGGCTGTTGTGGGAGGATCACTTGAGCCCGGGAGGTTGTGGTTGCAGTGAGCTGTGATTGTCACCCACCAGCCTGGTTGACAGAGTGAGACCCTGTCTCAAAATAAAATAGTAAGATCATAATGACATCAGGGAAGGTGGCAGAGTATAAAACACCAGGAATCAATCTCTCTACCTAGTCAATTGTACTGACAGAATCTGTCTGATATAACTATGTGGGAACTCTGGAATTTATTACAAAGCTTGCAACTTCCAGGAGAAGACTGTGGCTCATTTCAGTCAATTTCAGCTCTCACACTCTTGGAGCAATTTGAATTTGGCTTGCAGGAGCCAGGGTAGGCAATAAGAACCTTGTCCTCCACGTATCTGGGATCTATGTTTTGATCTCTGATTGCTGCTTCTGATGGCAGAGGTGTAGACACAGAAGTGAGCTGCCATTGTTGTAACCCCCATTGCCATTTTTACAATCCACACTGGAAAAGTGACTTCTAGGAGACTTAAAAAGCCAATGACTGTTTTTTCTCCCCTCATCTTTCCCTTTTCCCCCTTTTAGGGGCCAGACATTTAAGGACTAGGACATCCAAAGTAACTACATATACAAGGGAATATGGAAAGGCACCATGCACGTCCAGGGAAAGGCACAGACTCAGAGAAGACCTTCAATTTATTTCCCAATCTTATCCCCAGCTTAGAGACACCATATGACCATAAAAATAAAATAAAATAAAAACAGCATGCTTTTTTATCCATGTGCCAAAAAAAATAAAAGCAAACCCTGGGTAAGGACAGAATTTTATTTCCAGAGTTACCACATTATAAGATTCAAAAGTGCAGTTTTCAACTATAACAACAAAACCACAAGACATACAAAGAAACAGTAAAGTGTGGCCTATCTAAGGAAAAAAATGTCAACAGAAAACATTCCTGAACAACTGTCTTAAAGATGCTCAAAGAGCTAAATGAAGACTTGGACAAAGTTAAGAAAATGATATATGAATAAAATGGAACTTTCAACAAAGAGACAGAAAACATAAAAAGGAAGAAAAAATTCTGGAACTGAGAAGTACAATAACGACAATGTAAATTTGACTAAAGGGATTCAAAAGCAGATTTGAGTAGGTAGAAGAAGATTCAGACCAACATATGCACTGTAGGAGTTTCATAAGAAAAAGAGGGAAAGGGAAAAAGGAATTTTTTTTCTTCCCAGAAATAAGAGCTAGAAATGCCCCAAACTGGATGAAAGACATGAATACAAACATGCAAGTTGTTCAACAAAGTTGAAGTGGAATAAACTCAAGAGAGGTCCCACCAGGAAATATTATAGTTAAACTGTGAAGGCCAAAGGCAAAGAGAAAATCTTGAAAACAGCAAGGAAGAAGCAACTGTTTACATACAAGAGATTCTGAATAAGATTGTCTCCTGATTTCTTACCAGAAACTGTGGAGGCCAGAAGGCAGTGGATTGATAGATGCAAAAATGCTGAAAGGAAAAAACTGTCAAGCAAGAATCCTCTACCTGGCAACACTGTCCATCAAAAATGAAGAAGAAATTAAGAGGCCAGCCACGGTAGCTCATAACTGTAATCCCAGCACTTTGGGAGATCAATATGGGTGGATCACTTGAGCCCAGGAGTTTGAGACCAGCATAGGCAACATAGTGAGACCCTATCTCTACAAAAAAATACATGTGCCATTATAAAAGCTAGTATTAATGTAACTTTCATTTAAAACACCACATTTTGTTTATGTTATTTAAGAGACTACGCATTAAAAAAATCAATTAGAAGCTTGTGTTTTTGGACGTACAATGCACAAAAATGTAATTTTATGACATCAGTAACTGAAAGGGATGGGCACAGAGCTGTATAGGAGCAGAGTTTTTGTACGCCTTTAAAGTTAAGGTGGTATAAATTCAAATTAGGCTGGGCGTGGTGGCTCACACCTGTAATCCCAGCACTTTGGGAGGCCAAGGCGGGTGGATCACCTGAGGTCAGGAGTTCAAGACTAGCCTGGGCATCACGGCAAAACTGCATCTCTACTAAAAATACAGAAATTAGCCATGGTTGCACACTTCTGTAATCCCAGCTACTCGGGAGGCTGAGGCAGGAGAATCGCTTGAACCAGGGAGGCAGAGGTTGTAGTGAGCTGAGATTGCACCACTGCACTCTAGCCTGGGCAGCAGAGCAAGACTCCATCTAAATAAATAAATAAATTCAAATTAGTATTATAATTTCAGGATGGCAAATGTAATTCTTATGATAACCACAGAGAAAACATCCATCGCATATGTGCAAAAGGATACACACACACACATACACATACAAGCATTTAAAACTTTTCACTACAAAAAACTTAACACAGGACAGTCATGCAAGGAATGAAGAACAAAAAGGCTATAAGGCATATAGAAAACAGAATTAAATCCCTCTTTGTCAGTAGATACTTTAAATGTAAATGGATTAAACTCTCCAATCAAAATACAGAAATCAGCATAATGGATAAAAAACATGAATCAAATATATGATGTTTACAAGAGATCACGTTAGATAAAGACAGAAAAATAGGTTGAAAGTAAAAGGATGGAAAAAGATATTACATACAAATAGTCAACAAAAGAGAGTGGGGTGTCTATACTAACATCGCGCAAAACAGACTTTAAATCAAAAAAGATTACACAAGACAAAGAAAGGGATTACATGTTAAAAGGTAAAATAAAGCATGAAGATAAAACAATTATAAACATTTATGTACTTAATAACAGACCATCAAAATATATAAAGCAAAAACTGATAGAACTGAAGGGAGACGGCCAGGCACAGTGGCTCAAGCCTGTAATCCCAGCACTCTGGGAGACGGGCAGATCATGAGGTCAGGAGATCGAGACCATCCTGGCGAACACGGTGAAACCCCGTCTCTACTAAAAAAATACAAAAAACTAGCCGGGCAAGGTGGCGGGCGCCTGTAGTCCCAGCTACTCAGGAGGCTGAGGCAGAAGAATGGTGTAAACCTGGGAGGCGGAGCTTGTAGTGAGCTGCGATCCGGCCACTGCACTCCAGCCTGGGCGACAGAGCAAGACGTCGTCCCAAAAAAAAAAAAGAATTGAGAGGAGAATGAAACAGCTCTACAATAATAGTCAGAGATGTCAGCTGGGCATGGTAGCTCATGCCTGTAATCCCAGCACTTTTGGAGGCTGAGATGGGCAGATCACATGAGGCCAGGAGTTCAAGACCAGCCTGGCCAACATGGCAGAGACCACTCTCTCTACTAAAAATACAAAAATTAGCTGCGCATGGTAGTACATGTCTGTAATCCCAGCTACTCAGAGGTTGAGGCAGGAGAATCACTTGAACCCAGGAGGTGGAGGTTGCAGTGAGCCGACGAGATCAGGTGGTGCCACTGCACTCCAGCCTGGGCTATAGAACAAGACTGTCTCTCAAAAAAAAAAAAAAAGAAAGAAATCAGAGACCTCAATATCCCACTCGCAATAATGGATCGTACAGTCAGACAGAATACAAGGAAAGAAGCAGAGGCCCTGAACAACACAATATACCAACTACATCTAACAGACATATGCAGAACACTCTACCCGACAACAACACAATGCACATTCTTCTCAAGCGCACGTGGGCATTCCCCAGTATAGACCACAGAGTAGGCCACTAATCAATCCTCAACAGATTTTAAAAAAATAGGTATGATACAAAGTACCTTATCTGACCACAAAAGTAAGTTAAAAATCAATAACAGAATAAAACCTGAAAAATGCACAAATTTGTGGAAATTTAAAAAACACACTCTTAAACAACCAATGGATCAAATAAGAAATCCTAGAGAAATTAGGAGTTAGAGACAATGGAATTCAAAACACACTATTTTCATTTCCTCAATAAATGAAAAGACCTAATAACAATATGAAAACTGGCCGGGCGCGGTGGCTCACGCCTGTAATCCCAGCACTTTGGGAGGCCGAGGTGGGCAGATCACGAGGTCAGGAGATTGAGATCATCCATGAAACCCCATCTCTATAAAAATACAAAAAATTAGCCAGGTGTGGTGGCGGGCGCCTATAGTCCCAGCTACTCGGAAGGCTGAGGCAGGAGAATGGCATGAACCCAGGAGGCAGAGCTTGCAGTGAGCCAAGATCGTGCCACTGCACTCCAGCCTGGGTGACGAGTGAGAATCCGTCTCAAAAAAATTAAGAAAATTTCTGTGATGTAGTAAAAGCAGTGCTAAGGGAGAAATGTATAGCTGTCAATGTTTAACATTAAAAAAGAAGAAAGATCTCAAATCAGGCCATGTGCTGTGGCTCACGTCTGTAATTCCAGCACTTTGGGTGGCCATGGCGGGTGGATTCCTTAAGTCCAGGCGTTTGAGACCAACCTGGGCATGGCAAAATCCTGTCTCTACAAAAAAATACAAAAATTAGCTGGGCATGGTGGTGCGCACCTGTAGTCCCGGTTATCAGGAGAGTTATCAGGAGGTTGAGGTGCGAGGATCACTTGAGCCTGGATGGTTGTAGTAAGCTGTGATCATAACACTGCACTCCAGCCTGGGCAACAGAGTGAGACCCTGTCTCAAAAAAAAAAAAAAAAAAAAAAAGGGAGACAGAGAAAGAGAGAGAAAGAAAGAAAGAAAAAGGAAAAAGAAGGAGAAAGAAAGAAAGAAAGAAAGAAGGAAGGAAGGAAAGAAAGAAAGAAAGGAAGGAAGGAAGGAAGGAAAGAAAGAAAGAAGAAAGAAAGAAAGAAAGAAAGAAAGAAAGAAAGAAAGATCGCAAATCAACAATCTAACTTTAGACTTTAATAGTCAGAAAAAGAACAGCAAACTAGGGCCAGGCGCAGTGGCTCAAGCCTGTAATCCCAGCACTTTGACGGGTGGATCACGAGGTCAGGAGATCAAGACCATCCTGGCCTACACGGAGAAACCCCGTCTCTACTAAAAAATACAAAAAAAAAACTAGCCAGGCGAGATGGTGGGCGCCTGTAGTCCCAGCTACTCGGGAGGCTGAGGCAGGCGAATGGCATAAACCCAGGAGGCGGAGGTTGCAGTGAGCCGAGATCGCGCCACTGCACTCCAGCCTGGGCGACAGAGCGAGACTCCGTCTCAAAAAAAAAAAAAAAGAAAAGAAAAAGAACAGCAAACTAACCCAAAACTAACAAAGAGCAGAGATGAAATAAAGAATAGAAAACAGAAATAGAAAATTAATGAAACCTAACACTGGTTGTTCTAAAACATTAACAAAATTGATGAACCTTTAACTGGATTGACTAAGAGGACTATATTTGGATTGACTAAGAGGGCTATATTTGGTTTAAAACAATTTGTCCACTAGACTTTTCTTTTGCAGAATCCAGGCCAAGATATCACATAGCATTAATTGGCATGTTTCATCACTCTCCACCAATTTATGAGTTTCTCTGTGTTGCCTCGATTTTCATGACCTCGACATTTTTGAAGAGTGCTGGTCACATATTATATTATATTATATTATATTATATTATATTATATTATTTATTTTTGAGATGGAGAGTCTTGCTCTGTTACCCAGGCTGGAGTGCAGTGGTGCAGTCTCGGCTCACTGCAACCTCAGTCTCCTGTGTTCAAGCGATTCTCCTGCCTTAGCCTGCCCAGTAGCTGGGATTACAGGTGTGTGCCACCACACCTGGCTAATTTTTGTATATTTAGTAGAAACAGGATTTTGCCATGTTGTCCAGGCTGGTTTCGAACTCCTGACCTCAAGTGATCTGTCCACCTTGGTCTCCCAAAGTGCTAGGATTACAGGCGTGAGCCACCACGCCTAGCCATGGTCACATATTCTTTTAGAATGTCCCTCAATTGGGGTTTTTCACGATCAGGCTGAGGTTATAGGTTTGGGGGAAGAATTCCACAGAGGTGAAACGCCTTCCCCAGGGAATATGACCGGAAGATAACTTAGTACTCTTCTGAGTAGAAACAACCTTATGGCACCCCTAATGTGTTTCTCTTTGTCTTGCCAGTTTTTCCCACGTTGTAAAAATGACAAGGCAATTTTTAATATACCGTTGAACAACTCCAGAAGAAGTTGGAGTGTAGCAAACTGTTTCTAGAATGCCTTTGAGGGTGCATTGCCTTTGGATGCCCAAGCAAGATGAGGAAGCAAATCTTTGATGCTATTAAGTGGCCATCTGGGAGGGGCACAGGAAAAAAGAGCCTGGCTGCAAGAGAAACCATGATCATAGAGAAAGGCAGTATCAGGAAAAGTGGTGAGAAAGAACCGGTTGGTTCACAGAGATAAGACCAAAGGTGACTTGACAGTGAGCAGCAGCCACACGTCTGCCTATGTTATTAATCATTGAGAATATTTGTATTACATCTCAACAGAAAGTTACATGAGGATTACTAGAAATACTCCTTCAAATGGAAGATGCCTTATGGTTTCAAAGATGTCCCAAGTTGAACTATCCAAAAATGTAATGCAAGTCAACCCAAAGGTTAACACTCTCAGGGAGTAGCTTCATGAGACAGCATAGGCAGAAGAGATAAAAGCCCGTGGTGGCTCATGCGTGTAATCTCAGCTACTCAAGATGCTGAGGCTATAGATCTCGAGGCCAGGAGCTCCAGATGAGACTGGGCAGCAGAGTGAGGCCACGTGCCTAAAAAATTATTAATTTCTTGATTTACTTTTCTTTTTAAATGTATTGCTATTAGGCCAGGCATGGTGGTTCACGCCTGTAATCCCAGCACTTTGGGAGGCCAAGTGGGCGGATCACGAGGTCAAGAGAGTGAGAACATCCTGGCCAACATGGTGAAACCGCATCTTTAGTATAAATATAAAAATTAGCTGGGCATGGTGGCATGCGCCTATAGTCCCAGCTACTCGGGAAGGTGAGGCAGGAGAATTGCTTGAACCTGGGTGGCCGAGGTTGCAGTGAGCCGAAATCTTGCCACTGCACTCCAGCCTGGCAGCAGAGCAAGACTTTGTCTCAAAAAAAAATATATATATATATATATATAATATATGTGTATACATATCTATTATTATTTAAAGATAGGGCCTCGCTCTGTTGCCCAGGCTGGTCTCCAACTTTGGCCTCAAGCAATCCTTCTGCCGAAGCCTCCCAAAGAACTGGGATTGCAGGAATTAGCCACACTGTGCCTGACCACGGTTTCCCTCCACTGACTCCACCCACAAGCAATCATTCCGAAGCTAAAAAAGTTATTTTAAAAATTAGCAGAGCCGCGGTTAGTGGTTCACACCTGTAATCCTAGCACTTTGGAAGGACAAGGGAGGTGGATTACTTGAACTCATGAGTTGGAGGCCAGTCTGGGAAATGTGGTGAAACCCAATCGCTACAAAAAATACAAAAATTAGCCAGGTGTGGTAGGGCACGCCTGCAGTCCCAGCTACTTGAGGGGCTGAAGTGGGAGAATCGCTTGAGCCAGGAGGTTGAGGCTGCAGAGAGCCGTGATTGCACCACTGCACTCCAGCCTGGGTGACAGAGTGAGACTCTGTCTCAAAAAATAAAAAATAAATAAAAATTGAAGAAAAAAAATTAGCCGGGCGGCCGATTGAGGTGGCTCATGCCCGTAGTCCCAGCACTTTGAGAGGCCAAGGCCAGCGGAGAGCTTGAACCCAGGACTTCGAGACCAGCCTTGGCAACATGGCAAAACCTCATCTCTACCAAAAAAAACAAAAAAAAACAAAAATTAGTTGGGCATGGTGGTGCATGCCTGTAGTTCCAGCTACTCTGTGGGCTGAGGTCGGAGGATCTCTGGAGCCTAGGAGTTCCAGGCTGCAGTGAGCTGTGATTGCACCACTGCACTCCAGCCTGGATGACAGAGTGAGATCCCTGTCTAAGAGATGAAAAACAAAGAATATTTTTGTACAGAATTTTGAAAACAGATTATATACCCAGAGCACAATTCCTTTTTCTCTGAGTATCTCTTTTATATATTCCTTATATTCAATAATTTTATTATGCATTGGTAGATATGTGTGTATATCTACATATTTATATAGTCACACCAAACAACATGATTAAATGATTATTTGTTGAAAGCTTTTTTCTTTTTCTTTTTCTTTTTCTTTTTTTTTTTGAGATGGAGTCTTGCTCTGTTGCCCAGGCTGGAGTGTGGTGTAATCTTGGCTCACTGCAACCTCCACCTCCCAGCTTCAAGTGAGTCTCCTGCATCAGCCTCCCAAGTGGCTGGGACTACAGGCATGCAGCCACCGCACCCGGCTAATTTTTGTATTTTTAGTAGAGATGGGGTTTCACTATGTGGGCCAAGCTGGTCTCAAACTCCTGACCTCAAGTGGCGCACCCGCCTCGGCCTCCCAGAGTGCTAGAATTACAGGCCCACAGATCTGTATTTGAATATATTCTCCAGGTGGTGCTTACAAATGCTAAAGTTAATGCAAAGGTGCTATTTTGTGTTTTTTGTTTTGTTTTTTGAGATGGAGTCTTTCTCTTTCTTGCCCAGCTGGAGAGCAGTGGCACAATCAGGTTCAAGTGATTCTCCTGTCTCAGCCTCCAGAGTAGCTGGGACTACAGGAATGTGCCACCACACCCAGCTAATTTTTTTGTATTTTTGGTAAAGGTGGCGTTTCACCATGTTGACCAGGCTGGTCTTGAACTCCTGACCTCAGGTGATCTATTTCTCTCGGCCTCCCAAAGTGCTGGGATTGCAGATGTGAGCCACCACCCCCAGCCCAAAGGTGCTACCTTGGAGCAATGATTTTAAGACTTGGCTTTATTATCTTAATTTGAACATCATGAAGAACAAATACATAGTCAAAAATACATAACTGTTTTCTTTTTTTCTCTTTTTTTTTTTTGAGATAGAGTCTTGCTCTGTCACCCAGGCTGGAGTGCAGTAGTGCAATCTCAGCTCACTGCAACCTCTGCCTCCCAGGTTCAAGCAATTCTCCTGCCTCAGCCGCCCGAGTAGCTGGGATTACAGGCACATGACACCACGCCTGGCTAATTTTTGTATTTTTAGTGGAGACGGGGGTTTCACCATGTTGGCCAGGCTGGCCTCGAACTTCCGACCTTAAATGATCCATCTGCATCTGCCTCCCAAAGTGCTGGGATTTCAGACGTGAGTCACTGTAAGGCCCATAACTGGTTTCTGAGTGAGATTCGGTTTCTAGTCTGGGCAAATGAAGACTTTCCTGGGGTTAAAAGGGCGCTTTCTGGTTCACTCCTTGATATGGACCTGTGCTGGGGACTGAGCAGCTGTTCAAGTCCAGAGCACCCAGTTTTGGTTCTGTGCGAGGCTTAAATCCATGATATTTCACAATTCGTATATGCACCCTGATGAAGTGTTTTTAGGTAATGACTGCCTTGTAACCTAACATTTTGCCAAATATTTATTGTAAATTTTTCTACTATCATCATTACTGCGGTATTGTAACTAAGACTCTCCAGGAAGTCATTCTGCCTGAAACTAAAATCAAGTATATCTCAAGTAACTCTACTCTCTGATTTGAAATGCCTCTGTTGTATGTTGTCTGCAATCAGCATTCTCTTATAAATAAAGTTGAAACGAAAGATGATGAAACTGGCCGTGTTACTGAATGGGAAATAAAGGTGAGAATACACACTGCGAACGAAGACATGGAAGTTACTACTACGACACAATGTTCTGAACGCATGTTCCCTTGTTTACCAAATGATGCACGTTTATTGCAAGAGAAGAAACTGGGCTGTTGCTGCCAATATTTAGAGGCCATTTGGAATCTGCTATGATTGCTTAGATCTGAGGACTTGAGGTTCTATTATTTTGTGGTATCTGAGAAGCAGGAATGGGATTTAATGATATCTCAATTCTCATCCATCTAAAATAACCTAATTTGCAATTATAAATAAAATGGCATGTTGCATTTGTATATTCCCTTTTTAAAACAGGAACGGTTCCTGCTTTTAACTTTATGGAGTCTTATTTATGAATAAAACCCGTATTATTAAAATAAATATTCAGATTAAAATTCATTTGAATAGTCTATGGCTATTATGAATTTTATTTACTTCTCTTCCCCGAATTTTAATTTCTTTGAAGGTTTCCAGGTAAACAGTGATTACTAATTATTTCAATGTGGTATTAAGTCCAAGATCCTTAAGTCAGTTCATTTTGGATAACATAATTAAATCATCATTAAAGAATGATACAATCACTGTTAATCTTAAGAATCTGACAGTGAAATATGACCCCTTAAAACTTTATTCAGGTGGGCAGGGCCCAGTGGCTCAGGCCTATAATCCTATTACTTTGAGAGGCAGAGGCGGGTGCATCGCTTGAGGCCAAGAATATTAGGTGACATAGCAAGACCCTGTCTCTAAAAACTAAACAAATAAAAATGTTCCCCAGTTAGTGTAGATAGAATAACTCCACAGATTCACATAAGTTTCAGTTTTGTCTCAGATTTACAAGAACAAAATTTATAAAAACATTGGTTATTTAAATTAAGATTCAACTTAATTGTATATCCATGTTTACATTTAGGATTCTTTAAAATAGTGTAAATAGTAAGAAACTGTAAGACTCATAAACAGTTATAAATAATTTAGGTGATTAATTTAGCCTTTTTATTTAAACCAAATCCAATCTTGCATTAGTTAAAATGATATATTGCATGTTTATTTCTCATAGTGGTAAAATCACAGATTCATACCATGGACCATTTTTTAAACTCCTCACTCTCCAGCGGATGTTGGTGAAAAATTGTATTATAGAACCCTGGGCCAAGAGGGGTGGCCTTGAGCGGGACTGGTTGTTCTAAAAATTGGTAAAACCCAGGGCTTGTTGGTGATGGATGAGCCAGAAGTGATGAGGACCCAACGGAGACTTAGAGTGGAGTCGGAATGAAGTCAGAAGTCACTTGCGTGACTCCAAGTGTGTGTTGGGCCCTGCTAGGGTGAAATAGTCTCTGGACCTGGAGACAGGGAAGAGATGGGCATCAAAAAATGCCATTATCATGGCTGGCTCAATGATAGTGGGTTATCAGAACTTATCAACATTAGTGTTATTAAAGTTGATGTACAACCCCCCACTGCGAAATTTGGCTGGCTTTTGAAAAACGCCATTATGGGTAGACATTTTGATCTTTACTGGCAGGGTCAGTGTGGTCCCTGGGTCCATGTGGTGTAAAATAGGAGTACCTCCACTCATAGGTGAGAATTGAACAATGAGAACACTTGGACACAGGATGGGGAACATCACACACCAGGGCCTGTCGTGGGGTGAGGGGAGGCGGGGAGGGATAGCATTAGGAGACATACCTAATGTAAATGGCGAGTTAATGGGTGCAGCACACCAACATGGCACATGTATACATATGTAACAAACCTGCACGTTGTGCACATGCACCCTAGAATTTAAAGTATAATAATAATAAAAAAGAATAAAAATAATAAATAAATTAATTAATTAAAAATAAAAGTAGGAGTATGTCTAAAATCTATTGCTACTGGTGGAATTGCCCAATGGGGCTGCTTCCTTGTACAAACTTGGAAACTTCATCCTGCCTTCTTCATCCTAGAGAAGGCCGAGAGGCCCCAGGTCTCATCCTGAGCTCTAGGATGGTACTTCAGCCCTAGCATTAACATTGGAGTGCTGTGTCATTTCCCCAGTAGTAGGTTATATGATTCCCTATTGAAGCAAGAAGACAAACTGGATGGTGGAGCAAGATGTCAAAAAGAAATCTATCCAGAAGCCTGAGAAGATGATTAGCAGATAGAGAGGTAACAAGACTTAGAAGGCAGGCTGGTCATGGTGGCTCATGCCTGTAATCCCAATACTTTAGAAGGCAGAGACAAGAAGATCGTGTAAGCCCAGGAGTTCAAAACTAGCCTTGGCAACATAGTGAGACCTCCATCTCTACAAAAAATTTTAAAAATTAGCCAGATGTGGTGGAGAGTGCCAGTAGCCCCAGCTAATCTGGGGACTGAAGTGGGACGATTGCTTAAGCCCAGGAGGTCCAGGCTGCAGGGAGCCAAGATCAAGCTGCTGCACTCCTCCACAGAGCAAGACTCTGTCTCAAAAAATTAAAATAAAAATGAAAAAAAGGAAATTGGAAAACTACCTCCTCTGATCTCAGACCTTATTTCTTTTTAGGAAATACACTTTTGAAGTTTTGAGTTTGAAACACAGTTTGGACTTAATCACGAGGGATATTGTGTAGGAAAGAATCATTCATTTAATTAACTTGAATCCCCTCCACCACAGTTTACTCCTTATGATATTAACCTCCTTTAAGTATACATCAGTGTGAAAATGCCTTCAGTTTAAAAAGGCATTTTACCTTAGATGGGGTAAAAAAGTTTGTACCCCATCTGAGACAAGAGCATTCATACTGAAAGGAAACTATGAAGTTACCAAATGTGGGGAAACTTACTCACAGGCCATCTCATGGAACACAGAAGTCACACTGAAGAGAAACCCTATGCCTCTAGGGAGTACTGAAAAGCCTTTAGCTAGATTACCAGTCTCATAAAGCAGCAGAAAATTCATGCTGGAGAGAAGCCAGTGAAAGCAGCAAAAACGTCATTGAATATTAGAAAATTTATACTGCAAAGAAAGCTTTGAATGTGCTACATATGACAACATTTTCTCTCGCACCTTATCCCTTACCCTGCATTTGAAAGTTCTTACACAGATAAACCTTATACATGTAAGAAACGTGGAAATATCTTCAGCCAAAAGTAAATCCTCATTCAAAAAAAAAAAAAAAATGTACACTAGAGAGAAACCTCGTGAACGCAGGAAAGCTTTTGTTTAGACATCCCTCTCAGCCAGCAGAGGGTTTCTGTGGGGAAAGCCCCTCCGCCTGTATGGTATGTGGGAAAGGCTTCAGCCACGAGTCAGTTTCACTGAGCACGAGCATTTTCACTGTAGAGAGAAACCCTTTGAATGTAATGACTGTGGAAAAGCCTTTACTAAACGCAGTATGTCATTAACCATCTGAACGCTCACACCACAGAGAAGCTTGGTGAATATAAGAAATGTGGAAAATCCTTTTTCCAGAAGGAAAGTCTCCTTACCAGTCAGAAAATTCACACTGAAGAGAGACCTTCTGAGTGTAAAGATTGTGGGAAAGTTCTCATTCGGAAGTCTAACCTCATCCAGCACCAGAGAACGCACACAGAAGAAAAACCCTTTGTGTGTAAGGAGTGTGGAAAAACCTTTAGTGGACAATCAAACCTCACTGAGCAAGAGAAAATTCATGTTGGAGAGAAACCCTTTAAATGTAGTGGGTGTGGAACAGCTATTGGCCAGAAGAAGTACCTCATAAGAAACCAAAACACACACACTGGAGAGAAATGCTATGAGTGTGAGGAATGTGGAAACGTCTTCTGTCAGCAAATACCACTTAGTGTAGATGTGAGATTTCAGATGATCAACCCTGTGAACTTGCTGCGGAAGAGCCTTGTCTCAGAGTTCATCGCTTCCTGTGTGTGCGAGCAGCCCCGCAGGTGAGCAGCCCTGTGGTTTCCATGGCTACAGGGAAGCTTTCTCCTAATTCTCAACTCTTGCTCTGTATTTGAGAATCCACACAGGTAGGAAGATTTATCAATATGGTGAATGTGGGAAGCTTTCAGCCAGAAGTCACACCACCTCAGACTCCAGAAAAGTCATACTCATTTAAAAACCACAGCAGGACGTGATGACTCACGCCTATAATCCCAACACTGTTAAAGGCTGAGGCAGGAGGATCACTTGAGCCCAGGAGTTCAAGACAAGCCTGGGTAACATAGGGAGACCCCGCCTCTACAAAAAAATAAAATAAAATAAATAAAAACTTTGAAAATGGGAACTCTTTTATCAGGAATGTACACCTCATAATGCATCAGAAATAATCATTTTGTAGCAAAGCACCATCAATAAAGTAAATTTTAACAGATACTTTATGTATGTAACTTGTGGGACATCAGAAAATTCAATGTCCTTCTGAAGAGAGGGGTATTCATATGATAAAAAGCCTGAGTCTGGCCGGGTGCAGTGGCTCATGCCTATAATTCCAGCACTTTGGGAGGATGAGGCAGGCAGATCCCCTGAGGTCAAGAGTACAAGATCAGCCTGGCTGACATGGCAAACCCTGTAACTACCAAAAATACAAAAATTAGCTGGGTGTGGTAGCAGGTGCCTGTAATCCCAGCTACTTGGGAGGCTGAGACAGGAGAATCACTTGAACCCGTGAGACAGAAGTTGCAGTGAGTCAAGATGGCACCACTGCACTCTAGCCTGGGCAACAGAGTGAGACTCCATCTCAAAAACAAAACAAAACAAAAAAAGCCTGGGTCTGACAAAGAAACCTACAGCAAAGGCAGTGATGAAACTTTAGATACATTTCCACTAAAATTGGGAACAGAAAACAGATGCCTGTTAGCATTACTGTCAGCATTGATCTGGAGATCTTCACCAGTGTAGTAAGTTGTAAGCATTGGAAAGGAAGACACAAAATGAGATATGATCATCTATAAATATATAAGATTCTTGTGGTGTTGACTGAACAGAGCAGAACAGATTTCAGAAAGAGACCTATGCGTTATTTGAATTTGGAATATGATAATGGTAGAAGTGGATCAGGATGGGAGGAAATATGGGACAATTTTTAAAATGGTTTGGAGGTAATTTGTTCTCCAAGTGGGGGAAAATAGACCATGAACTATACACAAAAGTAAAATCCACAGAGATGAAAAGCAGGCATTGAAAAAGCTATGTACAGCTGGGCACGGTGGCTCACGCCTGTAATCCCAGCACTTTGGGAGGCCAAGGAGGGCAGATCACAAGGTCAGGAGATGGAGACCATCCTGACTAACACGGTGAAACCCCGTCTCTACTAAAAATGCAGAAAAATTAGCCAGGCGTGGTGGCAGGCGCCTGTAGTCCCAGCTAGTCAGGAGGCTGAGGCAGGAGAATGGTGTGAACCCAGGAGGCGGAGCTTACAGTGAGCCGAGATCATGACACTGCACTCCAGCCTGGGCAACAGAGCAAGACTCCTTCTCAAAAAAAAAAAAAATGAGAGAGAGAGAGAGAAAAAGCTGTGTACTAAAATTGTATGACTTTGGGAGTAGGGAAACATTCCTTGTAACAACTTCAGAAATACTTAGCAATTCTACTTTTGAATGTGTGTGCTCAGGAAATATGTACTAGGATATTTACTACGGTTTGATTTGTAGTAGTCAAAAACTAGAAACACTGAAAAGGAGAAATTCTTATGATGGAATAATATATATCTGTAAGTGCAATACCTGAGATCCACATGTATTAACAGGAAGATCTCAGAATCAGGTTGAGAGGGGAGCATATCAAGTTGCAGAATGATGCTATAGTACAATGACTTTCTGTAAATGTGTTTGCTATTTTGTGTTATTTATTTATTTGTTTGTTTAATTATTTTTGAGACAGGATCTCGCTTTGTCGCCCAGGCTGGAGTGCTGTGGCGTGATCTCGGCTCACTGCAACCTCCACCTCCCAGGTTCAAGGGATTCTCCCACCTCAGCCTCCTGAGTAGCTGGGACTACAGGTGCATGCCACCACTCCTGGCTAATTTTTTGTGTATTTTTTGGTACAGACAGTATTTCATCGTGTTGGCCAGGCTGGTCTCCAACTCCTGACCTCAAGTGATTCGCCCGCCTCAGCCTCTCAAAGGGCTGGGATTACAGGCGTGAGCCACTGCTCCCGACCTAATTTTTAATTTATTTTTAAATAGAGACAGAGTCTTGCTA
Organism: Trachypithecus francoisi; assembly: GCF_009764315.1. NCBI lineage: Eukaryota > Metazoa > Chordata > Mammalia > Primates > Cercopithecidae > Trachypithecus > Trachypithecus francoisi. The sequence goes on from NW_022681457.1 coordinate 80,317,445, forward strand.
CATTACTCAGGCTAGTCTGGAACTCCTGGACTGAAGCAATTCTCCCACCTCAGCCTCTCAAAGGGTGGGGTTACAGGCGTGAGCCACCATGTCCAGCCACTTTTTGTAAATTTGAATTAAAAGTTCCCTCACAAAATTCAGTACTATACACATACTATACATGTATGTACGTACATGTTTCTGAAATGGTTTGGAAGAATATAGCCCGACACTTGCTAGTGGTCACCTGTGAAGAGTGAAGGAGGGAAGAGAGTGGGTGTGAGACTTCAGCTTTGTGTCTAAATATCTTCTTCTCTTTAAAAAGACTGCAAGTAGTGAGCCAAGATCTCGCCACGGCCCTCCAGCCTTGGCGACAGAGCGAGACTCCGTGTCAAAAAAAAAAAAAAGACTGCAAGTAAATAGATGAAGATACTGATAATTCTGGATTGTAGTATGTGGCTCTCTAGTCTTATCTTTTATACTTTTCCGTGTTTTTAAAATTTCTCAGAATTAGTAGGAATGAGGGTGAGGATGAGGATGGGAACACTGTGCCTGTGGAAATCACGCTGTAATATTCATTTCCGGCCGGGCGCAGTGGCTCACACATATAATTCCAGCACTTTGGGAGGCCGAGGCGGGTGGATTGCCTGAGCTCAGTTCGAGACCAGCTTGGGCAACACGGTGAAACCCCATCTCTACTAAAATATAAAAAGTTAGCCAGGCGTGGCAGCATAACCTGTGATCCCAGCTACTCGGGAGGCTGAGGCAAGAGAATCACTTAAGCCTAGGAAGCTGAGGTTGCAGTGAGCCGAGATCGTACCACTGCACTCCAGCCTGGGCGACAGAGCGAGACTCTATCTCAAAAAAAAAACAAAACAGAACAAAACAAAAATTAATTCCCAATCAAATACTAAATTTGTATAGCAAATATTTCTAAAACTTTATCAACAATGAGTGGATGAACGTGCTCTGTATCTAAAATAAAATGATCTGTTTTTTTACATTCAAAATGAAGGCTGGGCATGGTGGCTCATGCCTGTAATCTTTGCACTTTAGGAGGCTGAGGTGGGAGGATCGCTTGAGTCCAGGAGTTTGAGAGCATCCTGGGTAACATGATGAGACTCCATCTCTACAAAGAATTTAAAAATTAGCCACGGTGAGCCATGATTGCCCCACTGCACTTCAGCTTGGGCAACAGAGTAAAATCCTGTCTCAAAACTAAATAGATGGCAAGATAAAATTAAAAATAAGTAAGTAAAAACTACAGCCAAAAAGAGAGAGAGAGAGAAACAAAGAAAGAAGAAAGAAAGAAAGAAAGAGAAAGAAAGAGTGGGTTACTATGATAATTTCTAGAGTAATCTGATGGAATTATCAAGATAATTATGCAAGATTAAATAAATAAATAATAAATAAATAAATAAGTAAATAAGTCAAAACCACAGCAAAAAAAAAAAAAAAAGTCATAATCTTTTTCAGGGTAAACTGATGGAATTATCAGGATTTCGTAGTAGAAGTAATTTGATTAAGTTTACAGCTGCCAAAGAGGTGGAGTCTGCATAAGTGAACAGCTGATTGAATCTGACGCCTCTAGTGTGTTTAAGGACTCGGATCGTAAGAGCAAAACCGTTTGAGTTCAAATCTACTATCTGTGTTTGATTCTGCGACCTCCTGCAAATATTTAATATCTTTGAGTCTCAGTTTTTGCTTTACATGATAACAATGATAAAATCCACCTCCTAATACTGGTGAGGGTAAAATTCGCTAATTAATGCCAATTGCTTCCCTGCACAATGAGAAGAGGGTCAGTGATTGCATTAATGTCCGGAGGCCTCTGGTAGGTAGCTCAATCAGTCTGCTTATACAGGCGGTAGGTCGCTGGTGCCCTGGGCTCCGCCCCGAGGGGTGTGGCCGACCAAAGACGCAAAGCAGTGACCTGGGTGCATCCGGCCAGGCTCTATAAAAGCCCAGGCCCCAGAAGGCGCCCAGCAGTTTCAGAGTGTGTTCCTGTCTGTCTGCAAGTAGCAAAGTGCCCGGCCTGCAATATGGATCAATTTCTGGTGAGTCTGCCTCCAAACGAAACGGCGAAGGTTGGTGTCATGGAGCGGTAGGTCAGAAATTCAAAGATGTAGGTGTCCAGAATGCTAGCAAGGGAACCCATTAATAGGGAAGTACAGAGAGGTGTCTGAAACGGTTCATTTATTGAGGATCATTTTTACTTCCACGAGCCTGCCCTGTGCAGGGCATGCCTTTCATCAGACAGACGCGGGGTCTGCAGAGGCGGCTGTGGTTGTGATTCCTGGGGGTCTCTCGATGGCACCCGAAGTCTTGCTATCTTGTTGGCAGGAGTCCAGGACGAGATCGTGGTCTGGTCGAAGGCTCATGGAAGTATACAAGGAACGCTAGGCCCATGAGTCAGAGGGGCCTGGGTGGGTTGGGTTGAATTATTAGAGATCAAGAGAATGAGGCATAGCCCGTGGATGGAACTATCAGGGTTTATTGTTTGTTTTGGTTTGGTATGGGTTTTTTTTTTTTTTTTTTTCTGACAGAGTCTTGCTATGTCGCCCAGGCTGGAGTGCAGGATCTCCGCACACTGCAACCTCTGCCTCCCAGGTTCAAGCAATTCTTGTGCCTCAGCTTCCCAAGTAGCTGGGACTGCAGATGTGCACCACCATGCCCGACTAATTTTTTTTCTTTCTTTCTTTCTTTCTTTTTTTTTTGTATTTTTAGTAGAGACAGAGTTTCACTATTTTGGCCAGGCTGGTCTCAAACTCCTGACCTCAAGTGATCTGCCTGCCTTGGCCTCCCAAAGTGCTGGAATTACAGACCTGAGCCATTGCTCCCAGCCAGGACTATCGTTTTAATAATTCCTTAAACTGGGGATGAAATCCATCTGTTTTTCCAAGGGCCAGAAATTTAAGGGACCAGAAGCAGAGCCAGAGCAGGTGGGGTGGGAATGAGTCCTTCACTGAGTTCCTGTTTTCTAAGGTTCCCAGTGGGATCCATCAGGCCTTGCTCAGGATGAAATAGAGTTCTGCTCAGAGGAGCTTCTAGTCCAGTGGTGGGGAGACGGGGTAGACAGGAGTTAAGCTTTTACATGGGCAGGAATGGTGGGAAACTAAGTGTAAGAGTAAGATGCTATTAGAGGTTGATTTTTAAAGTTTAATTTTATATATTTATTTTTTAGAGAGGAGGGGGTTTTGCTATATTGCCCAAGCTGGCTTCAAACTGCTGGGCTCAAGGGAACCTCGCCCCACAGCCTCTGAGTACCTAGAGCTAGAGGTGCTGTGACAGCTAGAGATTGATTTTAATCTCAGAGGACATCATTTCAAAGATTTCCTGTTTGGGATTTTTTTTTTTTTTAATTTTTCTCAGTTATTTGTATGATCTTCAAATATATATAACACAAAATTACCATCTTAATCATTTTTAAGTTTACAGATCAGTGGCAGTATTTAGATAGTCATAATATTGTGCAACCATCACCACCATCAATCTCCAGAACTCTTTCATCTTATAAAAGTGAAACTCTCTACCAGTTAAACAGTTAACTCTTCACTCCCCCTCCCCCTTTCCCCCCAAATATCTGTCTGCCTCTGATTTTGATTACTCTTAGATACTTCATGTAAGTGGAATCACATGATTTTTTTTATGTGAGTCACTTTTTTGTGGCTGGATTATTTCACTTAGCATAATGTCCTCAGAGTTCATCCATGTTGTAGCATGTATCAGAATATCCTTCCATTTTAAGGCTGGATATTCAGTTGTATATTCCATTGTTTGTGTATACATTTGGCCCTTGAACAACATAGGTTTGAACTGCATAGGTCCACTTATAGCTATATTTTTTCAATAAATATATTGAAAATAGATTTTCATATGTTGAACCATCCTTGCATTCTGGGAATAAATCCCACTTGGTCTTGTTGTATAATCCTTGTAATATGCTGCTGAATTGGGATTACTAGTATTTTCTTGGGATTTTTGCATCAATGTTCTTAAGGGATATGAGTTTGTAGTTTTCTTTTCTTGTAGCATCACTTCTGGCTTTGACATTGGGTATATGCTCAGCTCATAGAGTAAGTTAGGAAGTATTCTCTCCTCTTCAATATTTTGTCAAAGTTTGAAGGATTGATATTAGTTCTTTAAAATTTGGTAGAATTGACCAGTGAAACTATCAGGTCCACAGCTTTTTTTTTTGTTAGGAGATAATGATTACTGATTCAATCTCGTTAGTTATAGGTCTGTTCAGATTTTCTTTCTTCATGATGATTCAGTCTTGATAGGTTTCATGTTTCTATGAATTTCTTCATTTTACCTAGGTTATCCAATTTGTTGGTGTACAAACTGTTCATAGTACTGTCTTAAAATCCTTTCTATTGCTGTAGAAGGAGTAGTAATGTCCCCACTTTTCTTTCTGATTTTAGTAATTTGAGTCTCTTTTTCTTAGTCCATCTAGCTTAAAGGTTTGTCAATTTTGCTGATCTTTTCAAAGATCGATTTTTTGTTTCACTAATTTTTCTCTATTTTTAAAAATTTCCATTTCATTTATCTCTGCTGTGTTCTTTTATGTTTTGTTTTTTTACAGATGGGGTTTTTCTTTGTCACCCAGGCTGGAGTGCAGTGGCACAATAACAGCTCACTGTAGCCTCCATCTCCTGGGCTCAAGTGATCCTCCTGCCTCATCCTCCCAAGCAGCTGGGACTACAGGTATGTGCCACCACACTCAACTAATTAAAAAAAAAAAAAAATTGTAAAGGCAGGATCTCACTATGTTGCCCAGGTTAGTCTAGAACTCCTGGGTGAAGGGATCCTCCCACCTCAGCCTTCTAACATGCTGGGATGACAGGCCTGACCCACTGTGCCTGGCCTGTTCTATTCTTTATTATTTTCTTCCTTCTGCAAACTTTTAGTTCTTCTTTTTCTAGTTCCCTAAATTGTAAAGTTAGGTTACTGATTTGAGCTATTTCTTGTTTTTTGAAATGTAAGTGTTTATAGCTGTAAATTTCTGTTCTAGCATTGCTTTTGCTACATCCCATAAATTTTGGTCTATTGTGTTTTTGTTTTCATTCATCTCTAAGCATTTTATAACTTCCCTTGTGATTTCTTCTTTGATCCATTGTTTGTTTAAGAGTATGTTCTTTCATTTCCACAAATTTGTGAATTTTCCAGTTTTACTTCTTCTTCTTCTTTTTTTTTTTTTTTTTTTTTGAGATGGAGTCTCAGGCCGGGCGCGGTGGCTCAAGCCTGTAATCCCAGCACTTTAGGAGGCCGAGACAGGCGGATCACGAGGTCAGGAGATCGAGACCATCCTGGCGAACACAGTGAAACCCCGTCTCTACTAAAAAATACAAAAAACTAGCCGGGCGAGGTGGCGGCGCCTGTAGTCCCAGTTACTCGGGAGGCTGAGGCAGGAGAATGGTGTAAACCCGGGAGGCGGAGCTTGCAGTGAGCTGAGATCCGGCCACTGCACTCCAGCCTGGGCGAGAGCGAGACTCCGTCTCAAAAAAAAAAAAAAAAAAAAAAAAAAAAGAGATGGAGTCTCACTCTGTCACACAGGCTGGAGTCCACCTCCCAGGTTCAAGCAATTCTCCTGCCTCAGCCTCCTGAGTAGCTGAGATTACAGGTGCCCACCACCAAGCCCAGCTAATTTGTGTATTTTTAGTAGGTTCAGGGTTTCACCATCTTGACCAAGCTGGTCTTGAACTCCTGGCCTCGTGATCCACCCACCTTGGCCTCCTAAAGTGCTGGGATTACAGGTGTGAGCCACCATGCCTGGCCTTCCAGTTTTACTTCTATCATGGATTTGTATTATGGATTCAGAGGTGGATGTGGTGGCAAGCACCTCTAGTCCCACCTACTAGGGAGTCTGAGACAGGAAGATTGCTTGAGCCCAGTAGTTCAAATCCACCCAGGGCAGCTTGGAGAGAATCCAACTCTGAAAATAAAAATAAAAATAATTCCTAGGTTTTGAGAGCTCCTCTTGGTGGGGTGTCACCATAGGAAGTGGCATCAGCCCAGACCTCCAAGTGAAAGTGGCTTCTGCTTCCACTATGGCTTTAATTATCTCCCTTCTTTTAAGGGTACCTCCTTCTAGTTCTTGGGAAATTCCACTTATCATAAATAGATATATTATATATATATATTCTTTACGGTTTTAAAAACTTTTTCTTTAAGTATATAAAATATATATACTTATAGAAAATTTTTTCTTGGCCGGGCGCGGTGGCTCAAGCCTGTAATCCCAGCACTTTGGGAGGCCGAGACGGGCAGATCATGAGGTCAGGAGATCGAGTCCATCCTGGCTAACACGGTGAAACCCCGTCTCTACTAAAAAATACAAAAAACTAGCCGGTCGATGTGGCGGGCACCTGTAGTCCCAGCTACGTGGGAGGCTGAGGCAGGAGAATGGCGTGAACCCGGGAGGCGGAGCTTGCAGTGAGCTGAGATCTGGCTACTGCACTCCAGCCTGGGCGGCAGAGCGAGACTCCATCTCAAAAAAAAAAAAAAAAAAGAAAATTTTTCTTTAAGTATCTATAATATATAAAATATTTATATATTATATATTATATATATTTATATATAAATATTTATATATTATATATATTTATATATAAATATTTATATATTTATATACTATATATTATATATTATATATAATAAAAGAAAATTTTTCTTTAAGTATATATAATATATAAATATTTATATATTATAATATCATATATAATATATGTTATATATTATATTTATATATTATAATTTATATGTATTATATATATTATAAATATATAATAATAAAATAAATAATAAATAAAATAAATATATACATATAAAATATATAAAATATATATAATATATTTTATATATGATATATTACATATAAAATATATAATTAAATATAAATATTTATATAATATATATACATTATACATGTACATATTTAAAGCCATCTATCATTTCTATGATTTGGTGTAGAAGGGAAGGATTTCAGGGTCGCCTCAGTCCACCATATTTAATGGCAGTCCTGTCACACATTTTGAATACAGCCTGGGAGAATTATGGTATTTCTCTATTCTGAGAGTCGGGACAAGGCAGGAGGGACCAGGCTTTGATGGCAGAGATAGGAAAGGAGAACGTATTAGATAAGATAACTTGGCTAGGTAGGGCAGACTGAGCAATGGACTGGATAGGAACATGGCAAAACTGAGTGGACTGATCTGGCTAGAGTAGGACAAAAGCAGGGAAGAGGCACAGGGAATGAAAAAGATGTGAGGCTACCCAGATAGTGGCTTTGGGGAGCTCATTATAAATTTGACACTTTTCTTTCTTTTTTTTTTTTTTTTTTTTTTGAGACGGAGTCTTGCTCTGTCACCCAGGCTGGAGTGCAGTGGCCGGATCTCGGCTCACTGCAAGCTCCGCCTCCCGGGTTCATGCCATTCTCCCGCCTCAGCCTCCGGAGTAGCTGGGACTACAGGCGCCCGCCACCTCGCCCGGCTAGTTTTTTGTATTTTTTGTAGAGACGGGGTTTCACCGTGTTAGCCAGGATGGTCTCGATCTCCTGACCTCGTGATCCACCCGTCTCGGCCTCCCAAAGTGCTGGGATTACAGGCTTGAGCCACCGCGCCCGGCCAAATTTGACACTTTTCTTGCAGATCATATGGGGCAGAGAAAACAATACATACATACATACATACATACATACATACACGTCATACCAGAGACATAGGAAGCCTAGAAGCATATGGATGGCCACTTTGAACAGAAATATAAACCTTGTCCATATGCACAGTTATGCCTCTGTCTCCAAAGAAACTGCTCCTTGGAATGTGTCTTAGTTTGTTCTGTCCAGGAGCTGGTAGACTTGGTGTCTGGTAAGAGCATGCTTTCCGATTCATAGATGGCACCTTTTAGCTGGGTCCTCACTTGGTAGAAGTAAAGAACTCAGCCCCTTAGAAGAACACTCGTCTCATTCTTGAAGGCTCTGTCTCCATGACCTAATCATCTCCCAAAGGCCCTACCTTCTAATACAATCGCATTGGAAATTCAGTTTTAACATACAAAATTCGGAGAAACACATTCAGTCCATAGCAGAATGGTTCCTAGAAGCTGGTGGTTTCCAGGATGGTTCTCAGGAGGCCAGAATCAGTGGGTGCCCCCAGGGAGATCTCTGGGAGAAATGTCCCCATTTATCTAGGGGACTGTAAGGACCCAGAGCCAGATAGGTCCAGTACAAGTTAAGAGTATTCCACCTGGGCAAAGTCAATTCACCTCCCTGGACTTCTATTTTCTTTAAAATGAGATGAATTATGACCCTTATTTTCTGGGGTCATGGTGGAAATGAAATGAGATAATTTATTCGAAAGTTTAATCAGCTGAATCTCTGGTAAGATGTCTGGAGAGGAGACTTTGGAAAAGTCTCTGGGGTCAGATCTCTTCAGAGGATGATGGGACATTCACAGCATCCATCTAGATTCTTGCCTCCATTGGTAGATAGGAGTGGCTTAGTAAAAGTTTGCATTTGAGAAATGTTTGCACTTTTGAAATGTTACTCTGTGTGTGGAGGGTACACTGGATGAAGTTAACTCCAGAGTCAGTTGAGAGGCAACTACAGGCTTCTAGGCAAGAGATAATGGTGGGCTCAACAGGGATGGAGAAGGAGGGTATATGGGAATTGGAATTTGAGCTGGGATGAACCCCCGACCTATTAACTTTTTTGCAGGATCCCATAACTAAAGATCCAGTTCAGTCATCAGGCAACAGCAAAGAGATGGATTCCAGTCTCCTCCAGGCAATTGAGGAAATTGAGAATTTTTTCCAGCATCTCTCTGAGCGACATACAAAATGGGCAGAAACCCCAGATGCACCAGAACCACAGAACTGTATGCCTCTGACTGCCCATGCTGAGGAGAGCCAACATGAGTCAACCCGGAGCAAGACGATGCCTCCCCTGGGGCCCACAATGATGACTTCTGCATGCACTAACATCCCTGGGACAGTTCTCACCCAGGACTTAACAATGCACCCTCTTAAAGACCTTGATATGGCCCTTGAAGACCTAAATGAGACTTATTCCATGGGCCAGAAAGTGACTTCCTTTGATCAGATAAAACACACAGCAGGCTCCCAGATGGCAGATGTTACTGACACCCCAAAGTCATCACCCACTGATTGCCAGAAGACAGCCATCACTGCAAGCAAAATGACAATCTCCAATGAAAGTAACCAGCTGAACACTCCAAGTAGTGACCAGACCCTCACTGAGAGTCAGATACCAGCCCTGCATGGAGAACAGATGAAGACCCTCAGTGATAACCAGACTCTCTGTGGGGACCAGGTGACCTTCAGTAGTGACCAGATCCTCACTGATAGTCATACAGTGACTTCCAGTGGTGATGAGGCCCTCTCTGGGGGCCAGATGACAACCAGCCTAGACCTCTATGGAGGGCAAATGATGACTTCCACTGATAACCAGACCCTCTGTGGGGAGCAAGTGACAACCACCACTGGTAACCAGGCCCTCTACAGGGAGCAGATGACGACCTCCACTGGTAACCAGGTCCTCTACGGGGAGCAGATGACGACCTCCACTAGTAACCAGACCCTCTGTGGAGAGCAGATGACGACCTCCACTGGTAACCAGGCCCTTTATGGGGGACAGATGACGACCTCCACTAGTAACCAGACCCTCTACGGGGGGCAGATGATAACCTCCACTGGTAACCAGGCCCTCTGTGGAAACCAGATGAAGACCTCCACTAGTAACCAGACCCTCTGTGGAGAGCAGATGACGACCTCCACTAGTAACCAGACCCTCTACGGGGAGCAGATGACGACCTCCACTGGTAACCAGACCCTCTACAGGGAGCAGATAATGACCTCCACTGGTAACCAGGCCCTCTGTGGAGAGCAGATGACGACCTCCACTGGTAACCAGACCCTCTACGGGGAGCAGATGACGACCTCCACTGGTAACCAGACCCTCTACGGGGAGCAGATGACGACCTCCACTGGGAACCAGGCCCTTTACGGGGGACAGATGACGACCTCCACTGGTAACCAGACCCTCTACGGGGGGCAGATGACGACCTCCACTAGTAACCAGACCCTCTACGGGGAGCAGATGACGACCTCCACTGGGAACCAGGCCCTTTACGGGGGACAGATGACGACCTCCACTGGTAACCAGACCCTCTACGGGGGACAGATGACGACCTCCACTAGTAACCAGACCCTCTACGGGGAGCAGATGACGACCTCCACTGGGAACCAGGCCGTCTGTGGGGAGCAGGTGACGACCTCCACTAGTAACCAGACCCTCTACGGGGAGCAGATGACGACCTCCACTGGGAACCAGACCCTCTACGGGGAGCAGGTGACGACCTCCACTGGGAACCAGGCCCTTTACGGGGGACAGATGACGACCTCCACTGGTAACCAGACCCTCTACGGGGGGCAGATGACGACCTCCACTAGTAACCAGACCCTCTACGGGGAGCAGATGACGACCTCCACTAGTAACCAGACCCTCTACGGGGAGCAGATGACGACCTCCACTAGTAACCAGACCCTCTACGGGGGACAGATGACGACCTCCACTAGTAACCAGACCCTCTACGGGGAGCAGATGACGACCTCCACTGGGAACCAGGCCGTCTGTGGGGAGCAGGTGACGACCTCCACTAGTAACCAGACCCTCTACGGGGAGCAGATGACGACCTCCACTGGGAACCAGGCCGTCTGTGGGGAGCAGGTGACGACCTCCACTAGTAACCAGACCCTCTACGGGGAGCAGATGACGACCTCCACTGGGAACCAGGCCGTCTGTGGGGAGCAGGTGACGACCTCCACTAGTAACCAGACCCTCTACGGGGAGCAGATGACGACCTCCACTGGGAACCAGACCCTCTACGGGGAGCAGGTGACGACCTCCACTGGGAACCAGACCCTCTACGGGGAGCAGGTGACGACCTCCACTAGTAACCAGACCCTCTACGGGGAGCAGATGACGACCTCCACTAGTAACCAGACCCTCTACGGGGGACAGATGACGACCTCCACTAGTAACCAGACCCTCTACGGGGGACAGATGACGACCTCCACTGGGAACCAGACCCTCTACAGGGAGCAGGTGACGACCTCCACTAGTAACCAGACCCTCTATGGGGAGCAGATGACGACCTCCACTGGGAACCAGGCCCTCTGTGGGGAGCAGGTGACGTCCTCCACTAGTAACCAGACCCTCTGTGGGGAGCAGATGACGACCTCCACTGGGAACCAGACCCTTTACGGGGGACAGACGATGACCTCCACTGGTAACCAGACTGTCTGTAGAGAGCAGATGATGACCTCCACTAGTAACCAGACCCTCTACGGGGGGCAGAATATGACCTCCATTGACAACCAGGCTCTCTGTGGAGGCCAGATGGCAACATATAGTGGCAACCCGACCCTCAATGGGGACCAGATGCTGACTCTTCAGGTGGGCAATATGACAATGCTCACTAATGACCACAGCCTTTATGGGGGATATATGATATCCCATCAGTTCTCATCATTGCCACACCCAGGATTCCCATGCTTTTCAAGTTCCCATTTGATTCAAGGACAAGTTCCAGAAAAGCAGAAGACACAGAGCTGCCAGTTCTGGAAGAATCCTGAGGTTTCGAGGCCCTACATCTGCACTTACGAGAACTGCAAGAAGTCTTATAAAAAGGCTTGCCACCTCCGAACCCATATGCGCAAGCACACCGGTGAGTGAGGGCCCGGGAACAGGGGTGAGGGGCAAGTGGCTACAGATTTGTGCCTTTACAAAGCCCTGGGAGCATTTGAGATTGCTGCCACTTCCTTTAAGCCAAGAATTCAAGAAGATTCTATAATAGAAAATGTTGGCACCTTCAGAAGCGGGGATAAAACAGTCCTAGGGACAGGCTCTAGTCTTGGACCAGAGCCAGGCTGGCTATAGCCTTTAGTGGTATTGACTGCTGGTTTCATGGGAAGAAGTGAAGGGATTTCTTTGGCCTCTTGCAGGTAGATGTTCTTGACGCTATTTCTACTGGGATCGTCACTTCATAGTGACAGCGCCCCCAGGCCCCACTTCCCTCATCCTCCTTATTCCCCCCACTAACTTGCCTGCCAATAACTGTCTGTCTCTCCTTCTGTTTTTTTTTCTTCTTCCTTTCCCTTTGTTCCCTTTCTCACAGTTTTCCTCTTGTCTTTCCAGCTTTTGCGGCCCTCATTCCCCTCCTCCTTCACTCACCTCCCCCACTCCCGTCTCCTTTGGCTCTCCCTCTCCCACTCCAACTTGCTCAAAAACTTTTTCTTGTTCACTTTCAATGTCCCTGCCCTACCTCACCCTGATGTATGACAGGTCTCTCTCTCTCTCTTCTTCCAGGGGAGAAGCCCTACATATGCGATGTAGAAGGATGTACATGGAAATTCATCCGCTCAGATGAGCTCAACAGACACAAGAAAAGGCACACTGGGGAACGGCCCTACCTGTGTTCAATATGCAACAAGAATTTTGCAAGATCTGATCACCTAAAGCAGCATGTAAAGGTCCACAATGTTCACCCAGGATTATGAACCCTTCAGCCCATGAGGAAATGTGTACAGCTAAAAGATTCTCCCTACTGAGTTTGTTTCCCTTGAACAAGCTCGCCTATTTCCCTATGCCAGTAGCTAGTAGGTGCTTAATATTCATAAGTTTTCTAAAACATGCAAAGAAAATAGGTATATGCATTTTCATATAAAAACTGGATGACTTTCAACTTGAAACCGGAAGCACTCTTCATTCATTGCCCTCTCTCAGGGTAACTGCTTTTATCAGCATGCTGTGAATCCTTCTAGATCTTACTCTGCATTTACCTGTATGTGTACTTGTAAAAATGTATCTGTGTAGATGATTGAGATTGATATGTATATAACTCAGAGGGTAAAGAATATGGAACTTTTTTTTTGTCTGTAGCTGAGTCCATGTTTCTTTGGGAGCTTCATTCCTGTGTGTTGAAAAGGAGGGGATGCTCAGTCACGTCCAGTGTAAAGTGGTCTCAGGTTAAATGGACTTTGCTTAGATGAGTACTTAGCCTATTCAGAAGTTCAACCTGGGTCAGTTGGGGCTCACGCCTGTAATCCCAGTACTTTGGGAGGCCACGATGGGCAGATTGCTTGAGCCTGGGGAGTTCTAGACTAGCCTGGGCAATATGGTGAAACTCTGCCTCTACAAAAAAAAAAAAAAAAAATACAAAAATTAGCTGGGTGTGGTGGTGTGCACCTATAGTCCCAGCTACTTGGGAGGCTGAGATGGGAGGATCACTTGAGCTCAGTAGTTGGAGTCGCAGTGAGCTATATTCACACCACTGTACCACTGCACTCTAGCCTGGGTGACATAGTGAGACCTTGTCTCAAAAAAAAAAAAAAGATATTATGTAATATTATATATGAAATATATTGAATAAGATATTTAAGTTATAAGTAGAAAAAAATGAGCACCTGTAAGAGCTCATCACCCAGTGTCATGCAATCAGTGTCATGCAATCAGGTGTTGAGATGGCCAGTCGGAACAATGAGCCAGATGGAAAGGAATGATCAAGCCTTATTTACTGACTGCTACAGAACAGATAGGAGAGACAGCCTTAGCCAAGACCCCAAATAAGGAGGCCTCTGCACTGAAGCACCATCGTCCTTCAACGACCCACATAAACCCAGGGTATAAAACTCTGGGCTGGCTGCTTTCTGGGGCCCTTCAGCTGTGGTACAAGTAGGGCACATGCAGTTAAGACTCCATCCTCTGGGGCAGCTTTCCTGAACCTTGGGGGACTAACTCCCAGTGAATCCTAGATTGTTGTCCTTTGCTGTCTGTTAGTAATAAACCTATTTTATTTAACTTGTTGTGTGTATGGGTGTCATTGGATCTCACTGGACTCAGACAAGCTGATAACCAGTGCACAGTGAATCTGCCTTACGGTGGGGATGCCAAGTCCTTGACTATGGCTCCTTTCAGAAAACTGCAATGCCCTGGCTGTGTGCCAAGTCTGGTGAGCTCCCCTACCCATCCTTCTATCTTCTAGAATTGATGACTACCCTGAATTTTGTATATATAAATCCCTTTGATACATTTATCAAAAATGCATGTATTCAAAGATAATTTGTAGGTTTTTTTATTTTGAGCTTCATAAATATTATACTAAGCTATATATAGTCTTCTGAAACTCCCTTGTTTTCAACACTTATCTCTAAGATTTCATCCATGTTATTACTAAGGTCAATATAAAGAATCCATAACAACCCCAAACAAAAATTCTCTACATTGTTAACACACCAGGGTAGGGGCGGGGGGGGGGGGGGAGCGGTGAGAGACCAGAGAAATCTGAGAGTGCACTAGAGTCTTATGTGAAGCACAACTATAAAAAGAAAAGACTATGCAGCTGTTCCTCATTATCCAGATCTAATCTGCTAGATCATGAATTTTTAAAGTTTTTATTTCATTAACCTAAATATGAAAAATAGTAACATATTTCCAACCCATTCAAAAACACCAAACATTTCTTCAAATTTGACTACAACCCTTATATATTATAACAATCCACCAAGGATTTCACATTATATAAAACCCCCAAGGTGTGGTGGCTCACACTTGTAGTCCCAGCACTTTGGGAGGCCGAGGAGGGCAAATCACCTGAGGTCAGGAGTTCAAGACCAGCCTGACCAACGTGGAGAAACACAGTCTCTACTAAAAATACAATTAGCTGGGTGTGGTGGTGCACACCTGTAATCCCAGCTACTTGGGAGGCTGAGGAACAAGAATCACTTGAACCCGGGGGGTGGAGGTCGTGGTGAGCCAAGATCGAGCCATTGCACTCTAGCCTGGGCAACAGAGCAAGACTCAGTCTCAAAAAAAAAAAAAAAAAAAAAAGAGAACTGAAAGAAATGAACAAGGCATCAGTGACCTGAGGGACAATATCAAGCGCTCCCTCAGGAGCAGACTGTGTGTCAGAAATAGAAGGTGGAGGAGAACCCCAAAATTTGACAAAACAATGACCAAAATTTTTCCAAATTTTATTAAGACTACCAAACATTTAGATTGAAAAAGTTCAATGAATCCTAAACAGAATAAAGGTAAGTTCAAAACCATATAAAACCAATCACTATATTTAAGAACAGATACATTATGTGGTAAAAACAATAAATAACTAAGGCGAGATTAATCAAAATTCAGTATAGTGGTTACCTCTGCAAAGAAGGATGGGGAATTCAAAGCTTTAAATATATTAGATTATTTTTCCTTCTTTTTCTTATTTTATTTTTTATAGAGACAAGATCTTGCTGGTCTCAAACTCCTGGCCTCCCCAAAGTGCTGGGATTACAGGCCTGATCTTAGGGGTAAATATTTTTATTTTTTCCTTTTTTTTTTTTTTGACCTTCCTAACATGAGTGCATTTTATTATTAAATTGGAGATATACAAAATATTTCTTGCAGGTTATGATAGATATCACAATCAATGGAAAACAAATGAAGTTCATCCATTCTTCTTCTGTGTTACTTATAACACAAGCCAGGAACCTGGAAGTCACCCTTGACCTCGCCCTCATCTACCAAATCCAGTTAACTATCACTTTCCTACTTCTCCCTACCTCCACTCTCATACCCTGGCCAAAGCCACCTTGACTCTCACCTGAAATACTGCTATGTCCCTTCCTCTCCCTTACAGCCTCGCTCTAATCTTATCTCCACATTGCAGCCAAAGAAAACACTTTCAACCTTATCTCTCCATCTTGAATCTATCTCACCATCCCCTTTACTATCAGAAGCAAGAGTGACAAGTAAATTTCCCAAGACACCTCATAGCCAGGAAATGGCAGAGGCAGGATTCAAAATCTACTAAAGAGTTCACAAGTCTTTTTTGTTTTGTTTGCTTGTTTTGAGATAGAATCTCACTCAGTCACCCAAGGCTGGAGTGCAATGGCAAGATCTCAGCTCACTGCAACCTTCATCTCCCGGGTTCAAGTGATTCTCCCATCAGCCTCCCGAGTAGCTAGGATTACAGGCACCCACCATATGCCAGGCTAATTTTTGTATTTTGTAGAGACGGGGGTCTCACCTTTTTGGCCAGGCTGGTCTCGAACCTCTAACCTCAAGTGATCCGCCTGCTTCGACCTCCAAAAGTGCTGGGATTACAGGCGTGAGCCACCGCACCGGGCCCACTTTGTGCACTTCTAGTAACATCCCTCCTCCACTAGATTGTGATCTCCATAGGAGCAGGAGCCTGTTTTGTCCACCGTTGTAGTGCACATCATACACCTTTGATCACTCTGGTCCTCTCCACATCCATTTCTTGGTGAAAATGCTAGATCACCAAGCAGACCTCTCATCCTACATTCCAACAACAAGCAATTTGGTTTGCTGACCCTACCCACGAGGCTGTGTGTGAGCCAGGTGGGCTGGGGAACAGAGACCAGCCCTGGCCCAGTGAACCCGAGATGGCCTGCTCCATGGAAGGGATCTGGTGCCCTGGTAGAAAGAAACTTTGAGTACCCAAGACTTCAATCCCTGGGGCTAGGGAATGGGTCATAAATGAGCCCCTTCTGCCCCTGTTCTTTTAATCATGTCCACTCCCCTCACATGGGAGCTTGGATGAAGGGCACCTGGATGTCCATCCCAGGTATACTGGGGCCACTAGTAACACAGACAAAGGCAGCAAAGCAGGACAGGGTCAGGGTAGGGGTGGGAGGGCAGGGACAGGCACAGCCAAGGCTGTGGGGCTTCCCCAGAGGCCCAGATAGGCTTGAACCTGCAGAGGACCAGCTTCTCTTCTTGGCAGCACTGGGTACATTCATAAATGTTGTCTATGATCTTTCTGCTCTGCAGAGGCAGGGTGCCTTCATGCACCTCTGAATCCTTACTGTCCATGCCATAGTTTCCAGAAGATAGACATATCCAACGGTATATGTCCAAGAAATGGGAGGTGCAGCTAGCACCCATGAGTCCTTCAGGTCTGACGGAGGCATCTCCTTGAGAAGTCTTTCTCTGACACATCCTTTGGTTAACTTCATGCTCCTCACCATCACAGCCTTGGTGCGCTCAGTATTGTAGGCTCAAAAAACATTTGCTGAATGAATGCAGAACTTGAAGACTGCCTCTCCTCTGAACAGTTGCCACGTCCAGTGTTCTCTGCCTGGAATCCTCTTCCTTCTTCATTCACCTGTTCAGTTTATTTCAAAATTTGAGGGATTACTAGGTGTTACACTCTTTTTTTTTTTTTTTTTTTTTTCCTGAGATGGAGTCTCGCTCTGTCGCCCAGGCTGGAGTGCAGTGGCACAATCTCAGCTCACTGCAAGCTCCGCCTCCCAGGTTCCGGCTATTCTCCTGCCTCAGCCTCCTGAGTAGCTGGGACTACAGGTGCCCGCCACCTCGCCCGGCTAGTTTTTTGTATTTTTTAGTAGAGACGGGGTTTCACTCTGTTAGCCAGGATGGTCTCGATCTCCTGACCTCGTGATCCACCCATCTCGGCCTCCCAAAGTGCTGGGATTACAGGCTTGAGCCACCGTGCCGGGCCAGGTGTTACACTCTTACTGGGATTACCTGGTGATGTATTTAGCAGTCTGGGCACTGCTTCATGACAAGCCTTTCTGACCCCTCCAGTTAGGGGCTCCTTCCCATGGCCACTGTACAGAGGTGGACCTCTGAGTCCCCAGATTAAGACAGTCCCTTGAGCACAGAAACCAGCTGTGATTCATCTGTGCTTGGCAGCAGCCTGGGCTCAGGAAACACCCATAGAAGGCACCATCTTCTTAGGGAAGAGACCACCTCTGGGGCAGACAGATCCTGGTTGGGATTCTAGCTCTGCACTTGATAGCTTGGCCAAGTTCCTTTCTCTCTATCAGTTTGCTAGAGTCAAACAGCCTGCCAAGTCTAGATAAGAGGTTCTAAACAACCTGGCTGGTTTGCCATGATAGTCATTATCCCCTTAACCCCAAGGAACAGCAGGGAAAGATAGGCCACTTAATATCTGGTGCTTGGTAGTCCAGCGACCTAAGGAAGATGGGAGAAGCAGAAGTTACAGTGGGATTCATCCTTACCTGCCCCAGTCTTAGGCCCTTCTTTCCCTCCTAGCCCTCAGTCACCTAGAAAATAGAGCCTGAAAACAAGAAGTAAGTACTGGTGTTTTACTTGGAGAGGTGCAAACCCAAGGCATTGGAAGTGAGAAAATGGAAGAAAAGCAGGAAAGAAAGGGAAGTAACCCCAGGTGATGTATTTAGCAGTCTGGGCACTGCTTCATGACAAGCCCTGCAGAGGCCACAGTAGTTGTGTCCACTGGCTACTTGGGAGGTCTCCCCATTGATGGTACTGTTTTGGAGAATTGGTGCCATGCAGCAATTTATGAAAGGGAGGGAAAAAGGGGGAATTAATCTGCCTGAGTCTCACCTATCTCCCATTTTCCACTAGTTAAAAAAAAAATTTTTTTTTTTTAGATGGAGTCTTGCTCTGTCGCTCAGGCTGGAATGCAATGGTGCAGTCTCAGCTCACCACAACCTCCACCTCCTAGGTTCAAGCCATTCTCCTGCCTCAGCCTCCCGAGTAACTGGGACTACAAGCACACTCCACCATGCCCAGCTAATTTTTGTATTTTTAGTAGAGACAGGGTTTCACCATATTGGCCAGGCTAGTCTCGAACTCCTGACCTTATGATCCACTTGCCTTGGCCTCCCAAAGCATTAAAAGCATGAGCCACTGCACCCGGCCTCAAATTTTATCCCATAAATACTAACTCCCAGTCAGACACTGTGGCTTATGCCTGTAATCCCAGCATTTTGGGAGGCTGAGGTGGGTGGGCCATTTGAGGTCAGGAGTTTGAGATTAGCCTGGCCAACATGGTGAAATCCTGTCTCTACAAAAAATACACAAATTAGCCGGGCGTGGTGGTGTGTGTTTGTAATCCCAGCTATTCAGGCTCTCCTGCCTCAGGAGAATCATTTGAATCTAGGAGGCAGAGGTTGCAGTGAGCTGAGATTGCACCACTGCATTCCAGCCATGGTGACAGAGCAAGACTCTGTCTCAAATAAATAAAGAAATTTTCCCATACTTCTAAGTTTGCTAGCAGCAACTTGGGATGCCAGATCCCATGCCCTATGCTAGGGCATTCCATCCAAGTTTGTGAAGTGGTGGGAAGAAACAGAAGCTCTGGGTACGTGGCCAGTGAGTGACAGGGATAATCTGATGCCATATGTGCCATGCCCAATGCAGTCCAAAACTAGTTTTTTCATTTTCTGGAAGAAGAAACAAGGCATAGTGATCCAAGAACTTTCCCAAGGTCACAAGGATATTAAGTGGCAAATTCAGGATTTGAATATAGTCTGGCTCTGGAAACTAGATTTTATGTAGCAAGCAAAGGAGTCATTAAAGGGTTTTAAGCTGGAGAGTGACAAGAAATCAAGAGCTTTTTAATGAAGCTCCCAATCTCTACTGTACTCCACATTCCCATCTGACTAAACTCCAGCAGAAGCAGGTGGCCCCAGAGAGGTTAACGGCATCCAAGACAAGGTTTGAGGAGTCTCTAACTGGCTGCAGAACTTCGTGGGAGCTTCAACACTGACCCATAATCTTCCTGTCTTCATCTAATCCTACACCTACCGAAGAGAAGTTCTAGCCAGAGGCAGGTAAGATCTGTGTAGAAAAGCCAGAATGAGGCTGGGTGTGGTGGCTCATGCCTGTAATCCCAGCACTTTGGGAGGCCAAGGTGGGCAGATCACGAGGTCAGGAGATCGAGACCATCCTGGCTAACACGGTGAAACCCCGTCTCTCCTAAAAATACAAAAAATTACCCAGGCATGGTGGCATGTGCCTGTAGTCCCAGCTACTCGGGAGGCTTAGACAGGAAAATCACTTGAACCTGGGAGGTGGAGGGTACAGTGAACCAGATCACGCCATTGCACTCCAGCCTGGGAGACCGAGTGAGACTCCATCTCAAAAAAAAAAAGAAAAAAAAAGGAAAAGGCCAGAATGAGGAGAGGAGACTGACCTAAGGACCAGCAGCAGGAGGACCGTCCTGCTCTCTACTGTTGGTCTGTGGGTCTGAGGGTCCTGGCCGATGAGTTTTCTGGTGTTGCTTGAGATGGTCAGACCTCATAAACTCCCGGCTGCATTGATCACATTTATATGGTCGATATCTGGTGTGTACCCGTGTATGTCGTCTCAGCTCATCAGAACGGAAGAAAGACCACGAACAACTTCCCCAGTTGCAAGAATAGGGCCTCTCACCTGGGAATGACAAGGGAGAGATGGAATTTAGAATAGAGTAGGAAGGAAGGGATCCGACTCTGTGAGGCAGAGCAGCCCAGGTTGAGGATTCAAAAGGGAAGGTCCAGGGAACTAGGGAGCGGCAACATAACCAGGAGTGCCCACCCTAGTCCTCCTGTATGGCAAGTCGGGGAGCCAGTCTAGCTTAGTTCTAAGCTTGGAAGAGGAAAGGCTCATCCCAAACAATTACCCACCAATGTCCCAGGACAAATTGAAAGCCCAGAGACTCCTCCATCCCCACCCCACCTGACACCTCCTTCACCTGTGTGCTTGCGCTGGTGGCTCACCAGATGGGAGCGTTTGGTATAAGCTTTTCCGCAGTTCTCGTAGTTGCAGCAGTAAGGCCTTGCCTCCGAGGAGTCCCCTCTACCAGTCCTTTCCTGAGGCCTGGAGTTCTTCTCTGCTGTCTGTGGAGCAGGTCTGGGCTGCTCCGGTAGAAATGGGCCTTCTTGAGAGTCCGGCTGAGTCACAAGAGAGTCCTGACACCCTAAAGCCAGCAATGACTGGGGCTCAGCTGGAGGCATCCCAAGGTCCTGGGCATCTTGTGGGGGCAACATCTGAGCCACGGACGGGAGCACTGCCTGGGCCTCAGTGGAAAGCATGGTCGGGCCTAACAATGTTTCTTCAGAAGGCACTGTCGAGAGGCCAGGGTAAGGCATCGGAGGGTTCCCAGCGTGGGACATCATTGGGATTCCAGTGGAAGCTGAGACTGGCAGCCCACTGGGGGGCATCCTTAGATTCCCGCTGAAGGGCCTGGCCACCCTTGGAATATTAGGCTCTCCTATGAGCATTAGTTGGGGCCCACTGAAAATCGTCATCTCTTGCTGAGGGGGAGACACTCTCTGACAGTAAATCATCTGGGACGGAGTGAGAGTCGCTTGGGGGCAGTAGCTCACACCACGCTCAGGCAGTGGCATACTAAACTGTGGCCCTCCTTCATCCATATTCTGCCCCGGCGCCTCAACAGACACCAAGGGGGACCTCAGCATCTCTGTGCTGTGAGGAAAGTGCTGAATGCTTGGTAGGCCTTGGTTCCAAGAGGTGTGCACTCCAGAGCTTTCAGAAGATGAAGACACATTCAAGATGGGTGCTGAGTTCTCGTTATCCTTGGGGAGAAAGAGTCAAGTGATTTTTGCTCAAATTCCAGTTCCACATGTCCCTCCTCTTCGTTCCCAGACCCCATCCTAATCCAGCCCTCTGTTTCCATCTCTTGCTTGAAATATCCTGCCTCCAGACCATTTTCCAGCTTGGGCTTTCTCACATGCGGTCTGGCTGATACAAGCCCCATAGAAGCCTAGCCGTAACTCATGCCACTTTCTCTCGGACATGTTTTTGGTTTTTATGTCACACAAAGCAACAAAGAGAACAAATAAAACAGTCCATAACCTACAACTTCAGCAAAACTCTGAGAAAATGTTCAGACTCCAATTTATTTTTTTCTTTTTTCTGAGACAGAGTTTTACTCTTGTTGCCCAGACTGGAGTGCAATGGCGCAATCTCGGCTCACCACAACCTCTGTCTCCTGGGTTCAAGTGATTCTCCTGCCTCAGCCTCGTGAGTAGCTGGGATTACAGGCATGCACCACCACGCCCGGCTAATTTTGTATTTTTCGTAGAGACGGGGTTTCTCCATGTTGGTCAGGCTGATCTCAAACTCCTGATCTCAGGTGATCTGCCTGCCTCAGCCTCCCAAAGTGCTGGGATTACAGGCGTGAGCCACCGCGCCTGACCCAAATTCCAAATTATACATAAGTGTGAAAGTGAAAGAACATCCTAAACCAGCAGAACGGGTGCAGAAAGCCACAAAGATAGAAGGAATTGAGGCTGCAGATGGGTCTTGGCTTTAGCAAAACTTAGACATCATCTGCAAATATTTGCCTATGGAAGAGCATCTGCCCTGAGTGGGAACTGCCTGGGCAGGTCTGAGATCAAGCATTGGTGGAGATATGGGGGAAAGGCAGATGTGAAAAAAACACTTCTTAAAAAAAGGGATGGGGATTGCCTGGAAGTCAGGGGCAGTATCCCTCGATGACTGACTTGCATGAAGGGTAGGAAAGAGATTGGTGGTAGAAGGTCTTAAAATAGGATAGGAGCCAAGAACCATGTTTTTAAAAACTGTCATTAGGCCAGGCACGGCGGCTCACAACTGTGTAATCCCAGCACTTTGGGAGGCCAAGGCAGGTGGATTGCTTGAGCTCAGAAATTTCAAAAACAAAAATCAGCTAGGTATGGTGGTGTGTGCCTGTAGTCCCAGCTACTTGGGAGGCTGAGGCAGGAGAATCACTTGAGTCCAGGAGGCAGAGGTTGCAGTGAGCTGAGATTGTGCCACTGTACTTCAGCCTGTGCTGACAGAGTGAGACCCTGTCTCAAGAAGACAAGCAACAAGCAACAACAACAACAAAATCCATTACTGTAGCAATAGAAGAGGGAGCTGTTGAGTTGAGAAACCAATAAAGCTACCCCATCATCTCCTATTCACTCTTCAATTGGGATGGTCCAGAAAAGAACAATCCATTCAAATATGACAACCAAAAGAGAAGTTTAAAATAGGGTATCCATACAAGATACTAAACCATCAAGAAAGAAATTGAAGATTGCAATAAAAAAAAATCACCAGAAAATTATTGCTACAAATCAAGGGAAAATGTAACAACATTCAAACACAAGAAAGAGAAGAGAAGAGAAGAGATTGACTCCCTGAGGCGGGCAGATTACTTGAGGTCAGGAGTTCAAAGAAGGAAGGAAGGAAGGAAGGAAAGAAGGAAGAAAGGAAGGAAAGAAGGAAGGAAGGAAGGAAGGGAGGGAGGGAGGAAGGAAGGAAGGGAGGAAAGAAGGCAAAACTTGAAGCAATTACAACTTTTGCAGCAATTATAGGAACATCACAGGACAGAAATAGGGAAATTCAAAACAAAACATCCAGACGACAGGATAGGAGTTATATTAGAGAGTAGGGAATGGGGAAAGATAAGAAAGGGACACTGGACGGGCTTCTATTTCTTGACCTGAATGACAGTTTCACAGGTTTTACTTTGTAACAGTTCATTACTTTGTAGAAGCTGTACTTACATTCACTTTTCTGTTTGAGTGTTATTTTTAGCAATATGGTTTAAAATAAGTTAGTATTGCTGGGCACAGTGGCTCATGCCTATGATCCTAGATCCTTGGGAGGCCCAGGTGGAAGGATCGCTTGAGTCCAGGAGTTCAAGACAAGCCTGAGCAACATAGGGAATCCTCATCTCTACAAAGAACAAAAAACTAGCCAGGCATGGTAGCATGTGGCTGTGGTCACAGCCACTCAGGAAACTGAAGTGGAAAGGATCACTTGAGCCTGGGAAGTCGAAGCTGCAGTGAGCTGTGATCGCATCACTGCGGTCCAGCCTAGGTGACAGAGTGAGGCCCCATCTCAAAAAATAATAATAATAATAATGCTAAATTTAAACAGGCAATATTCTATACAAATTCACAGTGTAAAAATACACATTTTTTTTTAGCTCTGTCCGGTAAAATAGCCCATCGAAGCAACTGTGACTCTAATAACAATGCGTGCCTCTAGAGCCTAGACTTGTCTCTAATTCTATTCCTTGCTAAAAGTTAGACCAAGAAATTCCTGACTCCAAGACTGGGAAAAGGAAGGTTTAAGGGAGGCTGGTACATTTCGTGCCTGAAAATGAGAGCTTTCAAAGATTAGGATTGGGTCAAAAGGAGATACGAAGCGATATCAAGGAAGATGGCAGGGTAGGAAGCACCAGCAACATGTGTCCCCAGCAAGGTAACTATCACACTGGCAGCATTTGCCTGTTATAAGTTTTTGGAACGGTGCAGGGTTTTAAGGCTTGTACCTTCCAAGGGAAGGCTTTGAAAGTAAATTGCAGTTAATTTTGGTCAACCTAAATTCTTAGGTAGGTCGTAACTACCCATACACACCCCATGTTCCTGGAGCAACTTGCACGAGCCAGAGTGGGCAATAAAAACCTTGTCCTCCAACTACTGGGGATCTATGTCCTGATTGTTATTTGCTGTTTCTGATTATGAGGTGCAGACAAGGTGGGCAGCCATTGTGGCAACTCAACCCCCAATGTTACAACCCCCTCCCCTTCCCACTGAAGAGACTTCCAGATATGAATACAAACATCCAAGAAGCTCAACAAAATTCAAGTAGGATAAACTCACAGACCTATACCAAGAAACATCATAATAAAATAGTTGAGGCCTGGCGTGGTGGCTCACGCCTGTAATTCCAACACTTTTGGAGGCCAAGGCAGGTGGATCACTTGAGGTCAGAAGTTCAAGGCCAGCCTGGCCAACATGGTGAAACCCCGTCTCAACTAAAAATACAAAAATTAGCCAGGTGTGGTGGCAGGTGCCTGTAATCCCTGCTACTCGGGAGGCTGAGGCAGGAGAATCGCTTGAACCCAGGAGGCAGAGATCGTGCTACTGCATTCCAGAGAGCGAGACCCTGTCTCAAAAATAAAAAATAAAAATAAAACTGTTGAAAACCCAAGACAAAGAGAGAATCTTGAAAATAGCAAGATAAGTGACTCAGTGCTTATAGGGGATCCCACAAATTACCTGTAGTTCTTTAATCAAAAACCTTGGACACTAAGACCATGGGTTGATATATTCAAAGTACTAAAGGAAAAAAAATAACTATCAACCATCCTATATATGGCAAAACTGTCTTTCCAAAATGAGGAAGAAATTAGACATTCCAAGATAGGCAAAAGCTGAGAGACCATTACCACTAGACATGTCCTGCAAGAAACGCTAATTGCAGTCCTTCAGGCTGAAATGAAACAACGCTAGACAGTAGCTTGAAGCCATGTGAAGAAATCCGTCATAAGAAAAATTTCTGATAAGGGTAATATATGGACAATGATAAAAGTGAGTATTATTTTAACTTTTTTTTTTTTTTTTTTTTTTTTTTTTGAGACGGAGTCTTGCTCTGTCGCCCAGGCTGGAGTGCAGTGGCCGGATCTCAGCTCACTGCAAGCTCCGCCTCCCGGGTTCACGCCATTCTCCTGCCTCAGCCTCCCGGAGTAGCTGGGACTACAGGCGCCCGCTACCTCGCCCGGCTAGTTTTTGTATTTTTTAGTAGAGACGGGGTTTCACCGTGTTAGCCAGGATGGTCTCGATCTCCTGACCTCGTGATCCGCCCGTCTTGGCCTCCCAAAGTGCTGGGATTACAGGCTTGAGCCACCGCGCCCGGCCCTTAACTTTGATATATAACTCCACTTTTTGTTTTCTACATGATTTAAAAGAATGCATAAAATTTATGATCTTATTTTTTGACATACAATGCATAAAAATGTAATTTTGTGAGATCAGTAACTGAAAAGAGGTGGAAATGGAGCTATACAGAAGAAGTTTTTTATGTGCTATTAAAGTTAATCTGGTATAAATTCAAATTAGAATGTTATAAGTAGGATGTCAAATGTATTCCCCATGGCAACCACAAAGAAAATAGCTAGAGAAGATATGCAAAAGGGGCCAGGTGCAGCAGCTCACGCCTGTAATCCCAACATTTTGGGAGACCAAGGTGTGTGGATCACTTGAGCTCAGGAGTTCGAGACCAGCCTGGCCAACATGATAAAACCCCATCTCTACTAAAAACATAAAAATTAGCCGAGCATGGTGGCACATGCCTGTAGTCCCAGCTACTTGGGAGGCTGAGGCAGGAGAATCACTTGAACCTGGGAGGTAGAGGTTGCAGTCAGCTGAGATCCAGCCACTGCACTCCAGCCTGGGCAACAGAGTGAGACTCTGTCTCCAAAAAAATATATATATATACCCACACATACACACACACACACACACAAAAGGAAATTGTGTTATAAGGAAATGTAAATTTCACTATAAAAAAATCAATTAAACAAAAAGACAATGCTGGAAATGAGGAAAAAAATGGCAGAATTAAATCCTTCCTTGCAAGTAAAATACTTAGGAAAGTAAATGGATAATACTTTCCAAAAGACAGATATTGGCAGAATGGATTAAAAATGGATAGTAGATCACAAATTAAGTCTCAATAGATTTTAAAAGAAAGACACTTTTCCCTTGCCGCTTTTAGAAAAAAAGCAAAAAAAAAGGTATCATAAGGTATCATACAAAGAATATTCTCTGACCCACAACCAGATAAACTAGAAAATTTACAAATCTCTGGAAATGAAACAGCACTCTCTGAAACAATCAATGGGTCAAATAAAAAAATCACAATGAAAATTAGAAAATACTTAGAGACCAATAAAAATGAAAACATAGCTACCAAATCTTATGGGACACAGCAAAAGCAGTGGTAAGGGGAAAATCTACTGGTTTAAATGCTTACAATAAAAAAGATCTCAAACCAACAACATAGCTTTATAACTTAAAGAACTAGAGAAATACACTAAACCCCAAACCAGAAGGAAGGAATGAGAAAAATCCATGAAGCTAAGTTCTTAGGAAAGATTAACAACATTGCCAAACATTTAGCTAGATCAACTAAGGAAAAAGAAAAGGCTCAAATGATTAAATATGAGAAATGAAATTGGAGACATTATAATACAGTACTGTGAAAAATTTCACACCAACAAACTGGATAACCTGGATAAAATGGACAAATTCCTAGAAACACAGAACCTATCAAGACTATCACAGGTTGAGCATTTTGAGACTATGAAGCAGGTGGATTGCTTGAGGCCCAGAGTTCAAGACCAGCCCGGGCAACATGGTGAGACCCCCATCTCTACAAAAAAAATTAAAAATTGCCAGATGTGGTGGCAAGTGTCTGTAGTCCCAGCTGCTCCAGAGGCTGAGATGTGAGTGGTGCAATCAATCACGGCTCATTTTGAGCTGGAATACAGTGGTATGATCATGGCTCACTGCAACCTCAAGTGACAAAAGCTGAGCTCTTATCCTAACTTTGAACATTACTAATTGAAGTGATTAAATTAAGCATTTATTCTGCCTCTAAAAGAAAAGAAATTTCAAAATTACCAAATGATTGCAGTTAAGTATTAATTCCTACTTTACAGAAGAATACAAACTAATTAATGTAGAATGAATGGTGGAATTACAAAATTTATTTTTCTGCCAGGTCCAGTGACTCACGCCTGTAATCCCAGCACTTTGGGAGGCCGAGGTGGATCACTTGAGGTCAGGAGTTCAAGACCAGCCTGGCCAATATGGCAAAACCCTGTCTCTACTAAAAATACAAAAAATTAGCTGGGCGTGGTGGTGCATGCCTGTAATCCCAGCTACTCGGGAGGCTGAGGCATGAGAATTGCTTGAATCTGGGAGGCAGAAGTTGCAGTGAGCCAAGATCGTGCCACTGCACTCCAGCCTGGGGGAGAGAGTGAGACTCTGTCTCAAAAAAAAAAAAAAGAAAAGGAAAGGAAAAGGAAAAAAAAAAGGAAAAGAAAATGTATTTTGCCACCCCTAAGGAAATTTAACTGAGGAAAAATTTAAATGTGGTGTTAAAACCATTAGGTGAATGGCCAGTAGGGAACTGGACATTGGATACACACAAAGCAGAATCACACAGACTACTTTCTGACCACAAGGTAAATTTCAATAGAGAGATCAACCAGGCTTTTCACTACCTTAATACAAGTATCACCAAATGGTAGCCAGGTGTGTCTCCTGTTGTTATGCAGGATAAAACCTGCATGAGGCATGAGGCACTCTTGCCAAAAATCTTGAATCCAGTTAAGCTGTAAGTTCTAATCATAACTTAAAGGTAATACAAGTGATAGAAGATAAAGCTAAATGCTATCATGAGGAAGCAATCTGGTATATCTGAAAGGAACATTCTATAAGACAAAAGTCAGCATCATGAAAAACTGAATCCCAATCATGAAAAAATAAAACTATTCTAATTTCAGAGACTCAAGGGACATAATCACCAGATACAGTGTATGGTCTTAAATTCTGGTTTGGACACAACAGCTACGAAGTACATTTTAGGAATAGCTAGGGGCATTTGAATAAGGCTTGCATCTAAGATGATTTAAAGGAATTATCAGCTGGGCGTGGCGGCTCACGCCTGTAATCCCAGCACTTTGGGAGGCTAAGGCGGGTAGATCACTTGAGGGCAGAAGATTGAGACCAGCCTGACAAACATAGCAAAACCTCTCTACTGAAAATACAAAAAATTAGCTGGGTGGAGTGGCACACACCTGTAATCCCAGCTACTTGGGGGGAGGCTGAGGCACGAGAATTGCTTGAACCTGGGAAGCGGAAGTTGCAGAGCCGAGACGCGCCACTACACCCCAGCCTGGACAACAGCGCCAAGACCCTGTCTCAAAAAAAAGTGTATATATATATATACACACACACACATATATATATACAATTTTGATACATTTGATTATGTGGTTTTGGCTATAGAGGAAAATGTTCTTTTTTAAAAAAACTCTAGAAGAGTTGGGAAGATCTTGTTTTATTTTTAATTTAAATAATTTTAGAGACAGGATCTCACCATGTTGCCCAGGCTGGAGTGCAGTGGCTATTCACAAGTGTGATTGTGGTGCACCACAGCCTAAAACTCCTGAGATCAAACGATCCTTCTGCTTCAGCTTCCTGGGCCGCTGGGACTATAGGTGTGAGCCACTGTGCCTGGCCTTATCAGTTGTATTTACCACTATATGCTCAGCAACTAGCATAAGACAGACATATAATAGGAACTAGGTAAATGACTATTGTGTGGGCACCTCTGGGGTGCTCAGCCTGTCTTTCCTAACTCTCAGCAATGGCCCTCTCGTTTTCCCAGTCCTTCATGGCAAATTAAGTTGTCTAAACATGTCTTCACCACTACTTTGCCTTATGATTCTCCCAAATTTGCTCTGGCCTCCATCTCTCCACAGAGCCAGCTTGCATAAAGGTCACCACTGACAACTTCCATCCCACTATGACCAAGCAGCACTTTCCAGACTCCTGGCTTGACCTCTCAGGAGATTATATGACCACTGGCCACACCCTTCTTATAATGCTTCCCTTGGCCTCTCACACGCATGGACACACTTTCCGACCATTTCTCCGACCTCCTCCTTCACAGTCTCTTTTGCAGATTTCTCTTTCTCTACTCTCTCTGGGCAAACTTCCCCATGCCAGTGGATCTGTTTCTGTTCATAGTACAACTATTCCTAAATCTATAGCTCTGGCGAAGATGGCTCCTGAATTTTCCAGCTACCTACTGTTTGGGTCCTTTTGGATGGCCCACGGGTTCTTCCAATGGACTGTGTCCAAAATTCACTGTCATCTTTGCCCACCTCCCCCAAACAACGGATTAACCTAGTCCTTCTCACCCTTCTTTCTCGCTCAGAAAATATCACTGCTGTCACTCAATTGTGCAAGCAAGAAATCTGTTACTCTAGATGTCTCCCTCACCACTTGGGACCAATGATTGTGGTCCCTGCCTCCAAAACATCTCCACAATCGATGATACATCTAGCTTCTCCATCTCCACTCTCACTTCTCTAGGTAGGCCGCCATTTGAATTCTCACCTGGATTATCACAAAAGCTTTCTAACTATTGCCTTGAATCCAGCCCACATCCACCAGGACACTCCTTTGAAAATGCAAATCTAATTGAGACAGATTATGTTTAAACTCATCAATGGCTTCCCACTGCTCTCGGAATAAACAAGCCCTGAATGATCTCAATGTGTCCCTGGAGCCACCCTCCCATCACTGTCTAGGCCCTGGTCTTTCAGTTCCTCCTAAGAGGAAGCATACAGCCTGTGGTCTCAGACCTGGGAACCCTTCACCTGACCGGTTCTCTAGTCCCAGGACTGAGTCTCAGCTGTCTCCTAAGCCTCCCAAATCGGGTCAAACACCCCTGATATCTGCTCCCATGCGCCCCCGACTTCTCCTCCATGTAACGCTGTACAATTCCAATCATTCAGCTAACGATTTATTAATAAAATGTTATATATATCTGTTTCATGGTAAATTCATCATTGTATTTCCACAGTCTGGCAAAAGCCTACCACTTAGCAGGGCTCCAATTAACTTTTTTTTTTTTCCTGTCAGTTCCTGCTCACTTCCTGACTTGGTCTTTGTTGTCCCGCCTACTCAAGCCCCTGGCCTGAAAGTTGCCTGGAACCCTCTTACCCCCGATGCTCCCAACACAAGCTCTACTGCTGGGCGAACATATTGGAATAAACGACGTATGATTTACACCCTCAATCTCACAACCCTCCCTTTCCAGTCCCTCCCCAATCTCGCATCCCTTCCTTTGCAACCCCTCCCCAATCTCCCATTCCTTCCTTTGCAACCCCTCCCCTCGGATTTCCACCCCTCGGCTTTCTGCTTCCCTCTGCCTCCCGTCTCCTACACGGCCTCCCCTCCCCGCCGCCCCCTAGCCTGGGCCCGCCCCCGGCCTGCCAGGAGCTGACACCTGGCTCACCTGGGCAGCCTGGTGCGCCACCTGCCATCGGCTCAGCTCCCCAGCCTCCTGTTCCATCTCAGCCTGAGGTCGGTTGTACATGAAGACTGGGTGGGGTCTAGACTCTCTACTGAACAGACAGGAAACCAGCCACCACGGCGTCGCAGGCGGGTATCGGGACATCGCTACGCCACAATCACCTTCTATTTACCTATTTACAGCTGCGCCAGGGGGCGGAGTCAACCCCACCCGTCCCGCCCTGCGCCGCCCCCGCAGCCCTGCCCTAG
Source organism: Trachypithecus francoisi (assembly GCF_009764315.1). Taxonomy (NCBI): domain Eukaryota; kingdom Metazoa; phylum Chordata; class Mammalia; order Primates; family Cercopithecidae; genus Trachypithecus; species Trachypithecus francoisi. Next base: position 80,348,366 of record NW_022681457.1, read on the forward strand.
GCTGCCCATCCCAACCAAGGCGGCATCACGGACAGCCACCTCAGGCCTTGAACGCTTCCTAAAGGAAGTTGGCCCGCCCACCCACCCCACCCATTCCACCCTTCAGTCTGAGCAACTGTTTCACCCAGTAGGAGCTGAGGACACCCAGGTCTCAGACTCCAGCCAGGAGGAGGCTGGAGAGAGAGGCAAGGCTGGGTGTAGGGCGTCTGCCCATAGGAGAGCCTCCACCAGCACTCTATCAGGTCGGGAGCTTGCCATAAGCTTTGGGAGGGCTGGAGCTTTTCTGCTACAGTCTCTGCACCTCTGTCCCTTGTCTGTACGAACTGGAGACTGGGAGCTTCATGCACAGTCTATTTATTCCACAGTGTTTACTGAGTGCCCATTGTGTGTTGGGCATTGATCTCTGAACTAGGGGTAAAATGGTGAACAGGACAGAACCAAGTCCTTGCTGTCAATTTCCATTTTACATGGGCAGACAAGAAATGAGTAATAAAGTTGTTAACTATTATAATTTTAGACGGTGGTGAGTGCTATGGAAAACCAAAAGACAAATGTGAGCTGAAAACCAAATGTCTGAAAGGAGCCAGCCATAGGAAGATTGAAAGGCTCTAAGGCAAGAAAGAGCCCGACAGTGCTAGAAGGAAATTGAAGGCAGGGTGACCACAGTGATACCACATGGGCAGTGACACGAGGACAGAGGGATAGGGCCTTGAAGACAGCAGAAAGGAGTTTGGATTTTATTCTGGAACTTGATATGATCTAATACATGTTTTTAAAATAAACCATTTGGTTCCTTATGGATTATAAAGGGCCAGAGGGGTGCAGAGACACCAGTTAGAAATCTAAAGGAGCTGTGGCTGGGAGCAGTGGTTCATGTCTGTAATGCCAGCACTTTGGGAGGCTGAGGTGGGCGGATCACCTGAGGCTGGGAGTTTGAGACCAGCCTGATCAACATGGAGAAACCTACTAAAAATACAAAATTAGCCAGGCGTGGTGGTGCATGCCTGTAATCCCAGCTACTCAGGAGGCTGAGGCAGGAGAATCACTTGAACCTGGGAGGCGGAGGTTACAGTGAGCCGAGATCGCACCACTGCACTCCAGCCTGGGCAACAAGAGTGAAACTCCGTCTCAAAAAATAAAATAAAATAAATCTAAAAGAGCTGTCCAGGCCGGGCGCGGTGGCTCAAGCCTGTAATCCCAGCACTTTGGGAGGCCGAGACGGGCGGATCACGTGGTCAGGAGATCGAGACCATCCTGGCTAACACAGTGAAACCCCGTCTCTACTAAAAATACAAAAACTAGCCGGGCGAGGTGGCGGGCGCCTGTAGTCCCAGCTACTGGGGAGGCTGAGGCAGGAGAATGGCGTAAACCCGGGAGGCGGAGCTTGCAGTGAGCTGAGATCTGGCCACTGCACTCCAGTCCGGGCGACAGAGCGAGACTCCGCCTCAAAAAAAAAAAAAAAAAAAAAAAAAAGAGCTGTCCAAGAAGGAGATGTCAGTGTTTGGTCATGGAGGTGGTGCCCACCTGTAGTCCCAGCTACTCAGGAGGCTGAGGCGGGAGACCACTTGAGCCCAGGAGTTCTGGGCTGTAGTGTGCTATGCTGATCTGGTGTCCACACTAAGTTCAGCATTAGTATAGTGAGCTCCCAGGAGTGGGGCACCACCAGGTTGCCTAAGGAGGGATGAACCAGCCCAGGTCAGAAATGGAGTAGGTCAAAACTCATGCTGATCAGTGATGGGATTACTGCACTTGTGAACGGCCAGTGCACTCCACCCTTGGCAACATAGTGAGATCCCATCTCTTAAAAAAAAGAAAAAAGAATGAAAAACTGGACTTGTAATGGATCAGAAGTGGGTAGGAAGGAAGGGAAAGAGGAATCAAAGAGACTCCTACATTATTGGCTTGAGCAACTGTGTGATGATCATGCCACTTGGTATATGGAAAGATAGGAAGAGGAGCAGATTTGGAGGTGGCTGAAACAAAATTCCATTTTAGACATTGATTTTGAGATGTCTATTAATTATGCTCAGAGAAGGTCAGAGCTATAAATGTAAACTTGGGTGTTGTCAGCATATAGATGGTAGTTAAAGTGGATGCTATCAACACTGGAGATAGTTTGAGAAAAGGACAGAGGACAGAGCCTGGGGACTGTTACATTGAAGGTCCAGCAGAACAGCAAAGTCATCCAAAGAGCCTGAGAGGTTGAGATAAACAGGTAAGTGACTACTGGATTTGGCAAGACGGAGGTCACTGGTGACCGGCAAAACCAAGTGTAGTAAGATGGAAGCCTGATTGGACTGGACTGCCAAGGGAACAGGAGTTGATGGAGTGGGACATTGTCTCTAAACTCTAAACAAAGAAGTTTTGCTACGAATGAGAGCAGAAAAATGAGGTGGCAGTTAAGGGAGGGCATATTGTAGGCGGATGGGGATGCACCAAAGGAGAAACTGACACAGAAATAGAGGGCTCAATTATAAGAGCAAAGTCGTGGATGAATCACGAAAGGACAGGATCTGGAGTACCAAGAGACAAGTGGGCCTTCGGTGAGAGCAGGGGTATTTGCTCTATCATAACAAGTGGGGTAAGAAGGCTTTTATGTATCTTAGGGTCCCCAACTACTAGCATGAAGTGGGGCTGAGAGCAGGCCCTTGAGAAATGGTGGCTATGATTCTATGGCTAACAATTGCTCAGCTCTCAACTCCAGGATCACCTCCTTCTGGGGCCATCTCTGACTCCCATTTGATGCCTCTTTCAGTTCCCACATACCTAGTGTTTATCCCAACTTGGCATTTAGGAGATATTTGTAGAATGGATCATGTTTGACACACAGAGCAGATCATTTTTATACTCCCCTCCTCTAAAGATAAAATTATTACCATAGGCCGGGCACGGTGGCTCAGGCCTGTAATCCCAGCACCTTGGGAGGCCGAGACGGGCAGATCACGAGGTCAGGAGATCGAGACCATCTCGGCTGACACGGTGAAACCCCATCTCTACTAAAAATACAGAAAAGTTAGCCGGGTGTAGTGGCGGGCACCTATAGTCCCAGCTACTCAGGAGGCTGAGGCAGGAGAATGGCGTGAACCTGGGAGGCGGAGCTTGCAGTGAGCTGAGCTCGTGCCTCTGCACTCCAGCCTGAGCGACTGAGCGAGACTCCATCTCCAAAAAAAAAAGAAAAGAAAAGAAAAAAAATACAAATTGGACGGGCGTAGTGGCCGGCGCTTGTAGTCCCAGCTACTCGGGAGGCTGAGGCAGGAGAATGTCGTGAACCCGGCAGGCGGAGCTTGCAGTGAGCCAAGATCGCACCACTGCACACCAGCCTGGGCAACAAAGCAAGACTCTGTCTCAAAAAAAAAAAACAAATTATTTCCATAATTCAAATTTCATATTTTCAAATGATCATAAAAAGAAACAAATTGTAATAATGGCCAGAAAAAGGAAAGGCAAAAGTGAAAAATTTATTTGCCAAAACTTTGTATGCATACTCACATCATAAAATAAATACATAAAATTTATATTACGGCTCCAAAAAATGGAAAAGGCACACTATTTATTTCAATCATTTTCACATCTACCTGTTTAAATTTTGATCCTTTCCTTACAATCTGATATACTCCCTTATGTAAATAATCATCCAGCAACCAACAAGTCAATTTTAATAAAACCAAAACATCTAAATAAGATACAACGTAGGCAATAACACTTAGGCCACAACATTTATTTCCTTTATTCATCTTTCATTTCAAAACTATTAACAAGTTTAAAGGAATAGGTTTTCATTTCAAAGGTACATTTTTATTCAAATTCAGTAAAATATCTCATGTACAAATTAAAAATTTGCACTTAACAAACAAAAATGTTTTGCCTCTCAGTTTGCACTCTGTCCCACTGTTTTTTGTTTTGTTTTGTTTTTGAGATGGAGTCTCGCTCTCTCGCCCAGGCTGGAGTACAGTGGCGCAGTCTCAGCTCACTGCAAGCTCCACCTCCCGGGTTCACCCCATTCTCCTGCTTCAGCCTCCCGCATAGTTGGGACTACAGGCACCTGCCACCACTCCCAGCTAATTTTTTGATTATTATTATTTTTTGTAGTGGATACGGGGTTTCACCATGTTAGCCAGGATGGTCTGGATCTCCTGACTTCATGATTCGCCCTCCTTGGCCTCCCAAAGTGCTGGGATTACAGGCGTGAGCCACCGCGCCTGGCCTGTCCCACTTTTTTAACACAAAAGTCCAACTGGTTACATAGAATGACAGAATTGAAAAAAGTCAAGCCCTGTTTGTCTTTGTCATCACTGACAGTAACTCATGATTGCTTATTTTGAATCTACAGTGTAAACTTCGATGTATCTAACATCACAGGGGTTGGAGATGTGACCCTTGCCTAAAGTGAGCTCCAAACATGGGTATTGGTGTGACTATATAACCGAGCATACTCCAAATGAATTTCCACATAGAATGCAATATTTATTAAAGGATCGCTAATAAAAATGTGTTAGTATGGCCACGCACGGTGGCTCAAGCCTGTAATCCCAGCACTTTGGGAGGCCGAGGCGGGCAGGTCACAAGGTCAGGAGATCGAGACCATCCTGGCTAACACAGTGAAACCCTGTCTCTACTAAAAAAATACAAAAAACTAGCCGAGTGTGGTGGCAGGCACCTGTAGTCCCAGCTACTCGGGAGGCTGAGGCAGGAGAATGCCGTAAACCCGGGAGGCGGAGCTCACAGTGAGCTGAGATCACGCCACTACACTCCGGCCTGGGTGACAGAGTGAGACTCCATCTCAAAAAAAAAAAAAAAAAAATGTGTTAGTGTGAAGTTTATGTGTATACATAAAATCCAGTATCTACAGCAATTATTTAGAACTTAAACCAACAAAATATTTTTTAGGAGAAGGGTATTTCAATAGTATTTAAAAATTACTGGCACACAGCAATAACAAAAGGCAGACCAACTTTTAATTGGATCTATTATCGTTAAGCTCTTTATAGATATACACCCCTTCCTAGCCTGCACGTGGACAGACTGCTACCACCGCCCACTTTAATATGCCCAGGGGCTGTAAGTCTTCTTGACGCTGCCAGGTGGCCCTGTATTATCTCTGCCTGGAGTGCTCTTCCCCCATTTCTTCATCTACTAATCGCATTTGTTTTACCAACATTTAATGAGTTAGGCTACTCTCCCTTGGTGTCACCTCCTTTAGAAAGCCTTTGCTGCATCCCGACCTCCCATTTCCGTGTCCTTTTCCCAGGAGTAGTCTTTGGGTGAACTGCAAGGACCACTGGGAACTCATTTCCAAGTGACTCCTGCAGTCGGGATATGTTTTGAACCATGCCATCTGCTTGAGACGAAGTCTGGACTCAAGGTCTGGGATTAAATTCCAGCCTGAGATTTTGAAATTTGTGATTTCATCTTCCTGATTCTCACTTGCTTCATTAGCAACCAGCACCTCAGAGGATTAGTTTCCTGATTTATTAATGATCCCATTAACATCTTTATCAAATGCCTCAAAACATATCAAAATAAGACAGAGCCAGCCCCACCTTTCAGCCTTTTAATTCGGAGCCAATTTTTGTGTGGACATCTGGAATGCCTAGGGCTTGTGGGTCAGAGGAGTTTGCCCTGGGGTCCTGCCTCCTCCCCCAACCTTACACTGCACCCTATCCTCCACTGACAGTCCATCCTGGAGACACACACCTGGGCCTGGGCGTGACTCAGGGGCAGGCATGCTGCCCACCCCTCTGCCGTTTTCCCTGTTACCTCCCAGAACCCTGGTCATTCTGGGCTCCAGTCCTGGGTCCGTGAACTGTTCCCTGCAAAGTGCTGCAACTCGCTGTCTGTGGCGGCTCTGACTCCTGCATCTTTTACACACAAAACAGCAACATTAGCAAGCACCAGGCATTGTAACAGGCATATCTCATGCTTTCTCTCTTTTTTTGTGATTCAAAGAAAGGATTATCATATCCATTTATACACATGGAAAATGATTGCTGATGCTTAGAGACAAGTAGCCATCAAATCACAGGAAAGGTCATCCCCTAACCCATATGCTACAGAACGACTTCAAAACTTGTTTCTCTGCCTGGAGTGTCCTTCCCACTCATCACTAGTGCTTCCCCCACCCGACTCCTACCTGTCTTGTGCCTTCCCTGATACCCAGGCTGGCCTAGGTGCCTCCTCTGCACTCGCACTGCCCCGGGTTACCCATATGTTAGTACAGAGAACTGATTGCTTTTGTAGTTACTGATGATGTGGTTGTTATCTGTTTGCTTAAGAGAATCTTCTTTTTCTGCCTTCTGCCCTCCTGCTCGAAGCGCCACATATGTACATTCTGTTCTGTTGCCTCTCTTTGGTGCTCCTCAAAGTGTGGTCTGTGATTAACAACGGTTTGCAAATTTCACCAGTCTGCAACTGGATAGCTACAGAAATTGAAAGAAGCTGTCTTGAAATTTCTTGAACTCTTGGGCTCAAGGGATCCTCCCACTTCAGCCTCCCAAAATGCTGGGATTACAGGCATAAGGCACAGCACCCAGCCATGAAGTAATTTTTGAACAAACTGAGGTTATCTATGAGAAATGGGAATGTCCAGGAAGCAGTTAGATAGATGAGCTAGAGGCTCAGGAAACAAAGTCTGGGGCTGGAGGTATGGATTTCAGAGTTGAAGCCATTAGAGCAAACAAGAGCCCCTGAGATGTGGAATGAAAAGGGGAGCATCTAAGGACAAACCTCTGGGTACCTACCACTGTGTCTGCCACATGGGAGAAGATTAGGAACCCTTTGTTAAACAAAGAGGTAGATAGACATGAACCTAAGCCTCTTTCATGCTCAGTCCAAGCTTTCCTTACTAACCCTATTTTATTCTTTTTTTTTTTTTTTTTTGAGACAGAGTCTCGCTCTGTCGCCCAGGCTGGAGTGCAGTGGCCGGATCTCGGCTCACTGCAAGCTCCGCCTCCCAGGTTTACGCCATTCTCCTGCCTCAGCCTCCGGAGTAGCTGGGACTACAGGCGCCCGCCACCTCGCCCGGCTAGTTTTTTTGCATTTTTTAGTAGAGACGGGGTTTCACCGGGTTAGCCAGGATGGTCTCGATCTCCTGACCTCGTGATCCGCCCGTCTCGGCCTCCCAAAGTGCTGGGATTACAGGCTTGAGCCACCGCACCCGGCCTATTTTATTCTTAAATTGCACAGCTTCAAAGAGACACTGCTGGGGCTGACAGTGAGGTAAGAAAGATGACCACAAAAGGAAAGGCTCAAGTCCAGGTGCGATGACTCACATCGGTAATCGCAGCACTTTACAAGGCCGAGGTGGGAGAATTGCTTGAGCCTAGGAGCTCCAGACCAGCCTGGGCAACAAAGCAAGACCCCATCTCTACAAAAATAAAAAGTAAAAATAGACAGCACGATGGCAAGTGCCTGTAGTCCTAGTACTTGGGAGGCTAAGGTGGGAGGATTGCTTGAGCCCAGGAGTTCAAGGTTAAAGTGAGCTATGTTTGTGCCACTATACTCCAGCCTGGATAAAAAGAGTGAGACCCTGATGAAAAGAAATAAAGAGAAAGAAAAAAAGGAAGGAAGGAGGAAGGAAGGAAGGAAGGAAGGAAGGAAGGGAGAGAGGGAGGGAGGGAAAGAAAGAAAGACAAGAAAGAAAGAAAGGAAGGAAGGGGCCGGGCACGGTGGCTCAAGCCTGTAATCCCAGCACTTTGGGAGGCCGAGACGGGCGGATCACGAGGTCAGGAGATCGAGACCATCCTGGCTAACACTGTGAAACCCCGTCTCTACTAAAAAATACAAAAAACTAGCCGGGCGAGGTGCTGGGCGCCTGTAGTCCCAGCTACTCGGGAGGCTGAGGCAGGAGAATGGTGTGAACCCGGGCGGCGGAGCTTGCAGTGAGCTGAAATCCGGCCACTGCACTCCAGCCTGGACGACAGAGTGAGACTCTGTCTCAAAAAAAAATAAAAATAAAAATAAAAAAAGAAAGGAAGGAAGGGAGGGAGGGAGGGAGAAAACATTAGAGAGAGCTGGAGTAATCAGTCCTGAACCTGGAGGTTTGCTGGGAGATGAAGATGAAGCTGGAAGAAAAAGTCAGAGCCAGATTTTGAAGGTACAGGCTTAGACTTCATCATAAATTATAGGTAGATGCTTTCTGTTTCCTGACAGTGTAAAGAAGAAAAGGACAGAGGTACAAGTATTGCACCATTGTTTGTAATAGTAAAGGAAATTTGGAAACAACCTAAATACTTACCAATAGGAGAATAAATACATGTTGGTACGGTCAAACAATGGGAATCCAACTTCAATTAGAATGAATAAATTAGAATGTCATGTGTCATCATAAATCTCAAAAATGCAATCTGCTGAGCATAATGTGGTATCCTGGGTGGGATCCTGAAAAAGGACATTAGTGGAAAAACTGGTGAAATTTGAATAAAGTCTGTAGTTTAGTTAACAGTATTGTATCAATGTTTATTTCTTAGTTTTTGTTTTATTTTGTTTTGAGATGGAGTCTTGCTCTGTTGCCCAGGTTGGAGTGCAATGGCGCGATCTCGGCTCACTGCAACCCTCTCCCGGGTTCAGGCGATTCTCCTGTCTCAGCCTCTGGAGTAGCTGGGACTACAGGCGCGTGCCACCATGCTCAGCTAATTTTTTTTATTTTTAGTAGAGACAGGGTTTCACCATGTTAGTCAGGATGGTCTGAATCTCCTGACCTCGTAATCTGCCCACCTCAGCCTCCCAAAGTGCCAGGATTACAGGCTATTTCTTAGTTTTGGTAAATGCACCACAGTTATGTATGATGTTGACATTAGAAGCTGACTGAAAGGCAGACAGTAACTGTACTACTTTTGCAACTTTCCTATAAACTAAAATTATTCCCAAATGAAAAGGTTTAAAAATATAAGCTCAAAGAAAAAAAGCAAGTTGCAAAGGAATTCATGCAAAATAACAGCATTTACAAAAAGCTTTAAAACATGCAAAATAGTAGAAATTGTTTATGGATACACCAACGTATGTAATAAAGACATAAAAACATTCATGTTTTTCAATGTGATTTGAGATAGTAAGATTAAGAAAAACATAGGCCCAGCATGGTGGCTTATGCCTGTAATCCCAGTGCTTTAGGAGGCTGAGGCAGGTGGATCACTTGAGCCCAGGAGTTTGAGACCAACCTGGGCAACACAGTGAGACTTCTTCATCTCTACAAAGCATTAAAAATATATATATATAGCTGGGAGTGGTGGTGTGCACTTGTGGTCCCAGCTGCTAGGGAGGCTGAAGTAGGAAGATTAATTGAGGCCAGGAGATCGAGGCTGCAGTGGGCCATGATCACGCCACTGCATTCCAACCTGGGTGGCAGAGAGAGCTTTTCTCAAAAAAAAAGGAAAACAAAACAATGTGTTTAATTAACTTTTTTTTTTTTTTAAAGATGGGGTTTCGCTTTGTTGCCCAGTCTGGTCTCAAATCCTGGGCTCAAAGCAATCCTCCTGCCTTGGCCTCCCAAAGTGCTAGGATTACAGGTGTGAGCCACCATGCCAGCTGAAGCACAATTCTGACCAATATTTTGTATAAGTAGTAGTAAGGTTCTACAATACATCTGTTCAAATATAATCCCCAAGATCTTTAGCTAACTTTTTTTTTTTCTTCTTTAGCTAATCTTATTTATTTATTTATTTTGAGATGGAGTTTCACTCTTGCTGTACAGGCTGGAGTGCAACCTCACCACCACCTCTGCCTTCCAGGTTCAAATGCTTCTCCTACCTCAGCCTCCTGAGTAGCTGGGATTACAGGCATGCACCACCACGCCCGGCTAATTTTTTTTTTATTTTTAGTAGAGACGGGGTTTGTCCATGTTGCTCAGGCTGGTCTCAAACTCCCAACATCAGGTGATCAGGTGCCCGCCTTGGCCTCCCAAAGCACTGGGATTACAGGAGTGAGCCACCACGCCCGGCCAGCTAACTTTAAAATCTAGGTTAAATATGAAGTAATAATTTTTGGGTATGTGGATAATTTCTAATTAATATAGAATGCTCAAACATGGGTCACCAAGCATAGTCTGTCTACCTTTACTTCTTACTTTTCTATATTACGGAGTGGCTTAACCTTTGGGTCATTTTCTTTTTTTTTTTTTTTTTTTTTTTTTTTTTTTTTTTTTTTTTTTTTTTTTTTTTTTGAGACGGAGTCTCGCTCTGTCGCCCGGACTGGAGTGCAGTGGCCAGATCTCAGCTCACTGCAAGCTCTGCCTCCTGGGTTTACGCCATTCTCCTGCCTCAGCCTCCCGAGTAGCTGGGACTACAGGCGCCAGCCACCTCGCCCGGCTAGTTTTTGTATTTTTAGTAGAGACGGGGTTTCAGCGTATTAGCCAGGATGGTCTCGATCTCCTGACCTCGTGATCCGCCCGTCTCGGCCTCCCAAAGTGCTGGGATTACAGGCTTGAGCCACCGCGCCCGGCCCAACCTTTGGGTCATTTTCATGAGTGTTTTCATTTCATTGCCATTTTAAGAAAGTATAGGCCAGGCCCGGTGGCTCACGCCTATAATTCCACACTTGGGGAGGCAGGGGCGGGCAGATCACTTGAGATCAGGAGTTCCAGACCAGCCTGGCCAACATGGTGAAACCTCGTCTCTACTAAAAATACAAAAACTAGCCGGGCGTGGTGGCACATGCCTGTAATCCCAGCTACTGAGGAGGCTGAGGCAGGAGAATTGTTTGAACTCGGGAGGTGGAGGTGCAGTGAGCCAAGATCGGGTCATTGCACTCCAGCCTGGGTGACAGGGTGAGACGTTATCTCAAAAAAAAAAAAAAAAAGGTATGAAAAGGACATATATGGCTGTGGGGGTCATATTATGTGTTCTTTGTAAACACTGTTGATTTGATAAAATGTTTGTATATCATAGAGAGTCCTCAATGCCCTACCTCCCAGTTCTCTCCCTGAAACAGAACTTAGCTACTTAGGTAAAGTTGGAATGAGTGTGATTGATAAAGTTGGAAGGAGGATGATTGATACCGGGACCAACAGAGGCAGAGGAGTATGTCTGTGTGTTCGGTATTCAGATTATTCTCTCCATGAGAAAACAAAAGCAATTCTTAAACATGAGATTAATCCTATTCCAGCAGGTACAGTTTAAAAAAATCAAATAAACTGAAACATATGTTTGTATTATACTCTACACTGGTAAAATCAGGAAAAAGATGTTAGTTTTTAGGGCAAAATCATCAAACCAGTCTGACTTGTCCAAGGATTAAACCTTTCCTGATTGCATGAACCATGGATTCTTGTATAAAATTGCTTCTGAGCTAGCAGTTTCTATGAAAAAGGTTTTTGTTTTGTTTTGCTTATCCCATTTAAAGTATTAGGAGTTCAGCTTCTTTGTTTTCTGGGAGTTTGGGCAAAATTGGATTTACAAAAGCTCTTACTGGTCTCTATAAACCAATCAGGACAAAGCCCCTTTAATTTAAATCTTTACAATCTAATTTGTTAATACCCTCAGGAGGTAGAAAAATTTTCCCCATTCACACAATGAGATTTAAGGCTTTTCTCATTTACAGGCCTAGAGACTCCAGAGTTTGCAGCTTCATTTTTATAACTCTTCATCGGTCAGTAGCCACAGAACCACAAAAACTCACCAGTTCAGACACATCTCAAAGGGCTCTTCTCCTTCTTTTGGGCACAAAAGAGTTTAAGTGACTTGATCTCACAAATAAACAATCTGTCATAGAAAAAGAGCTAACAGGCTGGGCACGGTGGCTCATGCCTGTAATCCCATCACTTTGGGAGGCCAAGGTGGGCAGTTCACCCGAGGTCAGGAGCTAGAGACCAGCCTGGCTAACATTGTGAAATTCCATTTCTACTAAAAATACAAAAAATTTGCAGGGTGTGGTGGCACGCACCTGTAATCCCAGCTACTTTGGAGGCTGAGGCAGGAGAATCACTTGAACCCAGGAGGCGGAGGGTGCAGCGAGCTGAGATCGCGCTATTGCACTCCAGTTTGGGCAACAAGAGGGAAACTCTGTCAAAAAAACAAACAAAAAAAAAGAGCTAACAAACCAGATTCTCTGTCATCTCTCATCTATCAGAGACTAGATCCCACCAGCCACCCAGCAGAGATCATCAGTGGTCAAACCATGAAACCAGGCTCCTAACCAAGGCTGCTACCTACCCAGGTGGAAGCTCACCACCCTGAACAAATTCAACTTGAATGTGTGGGCTACCTTCTCATCCCGATCCCCTGCATTCATGGACAGGCTATGGAACAGCCAAAATACAAGCTAGATGAGTCACAAGCAGCCCTAGCCAATAACCAGAAACTGAAAGAATCAGAAGGAAAAATGGGGAAACCGTTAGCAAAAGTATAGTTCCAGTGCTTCTTGGGTTTCACTCCAGAAGTTGAGAAGAGACATTAAATGGGTTTAAACAATTTGTGAGATTCTATTGCTAATTCCAACAGAAGGCAACTGGACAGAGCTTCCACTGCTGAATTCCCAGCATGAATATAAGGGAGAAGACAGCAAGGTCTTGGGAAAGAAAGAGGCTCTACACAGCAGGTGACTGGTTAGTTGAATAATCTGAAACTCAGTGGGGGTACAAACATGAAACTTTTATTATCCTCCAGTCACTGCCTTCAACTCAGTTTTGTCATGTTTCCCTTTTCTGTGCCTTAACAATATCTTGGGCGGGCTCATTCGTGTTCTAGTCATTCGATATACAATAGTCTTCTCTTATCCAAGATGATACGTTCTAAGATGCTTAATGGTTACCTGAAACTGAATAATATCAGACCCTATATATGCTATGTTTGTTTCCTAAAAACACATACCTATGATAAAGTTTACTTTATAAATTACGCATAGTAAGAGTTTTTTTTTTTTTTTTTTTTTTGAGACGGAGTCTCGCTCTGCCGCCCAGGCTGGAGTGCTGTGGCCGGATCTCTGCTCACTGCAAGCTCCGCCTCCCGGGTTCACGCCATTCTCCTGCCTCAGCCTCCCGAGTAGCTGGGACTACAGGCGACCGCCACCTCGCCCGGCTAGTTTTTTGTATTTTTTAGTAGAGACGGGGTTTCACCGTGTTAGCCAGGATGGTCTCAATCTCCTGACCTCGTGATCCGCCCGTCTCGGCCTCCCAAAGTGCTGGGATTACAGGCTTGAGCCACCGCGCCCGGCCATAAGAGTTTAACAGTAATAATAGAACAATTATAACAATATGCCAGCATCACTACTCTAGCACTCAGGGGCCATTATTAAGTAAAATAAGGGTTACTTGAACATAAGCATTGCGATACCGCGACAGTTGATCTGATAACCGAGACCTTTACCAAGCGACTAATGAGGGGGTAGCATATACAGAGTGGAGACGCTGGACAAACGGATAAGTCAAAGAAATGATTCCTCCTGAGCAGGATGGAGTGGAATTGCTTGAGATCTTACCATGCTACTCAGAACAACACGCAATTTAAAACTTATGAATTGTTTCTGGATTTTCTCATTTAATAATTTCAGAGTGTGGTCGACCTCAGGTAACTGAAACCGCAGATACCTGAGGAAGGAGGAAGGACTACTGTAATTTAAAACTCCAGTCTCGGCTGGGCACGGTGGCTTATGCCTGTAATCCCAGCACTTTGGGAGGCCGAGGCAGGTGGACCACCTGAGGTCAGGAGTTCGAGACCAGCCTGGCCAAAATGGTGAAACCCTGTCTCTACTTAAAAATACAACAATTAGCTGGGCGAGGTGGCAGGCGCCTGTAATCCCAGCTACTCAGGAGGCTGAGGCAGGAGAATTGCTTGAACTCAGAAGGCGGAGGCTGCAGTGAGCCGAGATCGTGCCATTGCACTCCAGCTTGGGAGACAAGAGTGAGACTCAGTCTGAAAACAAAACAAAACAACAACAACAAAAAAACCCTCCAGTCTCACATTCATCAACCCATCACCATCATCATTACATTCCCACCTCTCTCCTCCTCCCCACCCCCTCTCCCATCCTGAAAGAGAATCATCTCTGCACTCTTCAGCCAGATAAACCAGAGATAACTGACCATTTCAAGCTTCTTTCTTCTGCTCCATTTGAATAAAAAAGGTATGCTCAACAGATAATGGATTGAATGAAAGAGCAGACCACACCTTTTTTCTTCTCTAAATTCCTTGTGTCAAAGTCTGACCTGTGTGGGGATGGGAGGGTGAGGAAGAGGCTAAACTAGATTTGAGATCTGTTATCCGTACATTTCTCTTTTGCCTCTGTCTGTCTCCCAGTCTGTGACTTCTTAGCTTCCTTCATTCCCTTCTTGTCTCTCCGGAGAGCCCTATCTCCCTTTAATTTCCTCCTGCTTCCCATTGCAGTCCTAACCCTCCCCCATACTCACCATGGGAAGTGAAGAAGTTATATCTGAAATCTTGACTTGAGTAATTTCTTTCAAAGTTTCTTTTTGGAATCTGGGGAAGAATTTCTTTTTTTTTTTTTTTTTTTTTTTTTGAGACGGAGTCTCGCTCTGTTGCCCAGGCTGGAGTACAGTGGCCGGATCTCAGCTCACTGCAAGCTCCGCCTCCCGGGTTTACGCCATTCTCCTGCCTCAGCCTCCCGAGTAGCTGGGACTACAAGCGCCCGCCACCTCGCCCGGCTAGTTTTTTATATTTTTTAGTAGAGACGGGGTTTCACCGTGTTAGCCAGGATGGTCTCGATCTCCTGACCTTGTGATCCACCCGACTCAGCCTCCCAAAGTGCTGGGATTACAGGCTTGAGCCACCGCGCCCGGCCTGGGGAAGAATTTCTATATGGAGAGACTGTCAACCTTGATAGTCCCCAACATCCCCACAACTCTTAGACTTCTTTATGAATCTGCCTCAATTTTCTTTTTTCTTTTTTTTTTTTTTTTTTTTTGAGGCGGAGTCTTTCTCTGTCGCCCGGACTGGAGTGCAGTGGCCGGATCTCAGCTCACTGCAAGCTCCGTCTCCCAGGTTTATGCCATTCTCCTGCCTCAGCCTCCCGAGTAGCTGGGACTACAGGCGCCCGCCACCTCGCCTGGCTAGTTTTTGTATTTTTAGTAGAGACGGGGTTTCACCGTGTTCGCCAGGATGGTCTCGATCTCCTGACCTCGTGATCCGCCCGTCTCGGCCTCCCAAAGTGCTGGGATTACAGGCTTGAGCCACCACGCCCGGCCTGAATCTGCCTCAATTTTCACTCTGGAGAAAGTAAGGGTGTAAAGGAAGTGTATCAGAATAGGGATGGGGTGTAGTGGGGATAGGATGGAGATAGCAATGGGAGCTGGGATTCACCTGGAGCTGGAGATTGAGACAGATGGGAAAACAGACAGAAATGAAGATAGCGATATGGATGCAATGGAGACCAGATGGGGATGGGGTTGGGGAAGAATCTGAGGATGGAGAGAGGGACAGAGAAGGAGATAAGTGGGAATGGAATAGAGATGGGCAGGTGGTTCTGTAGGGATCCTTGGCCCCTCCCTGGGACCTACGAACTCAGAACCCGTAAGGAGATGGGAATGGCGATGGAAGGAGAGTGGAAGCAGGAATAGGATGGAATTATGAAGTGTGTGGCATCAGGCTGGGAACAGTACACTCACAGCTTTCTCCCTTCCTTCCTTCCTTCCTTCCTTCCTTCCTTCCTTCCTTCCTTCCTCTTTCCTTTCTGAGATGGGATCTCACTATGTTGCCCAGGCTGGTCTTAAACTCCTCAGCTCAAGCAATCCTCCCACCTGAGCCTCCCAAAGTGCTGAGATTACAGGCGTGAGCCACTGAACCTGGCTGCAGAGGCCGCTTTCCACTTGGAAATGCTCTAGCTTCTTGCCAGAAGCAAGGACTTCACCAGGGAGCTTGTTAGAACCCTGGTCCTTCCCTGGGACCTACTAAACCAGAATCTGCATTTAGTAAGAGTCCCCAGTGTGCACACTAAAGTTTAAGAAGCACTGTTCTATAAAAAAAATTAAAAAGAAAAAAAAGGGAAATAGAAGTAAATCAATGCATTGTGTGGAAACTTGAAAATATATATATATATATGCAAAATATTTTTACAATAAGATTATAAAGGAAAAGAAATAATGAAAAAGAAGCACTGCTGTAGCAAGTCGCATGGCTGAAGCAGCGGCCACTTGCCTTTCCCAGGCCACACTGCTGTTTCTGGCCCTCTGCATTGATGCATTTCCTCTGGCCATCCTGTCTGTCAAATTCAGGAAAGAGGAGACTGGCATCATGAAAACTTCAGGTTATGCCTTGTGGGTTTTTTTTTAATCCTTTATAAGCACCATTCATTTTAAAAACTTTTAATGTTTTTAAAACATTTCACCACCACCCACTTCAAAAATTAGAATTTACCCAGCACTCGAAAAGCAGCCCCTCATCCATACTAGACTTCCCTCAGGTCACACACCCCATTCTGTGTCCAGAGGTAAGCACGATCTTGAATTGTATGTTGGCTACTTGCTTGTTTTCCGTTTCACCACTTACATACACAACTCTCAACAATATAGTTTCATTTGGCTTGTTTTCTGACTTACTTTTTTCTTTTTCTCTAGGGACAGACAGTAGACAGGATCTCCCTCTGCCATATCATGGCTCACTGCAGCCTTAAACTCCTGCCTCAAGTGATCCACACACCTCAGCCTCCTGAGTAGCTAGGGCTCCAGGCATGCTCCACCATACCTGACTAATTTTATTTTAAATTTTTGTACAAACAGAGTTTGGCTATGTTGCCTAGGATTCTTTTTTTTTACATTTATATAAATGGAGTAATTTGTATCTTACTTCATGTACTCGATCTATAAGATTCATAGTGCTGTAGTTCAGTCATTCCCATTGCTGAATAATTTCCACCGTATGAATATATCACAATATATTTCTCAATTATGTTATTGATGAACAATAGGGTTGTTGGATTATTGTTAAAATGCTGCTATGCCACTCCTACACGAGTGGGCCCAGTGTCCGCATCAGCTCTTCGAGTTTCTCCCGAGTGGGCAGCAGCAGCTTCTGGACTGACCTGGGCAGAGGCTATGGTGGGACCGGCGGCATGGGAGGCATCACCGTCGTCACAGTCAACCAGAGCCTGCTGAGCCTCCCAACCTCCACGGAGGTGAACCCCAACATCTAGGCCGTGCGTACCCAGGAGAAGGAGCATATCAAGACCCTCAACAAGTTTGCCTCCTTCATTGACAGGATACGGTTCCTGGGGCAGCAGAACAAGATGCTGGAGACCAAGTGGAGCCTCCTGCAGCAGCAGCAGACGACTCGGAGCAACATGGACAACATGTTTGAGAGCTACATCAACACCTTAGGCAGTAGCTGGAGACTCTGGGCCAGGAGAAGCTAAAGCTGGAGGCGGGGCTTGACAACATGCAGGGCCTGGTGGAGGACTTCAAGAGCAAGTACCAGGATGAGCTCAATAAGCCTACAGAGATGGAGAATGAATTTGTCCTCATCAAGAAGGATGTGAATGAAGCTTACATGAACAAGGTAGAGCTAGAGTCTTGCCTGGAAGGGCTGACTGACAAGATCAACTTCCTCAAGCCGCTGTGTGAAGAGGAGATCCGGGAGCTGCAGTCCCAGATCTCGGCCACATCTGTGGTGCTGTCCATGGACAACAGCTGCTCCCGGGACACGGACAGCATCATCGCTGAGGTCAAGGCGCAGTAGGAGATCACCAACAGCAGCCGGGCTGAGGCTGAAAGCAGGTACCAGATCAAGTATGAGGCGCTGCAGACGCTGTCTGGGAAGCACTGGGATGAGGTGCAGCATACAAAGACTGAGATCTCTGGGATAAACCAGAACATCAGTGAGCCCCAGGCTGAGACTGAGGGCCTCAAGGGCCAGAGGGCTTCCCTGGAGGCCGCCATCGCAGAGGCCAAGCAGCCGGAGGAGCTGACAGTTAAGGACGCCAACGCCAAGCTTTCCAAGCTGCAGGCCGCCCTGCAGCCGGCCAAGCAGGACATGGCGCGGCAGCTGCATGAGTACCAGGAGCTGATGAACGTCAAGGTGGCCCTGGACATCGAGATCGCCACCTACAGGAAGCTGCTGGAGGGCGAGGACAGCCGGTTGGAGACTGCGATGCAGAACGTGAGTAATACGAAGACGACCAGCGGCTATGCAGGTGCACTGAGCTCGGCCTATGGGGGCCTCACCAGCCCCGGCCTCAACTACGTCCTGGGGTCCAGCTTTGACTCTGGCATGGGCTCCAGCTCCTTCAGCCGCACCAGCTCCACCAGGGCCGTGGTTGTGAAGAAATCGAGACCTGCATCAGAAAGCTGGTGTCTGAGTCTTCTAACGTCCTGCCCAAGTGAACAGCCACGGCAGCCCCTCCCAGCCTGATCCTCCTGCGGCTGCCCCAGAGCGCGGGAGGGAGACTGCTGTGCACGGGAGCATGGGGAACAGGAGACCCACCTGAGGCTCAGCCCTAGCCTTCAGCCCACCTGCGGGGAGTTTACCGCCTGGGGATACCCCCCTTGTCCATGTCTCCAGCTACAAAACAATTCAATTGTGCTGTACTTTTCTTCTTCTTCTCCTTTCTTCTTCTTCTTCTTCTTCTTCTTCTTCTTCTTCTTCTTCTTCTTCTTCTTCTCTTCTTCTCTTCCTTCTTCTTCTCTTCTTCTTCTTCTCTTCTTCTTATTCTTCTTCTTTTCTTTCTTCTTCTTCTTCCTTCTTCTTCTTCTTCTTCTTCTTCTTCTTCTTCTTCTTCTTCTTCTTCTTCTTCTTCTTCTTCTTCTTCTTTTTCTTCTTCTTCTCTTCTTCTTCTTCTTCTTCTTCTTCTCTTCTTCTTTTCCTCCTCCTCTCCTCCTCCTCCTCCTTCTTTCTTCTTTTCTTCTTTTCTTCTTCTTTTTCTTCTTCTTTCTTCCTTCTTCCTTCTTCTTCTTCTTCTTCTCTTCTTCTTCTTCTTCTTCTTCTTCTTCTTCTTCTTCTTCTTCTTCTTCTTCTTCTTCTTCTTCTTCTTCTTCTGTCCAAAATAAAACCTCAGCTAGCTTTGCAAAAAAAAAAAAAATGCTGCTATGATTGGTCTCATATAAATATTCTGGCAAACATGCCACAAATCCTCTAGGGAAGTGATCTCAAATTATTTTTCCCATTTACCTGTAAAAGACTGTTTGTGTCCTTCCACACATTTAAATAAATAAGCTATTTATATTATATATGTGTGTGTGTGTGTATATATGAGACAAGATAACAAGCAGCATTTTTTATGGCAGTTTTAGGTTCACAGAAAAATTGAATAGCACGTACAGAAAGTTTCCAAGCACCCCTCTGACCACACATGCACAGCTATTCCCACTACCAACACCCTGCGCCAGAATGGTGCATTTGTTACTATCAAGGAACCTACACTGATATATCATTATCACCCAAAGTCTACAGTTTCCATTAGGATTCACTCCTGGTGTTCGTGCTATGACTTTCTTTCTTTCTTTTTCTTTCTCTCTTTCTTTTTTTTTTTTTTTTGTGATGGAGTTTTGCTCTTGTTGCCCAGGCTGGAGTGCAATGGCAGGATCTCAGCTCACTGCAACCTCCACCTCCTGGGTTCAAGCAATTCTCCTGCCTCAGCCTCCTGAGTAGCTAGGATTACAGGTGCCCACCACCACACCTGGTTAATTTTTGTATTTTTAGTAGAGATGGGGTTTCACTATTGTTGGCCAGGCTGGTCTCGAACTCCTGACCTCAAGTGATCCACCCACTCAGCCTTCAAAACTTCTGGGATTATGGGTGTGAGTCACCGTGCCGTCTAAAGTGGGTTTTTTGTAAGAATATATAGTTGGGTCTTGTTTGGAGGAATATATAGTTGGTGTTGTTTTTTGATCCACTCTGAAAATATTTTCTTTTTTTTTTTTTTTTTTTTTTTTTTTTTTTTTTTTGAGACGGAGTCTCGCTCTGCCGCCCAGGCTGGAGTGCAGTGGCCGGATCTCAGCTCACTGCAACCTCCGCCTCCCGGGTTCACGCCATTCTCCTGCCTCAGCCTCCCGAGTAGCTGGGACTACAGGCGCCCGCCACCTCGCCCGGCTAATTTTTTGTATTTTTTAGTAGAGACGGGGTTTCACCGTGTTAGCCAGGATGGTCTCGATCTCCTGACCTCGTGATCCGCCCGTCTCGGCCTCCCAAAGTGCTGGGATTACAGGCTTGAGCCACCGCGCCCGGCCAAATATTTTCATCAATATATTTAGACCATTGACATTTAAAGTGATTATTGATATAGTTGGATTAATATCTACCATATTTGTTTCCTATTCATTGCCCTCCCTCTTTGTTCCCATTGTGACTTCTACTCTTTTTTTTTTTTTTTTTGAGACAGGGTCTCTATTGCCCAGGCTGGAGTATAGTAGCATGATCACAGCTCACTGCAGCCTCTACCTCATCCCACCTCAGTCACCTGAGCAGCTGGGACTACAGGTATATGCCATCATGCCTGGCTAATTTTTGTGGGTTTTTTTTTTTCTTTTTGGAGAAACAGGGTTTCACTACATTGCCTAGGCTGGTCTCAAACTCCTGGGCTCAAGTGATCTGCCTGCTTCAGCCTCCCAAAGTGCTGGGATTACAGGCATGAGCCACCGTGCCTGGCTGCATTTTGTGGTTTTAACTGAGCATTTTATATTATTCATTTTTCTTAAAATATCAAGAAAAATAGTAACTTTATAGTGGAGAAATTTGTGATCAAAGTTAACATCATCAGTGCAAAGACAAATAGATACCGTGTGTCTCTTGATATGATCATTGAGAAGGGCACAACGTCATTTATCTGGTATTCCTGCCAAAAAATGCATAACTCGAATTAATCATGAGGAAACATCAAACAAACCCAAATTAAAGGACATTCTACAAAGTAACCTGACTGTACTCTTCAAAATGTCGAGGTCATAAAAGATAAGGAAGGTCGGAGGAACTGTTTCAGTCATAAAGACGACGTGACATGTAACAACTGAAGGTAACACATGGTCCTAGATTTTCTTTGCCTGCAATGAATGTTATCAGGACAATTGGAAAAATTTGAATAACACGGTTTAGTATAAATATCAGCATTAGTTTCCTAATTATGATGTATGTATTTTGGTTCTGTAACAGAATGGCCTTGTTTTTAGGAAATCTACGCTGTACTTTGGGATAAAGAGATAGGTAGGTAGGTAGATAGAGCAAATGTGGTAAAAGGTTAACATCTGAGGAATCTGAATGAGGGTATATGGGAATCCTTTGTAGTATTCTTGGAACCTTTCTGTAAATCTAAAATTATTTCAAAATAAAAAGTTAAAAAATTCTGAAGGTACTTAGAGTTCTAGTATTTAGATGGTATTAGAGAAGAGTGTTCTAGTAGTTGTTCTTAAATGTCAATGTTTGTAGTACTCCAGAAGTTATATTCTTTGCAACTATTCAATATACAATGAAAATGTTAGATATCAACCTAAAAATGTGAGAGTTTTTAGGGCAGTAAAACTATTCTGTATACTACAATGATGGATACATGTCATTACACTTTTGTCTAAAGTCATAGAATGAGCTGGGCGTGGTGGCTCACGCTTGTAATCCCAGCTACCCGGAGGCTGAGACACGAGAATCGCCTAGACCCAGGAGGTAGAAGTTGCAGTGAGTGGAGATTGCGCCACTGCACTCCAGCCTTGGTGACAGAGTGAGACTCTGTCTCAAAAAAACAAAAACAAAAAACAGCCGAGTGCGGTGGCTCAAACCTTTAAAAGTTACTTGAATTAGTTCTTTTATTTTTTCCTCCAGTGTGGTTATGTTATTCATCTGAAATACATTTTGTTTCATTTATTTCTTTATATTCCATCATAGGTTACCCCCTATTCTTAGATTTTTACATGTTTTTGTTTCAATTTATAAAACATATAAATTAGCATGGTTCTAAAACTCAACTGTACAAAAAGATCCACTCAGCAAAATGTCTTTCCTGTTTCCCATCCTCTGTACCTCACTTCCATTCCCACATTCTTTCTACCCCATCTGACCCAGTACGGATCACCAGGGTTCGTTCTTTTCTTTCTTTTTTTTTTTTTTTTTCTTTCTTCTTTTCTTTTCTTTCTTCTTTTCTTTTCTTTCTCTTTCTTTCTTCTTCTTTTCTTTCTCTCCTTTCTTTTCTTTCTTCTTTTCTTTCTTTTCTTTCTCTCCTTCCTTCCTTCTTTCTTTCTCTTCTTTTCTTTTCTTTCTTTTCTTTCTCTCCTTTCTTTTCTTTCTTTTCTTTCTTCTTTTCTTTCTTTTCTTTCTCTCCTTCCTTCCTTCCTTTCTTTCTCTTCTTTCTTTTTCTTTTTCTCTTCCTTTCTTTCTTCTTTCTTTCTTTTTTGAGACAGAGTCTCACTGTGTTACCCAGGCTAGAGTTCAGTGTCGTGTTCTTGGCTCACTGCAATCTCTGCTTCCCAGGTTCCCTGCCTCAGCCTCCTGAGTAGCTGGGATTACAGGCACACACCAGAATGCCAGGCTAAATATTTTTTTGTGTGTGTATTTTTAGTAGAGATGGGGTTTCACCATGTTGGCCAGGCTGGTCTCGAACTACTGACTCAAGTGATCCGCCCGCCTTGGCCTCCCAAAGTGCTGAGATTACAGGCGTGAGCCACCACGCCCAGCCCAGTCTCCCTTCCTCCCTCCCTCCCTTCCTTCCTTCCTTCCTCCTTCCTTCCTTCTTTCCCTCCCTCCCTCCCTCCTTCTCTCTTTCTCTTCCTTCCTTCCTTCCTTCTTTTTTCTTTCTTAGACAGAGTCTCACTCTGTCACCCAGGCTGGAGTCCAGTGGTACAATCTTGGCTCACCACAACCTCTGCCACTCGGGTTCAAGTTATTCTCTCACCTCAGCCTCCCAAGTAACTGGGACTACAGGTGTGCACCACCACACCCAGCTGATTTTTCTATTTTTAGTAGAGACAGGGTTTAACCGTGTTGGCCAGGCTGGTCTCAAACTCCTGACCTCAGGTGATTCACCCACCTTGGCCTCCCAAAGTGCTGGGTTAACAGGTGTGAGTCACCGTGCTCGGCCTGTCTCATTTATTTCTGGTCTCTCTATTTTGTTATTTTTGCACAAACGAGTAGGTATATACGTATTTTCTTTTTTAAAATATTTATCTATTTATTTATTTTGGAGAGTGTCTTGCTCTGTCACCTGGGCAGGAGTGTAGCGGCATGATCACAGTTCACTGCAGCCTCAACCCCTTGGGCTCAAGTGATCCTCCCACTTAGCCTCCCATGTAGCTGGGACCACAGGTGTGAGCCACCACGTCTGACTAATTTTTTTATTGTTTGTGGAGACGGGGTTTGATTGTGTTGCCCAGGCTGGTCTTGAACTCCTGGACTCAAGCAATCCTCCAGCCTCAGTCTCCTAAAGTGCTGGGATTACAGGTGTGAGCCACCTTGCCTGGCCCACATTTTCTTGTTTTCTCTTTCTCACACAAAAGGTGGCATATTACAGCTACTCTTTTGTACTTTGCTTTTTTCATGTAGCACTGTATATTGGTTGACTGGCACAGTGGCTCATGCCTGTAATCCCAACACCTTGGGAGGCCAAGAATGGCGTATCACTTGAAGCCAGGAGTTTGAGACCAGCCTGGGCAACATGGTGAGACCCTGTCTCAAATAAAAATAATAATAAGTTAAAGTGAATAAAACCTAAAACTTGTTAGAAATATGAGTAAAAGACATGAACAAATACATCACAAAAAAAAGATTTAAAAATAACCTTAAACATGTGAAAAAATGTTCAACCTCACTCGTAATAAGAGAAATGCAAAGAAAATCTACCCTGAGATATCAGTTCTCACCCACTAGATTGGTAAAAATTAAAAATCATGATATATTCTGATGGTGAGGCTGTAGGGAAATATATATTCTTACATGGCTGGTGGGAAGGCAGATTGGTACAACTCTTACAGAGGGGGATTTAGAATACTTATCAAAACTACATATGCATTTGGCCAGGCATGGTGGCTTACGCCTGTAATCCCAGCACTCTGGGAAGCTGAGGAGGGTGGATCACTTAAGGCCAGGGGTTCGAGACCAGCCTGACCAACATGGCAAAACCCAGTCTCTACTAAAAATACAAAAAATAGCCGGGTATGGTGGTGTGTGCCTGCAGTCCCAGCTACTCAGGAAGCTGGGGCAGGAGAATCAGTTGAACCCAGGAGCAGAGGTTGCAGTGAGCTGAGATCATCCCATGGCACTCCAGTCTGGGTGGCAGAGGAAGACCCTGCCTCAAAACAACAACAACAACAACACACACACACACACACACACACACACAAAACAAAGCAAAAAAACCAATATATACTGGAAATAACAACTATTCATACGGATTTCTTACAGTTTCATGGTACTCATTTGTGTGAATTTACCATAGTTTATTCCATCACTTTCCTGGCTATGGCAGTTAGATTGCTTTCAATATTTAGCAGTTACCAGCAGTGCTACAGTGAATAACCATGTACATGTTTTTGTGTTGCAGAGGCATGTCTTCTAGAAATGGGAAGATAGATCAAGAAGTAAATGCATATGTAATTTTTTTGTTTTTATTTTTTTAGTTTTATTTTCTTGAGACAGGGTCTCATGCTATCACTCGGGCTGGAGTGCAGTGGCACAATCACAGTGCACCACCTCCTCAAATTCCCAAGCTCAGGTGATCGTCCTGCCTCAGCCTCCCAAGTAGCTGGGACGACAGCCATGGTCACCACATCCAGCAAATTTTTTTGGTAGTTTTTGTAGAGATGGGGTTTCGCCATGTTGCCCAGACTGGTCTCAAACACCTGGACTCAAGTGATTCACCCTCCTCAGCCTCCCAAAGAGCTGGGATTACAGGCGTAAGCCACCGCGCCCAGCCAAGTGCATATGTAGTTTTGGTAAGTATTCTAAATTCCCCTCTGTAAGAGCTGTACCAATCTGCCTTCTACCAGCCGTGTATGAGCATGTATTTCCCCACAGCCTCACCATCAGAATGTGTCATGATTTTTAATTTTTACCAATCTAATGGGTGAGAACTTGTATCTCAGAGTAGATTTTCTTTGCATTTCTTATTACAAGTAAGGTTGAATGTTTTTTCACATTTAAGGCTCATATATATATATATATATATATATATATATATTGTTTGTTTTGTTTTGTTTCTGAGATGGAGTTTTACTCTTGTTGCCCAGGCTGGAGTGCAATGGCACGATCTTGGCTCACTGCAACCTCCACCTCCCGGGTTCACTGCCTCAGCCTCCCGAGTAGCTGGGATTACAGGCATGTGCCACCATGCCCAGCTAATTTTTGTATTTTTAGTAGAGACAGGGTTTTGCCACGTTGGCCAGGCAGGCCTCAAACTCCGGACCTCAGGCGATCTGCCCACCTCAGCCTCCCAAAGTGTTAGGATTACAGGGGTGAGCCACTGCACTCAGCCTTCATATCTTTTTTTGTGATGTGTTTGTTTATATCTTTTGCCCATATTCTAACAGATTTTTGGCCTTACTCATTTTAATTTTTTTTTGAGGCAGGGTCTCACTATATTGCCCAGGCTGCAGTGCAGTGGTGCAATCTTGGCTCACTGCAACCTCTGCCTGTAGGGCTCAAGCAATCCTCCCACCTCAGCATCCCAAGTAGTTGGGAATATAGGTGCATGCCACCAAGCCCAGCTAATTTTTGTATTTTTTGTAGAGCTGGGGTTTCACCATGCTACTCAGGCTTCTCTCTAACTCCTGAGCTCAAGTTATCTGGCCACCTGGCCTCTCAAAGTGCTGGGATTACAGCCGTGAGCCACTGGGCCCAGCCCACGTCTTTTTTTTTTTTTTTTTTAATAAAAGATGCATATACTTCTTTCTTTTTTTTTTGTAGACAGAGTCTCACTCTGTCACCCAGGCTGGAGTGCAGTGGTACGATCTCGGCTCACTGTAACCTCCACCTCCTGGGGTCAGGTGATTCTCCTGCCTCAGCCTCCTAAGTAGCTGGGATTACAAGTGTGCACCACTACAGCTGGCTAATTTTTGTATTTTTAGTAGAGACAGGGTTTCACCATGCTGGCCAGTCTGGTCTCTAACTCCTGACCTAGTGATCTGCCCACCTCAGCCTCCCAAAGTGCTGGGATTACAGGCGTGAGCCACCGCGCCCAGCCTAAAAGATGCATATACTTTTTTAAAGGAAGTTAATAATAACTACCACTTAAACATTTCTTCTTTAACTCATTTTCACTTCATTTTAAATGAAAATTCATATAAAATTTCAGATTCAGTAAATTATTCTTATAAACTTAACTATTTCCAACTTAAGCATATTAAACATTTCATTATCAAAAAAACATTTTAAGGGTGGGTAAGGGTTGAAAATTTCCGTATTGGGTACAATGTTCACTCTCTGGGTGATGGGTACAATAGAAGCCCAGTCCCCATCATTGCACAATATACCTATGTAACAACCTGCACATGTACCCCAGAATCTAAAATAAAACAAAATAGGCTGGGCACAGTGGCTCATCCCCATAATCCCAGCACTTTGGGAGACTGAGGCAGGTGGATCACCTGAGGTCAGGAGTTCGAGACCAGGCTGGCCAACATGGTGAAACCCCATCTCTACTAAAAATACATACACATACACACACACACACGTAGCAGGGTGTGGTGGCGGGTGCCCATAATCCCAGCTACTTGGGAGGCTGAGGCAGGAGAATTGCTTGAACCCGGGAGGTGGAGGTTACAGTGAGCCAAGATTGCAACATTGCACTCCATCCAGCCTGGGCAACAGAGCAAGACTCTGTCTCAACAAATAAATAAATAAATAAATAAATAACATTTTGCCATTTTGACCAATAATAATTGTAATAATAAAACATGTAAAAATGGTTGGAAGGCCAGGCACGGTGGCTTACACCTGTTATTGCAGCACTTTGGGAGGTCGAGGCAGGTGGATCACTTGAGCCCAGGAGCTCAAGACGAACCTGGGCAACATGATGAAACCCCATCTCTACAAAAAATACAAAAAGTAGTCGGGCGTGGTGGCATTCACCTGTAGTCCCAGCTACTCGGGAGGCTGAGGTGGGAGGATGAATGGCTTGAGTCAGGGAGGTGGAGGTTGCAGTGAGCCAAGATCATGCCACTGCACTCCAGCCTGGGCAACAGAACAGAGCCAGACCCTGTCTCAAAAAAAGAAGAAGAAGAAGAAAAAAAAGGTTGGAAAAGAAGAATTGGAAAGGAATGAATGATCACTAAAAACTCCAACACTCATGCAGTGCAGGGATGAAAGTTCTTCAGAGCAAACTGTAGAACTAGTCATTCCTTCAAATAATAGCATATCTAATATATATATATATTAGAGATAAATTGTAAAAACAAAATAAATGAAAACCACACAATATACATGTATTTGCTGAATAGCAATGTTCTATTCTTCATTTAATTATAAAAGGCCTCAAAAGAAAACCTGTAGACTTAACCAATCCCCTCTGCCAATGTCTCTTGTGCCTTCTTTACAGCCAGACTTGCTGAATTCTGCCAATGTTGCTGTCAATCACAGTCAAGTTACTGATACTACAGTGTAAGGCTATTAAGCCTTCTACTACTTTGGCAAAGAATAGTACCAATGAGATAAACTTGCGCGTAGTTACCAAGGCAACTGGCAATTTTGATAACACAATTTTTGTTTGTTTGTTTGTTTTTAAGACTTATGTTTGGCCGGGCGCGGTGGCTCAAGCCTGTAATCCCAGGACTTTGGGAGGCCGAGACAGGCAGATCACGAGGTCAGGAGATCGAGACCATCCTGGCTAACACGGTGAAACCCTGTCTCTACTAAAAAAATACAAAAAAACTAGCCGAGCGAGGTGGCGGGCACCTGTAGTCCCAGCTACTTGGGAGGCTGAGGCAGGAGAATGGTGTAAACCCGGGAGGCGGAGCTTGCAGTGAGCTGAGATCCGGCCACTGCACTCCAGCCTGGGTGACAGAGCGAGACTCTGTCTCAAAAAAAAAAAAAAAGACTTACGTTTGGCACACACAGGTTCTAACTGTGACTACCTTGATTCATCAATCTACATAATTGTTCTGTGTTAGTTTAGTCTATGCATGGTACTTCAATATAATCAGATGCTGCAATATTTCATTTAAAACTCTGAGCCAGTGTGAGTAACTTACATTCAAAAAACAAAACAAAACAAAAACTGTGACCTGGGCCAGGTGTGGTAGCTCACACTTGTAATCCCAGCACTTTGGGAGGCCAAAGCAGGCGGATCACTTGAGGTCAGGAGTTTGAGACCAGCCTGGCCAACATGGCTAAACCCCGTCTCTACCAAAAATACAAAAATTAGCTGGGCGTGGTGGCAGGCGCCTGTAATCCTAGCTACTCAAGAGGCTGAGGCACGAGAATCGCTTGAACTCAGGAGGCAGAGGTTGCAGTGAGCCGAGATGGTGCCACTGCACTCCAGCCTGGGCAACAGAGGGAAACTCTGTCTAAAAAAAAAAAAAAAGGTACTGGGCACAAGAGCTCACACCTATAATCCCAGCAACTAGGGAGGCTGAGGAGGAAGAATCGCTTGAGCTTAAGAATTAGGGGGCCCAGTGAGCTATGATGATGCCATTGTACTACAACCTGGGTGCAGAATTTGTTTTGAGACCCCTACTCAAAACAAACAAACAGAAACTCTAGTTATCTATCACAACTAAAATTCAGAACTGATTTGCTTGAGCAAGTAAAATACATAAGAGAATGCTATCTTGTCAGGTTCTCGAACCCCAATATTGAAATCACAGGAATGTCAATAGGAAAATGCACAAAATAAATAAAAGGATAACATATCCTAATTATTCTAAAACTTATTTGTGGCTTACAAATGTAATCCAGCATTATTAATTAGAGAAGTTTTGAAGTGTTTTTTTTTTTTTGCTTTTTCTAGACAGAGTCTCCTTCTATCAGACTGCAATGCCATGTCATGATCACGGCTTATAGCAGCCTCTACCTCAAATGATCCTCCCACCTCAGTCTCCCAAGTAGCTGGGACTACAGACATGTGCCACCACACCCAAGTAATTTTTATACTTTTCTGTAGAAATAAGGGCTCCCTATGTTGCCCAGGCTAGTCCCAAACTCCTCAGCTCAAGTGATCCTCCTGCCTTGGCCTCCCAAAGTGCTGGGATTACAAGTGTGAGCCACTGCATAGGGCCTGAAGTATGTTTTTTTTTTGAAACGGAGTTTCACTCTTGTAGCCCAGGCTGGAGTGCAATGGTGCGATCTCGGTTCACTACAACCTCCACCTCCCGGGTCCAAGCAATTCTCCTGCCACACTCTCCTGAGTAGCTGGAATTACAGGTGTGTGCCACCAAGCCCAGCTAATTGTTTGTATTTTTAGTAGAGTTGGAGTTTCATCACATTGGCCAGGCTGGTCTCAAACTCCTGACCTCAAGTGATCCACACGCCTTGGTCTCCCAAAGTACTGGGATTACACGTGTGAGCCACTGCGCTGGCCCTGAAGTATGTTTTGATTACCAATAGAGCTAGTTCTGTGTCATACCTTTTTTTAATAGTGCTTCCGAGTTTGTTTTTGCATGTGTATTTTTCCATATGAACTCTAGTATCAAATTATTGGCATTTTGAGGGATTACAATTAAATTTATAAACTAATTTAGGGAGAACTAACATTTTAATATGTCAATCATCCGTAGGGCATAGTAGCTCACCCCTGTAATCCCAGAACTTTGGGAAGCCAAGACAGGCAGATCACTTGAGGCCAGGAGTCTGAGATCAGCCTGGGCAACAAGGTGAAACCCTGCCTCTATTAAAAACACAAAAAACTAGCTGAGCCTGTGGCTCATGCCTGTAATCCCAGATACTTGGGAGGCTGAGGCACAAGAATTACTTGAATCTGGGAGGCAGAAGTTACAGTGAGCCGAGATTGTGCCGCTGCACTCCAGTCTGGGTGACAGAGCAAGACTGTCTCAAAAGAAAAAAAAATTTTTTTTAAAGGGATATCTTTCCATTTGCTTGTGTCTATGTTTGTATTTTTCAGGAAGTATTCAAATATTCCTCATATAGAATTTGCACATTTCTTGTTAAGTTTGTTCCTAAGCGTTTTATCTTCTTTACTGTTATTATAAGTGTATTTTTCCTCTACCATTATATTCACTAACAGATTATTGTTTATATACCTGAAGGTTATTTGTTTCTGCCTGGTATAATTTTGTATTCATATCTTATTGAGTTCTTTTACTGAATCAATTAGTTTTATTATTAATTTTGTAAGGTTTTCCAGGAATAGAATTATATCAAATGCAAATAGAAGTAGTTTTACTGTTTTACTTCTAATTCTTATGCCTACAATTGATTTCTCTTGTCTAATTGCATAGGCTAAAATAGTATTAGCCTATGTTAATAGTGATGGAGTTGGCCGGGCGCGGTGGCTCAAGCCTGTAATCCCAGCACTTTGGGAGGCTGAGACGGGCGGATCACAAGGTCAGGAGATCGAGACCATCCTGGCTAACACGGTGAAATCCCGTCTCTACTAAAAACTACAAAAAAAAAAAAAAAAATAGTGATGGAGTTAGTGAGCAAACTTGCCTTGTTCCTAAAATACTGGCTTAAGAATTAAGGTAGATACAATTTATCTTATTAAGAAGTATCCATCAGAATGTCTACTTCTGGCTTTAATGTGACTATGAGGAGAATAGGGAATTAGGGTAACCAAGAGTTAAGATAGAAGCAAAAGAACAGCAGGTGCAGCCAATTCTAGGCAAGATTAGGCAATATACAGGCCACATCCTCACTCCCTTGATAACAGGACAGAAGCCTCCACTTTGGCCTCTGATTGGTCATGGGCCAGTCCTTCATAGAGTGTAACCAATTGGAGGCCTCTAAAGGGCATCTAGGGGTGTTACTAAATTCTTTTAGCTTAATAAAAACCCTAAAGAACATTGTAACTGGGGCTCTTGAGCCACTTGCTTGAGCCTGCTCCCACTCTGTGGAGTGTACTTACATGTCAATAAATCTGTGCTTTCATTGCTTCTTTCCTTGTTTCATTCTTTTGTTGCTTTGTTTGTGCATTTTGTTCAATTATTTGTTCAACGCACCAAGAACGTGGACAACTCACAGTCAAGACTTTCCATCTGGTAACAACCAGATATGACCTTCTTCCATAAACAACTAGAAAACTGGACAAAATCTGTTTTGCAATTGTTTTCAGTCATTGAAAATAGGCAGCATGAGACTGTGATCCCTATGAGAAAGGAAACAAACTTGGCAAGCACTTTGAGGGTTTCTACTTTCTCATGGCAAGGAAGGCAAACCAAAGAAGAACATGATGGTTAAGAAGGATAAAAAGACTGAGGAAAATGAAATTTGTAAGACAAAGTACTAGAGAGGAAGAAGTGTCTAGAACAGTACTTATCACACTTTTTTTTTTTTTTTTGACAGAAGCTCACTGTTACCCAGGCTGGAGTATAGTAGCACAATTATGGCTCACCACAGCCTTGACCTCTGGGCTTAGGTGATGCTCCCACTTGAGCCTCCTGAGTAGCTGTGACTACAGGTGCACACCACCATGCCTGGCTAATTTTGATATTCTTTGTAGAGATGGGTTTCACCACGTTGCCCAGGCTTGTCTTGAACTCCTGCGCTCTAGCAATCTGCCTGCCTGCCTTGGCCTCCCAAAGTGCTAGGACTACAGGCATGGGCCCCTGCACTCGGCCATAATTTTTTTTCTCATTATCATCCCTCCCACTGAAAGAACCTTTTCGGACATTTTTTCCTAATTGTCCCTCCATGAAATTTTAATGCCACAGGTATGCTGTATATCTGTTATGTACCATATCTGTGTTTGTGCTTTATACATTAAGTGAGTAAAATTTTTTCACCCTCCCAAACTGAATTTTGCCCTTTTGGGGGAAATATTATTTTGTTGAGAATGAATGCCCTAGAATAAATTCTACTGTAAACCCATCTTAAAATAGCTTAAAATATACCTCAGAAGGATTATGGTGATCCACTTAATTTTTCTACCAGCCTGAATAAAACCCAAAACTCTTTAAAATAATATTTAAAATTCAGTTATTCAACAATGTAAAATTCTTTACTAATCAAATTTAGGCATATGAAGAAGCAGAGAAATGTGACCCATAACAAAAAGAAAAATCAGTCAGTAGAAATAAATCCAGAAATGGCAGAGATGATGGAATTAACCAGCAAAGCAGACCTTGGGTGAGCCCCAGTACTGTGCTGGTCTGCAAGGCGACAGGTGCAACTCTGCACAATGCCAGCTGTAGTGGCCACTGGAGTGCCCATGTCACCCCTCCCCCAACTCCAAGCAGCCTAGCACCTAGAGAGTCTCCTTCTGATGAGGGGAAGAGAGGGAAGAGGAAGAGCAAGAGACTTTGCCTGGCAACCTAGGAATTCTCCCTTATTTTACCCAAGTTCACCAAGGTTGTATATCTAGGAAGCTTCAAGAGTCACAGCATTCCTGGGCTTAGGACATCCCCTAGTGCTAAAATGCATGCAGTGACTGCAGACATAAGTCACAATATTCAATCCCCTTTAAACTCATGGAAAGCCCTCTCAAAAAGAATAGGTACAAACAAGCCTTGATTGCAAAGATTAGAATAAATACCTAACTCCTCAATGCCCAGACATCAACAAATGTTCACTGGCTGGGCACTGTGGCTGAGACAGGAGAAAAAAATTATATATAAGATAGATAGATAGATAGATAGATAGATAGACAGACAGATAGACAGATAGATAGAGCCGGGCACAGTGGCTCATGCCTGTAATCCCAGCACTTTGGGAGGCTGAGGCGGGCAGATCACGAGGTCAGGAGATTGAGACCAACCTGGCTAACATGGTGAAACCTCGTCTCTACTAAAAATACAAAAAATTAGCCAGGCATGGTGGCAGGTGCCTGTAGTCCCAGCTACTCGGGAGGCTGAGGCAGGGGAATGGCATGAACCCGGGAGGCAGAGCTTGCAGTGAGCCTAGATGGCGCCACTGCACTCCAGCCTGGGCGGCACAGCGAGACTCTGTCTCAAAAAAAAAAAAAAAAAAAAAGATAGATAGATAGATAATTTAATTTTTTAAACGTCTACAAGTATCAAGAACATTTAGGAATATTCTTGACTTCACTAAACACACTAAGTAAGACACCAGTGACTGATCCTGGAGTGACAGAGGTATGTAGCTTTTAGATAGGGAATTAAAAATAACTGTCTTAAGGAAGTTCAACAAACTTCTAGATAACACAGAGAAGAAATTCAGAATACTGTCGGAGAAATTTAACAAAGAGACTGAAATAATTTTTTAAAAAGCAGAAATTCTGGAACTGAAAAATTCAATTAACAAACTGAAAAATGTGGCTGGGCACGGTGGCTCATGCCTGTAATCCCAGCACTTTGGGAGGCCGAGGCGGTTGGATCACGAGGTCAGGAGTTCAAGACCAGCCTGGCCAAGATGGTGAAACTCCGACTCTACTAAAAATACAAAAACTAGCCAGGCATGGTGGTGGGCACTTGTAATCCCAGCTACTCGGGAGGCTGAGGCAGAGAATTGCTTGAACCCGGGAGGCGGAGGTTGCAGTGAGCCGAGATTGTGCCACTGCACTCCAGCCTGGGTGACAGAGCAAGACTCCATCTCAAAAAGAAAAGAAAAGAAAAGAAAAAAAAAATGCATCAGAGTCTCTCAGTAGCAGAAGAAAGAACTAGTGAGCTCAAAGACAAGCTACGTGAAAATATACAGTCAAAAGAGAAGGAAAAAATGAATTAAAAAACAAGCGAGCGTGCCCACAAGATCTAGAAAATAGCATCAAAAGCGCAAATCTAAGAGCTATTTGCCTTAAAGAGGATGTAGAGAAAGAGATTGAGCCAGAAAGTTTATTCAAATAAATAATAACAGAAAATTTTCTAAACCTAGAGAAAGATGTGAATATCCAGGTATAGGAAGGTCAAAGAACACCAGGTAGATACAACCCAAATAAGACAACCTTGAGGCATATAATAATCAAACTCTCTCTCTCTCGCTCCCTTTTCTTTTCTTTTTTTTTTTTTTTTTTTTTTAATTTGAGACATTATCTCACTCTGTTGCCCAGGCTGGAGTGCTGTAGTACAATCATGGCTTACTGCAGACTCAACTTCCCAGGCTTAAGCAATCCTCCTGCCTTAGCCTCCCAAGGAGCCAGGACTACAAGCATGCATCACCATGCCGGCTAATTTTTTAAAATTTTTTGTAGAGATGGAGTGTCACTATGTTGCCCAGGCTGATCTCGAACTCCTAGACTCAAGCGATCCTCCATGCTCAGCCTCCCAAAGTGCTGGATTACAGGCATGAGCCACTGTACCTGATCCAAACTCTCAAAAGTCAAGGATAAAGAAAGGATCCTAAAAGTGGCAACAGAAAAGAAGCAAATAACATACAATAAAGCTCCAATATATCTGGCAGTGGACTTCTCAGCAAAATCCTTACAGGCCAAGAGGAGTGAAATTACATATTCAAAGTGCTAAAGAAAAAAACTTTCGGCCGGGCGCGGTGGCTCAAGCCTGTAATCCCAGCACTTTGGGAGGCCGAGACGGGCAGATCACGAGGTCAGGAGATCGAGACCATCCTGGCTAACACGGTGAAACCCCGTCTCTACTAAAAATACGAAAAACTAGCCGGGCGAGGTGGCGGGCGCCTATGGTCCCAGCTACTCGGGAGGCTGAGGCAGGAGAATGGCGTAAACCCGGGAGGCGGAGCTTGCAGTGAGCTGAGATCCGGCCACTGCACTCCAGACCGGGCGACAGAGCAAGACTCCGTCTCAAAAAAAAAAAAAAAAAAAAAAAAAAAAAAAAGAAAAAAACTTTCAACCTAGAATATTATATCCAGCAAAATTATCCTTCAAACATGAAGGAGAAATTCTTTCCAGACAAACAAAAGCTGAGGGATTTCATCAACACCAGACCTGTCTTACAAGAAATGCTAATGGAAATTCTTCAGTCTAAAAGAGAAGGACATTAATGAGCAACAATAAATCATCTGAGGATATAAAACTCACTAGTAATAGTAAGTACACAGACAAATACAGAATACTCTATCCCTGTAATTTTGGTGTGTAAACCACTCATATCTTTAGTAGGAAAACTAAAAGACAGTCTATCAACAATAATAACTACAACAATTTTAAGAGATAGACAATATAAAAAGATCTAGAGACAACAAAAAGTCAAAAAGTTAGGGGGTTGGAATTAAAATGTAGAGTTACTTTTCTCTTTGCTCATTTTTTTTCTCTTCTTTGTAATCATAGTTAAGTTGTTATCAGTTTAAAACAATTGGTTAGCCAGGTGCAGTGGTGTGTGCTTGTATCCCAACTACTCAGGAGGCTGAGGTGGTAGGATCACAAGTTTGAGCCTAACTTGGGCAAAAGAGCAAGACCTGTCTCAAAAAATTTTTAATATAATTGACTGTAAGATGTTATCTGTAAGCCTCATGGTAACCACACACACACACACAAAATAATAGAACACAAAAAATAAAAAGCAAGAAACTAAAACATACTACCAGAGAAAATTACTTTTACACAAGAGAAAGAAGTAAAGGGCATCCAAATTTGAAGAAGTGAAATTATCCTTGTTTACAGACAATATAATCTTAGATTTAGAAGAACCTAAAGACCACCAAGGCTAGGCACAGTGGCTCACACCTGTAATCTCAGCACTTTGTGAGGCCAAGGTGGGTGGATCACTTGAGGCCAGGTGTTTGGCACCAGCCTGGGCAACATGGTGAAACCCTATCTCTACAAAAAATACAAATGTTAGCTGAGTGTGGTGACACACACCTGTAGTCCCAGCTACTAGGGAGGCTGAGGCAGGAGAATCACTGGAACCTGGGAGGCAGAGGTTGCAATGAGCCAAGATTGGGCCACTGCACTCCAGCTTGGACAACAGGGCAAGACTCTGTCTCAAAAAAACAAAACAAAACAAAACAAACAAACAAAAAACTCCACCAAAACCTCTTATAACTGAGAAACAAATTCAGTAAAGTTGCAGCATATAAAATCAGCATACAAACTTTGTTTTTGTGGTCTTATAAAATCAGCATACAAACATTCTATATTGGCATATAGAAACAACAATATTAAAAAAAAACAAGAAAGTAATCTCATTTACAATAGCTATAAAAAAAAGATAGAAATGAACTTAACCAAAGGAGTGAAAGATTTCTACAATGAAAACTGTAAAACATTGATGAAATAAATTGAAAAGGATACCAAAAAATGGAAAGATATTCCATGTTCATGGATTGGAGAATCAATATTGGTAAAATGTTTATACCACCCAAAACAATCTACAGATTAAATGCAATCCCCATCAAAATACCAACAACCTGGATAGAAGAATATTTGAGGGATTAAAAAAAAGATATAAAAGGCTCATGTCTGTAATCCCAGCACTTTGGGAGGCCGAGACAGGCAGATCACCTGAGGTTGGGAGTTCAAGACCAGCCTGACCAGCATGGAGAAACTTCATTTCTACTAAAAATACAAAATTAGCCGGGCGTGGTGGCTCATGCCTGTAATCCCAGCTACTCGGGAGGCTGAGGCAGGAGAATCACTTGAACTCAGCAGCTGGAGGTTGTGATGAGCCGAGATCGCGCCATTGCACTCCAGCCTGGGCAATAAGAGTGAAACTCTGTCTCAGAGGGAAAAAAAAAGATATAAATAAAAAAATAAAAAGACGTTTTTCACAAAACTAGAAAAAAAATATTCTAAAATGTGTATGGAACCACAAAAGACACAGAACAGTCAAAACCATCCGGAACAAAAAGAACAAAGCTGGAGGCATCACTTTACCTGACTTCAAATTGTACTACACAATTGTAGTAACCAAAACAGCATGGTACTGGCAAGAAAAACAGACACTGCGCAATGGAACAGAATAGAGAACCCAGAAGTAAAATTAATGCATTTACAGTCAACTCATTTTTGACAAAGGTGCTAAAAACATACATTGGGGGAGAGGATAGTGTCATCAATAAATGGTGCTGGGAAAATGGATAGCCATAGGCTATCCCCCATCATACACAAAAATCAAATCAAAATGGATTAAAAACTTAAACCTAAGACCTGGATCTATGAAACCACTAAAAGAAAACATTGGGGAAACTCTCTAGGACACTGGTCTGGTAAAGATTTCTTGACTAAGACCACAAAAGCACAAGGCAACCAAAGAAAAATGGACAAATAGGATCACATCAAGCTAAAAAGCTTCTGCACAGCAGAGGAAACAACTAACAAAGAAAAGGGACAACCCTTTTCTTTATTGGGATAAAACTACCCATCTGACAAGGGATTAATAATCAGAATACATAAGGAGCGCAAGCAACTCAATAGGAGAAAAAAACAAAACAAAACAAAACAAAACCTAATTCTAAAATGGGCAAAAGATCTGAATATGTATTTCTCAAAAGAAAACATACTGGCCGGGCGCGGTGGCTCAAGCCTGTAATCCCAGCACTTTGGAAGGCCGAGACGGGCGGATCACGAGGTCAGGAGATCGAGACCATCCTGGCTAACACGGTGAAACACCGTCTCTACTAAAAATACAAAAACCTGCCGGGCGAGGTGGCGGGCGCCTGTAGTCCCAGCTACTCGGGAGGCTGAGGCAGGAGAATGGCATATAAACCCGGGAGGCGGAGCTTGCGATGAGCTGAGATCCGGCCACTGCACTCCAGCCCGGGCGACAGAGCGAGACTCCGTCTCAAAAATAAATAAATAAATAAATAAATAAAATCTGAGCTACAACAGATGCAGAGAGAAATCTTATCTGAAACTTCCCTTATCTGACTAACACGGAGCCTTAGGAGACATAGCTGCCACAAACCCTCCTCCAGAGGTCTCCAGTTACAGAAGCACTGACCTTGGACATCAAGACACTTTTTTAAAAATTGCATAAACCTGGGCACGGTGGCTCACACCTGTAATCCCAGCGTTTTGGAAGGCAGAGGCAGGTGGATCACTTGAAGCCAGGAGTTTGAGACCAGCCTGGCCAACATGGTGAAATCCTGTCTCTACTAAAAATACAAAAATTAGCTGGGTATGGTGACAAATGTCTGTAATCCCAGCTACTCTGGAGGCTGAGGCAGGAGAATCACTTGAACCCAGGAGGCAGAGGTTGCAGTGAGCAGACATCACACCACTGCACTCCAGCCTGGGGATTGAGAGTGAAACTCCGTCTCAAAAAAAAAAAAAAAATTTGTACGAACAAGACTCATAAGAAGCTTACATTCTTTGAAGTCCTAAAGCCCCACTGGGGTGGTATATAGGTTGGTATATAAACTTTTACCTCCAGCTGTTCAGGGAGCTACTCTCTCTACAAGGGTACACCCACCTGTAGATTTTTTCCCTGTTACTCTATTGCCATTTAATTCACAGGCCCCCCAACCAGCTGGACTTAGGTTGGTGTAGGAGGAGTCTTTCTTCCGAACACTTTTCTCTTGATTTCATTTTCATCCTCTTGGTTTTTTTCCAAAGCAAACATGTACAAATAGGATCACATCAAGCAAAATTGTCTTTCTTCAATGCCCCTTATTACATTTCCACTTGAATTTATTCTCCTTTGAGTGCCTTATAATGTAGGCTTTATTTCTGAAATCATTCTGTCTGTTTCTTCTTTCCTGAGTTCAATGAACTCTTAATTTATTCCTTCAGAGCAGGGGGATGTCCATTTGCTTTTAATTTTTGAATTTTTGTTTCAAGATGGCTTTTCTTTTTTTTTTTTTTGATAAATTTATGAGGTACAAGTATAATTTTGTTACATGCATAGATTACATAGTGGTCAAGTCAGGGCTTTTAGGGGGTCTACCACTCAAGTAATATACATTATACCCCTTAGGTAAAGGGTACTCAGCTACTCGAAAGGCTGAGGTGAGAGGATTGCTTGAGCCTGAGAGTTCAAGTCCAGCTTGGGCAGCATGATGAGACCCTGTCTCAAAAGAAAAAAAAAAAAGCTAAAGGGTGATTTGTCATATCCTCAAATGTTTGCCTGAAGACGACAATTCATTCAATTTGGTGTGCTGTGTTACAGCATTTTTCTTCTGCTTCATGGTAATTTTTCTTTTGGAGGGAAATGTAGAAATGTTCATCACTTGAGTTATTTTGGTTCTCATTTTCTATTTTCCTTTCTTTTTTTTTGAGACGGAGTCTCACTGTGTCGCCCAGGCTGGAGTGCAGTGGCCGGATCTCAGCTCACTGCAAGCTCTGCCTCCCGGGTTCACGCCATTCTCCTGCCTCAGCCTCCCGAGTAGCTGGGACTACAGGCGCCCGCCACCTCGCCCGGCTAGTTTTTTGTATTTTTTAGTAGAGACGGGGTTTCACTGTGGTCTTGATCTCCTGACCTCGTGATCTGCCCGCCTTGGCCTCCCAAAGTGCTGGGATTACAGGCATGAGCCACCGCGCCCGGCCGAATACAGCAGTTCTTAAAGTGTGATTCAGGTCCCCAAAACCTTTCAGGTAGCTGCAAAGTCAAAACTACTTTAATAGTATACTAATATGTTTTTGTCCTACTCACCTTTATTTTCTTAACATATTTTCTTAGTATTTCTTAAGGTGTGGAGCTTTCTTTTTCTTTTCTTGTTCTTGTTCTTCTTTTTTTTTTTTTTTTTTTTGAGAAGGCGTCTCATGCAGTGGCATGATCTTGGCTCACTGCAACCTCCGCCTCCCAGGTTCAAGCGATTCTCCTACCTCAGCCTCCCAAGTAGCTGGGATTACAGGTGCATGCCACCATGCCTGGCTAATTTTCGTGTTTTTAGTAGAAATGGGATCTCATCATGTTGGCCAAGCTGGTCTCAAACTCCTGACCTCAAATGATCCACCTGCATCGGCCTCTCAAAGTGCTGGGATTACAGGTGTGAGTCACAGGCACAGGCGTGAGTCACAGTGCCTGGCCCACAAGTGTGGACTTTTCTAGGAGCTACAGGACAAGTGATATTGCATCAGATTGAATTTAGACATGCAGGTATAAGACCAGCTGTCTTCCGTTTAGCCAGATATGAAGAGATTTGCAAAAATGTAAAATAATGCCACTCTTCTCATGAAATTTTTTGTTTTGGAATATATAGTTATTTTTCATTTAAAAATTAATTATGCTAATATGTAATCAGTTTATTATTCTTTTAAATTAATTCCTAAAATACT
Source organism: Trachypithecus francoisi (assembly GCF_009764315.1). NCBI lineage: Eukaryota > Metazoa > Chordata > Mammalia > Primates > Cercopithecidae > Trachypithecus > Trachypithecus francoisi. The sequence continues at coordinate 80,388,404 of NW_022681457.1, forward strand.
TTTTAAATTCTCTGTTTAAATATTTAATATAGTCAATGTTGATAGATATAACCTACAAATACAAAAGCTCTTTAGGGTACTCATTTCAAGAGTGTAACAAAGTCCTGAAACCAAAAAAGTCTGAGAACTGCTGCTTTAATGGATGGCTCTGTGTGTGTATGTGCATGTGTGTATATGTGTGTGTGTGTGTGGTGGGAATTGTATCTCCTGCAAGTTTTGGGTTCTGTTTTGTGTTACATGCCCTACATTTTCCTCTTTTGATTCTTTTTTTTTTTCCCTTGGTACTCACTGGTTATAGCACCTTTTGATTCTTTTCCTCTTCACCACCTAATCTTCAAAGGGTGCCTATCCTTTCCTTTCTTGCATTCTATTCCCCCAGAAGCGCGACTTTTCTGAGGTTGTCTCCTTGAGGCTACGCTGCCCTTTTAAGTCCCTCCCCGTGGTCAGTGCTCTGATCTACAGGATTCATTTTCCGTGTTGTTTCTCTTAGGGCGGACTTTCTCTTTAACACAATGACTTCAGATCAATCTTTGGCCTGCTGTTACCTGCCCCCTCTTCTCTTCCACAGTTTTTCCAGGACTGCCCTCGCTCTCCACAAAGATTTGCAGTAGAATCGTGAAAGCCATCTCACTGGAATTTGGTGTTTATTTTTTCTACTTACAGGTAATTTAAGGTTTAGGAATTCTCTGTCATCTAGTTACGCTGAGAATTTAGTTTTTGTTACCTTTTTTTTTTTTCTATATCAGGAGTTAGTAGTCAACAAACCTTTTCTTTTCCTTTTTTCTTTTTTTGTAGAGACAAGATCTCACTGTGTTGCCCAGGCTGTTCTAGAACTCCTCAAGAGATCCTCCTGCCTGGGATTACAGGTGTGGCAGCACCTGGCCAGCAAACTTTTTCTTAAAGGGCCGTATAGTAAATAATTGAGGCTTGCAGGCTACACTGTCTCTCTTTCTCTTTTTTTTTTTTTTTTTTTGAGACAGAGTCTCACTTTATCACCCAGGCAGTGTCATGGTCAGAGCTCACTGCAGCCTTCATCTCCCAGGCTCAAGGGATCCTCCCGTGTCAGCTCCCCGAGTAGCTGGGACTACAGGCTTGCACCACAATGCCTGGCTAACTTTTTGTATTTTTAGTAGGGACAGGTTTTCACCATGTTGGCCAGGCTGGTCTCGAATTCCTAGACTAAAGTGATACGTGTGCCTTGGCCTCCCAAAGTGCTGGTATTACAGGCATGAGCCACGCACCCATCCCATACTATCTCTATCACACTACTCAACCTGCCTTTGTAACATGAAGCACCCATACAATGCATGAACTAATTGATGTGTTGACAAAAACAGGTGCCTAGCCCACAGGACGTTATTTGCTGACCTTTGCTCTATATGGTTATTTGGGATGTGAAGCCATTCCGATTTAGACAGCCACTATTATCTTTGGCAACTCAGAAGTTCATAGTGATTTGTACGGGTTCTTTATGCTTGCAAAATAAAATACAACTCTCTTTGTGGCAGACACAGAGACGCACTGCCCAGATCCCCCTTCAAGGAAGAACTTGTTGCCCAGCTGCAGGGAGTGCATTAGGCAGACAGCCTCCAACTGTCAGCTATTTCAGGATCTGCCTCATCTGCAGAGAGCTGCTTCACCCAAGGTCATACGCTTCCCAGCAATTCGTAGCTGGTAGAAAGGCCCAGCTATTTTGGCCTAACTTAGAACACTTTGATGTACAGTGTTTGCTCCAGAGCTCCCTGCTGAGTTGGTTGAGGCTTTGTGGGGCCTGCTTCTCAGTTCAAGTTCTTCCTCTGTCTAATCCTGTTTCCTTCTCCTTCCTTTCACAAGAGTTGATCCCTACGAAGCTTCTTGCACCTCAGATTCCATCTCAGCATCCGCATCTGGAGAATCCAATCTATGACCCTCCTGGTAGGTATATGCATTGCAGATATTTTCCTCTATGACTTGTGTTTGGTTATGCTGCATTTTTCCCCCAACACAGTGTACCCCCTGCCTTATTGCCCTTATTTTACGTTAGGTTATTCTCCCCTCTTCCTTGAAGAGTTAACACCTGGCTCACTGTGACTGTCTTCAGCACCATTCACGTGATAATTACCGCTGATTTCAGTAGAGATGATCCTTTTAATGCTTTGGCCTCTCGGTTCCTTAGCATACACTCCTCCTGTGGTCTTTTTATCCACCAAGTCAGCCACTCATCGCCGTAGTCATACCCTTGATTTTGTTACGACAAATTATTGCAAGCCTTCTTTACTCCCAATTTCACACACCCCATTCTCCAATCAGCTCCTCCTATTTTCAGCTCACACCTAACACTCCAGCTCCAGTGATCATTACCTAAATGCATTCATCTTACCACCTTCTCACTGCGCTCTCATCTATCTCCTTCCTTCCTGTTACAGACTAAATTGTGTCCCCCACCAAAATTCATTTATTGAAACCCTAACCCCCAACGTGACTGTATTTGGAAACAGGGCCTATGAAGAGGTAATTAAGGCTAAATGAAGTTGTAAGAGTGGCCCTATCACCTAGGTCTAGTGTCCCTATAAGAACAGGAAGAAATCACCTTGGGCAAGGCTGAGAAAGGGCTGCAGGGCAGTGGGAGTGCAGACTGAAAAGATGTACTTCTTTTTCCAGTTCTGATCAAGCCTGGGTCTGCCTCCTTCCTGAACAGGCCAGATAATTCATCTAAATAGCCTAAGCAGGCTGGGTGCAGTGGCTCACACCTGTAATCCCAACACTTTGGGAGGCTGAGGTGGGCAGATCACCCGAGGTCAGGAGTTCAAGACTAGCCTGGCCAACATGGCAAAACCCCATCTCTACTAAAAAAGTACAAAAATTAGCCAGGCATAGTGGCTGGCGCCTGTAGTCCCAGCTACTTGGGGGGCTACGGTGGGAAGATCGCTAGAGCCTGGGAGGTCAAGGCTGCAGTGAGCTGTGATTGTGTCACTGCACTCCAGCCTGGGTGACAGAGCAAGACCCTGCCTCAAAAATAAATAAATAAATAAATAAAAATAAGAGTGCTTGGCAGCTTGATCAGGCTATGCCAGGAACCCATCTCTCAAGCAGCAGCTTTTCTCCTGTGCCATTGTCAGTTTTGTCCTGTCTGAGTCCATGGGACTCTTTTGTCTGATGGTGGCCTTCCTCATCCTCTTCATCAAGTGAAGCTCCATGGAGATCACCTACCCATACCTGCTTCTGTGACCTCATGCCATTCCTGGTGTTGGAATGTGCCAAGGTTTGCCATTAAACACACATTTCTCTCTCTCTCTCTCTCTCTATACACACACACACACACACACACACACACACATATATATATATATATATGAAGAGGCACCAGAGGTCTCTCTGCACAGTCACAGAGGAAAGGTCATGTGAGGACAGCCAGAAGGCAGATGGTTACAAGCCAGGAAGAAGGGCCTCACTAGCAACCTACCTTACCCTGCTTGTACCTCCATCCTGGATGTCCAGCTTCTAAAATTAGGAGAAAATAGTCAGTTGTGGTGGCTCGCACCTATAATCTCAGCACTTTGGGAGACTGATATGGGAGGATCATTTGAGGTCAAGAGTTTGAGACCAGCCTGGGCAACATAGGGAGACCCTGCCTTTAAAAAAATTTTTTTTTTGTTTTAATTAGCTGGGTGTGGTGGTACACACATGTAGTCCTAGGTACTTGGGAGGCTGTGGTGAGAGGATCGCCTGAGCCCAGGGAGGTGGAGGCTACAGTGAGCCATGATCACACCGCTGCAATACAGCCTGGGAGACAGAGCAAGACTTTACCTCAAAATAAACAAACAAACAAAAAAATGATGACAAAATAAATGTCTGTCGTTGAAGTCACTCATTCTGTGGTATCTTGTTATGGCAGCCTGAACCGACCAATATGCCTCCTCACCCAGTTTAAATTCCATGCTCAGTCATAATCAGCCATTGCAATTACCCTCAACTGTATTATCAACCCTCAATTTGTATTACTTGCTTGGCAAAACCCAAACCCTTGTGAAATCCAATTCTTCTATATCTACATCGATGCTGCCGAATATGGCTGAAGAAAAGCAACTGTATTGACTGGACTACTTTAAATTCATGACCACTTACCTCAAGTGGGCACTTAACTTCCTGGCAATTATTCTACATTTTTCTAATCCATTAACTCGCCTCCTCTCTGAGTTAATTATTTCACAGCTTTTCCTCCCTCTTGATACGTGTTCCATCCTAACTCTGCTGATGACCTTGTTTCCTATTTCACTAATAGAGGCCACCAGGAGAGAACTCCCACAGCCATCAGCTCCACCAAGCCAACAGCATCCTTACACATACTCTGCCTTCTCTCCCAGTTGGCTGTGCCCTCTCTTTGCTCCTGCAACTTCCCTAACTCTCCTGTACCATTGCTGTTCACTCTCCAGTGGATAATCACCATCAGGATGAAAAGATGCTATACTAGCTTCCGAACTCTCTCAAAACCCAGGAAACAAAAAGGCAAAGGCTAAGTTTTTTCTTATTTCCCCTTCCAGTTATTGTACTGTTTCTCTGCTTTTATTATTTATTTATTTATTTATTCTTGAGATGAAGTTTCGCTCTTGTTGCCCAGGCTGGAGTGCAATGGTGCGATATCGGCTCACCGCAACCTCCGCTTCCCGAATTCAAGCAATTCTCCTGCCTCAGCCTCCCAAGTAGCTGGGATTACAAGCATGCGCCACCACGCCTGGCTAATTGTCTATTTTTAGTAGAGATGGGGTTTCTCCATGTTGCTTAGGCTGGTCTCAAACTCCCGACCTCAGGTGATCTGCCCACCTCGGCCTCCCAAAGTGCTGGGATTACAGGTGTGAGCCACTACGCCCTGCTGTCTCTGTTCTCTTTTAAAGCACAATCCCTCAACACAAGTGTCTGTACTCAGCATCTCTCCACTTTCCCTCCATCTGGTCTCTCCAGTGCCCCTTCATAAGGTTTTCACCCCATGCTCCTCCAGGGCTAGTCTGTTCTTGCTTCCCGTCTTACTGGAAGACCAGTAGCATTTGACAGAGTTGGTCACTCTCTCCTCCTTGGACACCTTTTCTTCACTTGGTTTCCAGAACAGCATCATCTTCTGTTTATTGCTACCTCAGTCCACCTCAGTGAAAAGCTTACTGGTTCCTCCACATCTCCCAGACCTCCAGTAATAACAGGAATGTACCAGGCCATTGCTCTCTCTCTCTCTCCTATTTTTTTTTTTTTTTTTTGAGACAGAATCTCAATTCTATCACCCAGACTGAAGCACAATGGCATGATCATAGCTCACTGCAGCCTCGAACTCGTGGGCTCAAATGATCCTCCCACCTCAGCCTCCTGAATAGCTGGGACTACAAGCACACACTACCATGCCCAGCTAACTTTCTACTTTTTATTTTTATTTTTTGTAGAGATGGGGTTTTACTATGTTGCCCAGGCTTGTCTTGAACTCCTGGGCCCAAATGATCCTCCCACCTTGGTCTCCCAAAGTGCTAGGATTGTAGGCATGAGCCACCGTGTCCAGCTTCTCTTTCTTAATGGAATTTAGGCAAAATTTATTACTCATGGCCTTGGAATGCTCTTCCCTCAGAGAGCCACATGGCTCACTGTTACTTCCTTCCAGCTTTCTTCGAAGGTCCGCTTCTCAGTGAAGCTTTGTCCTGACTACCCAGCTGAAAATTGCAATCCTCTTCCCTCTACCATGTATATACTGTCTATCTGCTTTCCTTCCTTTATTTTTCTCAGTAGGTATGACCTAACATAATATATAATTTACTTCTGTACCTTGTTTGTTTTCTGTCTTCCTCTTTAGAACATGAGCTCCATGAGGGAAGGTGTTTTTGCCTGCTTTAGTCACTTTATCCCCAGCAACTACAACAGCGCCTTGAATATATATATATAGCAGGCACTCAATAAACATTCACTGAATGAACGAACAGTAATGCTCACTTGCCCATAAATACAAGTACCTCATCTTTTACCACAAAGGATATTTGTAAATATTTAAGTTGTTTCTACCCAGATTATGGCTTGGTAATTCATTTTTTTTTAATTTTTATTTTTGTAGAGACAGGGTCTCACTATGTTGCCCAGGATGATCTTGAACTCCTGAGAAATTCAGCAATGAGCAAAGGCTTACACAGTCACCACCAATCAAAAACTTTTTTTTTTTTTGAGATAAGATCTTGCTCTGTTGCCCAGGCTGGAGTGCCGTGGTGTAATCAAAGCAAGCTGCAATCTTGACCTCCTAGGCCTAAGTCATCCTCCCACCTCAGCCTCATAAGTAACTAAGACCACAGGCACAAGCTACCATATCTAGCTAACTTTAAAACATTTTTGTGGCTGGGCACGGTGACTCACACCTGTAATCCCAGCACTTTGGGAGGCCTAGGCAGGCGGATCACAAGGTCAGGAGATCAAGACCATCCTGGCTAACAGGGTGAAACCCCGTCTCTACTAAAAATACAAAAAAAAAATTAGCCGGGCGTGGTGGTGGGCGCCTGTAGTCCCAGCTACTTGGGAGGCTGAGGCAGGAGAATGGCGTGAACCCGGGAGGCGGAGCTTGCAGTGAGTGGAGATCGCGCCACCACACTCCAGCCTGGGCGACAGAGTGAGACTCCATCTCAAAAAAATAAAATTAAATAAAATTAAATAAATAAATAAAAATTTTGTAGAGACGAGATCTCACTATGTTGGCCAGGCTGGCCTCAAACTCTTGAGCTCAAGCAATCCTCCCACCTTGGCTTCCCAAAGTGCTGGGATTATAGATGTAAGCAACTGTACCTGGCAAAAACTTTTTAAGAGCTTTGTTTTCAGGATTAGGCAACTTTAACCTTCAACAGTGATCATAACCCTTAGTTTTCAGGTCAAATGATAGGGAAATGTGTAATGTCTTACTGACACACTAATCCCATCGCTGCTCATACCACCCACAACTAGCTGGGGGATAGTAGAAAGCCAAAATGGGATTTTGAAAAATAAATTGGTTAAAATGTATCGACCAAAACGGCCAGATGTCTTGCCCATAATTCTCAAGAATTATGTACAGGCACATGCAACTTCCTTCTACAGTTCCAGTGACCATCCACTTGGAAAACATTTAGGTATAAAATGGGATTTTGCTAGATTTTCACAAAGCATTACTGAAGTATGTCCAAACTTTGCATGCACAGAAACAAGAGTCTAAACAATCACCCTGGTGAAACTGAGCTGGAGGCTGAATATACATGACGATTAATCAGAGGAAAGAAGCATCACTCGAACTTTCCTAGAGAGGACCATCCCGGCTTGTCCCTACCACGCATGCACCCTGGACCAGGCTTCTCAACTTGAGAAGATGTCTGCCTCAGGGGCATGGCAGCTTCTTGTGCCTTTTTTTTTTTAGACAGAGTCTCGCTGTGTTGCCCAAGCTGGAATGCAGTGGCGCAGTCTTGGCTCACTATAACCTCTGACTCCTGGCTTCAGGGGATTCTCCTGCCTCAGCCTCCCAAGTAGCTGGGACGACAGGCGCCTGCTACCACGCCCAGCTAATTTTTGTATTTTTAGCGGAGACCGAGTTTCACCATGTTGGCCAGGCTGGTCTTGAACTCCTGACTTTGTGATCTGCCCGCCTCAGCCTCCCAAAGTGCTGGGATTACAGGCGTGAGCCACCACGCCCAGCTCTTGTGCCTATTTCACGAGCTCTTAGCCTTAAGAACAACTTGGTGGATATTTTCTGTTGGCTTATTATTTGCTCCCTGGATGCCAACTGAGCAGGAGGCTGGGAGTGGGCTAGTTTGTGAGCAAGGTAAGAGGTTCCAACTTTAAAGAGAATAATTCTGTCACCAACCTCTATTCTGCAAGGAAAAAACTTAAGCAGTTAGCAATTTTCTCTCATTTGACCAAAAAAAAATTTAAAAAAAAGACCCTACTCAATTCTTACCTCAAAAGTTTAAAGGTCGCTAAGTGTGGTGGCTCTTGTCTGTAATCCTAGCACTTTGAGAGGCAGAGACAGGAGGCTTGCTTGAGCCCAGGAGTTTGAGCCCAGCCTGGGTAACATAGCAAGGCCCCACTCTACAAAAAAAAAAAAAAAAAAAAAATTTAATTAGTTGGGTGTGGTGGCATGCCTCATAGTCCTAGCTACTCAGGAGGCTGAGGCGAGAGGATTGCTTGAGCTCACGAGTTTGAAGGTGTAGTGGCCTATGATGGCACCACTGCACTCCAGCCTGGGCAATGGAGTGAGACCCTGTCTCAAAAACAAACAAAAACAAAAGTTTAAAGACACAGTGAGTGTGCCGGCCCCCTCTGCTCTATGAACGAGGACCAAACGATGAGGTCAGCTTTACCAAGCAGTCATCACAGTGCTGGTCACATTGTCCCTTCTGAATGTATCAGTTTGGCTTTGGGTCTCATTTCTAAGATGCAGACAACTTGCCATACCAAGGTAATAAGGATCTTCCCCTCCAGAAAGAATAGAATTATCCAAAAGATCAAGAAAAGTTTCAAAATGACTGATGGACCTTTGTCTGAATACTGGTATATGGCTTTTGTGTGTCAAAAATCCAGGGATAAAAATATTACACTTTCTTTAAACTATCCCTTCTGTTCATAAAGAAACTTCATATCTCTGAGTGTTGAATCTGTTCTCAGGGGACCCCCATGATACCAATGTCCCTCATCTAGGGAGACTTTTGAAGCCTGGGGACACACACACACAAAAATTGTTTCTGACTGCTGCTGGTCTAGGACCAATAAAACCCTCCGAATGCACACAGTCCCCAGCGTAATTTCCAATACTTCCACACTCTTTCCACAAATAGCCACCACCGTTAAAGGGTTTTAATGTTTCGTTCAAAATGGATTAGTTCCTGTGGCCAATAGCCAATGTAATTATAATGAATGTTGTATTAATCCTTATGATATTTCCCTGAGTTCAATACATCACTGTATCTTAATCTTCCGCTATTCAGTTGCTCAATTACCCAATTAGACTGTTGGTGATCATTTACTGGGACTTATTTCATCTGTGGTACATGAGCTTACTTTTGTTTCCTAAGGAATTGGTCTGGCTTATGTGATTATGGGGATATTATTCTGGTTATGCACCACTTCTAGTCTCTCCCCTAAGCAAAATTATGGAATCTCAGAGAAATAACTGAAATGGAAAGGCTCTGGACATTAACTTTCCCAATATATGGTGTTGCCAGGTCCATTAAGAAAAATTATTTAACATTTTAGAACAAGTTGGTAATGTCACATATAATAACATTCTAGATGGTATAACAACAAAAAGACTTCTGCCACTAGCAGTATGGCACACCAGATATTTTGAAAAGCTCTTCTTTAAAATATATTGATAGTGAATACATTTCAACAAATAGATATTTATACACTTAGTTATGACTACAAGTAACTAAGGAAAATCTCTAGAAGCCTGAAACAGACACAAAGAGCTGAAATAGGTGATGTTCCCATATGGAAACAAGACTACCATGGGGAGGCCAGGTGCAGGGGCTCATGCCTGTAATCCCAGCACCTTGGGAGTCTGAGGCAGGTGGATCACTTGAGGTCAGGAGTTCGAGACCAGCCTGACCAACGTGGCAAAACCCCATCTCTATGGGAAAAAAAAAAATACAAAAATTAGACAGGTGCGGTGGTGGATGCCTGTTGTCCCAGATGCTCGTGAGGCTGAGGCAGGAGAATTGCTTGAACCCGGGAGGTGGAGGTTGCAGTGAGCCAAGATTGTGCCACTGGACTCCAGCCTGGGTGACAGTGAGACTCTGTCTCAAAACAAAACAAAACAAAACAAAAAAAGTACCATGGGGAAAATGCCAATACTAGAAACCTAGAGGTTTGAGTCTTGAGCTTCATTTAAACCTAGTGCTTTAAACTAAACAGATATAGTTTAACATGAGGTAGTGTCACAGAACCAACAATAACAACACAGATTAAATCTGTTGTGTTACTCTATCTTATGGTGGTATACTTCCTCATGCAGTAGATTTTCTTTCGTATTAGTTGTCCATTTTGATTAAATTAACATATAAGATTAAATCCTGTGAATTTGAGGTGGGGTGCAGTGGTTCCTGCCCGTAATCCCAACACTGTGGCAGACCAAGGTGAGTGGATCACTTCAGTCCAGCAGTTCGAGACCAAGTGGAGTAACATGGTAAAACTCCATCTCTGCAAAAAATTCAAAAATTAGCCATACATGGCAGCGCATGCCTATAGTCCCAGCTACTTGGGAGCCTGAGGCAGAAGGATTGTTTGAGCCTAGCAGGCAGAGGTTGCAGTGAGCCGAGATCATACCATTGCACTCCAAACTGGGCAACAGAACAAGATTCTGTCTCAAAAAAAAAAAAAAAAAAAAAATTCAACATAATTCACCATGAATTAAAGAAGAAAATATGAGTTCATCTAATTAAAGGCAGATAAAAAGGATTTGATAAAAATTCAACATACTTTTAAAGAAAATTAAAATGGTGGAAGGACATGCTTTATCAGCTACCAAGACTTATTGTAAAATATGATAAGTAAGACACAGAGGGTCCAGGCACGGTGGCTCATGCCTGTAATCCTAGCACTTTGGGAGGCTAAGGCGGGTGGATCACAAGGTCAGGAGTTTGATACCAGCCTGGCCAACAAGGTGAAATCCCATCTCTACTAAAAATACAAAAATTAGTCGGGCATGGTGGCATGCACCTGTAATCCCAGCTACTTAGGAGGCTGAGGCGGGAGAATTGCTTGAACCCAGGAGGCAGAGATTGCAGTGAGCCGAGATCATGACACTGCCCTCCAGCCTGTGTGACAGAGTGAGACTCTGTCTCAAAAAAAGAAAAAAAAAAAAAAAAGACATGGAAGGATTAGTGCAGGCACAAATAGAAAAATGGGTAAAACAGAGAGGCTAGAAATGGACACAAGCATATGTGGATTCCTGATATATGACAGAGCCATCACCAAAGAACAATAGGGGAAAGATGTTCTCTCAAAAACACGGCGCTCAGACAATTGGCTATCTGGATGGAAAAAATGAAGCTGAACTCTGATATCATACCATATACGAAATATTTTCCAGGAGGATTAAATCTGACTGATTTGTCAGTCAGGTTCCAGTCAGGAAAAAGAAACCATACCAGTAACTTGAACAGGGAAATTTTAATATAAAGAATTACTAGGCCAGGCATGGTGGCTTATGTCTGTAATGCTAGCACTTTGAGAGACTAAGGTGGGAAGATCACTTGAGCCCAGGAGTTTGAGACCAGCCTGGCCAACATAGTGAGACCCTGCCTCTATGAAAAGTAGCAAAAAATGTAGCTGAGCATGGTGGTGGTATGTGCCTATAGTCCCAGCTACTTGGCAGGCTGAGTTGGGAGAATTGCTCGAGCCCAGGAGGTCAAGGCTGAACTGTGATTTGCGCCAACGCACTCCAACCCAGGCAACAGAGAAAGACTGTCAAAAAAGAAGAAGAAGAAGAAAAGAATGATTAACTAGTCACAAGAGGTTAACTACTTAAATGTGCAGAGAACTCCAAATAATACAGGCATAGCAGATGTAGGGAGCAGACACACTCTCTATGGTGAAGGCAGAGTACCAAGGAAAGGAGTAAGCTTGGAATAGAACTGCCCATGAATTAAAGAAGAAAATATGAGATCATCTAATTAAAGGCAGAAAAAAGGATTTGATAAAAATTCAACATACTGTTAAAGAGAATTAAAATGGAGGAAGAACATGCTTTATCAGCTATCAAGACTTATTGTAAAATGTGATAATTAAAACATGGAAGGGCCAGGCACGGTGTCTCACCCCTGTAATTCCAGCACTTTGGGAGGCTGAGGCTGAGATTCAGACCTCTCTGTGGAAGGTGTCACTGTGCTCCACTGGATGGGAGAGAAGGTACCACAGCCCAGGGTGGCAAGAAGGAAACCGTCCGCTGGAGCCCTAGTGAAACTTGCTAGGAAACCAGCTGTTGTGGGGGTGCCTAGCTGGGAAACTGCCTGCTGGCATCCACACCAGTGGAACAAGAAAGAAAAGCGGCCGGGCGCGGTGGCTCACGCCTGTAATCCCAGCACTTTGGGAGGCCGAGGTGGGCAGATCATGAGGTCAGGAGATTGAGACCATCCTGGCCAACGTGGTGAAACCCTGTCTCTATTAAAATACAAAAAATTAATTGGGCATGGTGGCACGCACCTGTAGTCCCAGCTACTCAGGAGGCTGAAGCAGGGGAATTGTTTGAACCCAGGAGGCGGAGGTTGAAGGGAGCCAAGATCGCGCCACTGCCCTCCAGCCTGGCAACAGGGCAAGGATTTGTCTCAAAAAAAAAAAAAAAAAGAGGGAAAAGCACCAGAACCAGGAAGAGGAGTCCCTTCCTCTGGCAATGTCCCTCCAGCAATCTCTTCTGGCAAGAACTACCATTGCGTCAGTTGACCAAGGAGAAATGTTTACAAGGTCTGGCTCCAGTATTACAAAGCAGGGCAAAAAAGATTGGATTTGGAGTCAAGCAGCAATAAATTGCATAGTAACTGTGTAACTACCTAAATGTGAAAGGCAAAATCATAAAGCTTTCGGAAGACATTATAAAAGAATAGCTTACTTCATGGTTTCAGTGTTATTAAGATATCTACAGCACCAACCGTAAAGGAACTGATTGATCATTTTGCCAAATAAAGTAAACTTCTGTTCAACAAAAGTCATCATTAAGGCAGCAAAAAACTAATCCTCAGAGTGGGAGAAGATATTTGGAGCATATATAATCAATAAAGGACTAGTATCCAGAAAATATAAAGAGCAGGATGTGGCAGATGTATTTTCCAAAGACAGCTGGAACAATAACTCCAATTCCACGCACTTCTGTACAATGTGACCTTGACATTCCCTCCACTGAGACGAAAGACCTATATCTGCTCACCTTTAGAGATTCACTTATAACCAGCAGAATGCAACAGAAGTAACATTCAAGGCCATACAGCTGCTCCCTGGTTTACCTGGGACACTCGCCTTTGAAGCCCTGAGCTGACATGTAAGAATTCTGACTGTGTAGAAGCCTGTGCTTGAAGAAGCACAGATCACACAGAGAAACTCCATTAAGGTTTTCTAGCCAGTTGCCCCAGCTGAGGCCCCAAACAATAGTCAGCATCAACCACCAGACATGTTAGTGAAATATCTCCAGATAATTTTAACCCTCAGCCACTGAGTCACTTCCAGACTTTTAGTCTTACCAGCTGAATCCCCAGACATCACAGAGCAGACACAAGCCATACCTACTGTGTTCCTGTCTAAATTCATGAACCATGGGATTCACAAGCCTAGTAAAATAATTGTTTTATGCCGTCGAATTTTGGAGTAATTTGTTATATAGCAGTAGTTAACTGGAACATCTTACAAATCAATTTTTTCCTTTTTTCTTTTTCCTTTATTTTTTTGAGACAGAGTCTTGCTCTGTCACCTAGGCTGGAGTGCAGTGGCACAATATTGGCTCACTGCAACCTCTGCCTCCCAGGTTCAAGGAATTCTCCTGCTTCAGCCTCCCAAGTAGGTGGAATTACAGGCACACACCACCAAACCTGGCTAATTTTTGTATTTTTAGTGGAGTCGGGGTTTCACCATGTTGGCCAGGCTGGTCTTGAACTCCTGACCTCAACTGATCTGCCCACCTTGGCCTTCCAAAGTGCTGGGATTACAGGAGTGAGCCACTTTTTGTTTTCTAAAAAAAAAAAAAAAAGAAAGAAAAAGGCTGGGTGCAGTGGCTCACACCTGTAATCCCAGCACTTTGGGAGGCTGAGGTGGGAGGATCACTTGATGCCAGGAGTTCAAGACCAGCCTAAGCAACATAATGAGACCTGTCTCTATGGGGGCGAAAAAAAGGCCAGGCATAGTGGTGCTGGTGCTGCACACCTGTAGTTCCAGCTACTTGGGAGGCTGAGATGGGATAATTGCTTGAGCCCAGGAATTCGAGGCTTCCGTGAGCTATGATTACGTCACTACACTCTAGCCAGAGCAACAGAGCAAGATTCTGTCTTAAAAAGAAAGAGGCCGGGTGCGGTGGCTCAAGCCTGTAATCCCAGCACTTTGGGAGGCTGAGACGGGTGAATCACAAGGTCAGGAGATCGAGACCATCCTGGCTAACACGGTGAACCTCTGTCTCTACTTAAAAAAAAAAAAAAAAAAAAACTAGCCGGGCGAGGTGGCAGGCACCTGTAGTCCCAGCTACTCGGGGGCCTGAGGCAGGAGAGAATGGCGTGAACCCGGGAGACGGAGCTTGCAGTGAGCCAAGATCGCGCCACTGCACTCCAGCCTAGGCGACAGAGCGAGACTGCGTCTCAAAAAAAAAAAAAAGAAAAAGAAAGATAGAAAAAAAAAGAGAGAGACAACCCAATAGAAAAATTAGTAAAAAACTTAAACACTTCACAAATGAAGAAATTCAATAAACATAGGAAAAGTTAGCCGACCCCATTCATAATCAGGAAAAACGCAAATTAAAACCACAATGAGATACACTCAACAAAATGACACGATTTTAAAGTCTGACATTTCAAGAGTTGATGAAGAGGTGGAGTAACAGGAATTTTCTTCAGCTGGATCCTCTTGAAAGCAGAGTCTGAGACAAGGATTAATGTGGTAATGCTTTCTTTGGGATGCGCCAGCTCAGGGTAGTGAGGGTGAGGGAGGAAGAGAAGTGAAGCAGAGGAAGGTACAATACAATGTTATTGTGCTGATTGCCGCTTTGCAGCAAGCTTCCAAGAGACACAGCAGGTTGTTCATTAAATGTGGTCATGCTTCAAGTGGGAAGGGTTCCAAGGAGCAATGAGAAGGGAGGGGAAATTTATCTTCCTGGCTTCCTCCCTTCTCCTGTTCCCATTAGTCAAGGTTTGCATCACATAGAGCTATTCCCCTGCGCATCCAGACATCTCCCATGGGCTTCTGGTCCCCTCCATGGTGTGGGTTTCATCCAAATCTGAATGTAGACAGGTGACCAGGTGCAGTTTGGGTGCTTAGACAGAGAAAAGAAGGCAATTAGAGGAATCTGAGAAGGCACACGAGGTTTGTGTCATAATAAGATTCTCATACACTGCTGATGGAATACTGAATTGGTGCAACCACTTTGGGGAAAGGTTTGGCAGTACCTGGTAAAGTTGAAAAGGTAATACCCTACAACCTAGCAACTCTGCTTCTAGGTTCATGACTTTTAGAAATGTGTGTGGAAATTGGCCGGGCGCGGTGGCTCAAGCCTGTAATCCCAGCACTTTCGGAGGCCGAGACGGGTGGATCACGAGGTCAGGAGATCGAGACCATCCTGGCTAACACGGTGAAACCCCGTCTCTACTAAAAATACAAAAAACGAGCCGGGCGAGGTGGCGGGCACCTGTAGTCCCAGCTACTCCGGAGGCTGAGGCAGGAGAATGGCGTGAACCCGGGAGGCGGAGCTTGCAGTGAGCTGAGATCCGGCCACTGCACTCCAGCCCGGGCGACAGAGCAAGACTCTGTCTCAAAAAAAAAAAAAAAAAAAAAAAGAAATGTGTGTGGAAATTGACAGAACCAGATCACATAAACAAAAATGTTAATACCAGCATGTTTTCACAAAAACTAGAGGTAATTTCGGTGCCCATCAAAGGGAGAATGAGCAAATAAACTGTTGTTTGTTCTCACCAAACACATGAACCAGAGGGAAAAAATGTTTCATAATTTACAGAAAATAGGAGAAAAGATGTCAATCTGAAGGAGCTTGGTTAATATGGACCTTGAACAGAATAGGATCCTCAGAAGATTGTTAAATTGGCAAGGTAAATCCAAACATTGTCTAGAAGAGAAGATGATGGAGTTCAAGGACTCTACTTGACTGGCCTTAATGACAATTTATCCCTGTGTTAGGAACACTTATTAGACCCTGGTTCAGGTAAGTATTTTTTCTTATAAGTCAAATTTACATACAACAGGAACGGTAGCAAATTCAACTGTGATTTTTACAAAATCACATGTATTGTGATTTTATTCTAGCCGTGAAAAAATGTGTGCCCTCCTTAGTAAAGAATACTACTATACACTCCAGAAAATGCCAAAGACAAAGTATCAAACACGAGATCGAGAATTGAGACCTATGCTCTTGTGTTGGTAGCTTACTAAGATAACTAGAAACAAAGTTACATGAGGAATCATAATTATACTGGGAATAATAGCTTTGTGTGTAGGTGACAATAACCAATGTGTATATGTGTGTGTGTGTGTTTGTGTGTGTGCATTTTGTCCTCTCTTTAAAGTTCTTTTCCCCTCTATGCCAATTTGTGACCATTCTGGGCAAGGCTGAACAAGAATATGTGTGTGTGTGTGTGTGTGTGTGTGTGTGTATACTATGTGTGTACAAAATTGGTATAGAGGGAAAAAAAAACTTACAGAGAAAGGACAAAATGCTTAATGTTCTCACCCAAGAAATGATAAATGTATGAAGTGATGGTTATGCTAATTACCCTAATTTGATCATTATACAATAAGTGCATGTATCAAAACATCCCATTGTGCCCCATAAATTCGTACAATTATTATGTGTCAGTTTAAACAAATAAATAAGACAGGACAAAATTCCCAAGAATCTGAAAATACTTTATTCAGGTGCAGGGCTGATAACTCCTCTTTTTGGGGGGGTTGGGGGGACAGAGTCTCACTCTATCACCCAGGCTGGAGTGCAGTAGTGTGATCTCGGCTCGCTACAACCTCTCCCTCCCAGGTTCAAGTGATTCTCCCGCCTTAGCCTCCCGAGTAGCTGGAACTACAGGTACAAACCACAACACTGGGCTAATTTGTTGTATTTTTAGTAGAGACAGGATTTCACCATGTTAGCCAGGCTGGTCTTGAACTCCTGACCTCAAGTCATCTGCCTGCCTCAGCCTCTCAAAGCACTGGGATTACAGGCATGAGCCACCACACTCCACCTTGATAATTCCTTTTGAAGGTAAAAAGAATACAGAATAGGCCGGGCGCGGTGGCTCAAGCCTGTAATCCCAGCACTTTGGGAGGCCGATACGGGCGGATTACAAGGTCAGGAGATCAAGACCATCCTGGCTAACACGGTGAAACCCCGTCTCTACTAAAAAAAAAAACAAAAACAAAAAACTAGCCGGGCGAGGTGGCGGGCGCCTGTAGGCCCAGCTAATGTAGTCCCAGCTACTCGGGAGGCTGAGGCAGGAGAATGGCGTAAACCTGGGAGGCGGAGCTTGCAGTGAGCTGAGAACCGGCCACTGCACTCCAGCCTGGGCGACAGAGCGAGACTCCGTCTCAAAAAAAAAAAAAAAAAAGAATACAGAATAGTTATAACCTGGTGAGCAATGGGAGAAGCCTTGTCCACTGACTGGTCAGTCTGGAGCAGTGACTGGGGTCCCAGTGAGATTCCATTTGAATTGCTCTGTTTTTCATAACTTATAGACACTCTTCCAGGTTTCCTGACATTATAAATAAAGAAGAAAAGGGCCTTCTGAGAAGTCAGATTGTTTTTTAGCACAAAGACTATTTTAATCTCTCAGGCTTGGAACTCTACTCCCAAGGCTTGTGATAATGCCAATATTTGTAAAAGCATACTTTAGAAAATTTCAGAAAGTCATTTATTATGTCTGTTGCAGGAAATAGTGCTGGTTCGTGAAATATGGTTGCTAATATTTACTGAAGTCACTAAGTGAGAAGAAGCAGTTCCCTCTGTCTTTCTTCCCGCAGTTGCTTATATTAACTATGTCCCTGGCAGCTTCTAGACACACAGTGCAAAGCTGTCTGTCTTCCCCTGGGTGGGCAGAGGGGAATGGGGAACGGATGGTTCCTCCATCGGCAGAGATGGAGACCTCTTGTCGATGACAAAGGAATGGAAGGGGAGAGAGATGGAACAGACACGGCATTGGCAATGGCAACAGTATGAGGCTAGCCACAATGGTGGCATCAAAAGGCAATGGGGATGAGGAAAGGGGATGTTGGTGGGGACAGAGATCAGAGAGGAGACAGGAGTTAGAAGGGGAATTAGGGGAGGGGAGGAAGAGATAAAACATAAACGAGATGAAGATGGGTACACATGGGATGAAGATGGTATGGGGGACGATGGTATGGGCATGATGAGGATGACAAAGGAGATAGGCCTGAATGTTTGCTTGGATGGATGGGGAAGGAGAATGGGAAGAGATGTGAGTTATAGATGAATGGAATAAAAATAAGGGTAGAATGAGAACTGAGCACGTTGCAATGGGCATGGAGAAAAGACTCACTTATTCTTTCTTTCTCAAATATGTAGGGGGGCAGCTACTGCACTCCAGGAACTATTCTAAGAGCTGGGGATACAGTGGCAAGTAAGACTAAGTCTCTTCCCTAATGAAACTTTTGTGGTAGCAAGGAAAACAGAAAACAAATTTGCTATATTATAATGAGAAGTGCTACAAATGAAAGTAAAGGGGAAAAAAAAGTAAAGCAAAAGAGAGTGATGGAGAATATCATTCTAGAAGGGTGGTCAGAAAAGACTTTTAGAAAGAGCAGACACTGGAGCGGAGGAAAGTGAGACGGGAAGCTGGGCAGGTGCCTTAGGAAGGGCTCCCCAGGGGAGTGCAGTGGTGCTCAGGCCCCTCCTAGCCAGGGCTAGCCTCTCTGGTTGGGGGATGGATCTCCTCCTCTCTCAACACAAGGATTCAGTTCCTCAAATATTTCTCTTCTCTTGCCTCTCTTTTCCCTCTCTACTGGATTGATCTCAGAAACACACAGAAATAATCTGCTGTTGTTTACCATATCCTTAAAAAAAAAATACTCTCATGGGCCAGGCGCAGTGACTTAGTCCTGTCATCCCAGTATTTTGGGAGGCCAAGGAGGGCAGATCACCTGAAGTCAGGAGTTCGAGACCAGCCTGGCCAACATGGTGAAACCCGTCTCTATTAAAAATACAAAGATTAGCTGGGTGTGATGGCAGGCACCTGAAGCCCCAGCTACTTGGGAGGCTGAGGCAGGAGAATCGTTTGAACCCAGGAGGCAGAGGTTGCAGTGAGCCGAGATCACACCACTGCACTCCAGCCTGGGCGACAGAGAGACTCTGTCTAAAAAAAAAAAAAAAAAAAAAAAAAAACTTCTCATGATCCTAACTTTCCCTCCAGCTCACACCCATCTTACTGTACCTTTTTACAGCAAAATTTCTTGAAAGAATTGTCTACACAAGTAACTCCAATCCCTCTCTGTCCTTTCTCTCTTGAACATGCTCCAGTAAGCTTTTGCTCACACCATTTCCTGACACTGCTCTTGTCACCATCATTAATGACCTTCCTCTTATTAAATCTTATTCACTCAATTCTCAGACCTCTGCTTACTCAATCTTTGACACAACTAATCACTTCCTCCTCCTTCAAACCCCTATTTCTCTAGGCGTCTGGAATGCTACATTTCCCGATTTTCCTCCTACATGACTACCTCTTCTTTCTCCGGCTCTTCTCTCCAGCCTTTTAATATCAGAGGCTCTGGGGGCTCCTGGGTCTCTTCTATTTTCTGTTCACATTTATATCCTCAGTGCCTGCATCTACTCTTGTGGTTTTATTTATATTTATTATTGTTAAGATTATTATTTTAGAGACAAAATCTTGCTCTGTCACCCATACTGGCGTGCAGTGGTGTGATCATAGCTCTCTGCAGCCTTGAATTCCTGGGCATCCTCTTGCCTCAGCCTCCCCAGTGGCTAGGACTACAGGCATGTGCCACCATGCTGGCCAATTTATTTATTTACTTTTTGTAGAGACAGGATCTTGCTATGTTGCACAGGCTGGCCTCAAACTCCTGGCCTCAAGGAGTCCTCTCACCCCCTCCCAAAGCTCTGGGATTATAGGCATGAGCCACTGCAGCTGGCCCACTCTTGTGGTTTTAAATACCACCCACACACTGATGACTCACAAATGTGCAGCTCCACCTCAGATCAGTCCCCTGAATCTAGATTATAATACCTGACTGGATTTCTAAGGGGCGTTTCCATTAACACATCTAAAACCGTCCTTCTTGTCTTCCCACCCAAACCCACTCTTCCTACTATCTTCCCATCTCAGTGCAATTCCTTCCTTCCAGTTGCTCAGGCAAAATACAAAAAAAAACCTGGTTTCCTTTCTTTTTTCTCTCCCCACACATCCAAATCCACCAACAAGTCCTGTTGTATCTGCCTTCAAAATATGTTTAGAATCTTACCAATTCTCACCACCTCCATCATTACCACCCAAGTCCAAGTCATCATCATCACTTACCCAGTCACGATTGTCCCCCCGCCCCCCCCCAAAAAAAACAGTAGGAGGAAGAGGAGGGAAAAGGCAGCCTAGGTGGCAGAGGGGAGCAACAGTGTGATGGGGGTGGAGGGGAAGCTCCGGGTAGTTAAACACTACTGGAGCGGAGAGCAGGTAGCCAAGAGTGAGGAGAGCTATGCTGAGGTGGTGTCAGGAACCAGAATGTGGGAAGTCTGGAATGTCACCCTAGGAGCTTGGATTTATGCTGAGCCAATGAGGACCCATAGAAACTTCACCACATTGGCTTCAGCATGGAAAATGGGTTGAGGAAGTAGAGACGGGGAAGCCCAATAGGAGGCAGTTGTGACCTGCCAATTGTAACTGTGACTAGGACAAGGGAGGTGGCCATGAAAATGGAGGGAAGTGAGCAAACGCAAGCTTTTGAGGAAGTGGAGCCAACAGGACTGTTGGTTGTGGGCGAGGTCATAGGACAGAAAGGCTTGAGCTTGGGGCCTGAGTGGATGAAAATGCTTCTCACTGACACGGGGAAGACTGGAGAAGGAAGGGTTCATGGGGGAGATAAGGAATCAATTTCGGACTTAGTGAATTTAAGTACCTGAAAGAGTTCATGGGTGGATATAAAGGCCTAGAACTAAGGAGCCAAGGGTGAGCTGGGAAGATATTTAGATGTAACCTAAGTGTAGACAGTGACTGAAACCATAGGAGGAGTGAACTGTGGAGAGGGATAGAAAAGACCCAGCTCAGAGCTCCAACAACACAAACATTTCTAGGAAGAAGAACCTTGAGGAAGTCAGGAAGGGAGGGGAGTAAGAAGTAGAAGGGAACCAGGAAAGCTGTTTGAGAATATAGTTGACTTCTGCTGAGAGGGTCACAGCTGAGCATGAAACACGCCCATTGGATTTATCACAGTGACACTCATTGGTGGCCTTGGGGGGAGCAGTTAGGACATGATGGTGTCTGAAGCTGCAGGGGGTTGAGGAGTAAGAGGTGAGGAAGAGGTTTGACCGCAGGGCTGAATTAACACCTTTAAAAGATTATGGTTCCCATCCTCCTACAAGTAATACAAAATGAGTTTTTTTATTTTCAAAATAACATAAAAATATATAAATGTTAAAATTAAAATAAACTTTCTAAATTATTTTAATTGCAGTTAACTTACTTGTACATTTGTATTAAAAATAACGGTCCTTCCCCTGTTCAATAATGCTTATTTACTGTGTTGTTCTTCTTTGTTGGTGCCTCAAGCATGTGCTTTGTTTGTCTACTTGGTAATCCTGTAGTGTTTGGCTCTGATAAAGACAAGGGAGGTAGGAGGCTCATTGGAGTCCAGGAGTTCAAAGCTACAGAAAGCTGTGATCACGCCCCTGCACTCCAGCCTGGGCAACAGAGCAAGACTCTGTCTCAAAAAAAAAAAAAAAAAAAAAAAAAAGACGAGGGAAAAGGGAGAGGTGAGAAAATGGGATAGGATGGTTTTTTAGCCATAAAAAAGAAGGAAATTATGTCTTTTACTCCAACATGGGTGGAACTGGAGGCCATTATCCTAAGTGAAACACCTCAGACACAGAAAAACAAATACCACGTGTTCTCTCTTGTAAGTGGGAGCTAAATAATGTGTACACATGGAAGTAGAGTGTGGAATGACAGTGGAAATTCAGAAGAGCGAGAGGGTGGAGGGGGATGGATGACGAGAAATCACTGAATGGGTTCAATGTATGTTACTCCAGTGACGGATCCACCACAAGCCCTGACTTCACCACTATACAAAATATCAACGTAACAAAAATACACTTGTGCCCCATAAATGCATACAAATAAAAAATCACTTAAAAAATTAAAAAGGAAGTTTGGTAGAGGGAGATTTGGGGAGTTTTTAAAATAATGGAGGCTTTATCATGTTCATAGGCTACAGACAAGAACTAACTGACTTAGAGACTAAAATGTAAGAAAGAAGGATGAATCAATAAAACCAGAGGGTCAAAGGTGCCCCCACCGTTGCAGAGCACAGAAGGGATGGGCTGAGGGTGTGGCGTCCAGATTCTGCCCTCCCCTACCCATGGGCTACTGGAGGCAAAAGACACCCACTGAGCACAGCAGCCACAGAGACAGGCATCGCCGAGGCTGGGGCAGGAGCGGATGCTGAGGCTGGACAAGAGCAGGGAAAGGAGAAAGGGGAAGTTGGCACCTTTTGGACTGGAACATGGCATCCTGACCCAGGTCACAGGGTGCTTTCCCACCAAAGCAGCAAGGGGTGAAAAATAGACTCCGTCTTTCCCTCAGCATCCCCCAAGGTGAGGACTAGGGTGATGTGGTGTGGATGTTTGTCCCCTCCAAATCTCATGTTGAAATGCGATCCCCAGTGTAGGAGGTGGGGCCTAGTGGGAGGTGTCTGGATCTCGGGGGTGGATCCCTCATGAATGGTTTCGTGCTGTCCTTGTAATAATGAGTGATTTCTCGCTGAGTTACGAGAGATCTGCTTGTTTAAAAGAGTGTGGCGCCTCCTATCTTCTCTCTCTCTCACCATGTGACACACTGACT
The DNA here is from genome assembly GCF_009764315.1 of Trachypithecus francoisi. Classification (NCBI taxonomy): domain Eukaryota; kingdom Metazoa; phylum Chordata; class Mammalia; order Primates; family Cercopithecidae; genus Trachypithecus; species Trachypithecus francoisi. Next base: position 80,411,134 of record NW_022681457.1, read on the forward strand.
CCCCTTCGCCTTCCACAGCAATTGTAAGCACCCTGAGGCCTCCCCAGAAGCAGATGCTTCCTGTACAGCCTGCAGAACCATGAGCCAAAATAAGCCTCTTTTCTTTATTAGTTACCCAGCCTCAGGTATTTCTTCATAGCAAAGCGAGAACAGACTAACACGTGAGGAGAGAAGGAAAGCCAGCTAGACTGGGGTGGACCCCTCTGGCCAAGGCCTCCTGCCCAGGAAAGCCCTTCTCCCATGCTGAGCCCCCACCCCTATCCTGCCAGGAAGTCCCCTATCCATCTCCTGATAGGATGTGAGGACTGGAAGACCCTGTCCTGAAATGTCTCCCACCCAGACCTGCTTCAGTTTGCAGAATTTTACTTGCCCCCATCAGTGATCATTAAAATACACATTTCTGTGAGGGGAGCGGGAGACAAGCCCTGACCCCTGAGAGGAGGCAAGTGGCTGTGGGATGGGAATAAAGGCAGAAAGCAGAGGTAAGGATTCTAAGGCCACTTGGCTAGTGATGTCACCAGTGGTGACCCCAGATAGTCTGGGGTCAGGGTTGCAATTATGTTACAACAGGGGATGGGCCAGGGGACAAATTATTTTTACTCAGATTAGGCATTTTCTGCCTGGCTTGGGGGAGAATGAGGAAGGGTGTTGAGTGTCTAAATTCTCCACAAGCTCCCGTTCGGTGCCACTCTGGAGAAAACATAACCCCAGATTGTGGCCCTGGAGAATCATGCTGGCAGAGCAAGGGTTAAAGCTTCCTGTGAGGGCAGGGGCCAGCCCTCCTGTGAGGCCAGAATGTTCCAGTCCAGACTGAGGCAGGCAGCTTGGGAAAAACTGCCCACCACCTAATGAATCAGATACCACGTTAGCTTGAGGTCAAGGCCAAGGCCGAAGGGGAGGGGAAGGGAGGAGGCTGCTGACAGAGAAGTTTGGTTCTCTTTGCCCCAGGAACAGGGAGGTGGCAGGGGCTACATAGTGACTGGAGGGCCCTGCCTCAGGAGCTCCCCCACTCACCCCACTCCTGGCTGGAACGTCCTCACTGCAGTGAGATTTTTCCCGTAAAGAACACCTCAAGGTGAGGTGCTCAGGACTCAGAACCTGGAATGAGATGCTGAAGAAAGGAGCTGGGCGCAGTGGCTCATGCCTGTAATCCCAGTACTTTGAGAAGTGGGCAGATCACTTGAGGTCAGGAGTTTGAGACAGCCTAAACAACATGGTGAGACCCCATCTCTGCCAAAAATACAAAAATTACCCAGGTGTGGTGACATGCACCTGTAAACCTAGGAGGCTGAGGCAGAAGAATCGCTTGAACCCAGGGGGCGGAGGTTGCAGCAAGCCGAGATCACACCACTGCACTCCAGCCTGGGTGACAGAGCAAGACTCCATCTCAAAAAGAAAAAAAAAGTGCCGAGGAAAGGGCTTGGCCTGTCCTTCTCATGTCCAGATGGGGAAGAAAGATCAGTGCTGCCTGAGGCTCAGAGAACCCAGACTTGTGCTTCCAGGGTACACAGGAAACACAGACCCTCTCGGTTCTGCTCCTCCTGTCCTGCTGCGTCTCACCTCCACCCAATTCTGATCTGGCCCCAGGTTATCCCCACCCTTCCCCCATGAGGTCTGGGTGGCATTGGTTCACCGTTGGTGCTCTGCCCTGGTCAGTGCACTCTGCCTCAGTCGCTGTGAGAGTTAGCCGCTCCTTCTCTAAATAATTACATATTCTCAACCAAATGGAGTCAACTCCTACAGGAAGTTCTGCAGCCTCTCTGGGGTACAAAGGGCCATCCCACCAGCCTCAAACGGAAACAAATTCTGTGGTATAATTTATGCTCTAATGCTCCCTGTGGGTCCAAGCTGAAGACAGTATCCACACACTTGCTTAGTTTTCTTCCTCTGTCCCATCCTGCTTCTCTCCCACCTCTTCTTCTGATAGGACTGCTCTCATAAATCACTGAAACAAGAACATTCATGTCAGACTCTGTTCTCGGGAACCTGACCTAAGAGCCTTCCTTATGTTACTCAGAACCAGTATCGCCCAAGATGCCACATCAACCACAATACATTGTCTCAAAATTCAGCTTTATCTAGTAACTAATACCTTGTGATACATCCCTTTCTGTTTAAACAGAGTATTGCAGGTTCTGTTGTCTGCAACCAAGAACCTTGACCAGTAAAATGATTCACACCAGAAATAGTTGCAGCAATCGTCACTCAAGGGAGTGGGAGTCTGACCTAGAAGGGGACTTCTTGACCCGGCTGAGTTTGAAGGCAATGAAGATTCTAATAGCATTAGAGGATTAGACATTATATATTGTTTGTTTTAAAAAAAATAATGTAATAAAAAATGGGCCAGGCGCGGTGGCTCAAGCCTGTAATCCCAGCACTTTGGGAGGCCGAGATGGGCGGATCACGAGGTCAGGAGTTCGAGACCATCCTGGCGAACACGGTGAAACCCTGTCTCTACTAAAAAATACAAAAAAACTAGCCGGGCGAGGTGGCGGCGCCTGTAGTCCCAGCTACTCGGGAGGCTGAGGCAGGAGAATGGCGTAAACCCGGGAGGCGGAGCTTGCAGTGAGCTGAGATCCAGCCACTGCACTCCAGCCTGGGCGACAGAGCGAGACTCCGTCTCAAAAAAAAATAAAAATAAATAAAAAATAAAAATAAAAAATAAAAAATGAGCTCAACACTCATCCCAAGAGTTAAATGTTATCGATCACTTAGTTCTATCCATGCCTCCCCCAAGAGGTAACCACTATTTGAGAATGTCATCTATATAGATGCCTACATGAAATATGGTTTTGTTTTGCTTGTTTTTGATCTTTATAAGAAGAGTGATCTTCAAGACTTGCTTTATTGCTCAAAATTATGTTACTAACATTATCCATGTTGTGGCATGGAAAGGAATATCATTCATTTTTACTGCTGTGTCGCATTCCATGTGTGAGCACACCACAGTCTATCCAGTCTGTAGTCAACAGGCATTTGAATGGTTCTTTTATTTGTGCTCTTACATATAGTGCTACTGGCTACACTCCTGTCAGATGTCTTCTGATGTACCTGTGCAAGAATTTCTCCTGGGTATATATCCAAGAGTCGAATATCTGGGTATGTTCAATAACACAAGATAATGACAAATTGTTTTTCCAGAGTGGATAGACACCAACCATTAATGTATAAGAGATATCCCTGACCAATATCCTCTTTAGAAAGTTGGCCAGGCATGGTGGCTCTTGCCCGAAATCCCAGTACTCTGGGAGGCTGAGGTGGGAGGATTGCTTGAGCCCAGGAGTTCAAGGCCAGTCTGGGCAACATATCAAGACCCCATCTCTTAAAAAAAAAAAAAAAAAAGTATTATCATACCCCTTAATTTTTCGTTTTTTGCAGGGGAGGGTGTTTGTTTGTTTGTTTGTTTGGAGAAAAGGTCTCACTCTGTTGTCCAGGCTGGTGTACAGTGGTGCAATCTTGGCTCACTGCAGCCTTGACCTCCCAGATCAAGCAGTCCTCCCACCTCAGCTTCCCAAGTAGCTGAGAACACAGGTGCATGCCACTATGCCTACCTATTAAAAAATTTGTTTTTGTAGAGACGGGTCTCTCACTGTATTGCCCAGGCTGGCCTGGAACTCCTGAGTTCAAGTGATTTTCCCACCTTGGCCTCCCAAAGTGCTGGGATTATAGGTGTGAGCCACAGTGTCCAGCCCATACTTCTTAGTTTTTGCCAATTGAATGGATGTAAATGGTATCTTATTCTAGACTTAAGTTTCCCTGATTATTAATAAAGTTGAGTATTTTCCATCCATTTACTGCCCATTCATGTTTCCTTTTCTGAAGGGAACTTGCAAATTTGTCTATTGAATTACTTCTATATTTCTTACTATTTTATAGGTGTTATCTGCACATACTAGATACTGTTGTTGATTATACACATGTTATAAATATCTTCTTTGCTTGTGGCATGTATTTTTACTTCTTCTAAATAAACAGAAGTAATAGAGCTATTAAGGATTATTTTAGGCTGGGCACAGTGGCTCATGACTGTAATCACAGCACTTTGGGAGGCCAAGGCAGGGGATCACTTAAGGCCACAAGTTTGAGACCAGCCTGGGCAACATGGTGAAACCCCGTCTCTACTAAAAATACAAAAATTAGCCTGGCGTGGTGGTGCTCAACTGTAATCCCGGCTACTTGGGAGGCTGAGGCATGAGAATCGCTTGAACCTGAGAGGTGGAGGCGGAGGTTGCAATGAGCCTACATCGCACCACTGCTATTCAGCCTGGGTGACAGACAGAGACTCTGCCTGAAAAAAAAAAAAAAAAAAAGATTATTTTTATTCATATTATGAATACTATTATGCCAACAATTTTATGATATAATATAATCACTAGTATTCTGGCTTATATTACTTAAGCTGTTATAAACATCTCTCTTTTTTTTTTTTTTTTAAGACAGAGTCTCGCTCTGTTGCCCAGGCTGGAGTGCAGTGGTGTGATCTCGGCTCACGGCAACCTCTGCCTCCCAGGTTCAAGTGATTCTCCTGCCTCAGCTTCCCAAGTAGCTGGAACTGCAGGTGCATGCCACCACACACTAATTTTTTGTATTTTTAGTGGAGATGGGGTTTCATCATGTTGGCCAAGCTGGTCTCGAACTCCTGACCTCGTGATCCACCTGCCTCAGCCTCCCAAAGTGCTGGGATAACAGGCATGAGTCACCGTAGCTGGCCTATAAACATCTCTTGACCTTAAAACAATATAAAGTTCTTCTAAAGACACCTAGTTAGCGCACTTTCTCATTAAAATTGCATTAATTTTCAATCTATTTCCATATTTTTTGAAAGTTCTTAGTCATTGTTTTTGTGCACACGATTAGCAGCTTTCAAATAATCATTAATTATTATAGCACTTTACTCATGAAATATTAAATACACATGTATACCTCAAATGACTGATAGAATTTTGGCATATAAAGCCAAGGACATTTTCATGATTCTGTATCTTGAATGGTTACCTCTATGTGAAAGTGAATATTCAGATATTAACAGTAAATTCACATAACATGGCGTGGTTCATTTACTGATATTGTTATGTTGATAAGATATGACAGAAATCAACACAGTCATGATCATGGATCATACACAGGTTCAGGGATGTCACAAATGATGCTGAAGAAGGTATTTGGCTATTTAACCTTGTAAGGGCTAGAGCCAAAGTCATAGTTGAATAGCAGATGTGAGCCAAATATAAAGTCCACAGCTAAGCTTTAGTGCATCCCTAATATGAAATTCTTCACAGTCTACATCTAGGCTTCTCTATGGATTTGCATAGAAAATGTCTAGAATGATAACCGACAAATGTTGAAGATAATTGTTAGGGGGTAGTGGCGTTTGGGGCCACTAAAAAGTTGAAAAAGCTTTTTCAGTACTTTCTGTATTAATTATTATAATAAGCATATATCTTTTTACGAGAATTTAGTCAAGAATCTTTCCACAGTAACAGTATCAATAATTACATATACATAACAATACATTTTACTGGTTTTTCGCTTGTTGCCATGTTTAACATATTATGCCTTCCTTGTCTTCTAGCTAACTTATCTCATTCATTTTTTCATTTGGCTGAAGTGCTTCCTCTGGCAGTTAGTTTAGGGAGGGTACATAGGCAGTTGTGCTAGGTATTCTCCATGTGCCTCTTTTGGTCCACTTTCCACTCTGCTCTGGCACAGCACTTCCCTGCTGCCCTGTGGCCCTGCTAACCTTGTGAATTGCATCAATTCTCCCTGCTTCCTAACAGCATTCAATCCAGAGTTGGCTCCGGCTTCCCTAATCCCTTCTCGGAGGCATCCAACACAAGCACAAACTCAAGTCTCCCTTACTAAGATGGTCCCAAGATTCATGCATTCTTCCTGCTGCAGCAAGCCAGATAAACCTAACTTTTATTAACTACAGGTATGGCCCTCACGGTCTTTTTGCTGATAGATTTTGACATACTATACAAACTCATTCTTCCTGAATCTGTGGTTGAAGAAAATAAAATTGCCCATAAAAAGCAAAGTGTTATTATTCTCAAGCTGTGTCTAAATCCCATAAGCAGAGTCAGAATATATCCAAGTGATTATTTTAAAAAAAGAAATCAGATGGCAGCTGCCCAAAGCTAATGATTAATGATTTCTGGAGCAGCCCAGCTGAAGAGTACTCCCAATATCATAGAAGAAACAGCTTGGTTCTTTCCTTTCTTACAATATGCCTATGAGAAATGTCAAAGGCATGCATCTGACATAAAGATCTGACTCAGTAACAGCACTTAATGATTGGCATCTATATTTTTTTTCCATTTTACTGGGGTATAATTCGGATACACTAATACGTACAAATCAACTTTAAATACATATCCTCCCAGGTACTCACAACCCAGATCAAGAGTAGAGCAATTCCAGCACTTCTGAGGACTCTCCTGTCCCCTGCAAGTTAATACCACTCCCTTGGGTAACTCGGTCTGGCCTCTTACCACTGTAGGTTAGTTCCACCAGTTTTCAAACTTCATAAAATTGCAGTCTTACCGTATGTATTCTTTTGTATCAGACTTCTTTTTTTTCCTTTCAATCAAAATTATGCAACATTCACCCATGTTGTTTTATTATCGGTACTTTGTTCTTTCTTACTGCCACGTAATATTCCACTGGATGAGTACAACACCATGTACCCACCCATTCTTCTGTTGATGGACATTGGGTTTTTCCAGTGTAAGCGATCGTGAATAAAGCTACTATGAACATTCTCGTACTTGTACTTGTCTTCTGGTAGACAGAAGCACTCATTTCTGTCAAGTATATAGCCAGGAATAGAATTGTTGGTCACAGAGTGTACGCATGTTTAGCTTTAGTAAACACTGCCAAAGTTTTCCAAAGTAGCTGTATCAGTTCACATTCTCACCAGCATTTTTTCCTCATATTTTCCCATCCTTGACATGGAGATATATGATTTTTTTTTTTTTTTTGAGATAGGTTTTTGTTGTGTCACTCAGGCTGGAGTACAGTGGCATGATCAGGGATCACTGCAGCCTCAAACTCCTGGCGTCCCCGTATCACCTCAGCCTCCTGAGTAGCTGGGACTATAGGCGTGCAACACTACACACGGCTTCTTTTTAAATTTATCTCTTTTTTTTGATAAAGATAGGGTCTTGTTCTGTTCCCCAGGCTGATCTGGAACTCCTGGCTTCAAACCATCGTCCCTCCTTGGCCTCCCAAAGTGTTGGAACTACACCATGAGCCATGGCACTCAGCAATATGATTTTTAAAGGACTGAGAAATAATGCTCCGATTTTTAAATCTGAGGGGTTTGTGTAGATAGATATAGATATAGGCATAATATAAAATAAGAGATGCCTGACTACTTGTATATTTGATCTTAATAAAATAAAAATAAGTTATCTAAATTCAGTTTTAGAGTAAAAAATACATTCAATTACAATTTTGATCATTTCTCTTGGGGGAAGAACGACTGACAGCATCAACTGCTTGGAAAGCACGTGGAATTTCTTGAGACAATGGGTGTTGGTGACACAGCGCGGGCAAACCCCAAATTGGGGCTTAGCCCAGGAAGGTTCTTGGCTTCACTCAGGAAAGAATTCAAGAGCAAGCCAGTGGTAGAAGAAAACAGCTTTACTGAGGTGGCAGTGTGGCGGTATACCTCTGTGACAGCTCCTGCAGAGCAGCGCTACCCCATGGGCAGTGTATACAGAGTAGCAGCTCAGGGCAGTTCTGCAGTTACATTTATACCCACTTTTTTTTTTTTTTTGAGACAGTCTTGCTCTGTCACCCAGGCTAGAGTACTGTGGTGTGATCTCAGCTCACTGCAACCTCTGCCTCCCAGGTTCAACTGATTCCCCTGCCTCAGCCTCCAAAGTAGCTGGGATTACAGGCACCCACCACAACACCTGGCTAGTTTTTGTATTTTGGGTAGAGATGGGATTTCACCATGTTGGCCAGGCTGGTCTCAAACTCCTGACCTCAGGTGATCCACCCACCTGGACCTCCCAAAGTGCTGGAATTACAGGCATGAGCCACTGCACCCAGCCTACACCCATTTTTAATTACATGCAAATTAAGGGGCAGATTATACAGAAATTCTAGAAAACAGGTGATAACTTTCAGGTTGTCAGGTCATTGCCAAGGAAAAAGGTGGTAACTACAGGGTGTTTCCCTAGCAATGGTAAACTGACATGGCACTGGTGGGTATGTCTTAGGGAGAGGTGATTTTGCCTCTTCCCTGTTTTAGCTAGTCCTCAATCTGGTCCAGAGTCTGAGTCTCACCTCCAGAAGTGGGTCCTGCCTCCTATCTCATTCCCCCCTCAGAGATTAGATACTCCTCTTTAATCTTTTTTTTTTTTTTTTTTTTGAGACGGAGTCTCGCTCTGCCACCCAGGCTGGAGTGCAGTGGCCGGATCTCAGCTCACTGCAAGCTCCGCCTCCTGGGTTTACGCCATTCTCCTGCCTCAGCCTCCCGAGTAGCTGGGACTACAGGCGCCCGCCACGTCGCCCGGCTAGTTTTTTGTATTTTTTTTGTAGAGACGGGGTTTCACCGTGTTAGCCAGGATGGTCTCGATCTCCTGACCTCGTGATCCGCCTGTCTCGGCCTCCCAAAGTGCTGGGATTACAGGCTTGAGCCACCGCGCCCGGCCACTCCTCTTTAATCTTAAAAGGACTACAGAAGGTTGGAGGTCTACCTCCTGTAACTGTTTCATGCTGAGTTTATGGATGCAGGCCCTGTCTAACCCTGGAGAAGTAGAAATCTCTGGATACCTGATCTAAGGGGCCCAGAGGCAGGACACTTTCATTCTCCAGGTGAGTAGGCAGGTTGAGTTGGAAACCTTGTGCCAGGATTGTCTTTACCTGGAACTGTTGTAATATAGAAGACAAACTTTACTAAGAGGTTAAACAAGCAAGGGCCAAAGATTAGTAATAACAAGACAGCTATCAAAGGTCCTAGGAGAGGTAAAAGCCAGGTGAAACTTGGGAAGGCACTTTTGATAGTTGGCCAGATATAGTTGGGATTAATGCCCTGGTTGTAGCTATGTAACCAGGTAGCTTGCTCACAGATCTTTTGAATGTTAACTTCAACTGTCCAGAGTTGTTGATGTATGTGCAACAGGTTTCATTAGTAACTGCACAGACTCTACCTTGTTCAGCTAGTAAATAATCCCAGTGCTAGTCTGCTATTGAGAACTACATTTGCCAAAGAGTCTAGGAACTCTTGAATCCCCTTTAATGCCTGACCTCTATTGGTGGCTAAAGATTCTAGGGTTTGAGTCAAGTTCTTTAGGGTTCTTTAAGGTTCACGTTTTTTAGGGTTCTTTAGGGTTGACTAGGGGTGAGTAGATAAGCAAAGCCACCCTAGGGTGCTGCTAGTCCTATTGCTGCCCAAATTCCTTCCAACTGAATTAATCCAATGGCTCACTTACTTCTGGCGTTCCTGGGTCTTATGAGGTTAAGGACCATGACCCCTGGAGGGGCAAGGGTGGCCAACACATGTTCATCTCTGTTCCACATTTCATTCTTTTTTTGAGGCAAAGTCTTACTCTGTTGCCCAGGCTGGAGTGCGATGGTGTGATCTTGGCTCACTGCAACCTCCGCCTCCCAGGTTCAAGCGATTCACCTGCCTCAGCCTCCCAAATAGCTGGGATTACAAGTACTTGCCAGCAAGCCTGGGTAATTTTTGTATTTTTAGTAGATGGGGTTTCACCATGTTCGCCAGTCTAGTCTCTAACTCCTGACCTCAAGTGGTCCATCTGCCTCGGCCTCGTAAAGTGCTGGGATGACAAGTGTGAGCCACCACACCCAGCCTATTCCAAGTTTTTTATATACAGAAAGCTACTCCTAAAAGAACAGGTGGCTTCCTGGGGAGTCAGGAGTGGTTATGGGGTGTGACTTCTTCCCACTCATGGCCACAAACAAAATGAGCCTGGCGGGGGACACAAACAGAGGCCCTACGGGGTGTGATGTTTATCCTTTGCTGCCAAGTTGGGTCTCTAGAGGAGATATTTTCCCCCTGTTCTAATGGGAGTGGTCAAAAGATCTTTGTTTTCCAGAAGGAACAGTACTCCCACCTTCCCAGATTAGGCAGTTGTTTTTCCCTTGTATGTTCTGATCCAGGAGAAGGCACCATATATGGTCTCCTCACTGACAAGTGGAAGCCCATTTACCTCACTGCAGCCTGGGGAACTTGGCAACTAGATTTGGATCAGAGTGTCATAGGGAAACGTCTGCTTTTGTGTCATTAACACAACAGTGGGTACAAAAGATAGAATCATTAGTGCGTTGGAGATATGGATACCCAACTTCCCAGGTCAAGGTAATAGTGGCAGGAGTTGGGGGGTGCTATTCAGGTGGAATTGGAGGGGAATCAGGAGGAGAGTTTCACTTAACAAGTAGGGATTTGGGTATTTGGAGATCACTATGTTTAGTGAGCAGATCTGGAGAGATGGCCATGAAATGTTCTGGGTAGGCCAGAAGGTAGAACTCTCTACCCTGGGAATATGGATAACAAATCCAGCAACCATGAAGATGATTCCCTGAGGCTATAATTTTTGAAATATTTACTGTAGGGTTATGTTTCCACCTGCACTGGATCAGGGTAATTAGGAAATCAAACAGGATTAATAGTGACAACACGGTGTCCAGTTGGGCCTTAGAGTGGCCTCTACACCCAACAAGGACAAATGAGGTGTTTCCCGGGAAGTTGGCTAAAGCAACAGAAAGGAAGGATTACGATCAGGAAGAAGATAAAAATTATTACTCCTATTCCCACCCACAGCATCATGTTACCATCTCTGGCTGAGGGTGGATTCTTTTAAACAGGCAGCAGAGGTCCTCCAAAAGCCCACAGATGTAGGTCATGGGGGCTTCCTTTTGTGCTGCAACTCATAAGAAACAGGTTTAACCTGGACAGGTGTACCAAACTAGTTATACCCTGAAGTTTAATAGCAGTAGGTGTACTCAACAACACCTGATATGGCCCTGATCAACGTGTAATTGATCGTTGGAAGATTCTTCTTTCCAAGTTTTTTTTTTTTTTTTTTGAGACGGAGTCTCGCTCTGTCGCCCAGGCTGGAGTGCAGTGGCCGGATCTCAGCTCACTGCAAGCTCCGCCTCTCAGGTTTACGCCATTCTCCTGCCTCAGCCTCCCCAGTAGCTGGGACTACAGGCGCCCGCCACCTCGCCCGGCTAGTTTTTTGTATTTTTTTAGTAGAGACGGGGTTTCACCGTGTTAGCCAGGATGGTCTCCATCTCCTGACTTCGTGATCCGCCCTTCTTGGCCTCCCAAAGTGCTGGGATTATAGGCTTGAGCCACCGCGCCCGGCTTCTTTCCAAGTTTTTACTAAGACTAAGTCTCCTGGTTGATTGTGGGGGTTAACTATTTCCTTTGTTGAAGGGAGCAATATTTTGTCTCCATAGGACTTGGAGGGCCTTTTGAACCCAGCCTAAGTTGATAATATGGATGAGCATTCTATGTGTCTCTTCATCAAACAGGAGGTCTGAAGTTTAAAAGGGCCTCCCCAGAACTTGCAGTGAGCCGAGACAATGCCATTGCACTCCAGCCTGCAACAGAGCAAGATTCTGTCTCAAAAAAAAAAAAAGGACCTCCCGTAAGTTATTTCAAATGGACTGTTTTAGTGTTCCCTTTGGAGTCATCCTTACATATAAAAGGGTGATGGGAGGCAGGGCGCGGTGGCTCACGCCTGTAATCCCAGCACTTTGGGAGGCTGAGGTGGGTGGATAATGAGGTCAGGAGTTCGAGATCAGCCTGACCAACATGGTGAAACCCCATCTCTACTAAAAATACAAAAATTATCTGGGCGTGGTGGTGCCTGCCTGTAGTGCCAGCTACTCAGGAGCCTGAGGCAGAAGAATCGCTTGAACCTGGGAGGCAGAGGTTGCAGTGAGCTGAGATCACACCACTGCACTCCAGCCTAGGCAACAGAGCAAGACTCTGTCTCAAAAAAAAAAAGAAAAAAAAAAGGTGATGGGTAGGAGAGAAACCCAGGCCTCTGAGGTCTCCTAACAGAGTTCTGCTAATGTCCTTTTAAAAATATGATTAGTTTTTTTCTACCTTCCCCAAGGATTAAGGTCTCCAGGAGGAGTGAAGATGATAGGTAATGCCTAAGGCTCAGGACACCTCCTAGGTCCATTATCACTCTGTAGGAGGGTCTATTATCACTCTGCAGACTTTTAGGTAATCAAAATCTTGGGATGATCTCTTTAAGTAGGAATTGACACTTCTAATGCCTTTTCTGTTCTTGTGGGGAAAGCCTCTATCCACTCGGTGAAAGTGTCTATAAACACTAGTAAATATTTCAGTCCCCTGTATGGTGGCATCTGAGTAAAATCTATTTGCCAGTCTTCCCCATGGTATGTTCCTTGATGTTGTACAAAAGCTAGTAGGGATAAGGGTATGGGCAGTTCCCTGGGTCATTACCGGCATAAAGTTCACAGGCCCTAGTGACCCACTTTACAGTCTGGAATAATTTCTTTCCCAAGAAGATTTGAGAAACTAATTTGAATAGGGAGCCCTGTCCCAAATGTGAGGAGTCATGGGAATACTTAATTATTTTCCATTGCTCAGCCTCAGGGAGAAAGAATTTGTTGTTTTCTAGCAACCATCCTGAGGGATCCTTTTGTAAGCTTTTCTATTATGCCCATTTAATTTCCTCAGGGGTATAGTGTGGTGCTGCTGACACGGGTGGAGTACCTGGCATGAATGCAGTGCATGGGAATACTGGTGTCTCCTTAGCTGTGGTTTTAGCTGCTCTGTCTGCTGGAGCATTTCCTCAAATAAGCGAGGTGTCTCCCTTTTGGTATCCCCTGCAGTGACTAACTGCTACCTCCCTTTCCCAAAGGAAAAGGACAGCATCTAAAAGTTCCAGGATCTCTGAGTGATGTTGTATGGGGGATCCCTTAGCTGCTAATGTTCTCCTTTCTTTTCATATGGCAGCATGAGCATGGAGCACCAGGAACCCATATTTGGAATCAGTGAGTATATTGAAGGGCCCTGATTAAAGTAATTAATTTCACTTTTTGAATGGAAGTCTAGGGAGGCAAAGCTTTTGTCTCAATGATCTCTTGTTGGCTAACCACTTCATAACCTGTCTTCCTCACCCCTCATGCATAAAGCCACTCCCATCTGTAAACCACCCAACACTGGGGTTAGGCAGGGGCTCGTCTTTGAGATCCGGCCTGCTAGAGTAGGTCTGTTCTATGGTTTCCACGCAGGAGTGAATGAGTTGGGGATCTGTTTGTTGGGACATGAAGCCCACCAACAGGGTAGCAGGGTTTAAAACTTCACCTACTTTAAAAGTAACAGCTGGGTGTCAAGCAGAAGAGCCTGATATTTCAGTAAGTGACCTCCTGTTAGCCATTGGTGTCCCTTTGTCTCTTAGATTCCCTATACTTGCTGGTGGGTCATGACATCTAATTGTTGTCCCAAGGTAAACTTACTGGCTTCTTCTACCGATAGAGCAGTGGTGGCCACAGCTTGCAAGCATCCTGGCCATGCAGCTGCCACCTGGTCTAGCTGTTAGAAAAGTAAGCCACTGGCCTGGGACTATTTCTGAGCCTTTGAGTTAGGACGCCCAAAGCTGTCCCTTGTTTTTCAGCCACATAAAGCCATAAAGTGAAAGGTTTTTCTAAGTTAGGGTGTCCCAAAGCAGGAGCTGTTCCCCGCTTTTCTTTTAGTGTTAAGAATGCCTGTTAGCAGGTTCCATCCCAATTCAAACGCTCACGATCACTCCCCTTCAGAGCTTCACAGAATGCCTTTGCTCTAAGCTCAAACCCTGGAATCCAGATCAGGATTCCCAAAAAGACTATTACTTGCTTCTTAGTCTGAAGGGGCTGGAGTGCCAGGACGGCCTCTTTCTGCTTCTGAACAAAAGTCCTTGTCTCAGGAGTGAGCACATACCCCCAATATTTAGCCTTTTGCACAGAAATCTGGGCCTTGTTGGGGGAAACTGACTATCTTCACTTTCTCAGAAAATTAAGGAGCTGAATTGTGTTCCTGTCAGTCTTCCCTAGTGAGGCTGGAGAGTAACAGGTCATCTACATATTGCAAGAGGGATCCATTAGTTAATTGTAGTTCCCTTAACTCCTTGGCCAATGCATTGCAGAAGAGATGGAGGTGGTCCCTAAAACCTTGAGGGAAGGACTGTCCAGGTAAGCTGGGATGTGGCATCAGTGTCTGGATCAGTCCATTTAAAAGCAAAAATGTACTGGGAGTCTGGGTGTAAAGTTATACAAAAGAAAGCATCCTTACCATGAACCAGTCAGCATCTTCAGAGACGTGGGTAAATATTGCACAAGGATTGGGAACTATTGGGTGGACTGGGACTGCTGTCTCATTAACTGCTCTCTGGTCCTGAACAAATTTATATTCCCCATTTGGTTTCTTTACAGGTAAAATAGGGGTGTTACATGGGGACTGGCACAGGACTGTAGGAATCCAAACTTTAGGAACTTCATTAGTAGGGGCTGGATGTTCTTCTGAGACTTGAGTCTCAAAGGATATTGTCTTCCACATGTAATTAACACTGGGTTTTAAAATAACCTGGAATGGGGGTACATTAACAGTTCTAGCAGGAACTTCCATGACCCAAACAGAGGGGTCTACTTGAGAAGCAATATGTGGTGGGAAGAGCATCTCCTTATCTGTGTTGAGGTAAGCACTTAGAGCTAGAAGTGTCCGTTCCCAGCCTGTTGCCTTCTTATGAGGCACTAGAAGTTGAACTGTGGCCTATAATTGGGAAAGTAATTCTCTCCCCAGTAGAGGATAGGATACTCAGGCATAAGTAAAAACCTGTGGGAAAATGTATGTTCCTCCAGGGTGTAACCAAGGGAGCGGGTAAATCTCCTAATTTTTGGTTGGCCATCAATCCCCATTACTGTACAAGAGCAGGAAGACAGTGGCCCTGAGAAATGGGTTACAACTGAGTAGGCGGCTCGCATGTTCATTAAGAACCCAATATTTTTGCCTGCTGTGTCCAGGTTTACCCAAGACTCCTCTATGGAGATGTTAAGGTGTCCAGTAGGAGTCGTAGAGGACCGCAGGCCCCATCAGTCCCCTGCTTTCTTGATCATTATGGATCTGGGTGTCTCAGACTCCCCTTTAAGCCTGTGACAGTCCTCTTCTTCAAGTAGCCTTCTTGTTTACAAAAGGCACACTGGGCTGGGCACGGTGGCTCAAGCCTGTAATTCCAGCACTTTGGGAGGCTGAGGTGGGTGGATCATGAGGTCAGGAGATCAAGATCATCCTGGCTAACATGGTGAAACCCCAGTCTCTACTAAAAATACAAAAAATTAGCCTGGTGTGGTGGTGGGCACCTGTAGTCCCAGCTAATCGGGAGGCTGAGGCAGGAGAATCACTTGAACCCAGGAGGCAGAGGTTGCAGTGAGCTGAGACTGGGCCACTGTATTCCAGCCTGGGTGACAGAGCGAGACTCCATCTCAAAAAAAAAAAGCCGGGCACAGTGGCTCATGCCTGTAATCCCAACACTCTGGGAGGCTGAGGTGGGCGGATCATGAGGTCCGGAGACTGAGACCATCCTGTCTAACACGGTGAAACCTCGTCTCTACTAAAAATACAAAAAAATTAGCCAGGCGTGATGGCGGGTGCCTGTAGTCCCAGTTACTTGGGAGGCTGAGGCAGGAGAATGGCGTGAACCCCGGAGGTGGAGCTTGCAGTGAGCTGAGATCGCACCACTGCACTCCAGCCTGGGCGACAGAGTGAGACTCCATCTCAAAAAAAAAAAAAAGGCACACTGATTTGATTTTGGCCTAGAGTCCAGAAAGCAGTGGGACTCTCATCTGAGCATCTCAGACACTGATCTTCCCACATTTTCCTGGGGTGGGTAACCTTGAAGCGGCTGAGGGTCTAAAGCAGCCACTAACAACTGTGCTTTTTTGGCCAACTTTTTGGCTTTTGCCTCTTCGTCTGCCTTGTCCCTATTGTTGTAAACCCTAAAAGCAATGTTTAAGGGTTGGCTCACGGGGGTTTGAGGCCCCATTGCTACCTTTTGTAGCTTCCTCCTGATGTCAGGGGCAGATTGAGTGATAAAATGCACACAGGAGAATCCACCCTTCTGGGGAGTCTAGGTTGGCATTAGCACTTTTGCTGAGTGCCCCAAGCAAACGGTCCTGAAATAGAGCAGGATTTTCATCTTTGTCCTGAGTTATTTCTCTTACCTTGTCATAATTGACTGGCTTAAGCACACACTTTTTCATGTTAAGCAAATTAGCCCGTGATTTCTGCATTTAAGATCTTGAAACCTGTCTAGTAATCCAATTGAGAGCCTAGATCTGGAACTGCATCTCCTCCCACATGATATGGCATGGCCTGCATTATGAGTGGCTACTCCATCTGCATGTTCATGGGCAGTATCTAGAATTCTTTGTTTTTCCTCTACAGTTCAACAAGTGGATAGTAATATCTGCGTGTCATGCCAAGTTACATCAAAGAATACGGTCAACTTAACAAACTCCTCTACAAACTTCCCTGGATCCTCTAAAACACAACCAAATTCTTCCTTGCATAAGGCCAAATCAAACGTGGAAAAAGGCACATATCTTGTGGTTGTTCCTCCATGCCTGTCACAAAGGACATACCTCTCACAATGGACACAGGTCCAATTTTGGCAGCTGATATGGGGCCCGGCTCCTGGTAGTACCGGTTGGATTTACTTCCTCTGGCAGTGGGGGATATGGGCCAGAGCCCGTTGGATAAAGGGGAAGGATGCCTGCTGACTTTGAGGTGGAATTCTGCACTAGAGAAGTGGTGCCCCCCCGCCACTCAGAACTAGGGGACTGGAGAGGCTTCAAAGTGGGGACACAGGCCTCATAGGGGGAACAGCTAAGACAGGGTCATCTACAATACCTGGTGTGCTTCTGGGTGGCTGGGAGTATCATGAGCCAGACACATTCTACAGCTAGCCCTTAAGTTAGGATCCTGGTAGATGGCCAGAAACACCTGCATGTAAGGAACTTCTTCCCATTTTCCTTCCTTTTTACAAAACAAATTCTAATTGTACAATATCATTATAACATAAAGAATCGTGAGGCTGGGTGCAGTGGCTCACACCTGTAATCCCAGAACTTTGGGAGGCCAAGGCGGCCAGGTCACCTGAGGTCAGGAGTTCGAGACCAGCCTGGCCAACATGGTGAAACCCCATCTCTACTAAAAATACAAAAAATTAGTCGGTCATGGTAGCCTGCACCTGTGATCCCAGCTACTTGGGAAGCTGAGGCAGGAGAATTGCTTGAACCAGGAGGCAGAGGTTGTGGCAAGCTGAGATCTTGCCACTGCACTCCAGCCTGGGCAACAGAATGAGACTCTACCTAAAAAAAAAAAAAAAGAATCCTGCCTAGGCCACATCTGTTGGTTTGCCAATTTGTATTGAACCCAAACATTGTTGCAACAGAAAATAAATTTTTTCTTTTTCAATTTGTCTAATTTGAATTTACTCCAATTGCCTAAAAGACACCCTCACGTCAAGTCCTTCAGGATGCTCGCTGCTGCCCCATGTCTAGTAAGGCTCTCTACGGGGGTTTTAGTGACCTAAGCTTAGCAAATGCCTAGTTACTTTTCCCTTTTAAATTCCCACCTTCTACAAAGAAGGTGTAAATATAGACAGCAAGGTATAACAAAAATGGATTATAAGCTACAAATGGGCAGTAGAATGTTGGCCTAAATTCCACAGAGGGTTTAGGCAGAAGGCTAAACAAATGGTGACAGTGGAAGGGAGGAAGGGCAGGGGTAAGTAGCATTGCCCAAGGGGAGACCTCAGGGGCCCTGACTGCCAGAGAACCTACCTAGTAGCAGAGAC
Organism: Trachypithecus francoisi; assembly: GCF_009764315.1. NCBI lineage: Eukaryota > Metazoa > Chordata > Mammalia > Primates > Cercopithecidae > Trachypithecus > Trachypithecus francoisi. The sequence continues at coordinate 80,428,983 of NW_022681457.1, forward strand.
CAAAAACAATGTTGAGGTGGCCACTTTTCTACTGCTCTTGGTGGCTGTCCACCAGGTCAGGGGCCTGGGAACTCCCAGTCCCCTTCAACCAAGAGGGCTTCAGCAAGGCAGTCACGCAGTTACAAGACAGCACACAGGAAGAGGTCTGCAACTGGCTATTAGGAAAATAATAACTTCTAACTTCAGAGCAGAAAAAGGCGAGACCAAGATTCCCCCAGGGGAGAATTAGCTTTTTCTACCTTACCTGAGGATTGAGGTCTCCAAGAGTAAAGATGACAGGTAATGCCTAAGGCTCAGGAAAACTGCTGGGTCACTTTAGCTGTGAAGGAGGGTCTGTTATCACTGAGCAGACTTCTAGGTAACCCAAATCTTGCAATGATCTCTTTAAATAAGAATTTGGACCCTTCTAATGCTTTTTTCTGTTCTTGTGGGGAAAGCCTCTATCCACTCAATGAAAGAAGGAATGTCAACACCGAAAACCTCACAGCATTTTCAGCAATACCAATGCTGAAAAACCTGGTGTGCCTGAGTTTCAACCAACAAGGGTCCCCTCACCAAATGCTGAAGATCCCAGGGCACCAGGGGGTGGCCAACAGCAAACCTCAGGCCAAGTTGGAGGTCACAGAACCACACAACAGGAGGCCTTGCACAGCCAAGTGTCCTGCCTTAAATCATTCCCCAAATATAGTCAACAGCAAATCAAAATGAAAACTAAGACTGCCAACAAAACGTACATCTTAGGACTGAAAATAAAGCAACTGGTGGAGCAATAAAATGGAGTCAGAAGGGAAACAATCAGGGAAAAGGGTGACAAGAACAAGGAAGTGCTTCAGGGTATCCAAATGATGAGAGACTTTTAACTGACCTCTTAGCCAAAGGCTTTTTAATTCCTTAGCTTACCTGATGTTATGGGGTGGGGGCAGGCAAGACACTCACTCATCCACGGCAGCCAAAATGGTGGGGACCAATCTTCCACGTAGCACCCAGGTAAAGGTCTCTTCAGGATCCGCCAGCTTGGGTGGGCTCAGCTGCCATGGTGGGAGGGTCCCGCGTGAGGACTGATAACCCACCAGCCTGCTGGTTCCCACATGAGGCAGCAGCAATATGGCCACTTGCCTGTCTGCTTGGCTCTACCACCTGCCAGGGAAAATGATGGCTCTAAAAAGAGCCTTTGGTTAGTGTTACAACTCTTGCAGCCTCCATCATCGACTGCTTCTCTATTTCTTGCCATCTCTCCACTTGTCATCTTGCCAATCACTGTCGCTTGCCATCTCTCACTGTCTCTCACTGTCTTGCCAACTGCCATCTCTCATTACCACCTTGCCAACTGCCATTTTTTTCTCTGTCTCTCATGCTGTCATCTCCTCTCTTCCACCCCATGTTTGGTGCCGTGTTGCTGCAAGGCAGGTGAACCCCAAACTGGGGCTTTGCCCAAGAAGATTCTTGGTTTTGCTCGGGAAAGAACTGAAGAGTGAGCCGACGGTAGAAGAAAACAGCCTTTTTTTTTTTTTTTAAGACGGAGTCTTGCTCTGTCGCCCAGGCTGGAGTGCAATGGTGTGATCTTGGCTCACTGCAAGCTCCACCTCCTGGGTTCAAGCAATTCTCATGCCTCAGCCTGTTGAGTAGCTGGGATTACAGAAGTATGCCACCACGCCTGGCTAATTTTTGTATTTTTAGTAAACAGTTTCACCATGTTGGCCAGTCTGGTCTCAAACTTCTGACCTCAAGTGATTTGTCCACCTTGGCTTCCCAAAGTGGTGGGATTATAGGTGTGAGCCACTGCAGCCGGCCAAGAAAACAGCTTTATTGAGGAGGCAGTGTAGTATTAGGGCTCCATGACTGGTCCTGTAGAATAGGCCTACCCCATAGGCAGTGTGTAGACAGTAGCAGCTCAGGGCAGCTTGGCAGTCATATTTACGGCCACTTTTAATTACATTCAAATTACGGGTGGATTATGCAGAAATGTCTAGAACAAGGGTGGTAACTTCTGGGTTGTCGGGTCATTGCCATAGAAAGGGGTGGTGTCCAGTTGTTGCCAAGGCATTAGTAAACTGACGTGGCACTGGTCGGCATGTCTTATGGAGAGGTGCTTTTGCCTCTTGCTAGTGCTTTTGCCTTTCAGCTAGTCTCAATCTGCTCCGGAGTCCAAGTCCTGCCTCCTGCCTCATTGGCAGTGGTGTGCTGGCAATTATTTTACAACTGGCTAAGAAAGAAACTCTGATTTGTAAAAGTTGCCAATTTCTGTGGTGTAAATAACTTTTATCATTGCTGAACTCACACATTGCTGGTGGCAGCATAAATTGGCACAACCACTTTATAAAACCATGTGATGCTATCTACTAAAGGTGTAGATAAGATGTGCACAGGCCAGGAGACAGTAACTGTACTCCAAGATGTATAGTATTTCTCAGCTTAACTGGACATCCTGGATCACCCCAGGCATGAATCCAATTCTGTTGGGAGAGTTACTGGCTATGCGTTCTTTTCCTACTTAAGTCACCTTAGTCTACTCCAAAAGAAGCGGAAAGTTCCTACCTCCAAGTTTTGGTTTTCTCACATTTTTTCATCTCTCTGGGCCATTGCCATTAGCTACTCCCATATTTTGCCTCTGTAACCGTTTCCTTGACTTCTGCATGGTGAAGTTAGGAGAAGCCACATAGCCTCCAACACACACGTATGCGCGCGCACGCACACACACACACACACACACACACACACACACAGTTCTCTTATGGTCCCACTTTCCAAACACTCTGGATGTCAATCTTCCCTTTTTTGGATTCAGCCCGCCTTTATCGGCCACATCCAGTAAATAATACTATGTAAATTCACAAAGTGTCCACTAGAGGACACTACAATCCTGCTTCTAATGCCAATGTGTTGCAGTATGGCGTCTGTAGACTCCCAAGGGAATCTTCCTCTTCCCTATCTAAGTTACCCATGTGTTCCTATCTAATTATTCCTTGTACCAAGCATCTAAGAAGGAAATAGGTGATATAAACAAGGAAGGAAGTAGCACCCCGACTCGTGCCCTTATTCTCAAATCCTTGGTCCCAGGGCAGGATGCTCTCACGATCTAGGCATTCTTTCCCTGAAGATGGATGTGACTGATGGCAGATGGGCTATTAGTGACATTCATGTCACTGTGCTGGTTCCCCAGCAATGCTCCAGGGGAAGCCAAGAGTTGAGCTGGGCCTCAGATCATCAACCAAACCTCAAGGATTTATCAACCGTGGCAGCCCCATCTCATGACTAGGCTGGAGCCTGTCTGGACCTGGTTCTGGTTCCCACCATCTGTCCTTCTCCTCCCTCCCTATCCCACCACCCTTCACCCCAGGACCAGTGCTTATGGTTCTGTCTCCTCAAGGTCATCGTATCAAAATTCACGACCAACCTCTCATTAGCCCACTTGGAGGAATGGGTGGCTGAATGCTATGAGCACAATTGCTTCATCTTAGAAAAACAAAAATGGGCAACCCTTTGCAAAGAAAACATTTCTATGACTGAGGCTTACTGACTAATACAACATTACTTCTTCTTGTACATTTTAAAATAAAAACAAGCATATCTAAACATAATATTTTCTAATCACAGGAGGCAACAACAACAACAAAAGTAAGCATAAATACTTTCAAGAACGTGTCTGTAGCCTAGGACTAGTATGGAGAATGCTTTTTTTTTGTTGTTCTTTTTGAGACTGAGTCTTGCTCTGTCGTCTAGGCTGGAGTGCAGTGGCACGATCTCGCTCAGCTCACTGCAACCTCTGCCTCCCGGGTTCAAGCAATTATCCTGCCTCAGCCTCTTGAGTAGCTGGGATTACAGGTGCATGCCACCACACCTAGCTAATTTTTGTATTTTTAGTAGAGACCAGGTTTCACCATATTGACCAGGCTGGTCTTGAACTCCTGACCTCAAGTGATGCACCTGCCTCTTGGCCTCCCAAAGTCCTGGGATTACAGGCGTGAGCCACTGTGCCCAGCTAAGAATGCATATTTTTAAGCCACACTGCCTAGATCAGATTCTAGATTTGCTATTTACTAGCCACATGAACTTGAGCCAGTTACTTAACCTCTGCACATCCATTTCCTGAGCTGTTAAAATGAAGAACATACAGTATGTACTTCATAGGATTGTTGTGAAGATTAGATGAGTGTGCATATGTGTATATATATATATATATATATATACACACACCCATACACATATGTGTGTGTGTGTATATATAGTGCTTAGGCTGGGTGTGGTGGACCATGCCTGTAATCGCAGCACTTTGAGAGGCTGAGGAAGAGGATTGCTTGAGCCCAGGAGTTCGCAACCAGCCTAGGCAACTTCAGCAGACTCCATCTCTGCAAATAAAATTTTAAAAAATTAGCCAGGCATCGTGGAATGCACCTGTAGTCCCAGCTACTTGCAAGGCTGAGGCAGGAGAATCACTTGAGTCCAGGAGGTCAAGACTGCAGTGAGCCGTGATTGCCCCCACCAGACTCCAGCCTGGGGGACAGAGTGAGACTCTGTCTCAAAAAAAAAAAAAAAAAAAAAGTGCATAGAACTGGCCTGGTACTAGTAAGTACCCAATTAATGTATGTTAGCTATTATTATTATTGTTGTTGTTGTTGTTATTATCCTTTACCAAATCTTGCGGATGAATTTTTCATACATAGGCTGACATCTGTTTTATTTTTCTTATGTTCCATGATAAGATCATCCTAAACAGAATATTAAGAAAACGTCTACATACACCAAGACTGGGTGACAATGACGGTATTAGGAGGGTCTGGAGGGCACATATCTGACACATCACCTAGTGATGACATTGGGTTATGTGCAGCTTAGTTATGCGTGAGTCTGTGTTGCTGATGGCGGTGTCTAGAGAACATTGGATGCGAATGACTGTGGGAGGGACACATTCTGGATGAAAATGGGCTCAGGGCTAAATTGGGGTCAAACAGTTTGGGGATAACACTGGGTTGTGTGTGAAAGTATGTTGAGAAAGAATTTGAGTGAAATAGTGTTGCAGGTAAGACCAGGTCTGGATAAAATAAAGTTTCTGTGACAGTGGTGTTGGACAGTGGGTGCTGGCCACTGTTTAACTATTGTCTCTTCAAGAAAAATAAGACACTGATTTGTAGCGTTTCCAAATTCCAGGATGTAAATAGTCCCATCATGGTGATGTCAAGTCCCCAACATGATGTCATGATGAGCATCCTAGGAAGGTTCAGAGAAAAAGGAGAAGAGAGTCAGGAATTGAGTCTCAGACATTTCCAGGCTTGGCAAGAAGAGAAGTCAGCAAAGGAGACAGAAGGTGCTGCCAGAGGAGAAGGAGGACAGTCAGTGAAGTGTGCTGTCCAAAAAGCTAGGGAAGAGGGTTTCAGGCGGAGGAGGAAGTGTCGAGAAAGTTGAATGTTTCTGAGAGGTTGGTAGATTAGCTCACAGGGCAGTCCCACAACACGAGGTCACCTGTAATCCTCCTGGATCAGATGCTGTGCCAACCCAGGTGCACCGACAACCTTTGCATAACAGCATCTGTCATCCTGGTCACTCGACTGCCTTCTGTCCTTCTGGTAAGAACATCCCGCCCCTGCGGAAAACAGCCTGTCCTTCCTCCAGGCAGGTGGCTCCGATCTCAACCATGGCACCTTGAGAAACTACGGGTGATCATGGCCAAGCTCAGCCAAGCAGAGCCATTCTTCGGAATTTATAAGTGCAACACTATACCGAAACGGGGAAACACTTCTCTCTTTTCCTCTGATACCATTAAACTGACGTGACGTCAGACTGAAGTGGCCTTTGGCAATGGAAAAAACCTGTGTGAAGTAGAAGCCAAAATGAGAAAGGGGAACCTGGATGTGTTCCTCCATCCAGGTCTACTCTTGTTTTCTCCAGCTCTGAACCAATAAACAGCACTGGCATTTTGAACACTTCACAAGCATCAGCTCAGTAATCCCAACAACCTTAGATGGGTATTACCCGGCTACCCCATGTTAGAGATGAGGAGATTTGCCCACGGCCGCAGAGTGCAAGAGCTGGGATTTCACCCTGGGTAGTTGGCTTCAGAGTCTACAGTCCATTAGGCCAGATGGTTCTTTGTTGTTGGGGAGTTTCCAGTGCACTGTAGGATAGTGAACAGCATCCCTGGCCTCTGCCCCCCGGAGATGCTAGTAGCACCCCCGTCTTCAGGTGTTACAACCAAAAATGCCTCCAGACACGCCATGCATTCCAGGGTGGGTGGAGAGCCACTGCTACTGTTCTGCCACCTTCTGGTTCTTTTTGAATTGCTGTCACTGAGTCACCTAGATGACTCCGTATTCGCCACAGCTCAGGCTCACCTAATCCGTGTGTCAACTACAAATAATCCCATGTCCCTCAAACCCTGAGTCACCCCGAATGCATTGCCACCTGGACCTTGTGTTATCTAAAACCCCACGCCAGCTACAAATCGGTGTCCCCAAGACTTTCTGTCAATCACAGTTCGGTCATTGAGACTTGTGTGACCCATTACCCAGTGGTGTCCCTGCCTTCTGCCAACAACCACAGCTTCCCAGAGTCAGGGTCACAGAGCTGTTCACAGGACAGAAGGCATACATGGAGAGAGGGACAGAAAGAAACACAGGTGCACATATTCAAAGGCAGGGAGAGCCACAGAAACCCACAAAAGCAGAAAAACACAGAGAACAGGCCACAGCTGGCTACACAGAATGGGTCACTGGCACCTACCAAGGCCCCTGGCAGAGCCCAGTGTCTTTAGCCCCTCCCCCACCTCTGGATTAGCCCTGGAGGCAGGCAGGAAAGCTAGGTTCTGAGGGTAAGGAGCTTAGACCCAGCGTGACAGCTAATCACCCACATAAAGCCTCTGTCTAGGTCACAAAGCCCTGAGTGGCCTTGCCTCCACCACACTGTAGTCACCCCTCCCTCCACGGACTCAGGTAACGACGCCACGCCCTCAGTATCTCACCAAGCCCATACCCAGGTGGGCAGAGGAAAGAGTTCAGACTGTCTCCACTCCCTCTTGCTCTCCTGCCAGAATGCATGAGGAGGGTGTTGATAAGGGCTGGGGTCCCAGGACAGAGAGCTTGGGTTTCCCAGTAAATCAGCCAGGAAGAATCTGGCTGAGACCAGAGAAACGCTTTTTCCTGAATCAGGAGACCTGCTAGGAGCAACGGCCCCTTCTCTCCGGACACTGTGATCTGCAGGGCCCCGAGGGTTGCCAGGATGAGAGAGTGAACCTATGTTTTAGGGCAATAAAAGGCTGTGAAGGAGCCTCACGCCTCTCCCAAGCTGGCCTGGCATGGTTGCCATGGGGATGCCCCAGTTGCTCCAGAGGTGGCTTCTGGTCCCGGAAGCGGGGATGGCAGAGACAGTCAATCCTCGAACCGAGGCGGGTGGGGGTGAAAAGTCAGTGCTGTCTGGGAACATTCCCGACCATAGCTAGGGGCTGACAGCCCAGGGTTCTCCCCTAGGCCTGCTTCTCCCAGCTCACGCGCCTATCCCCACCACTCCCTTCCCCTCCAGCTCCCACTTCCTCTGCTGCTCCCTCTAAAGGGATGGTCTCAGAGTCTGACTCTGCTGCTAGTTAAGTGGTTCAAGCGTGGGGTTCTGGTGTCAGGGCTGACCAGCAGGTCAGATGTGTAGACTCAGGTGAAGAGCTCACGAATGTTGCCTCAAGTAAGGGCTCAGGGAGGTCCCAGTGAGGAAAATGGGTATGAAGACCCAGTATTAAGGTTCTGGAAAAAAAATTAGGCAAGACAGCAGTATAAGGGTTCAGGTTTGGGGCACACATGTCCTGAACACTGTACGGGGCTTCAGAGGACTCAGGGGTAAGGGCCCAATGTGAGGGCTCCGCTGGGGCTCAGTTTTAAGGGTGTGGGATCTGTGCTGGTGTGGTAATTTTTTACTAACCCTTTAGTGGTCATTTGTTACTAAGAACAATCGTTAAAGTACTAAACTTTAGATGAACACCTTTTTAAATGTGTACATTGAAAGGGATTTAAGGTCACCTTTAATTTTTATCTATGCATTAGAGAGGATTTAAGGTCAGTTACATACCGACAGGTTTCTCTTCATCTCTCTGAGGTTGGGTTTTCTTATCTATAAAATGGGAATAATAACAGTATCTAGCTCACAGGGTCATTGTGAGGATTAAATGAGAAAATGAATGTAAAGTTCTTAACACAGAAAGTGCACAAAAATAATAGCTTTTTTACAAATGTGCTTAGAGGGCCAGGCACAGTGGCTCACACCTGTAATCACAGTACTTTGGGAGGCCAAGGTGGGTGGATCACTTGAGTCCAGGAGTTTGAAACCAGCCTGGGTAACACAGTGAGACCCCTGTCTCTCCAAAATAAAACAAAAAACAATGAGTTTTTAGCACCTGCCAGTCATGGTGGCACGTGCTACTCAGAAGGCTGAGGTGGGAGGATCACTTGAGTCTGGGTGGTTGAGGCAGCAGTGAGCTGTGATCATACCACTGCACTCCAGCCTGGGTGACAGAGCAAGACCATCTCTAAATAAATAAATAAATAAGTAAATAAATAAATAAATATGGCCGGGCGCGGTGGCTCAAGCCTGTAATCCCAGCACTTTGGGAGGCCGAGACGGGTGGATCGCGAGGTCAGGAGATCGAGACCAACCTAGCTAACACGGCGAAACCCCGTCTCTACTAAAAAATACAAAAAACTAGCCGGGCGAGGTGGCGGGCACCTGTAGTCCCAGCTACTCGGGAGGCTGAGGCAGGAGAATGGCGTAAACCCAGGAGGCGGAGCTTGCAGTGAGCTGAGATCCGGCCACTGCACTCCAGCCTGGGCGGCAGAGCGAGACTCCGTCTCTAAATAAATAAATAAATAAATAAATAAATAAATAAATAGTGTGCTTGGAAATGGAAGAGAGAGAATTAACCAAGATCACCAGAAATTGCTTCAAACCCACGGCGGGCCAGCTGGTGTCACATGTCCTGGAGGCAGTAACTATGAAGAGATCCATTTTTCTCCCTCACCGAGGGAGAAAACCAGGGTCTGTGTGGGGAGCAGGTGACAACACGCACCTTCCACGAGGGAGAGAGATGCTGCCAACCACGCTGGGAACATGCTAAAAACCAGTAGCTCATACACACTGTAATGTAGTGGTAAAATAAACTTATTCTTTAATAGTACATTAATATGAACAAAGGTTTAGGGCAAAAAACATCAAGTTGTTTTTGTTTTGTTTTGTTTGAGACAGAGTCTCACTCTGTGGCCCAGGCTGGAGTGCGGTGGCACAGTCTTCGCTCACTGCAAGCTCCGCCTCCCGGATTCATGCCGTTCTCCTGCCTCAGTCTCCCGAGTAGCTGGGACTACAGGTGCCTGCCACCATGCCCAGTTAATTTTTTGTATTTTTAGTAGAGATGAGGTTTCACCGTGTTAGCCAGGATGGTCTCGATCTCCTGACCTCATGATCTGCCCGCCTCAGCCTCCCAAACTGCTGGGATTACCGGCGTGAGCCACTGCACCTGGCAAGTTTTTTTTTTTTAAAGCAAAACTCTAATTTAGTAGTTTTCAAACTTTCTGGTCTCAGGACCCCTTCACACTTTTAAAAATAATTAAGAACCTAAGCCGGGTGCGGTGGCTCATGCCTGTAATCTCAGCACTTTGGGAGGCCGAGGTGGGCAGATCACCTGAGGTCAGGAGTTCAAGACCAGCCTGGCCAACATGGTGAAACCCCTGTCTCTACTAAAAATACAAAAAATTAGCTGGGCATGCTGGCAGGCGCCTGTAATCCCAGCTACTCAGGAGGCTAAGGCAGGAGCATCTCTTGAACCCGGGAGGAAGAGGTTGCAATGAGCCAAGATCATGCCATTGCACTCCAGCCTGGGTGACAGGGCAAGACTCCGTCTCAAAAAAAAAAAAAAAAATTAAGAACCCAAAGAATTTTAAGTGGTTTTATCTCATGATCTTCAAATGGATTCAAAATTAAAACTGAAAGTTAAAATATATTAATTCAAAATAGCTATATTTTTATTATATTTTAACTGAAAATACACCTATGAAAGACAGCCGTATATTTTCTTTTCTCTGTTGTGTTTTTGTTTTTTTTTTTTTTTTAGACCCAGTTTCGCTCTTGTCGCCCAGGCTAGAGTGCAATGGCGCAATCTCAGCTCACTACAACAGCTTCCACGTCCTGGGTTCAAGCGATTCTCCTGTCTCAGCCTCCTGAGTAGCAGGGATTACAGGCACCTGCCACCACGCCTGGCTAATTTTTGCATTTTTAGTAGAGAGGGGGTTTCACCATGTTGGCCAGGCTGGTCTAGAACTCCTGACCTCAGGTGATCCATCCGTCTCTACCTCCCAAAGTGCTGGGATTACAGACATAAGACACTGCGCCCAGCCAGATAGCTGTATATTTTCTAAAACCAAAATGTTAGTGAGAACAGTGGCATCGTTTTACACTTTTGCAAATCTCTTTACTGTCTGGCTTGTAGAAGACAGCTAGATTCTCAGCTGCTTCTGCATTCAACCTGTTGCAGTGGGTTGCTTTGGTTAAAATATGTGATGAAAACTCAGCTTCATGATGTATGTAGTTGGGAAAGAGAGGAGTATTTTAATAGCCTTTTCAGTGAATTGTGGCTATTGTTCTTTCTTCCATACCAAAACTCGAGGTGGTAGTTTCTTAAAGGTTAGTTACTACGTGGACGTTTCATACTCTGTTAACGTTATACTCCACTGGCTTGCCTTGCACTTTGAATAGATCTTTTACTCACGCATGATTTTGTAACAGTACGTATTGGTCATTTGGAAAATATTGGTTCACCGAGTTATGCAGATCTCCCAAATGTTGACACATTTCATCATACAATGTTTTTTAAAAAGCACACTCATCAATGCTATCACTGGTCTCATTAGAATTGAAAGCTTTCAAACACTGTAAGTAGATATCAGTTTTCCAAATCCTAATTTTCACTTGAAGACGCTAATTTTGTCATTGGCAACAAACACTAATTTTCTTTTCCTTGCATTGATAGGCTCACTTAATTCACTTTTGAGAAAAAGTATGCCGGCCGGGCCCGGTGGCTCAAGCCTGTAATCCCAGCACTTTGGGAGGCCGAGACGGGTGGATCACGAGGTCAGGAGATCGAGACCATCCTGGCTAACACGGTGAAACCCCGTCTCTACTAAAAAAATACAAAAATCTAGCCGGGCGAGGTGGCGGGCGCGTGTAGTCCCAGCTACTCCGGAGGCTGAGGCAGGAGAATGGTGTAAACCCGGGAGGCGGAGCTTGCAGTGAGCTGAGATCCGGCCACTGCACTCTAGCCCGGGCGACAGAGCGAGACTCTGTCTCAAAAAAAAAAAAAAGAGAGAGAGAAAAAGTATGCCAAAGACCCAAGTCTGATAACTATAGTTTGTCATTTGTTCTTTTAAGTAAAACTGTTGTTTGATGCATTCAGTTCACAATTCAATTGAGTAAGTGCTTTTCCTTGAGATAAGCATACTTCCCATTTTGTCACACAAAATATTTCAAAGACATATAATCAAGGCTTAAGACTTAGTAAAGTTAATAATGTTACTGCTTCTTCTAGACAATATAAAATAATCAGTACAGTGTGGTACTGACATAAAGACATATAGATCAAAAAATGTTCAGTATCTTTTATTTATTTTATTTTTTTTGAGATGCAGTTTCAGTCTTGTTGCCCAGGCTGGAGTGCAATGGCTCAATCTCAGCTCACTGCAACCTCCGCCTCCCGGATTCAAGTGATTCTCCTGCCTCAGCCTCCTGAGTAGCTGGGATTACAGGCATGTGCCTCCATGCCCAGCTATTTTGTATTTTTAGTAAAGATGGGGTTTCTCCATGTTGGTCAGGCTGGTCTCAAACTCCCGAGCTCAGGTGATCCGCCTGCCTCAGCCTCCCAAAGTGCTGGGATTACAGGCGTGAGCCACTGCGCCCAGCCGATGCTCAGTATCTTACAGGCATGAATCCAAAATAGATCTGCATATATATGGTCCACTGATTTCTTTTTTTATTTTTTGTAGAGATGGGGTCTTGCCATGTTGCTCAAGCTGGTCTCAAACTACTGGCCCCAAGTGATCCTCTTGCCTCAGCCTCTCATAGTGTGGGGATTACAGGCATGAGCCACCACCTCCATCTTCACGATCCATTGACTTTTGACAAAGATCGCAAGTTAATTCAATATAAAAAGGACAGTATTTTCAACAAACAGTGCTGGGACAATTGGAAATCCGTAATCAAAACAAGAACAAAGACAAACAAAGCTCAACTTCTTCCCTTGCACAGTTTAATAAAGCAAAATGGATCATAGAACTAAAGTAATAGCTACCGTTATAAAACTTCTAGACAAAAACATAAGGGGAAATCTTTGATGGCCCTGAGTTGGGTAAATATTTTTTTAGATAGGACTCAAAATGTACAAACTATAAAAGAAAAAAATAATTTATTTTTATCAAAATGAAAAACTTCTGTTCTTTGAAAGGCACTGTTAAGAAAATGAAAAGATAAGAAACAGACTGTGAAAAATATTTGTGCTCTTACAACTCAGTGATAATAATGCAAACTCATTTTTTAAATGGTCAAAAAGGCCAGGCATGGTGGTTCATGCCTAGAATCCCAGCACTTTGGGAGGTGGGAGGATCACTTGAGCCCAGTAATTCAAGACCTGCCTGGATGACATAGTGAGACCTTGTCTCTATAGAAAATAAACAAATTAGCCAGGCATGGTGGTGTAGGCCTGTAGTCCCAACTACTCAGAAGGCTAAGGTGGGAGGATGGCTTGAACCCAGAAGGTCAAGGCTGCGGTGAGCCTTGTGCCACTGCACTCCATCATGAAGGACAGAGTGAGACCCTGTCTCAAAAATAATTTCAATTAAAAAAAAAAGTCAAAAGATTTGAATGAATACTTCACTAGGGAAGATATATGAATGGCAAAAAGTCCATGAAAAGATGCTCAAATCATTAATCATCAGGAAATCGCATATTGAAACCACAATAAGATGCCACGGTACACTTATTACAATTGCTAAAGCTTAAAAGGTTGATAAGTTGGTGAGAATGTAGAGCAACTAGAAGTCTCAAAATTGCTGATCAGAATGCAAAATAGTCCAGCAACTTTGGGAAACTGGAAATTTCTTATAAAAGTACCTATCTATGCTCCAACAATCCCACTCCAAAGTATTAATTCAAGAGATATGACAATATACGTCTACACAGAGATCTGCATGTGAATGTGCATATCAATTTTATTCATAATACCAAGAAACTGGAAACAGCCTAAATGTCCATCAACATGTACATGTTTAAGCAAATTATGTGTCTGTACAATGAAATACCAATCCATAATAAAAATAAAATAACTACTGATACATGAAATCACAAAACAATGATTTTACTGCTTCACAAGGACAGAAAACCAAACATTGCACGTTCTCACTCATAGGTGGGAACTGAACGATGAGAACACTTGGACACAGGGAGGGGAACATCATACACCGGGGCCTGTCGTGAGGTGGAATCTGGGGGAGGAATAGCATTAGAAGAAATACTCAATGTAAATGACGAGTTAATAGGTGCAGCAAACAAACATGGCACATATATACCTATGTAACAAATCTGCACGTTGTGCACATGTACCTTAGAACTTAAAGTATAAAACAAACAAACAAAAAACAGATGCCTTTAAAAATAAAAATAATAATAATTTTACTGCTTCACCAAGGACTTTTAAAGTGAAACTGAGGCTGGGCATGGTGGCTCAATCCTGTAATCCCAGCACTTTGGGAGTTTCAGGTGGGTGGATCACTTGAGGTCATGAGTTCAAGACCAGCCTGGCCAACATGGTGAAATCCTGTCTCTACTAAAAATACAAAAATTACCATCCTGGCTAACATGGTGAAACCCCGTCTCTACTAAAAAAAAAATACAAAAAAAAAAAAAAAAAAACTAGCCGGGCGACATGGCGGGCGCCTGTAGTCCCAGCTGCTTGGGAGGCTGAGGCAGGAGAATGGCGTAAACCCAGGAGGCGGAGCTTGCAGTGAGCTGAGACCCGGCCACTGCACTCCAGCCTGGGCGGCAGAGCAAGACTCCGTCTCAAAAAAAAAAAAAAATACAAAAATTAGCCAGGCGTGGTGGTGCGCCTGTGTCATCTCAGCTACTCAGGAGGCTGAGGCAGGAGAATCATATGAACCCAGGAAGTGGAGGTTGCAGCGAGCTTAGATCGCGCCGCTGCACTCAAGCCTAGGTGATAAAGTGAGACTTCATCACAAAAATAAAAATAAATAAATACGGCAAAACTGGCCCTTTTTTTTCCTCCTATTGTTACTATTCACGCACCACGGTGGAGAAGAATACAAAGATTACTGGTACAGTTGGGTGCCGTGCCTTGATTTATGCTTAGGTGCCAACAGTTTCACCCACTGTTGCTCTTACGTCATGTGCAAATATCGATAAAGTGAAAGTGGCAAATAACAACTTAGTATTCTTAGGAAAATAGCTTTTGCCTTGTGGATCCCCTGTAAGAGTCTTAAAGATTCCCAGGGACCTGCAATCAACACCCTGAGAATTGATGTTCAAATCAATTAGAATAGTCACATTGACTTTTTAAAAATGACACTTCTTTTTAGATATCACTCAAAGGCATGTAAAATGCTTTCATAAATATCCCATGGAAAAAAGGAAGACCGACTCCATCTGTACTATTTGCTTTACTTCCTCGAAAAGTAAAAGGGGGGCTGGGGGAAGGAGAAACCGAGTAGTCCCCTGGGAGTGTGTTCGGCATGTGAAGCCATCCATCATGCAGTCATGGTGAGCAGATGCAGGCCTAGGACCAAAAAGGCAAGTGGCGCTGGGAACTCAGGGCCCTTCGTCACCTTTCCCTACACAATCCCACTGGCTATACATCCCTCTACAACACAGTCATACCGACACACACACACACACACACAGAGTCAGGCCAGCCCCACACGCCACGGCTAATCTCTCACAACAAGCCCAACCATGGCTGCACTCACACAATACAATCACACAGCCACATCAAAGTCACAAAAAAGCCAACACACCAGGTCACACTATTCTATATTCACAGATGGAGAATCTCAATGGCCATACATTCAACCATAGGTATACTCAAACTAGCAGAGTGGCTCATAATGTAAAACATCTACTGGGCCCTGTGGCCATGCCACCACATCCCCCCAAGTATATTGTGCATGGGGTGAAATAATAGCTTTTGGACACAGGCCAACCTGAATTCAAGTTCAGGTTTTGGACACAGGCCAACCTGAATTCAAGTTCACGTTCTACCACTTATTAGTTCTGTAACCTGCAGCCAATTATTTAACCTGCCTGAGCTCTCATTCTAGAAAATGCAGGTAATTCCTACTTTGAAAGCCTGATGTGATGGCATAAAATAATCAGACAAGGGGCAGCACCTTGTCTGGCCCAATGTGTCCTGGGGATGCAGCTGTAACTGCCATGGATGGCTTTTGTCACCAGAGGGCACCAGGGCCACAATGTGTCTGGGGAGACTGCTGGAAGAAAATATGCTGAAAAGGCCAGGATTCCTGGGGAGTTTCGGGGTGAGTACAGACAGGGTAGGTGTGGGATGCGTGTGGGGCTGGGCAGTTTTTGGAAACCCCAGCTAGGCCCCGGCCACCCAAGTGTGCCTCTGGGTATGGTGGGCAGCTCCCGGGGAAGATCGGATCTAGGAAGGAGGATGGATGAGTGCTCTCTATGAGCCAGGCCCTCTTCTGTGCCGATTTCACACACATTAAATCCTTTAATCTCCACAACAATATCGTGGTTGATAGTCACTGCTAATATTAATAGTATTCCTGGTGAGGAATATTGAGGAAGTGAGGTCTGCTTACATAGCCATTAAGTGGAGACCTGGAATACAAATGCAGACAGCCTGGCTTCAGAATCCATGGCCCTAACCACAGCTCCACACTGCCCCCAACAGTGATCCCGCATCTCCCCTTGCTGGGGTTCTGCCTGACCCTGGCTTTCTTCCCTGGAGTTCAGCCAGCCCCAGCTGGCCTTTCCCCTCTTCCGGCCTGCTCCCCACCTGCTCCCTGGGCCAGCCCATGGTAAGAGGCTTATCACATATGTGTGGGGGACAGATAAGGCAGGGCCCCGCACAGGGCTTATCCAGCCCTGCCATCCCTGCTGGGGAGCTGCCAGCAGATGGAGCCCCGCCCGGGGCCTTGGGTCGCTCCTTGTGATGCCAGAGCTCTTTATGATGTCATCATTTGTAGTGACATCATTGCTCTGTCCCTCCTTTGAGTCTGAGAGGGTTACTCAGATAGGAGATGGGGAAGTGGAGTCAGACAGGAGCTCTACCGAGGCTCTAGGTCAGTGGGCCGGGTTGGGCTGGAGTGGAGGAGGGAGTGGTGCCAGAGGATCCTCCCCAGGGCAGATGGCTATTTTTGGTGTCAACTGCTCGGCTTATAGCCACCCCTCTTCCTGTCTTCCCAATCCAAAGAGGCTCTGGGTCCAGCAGGGGCAGGAGCAGTGGGAGAAATCTTTAGCCCTGCTGCAGGGCAGCTCTGGGGTCAGTCTCTAGCTCAGGAACCAGTCTGTTCCTCCCTACAGGGAGGCCTGACCCTCTGTACCTCGGGTCTGAGGGGAAGGGGGGCCTTACTTCCAATCCTTGAAATAGCAGTGAGGCAAAGAGGGATTATTAGGATGGCTAGACAGACAGACATAGCCAGACCCGCCATTATAGTCACACACATTAACTTGCTGCTGTGGGCTGCGGGCACAGCCTCACGCCAACACCATCACACAGCCATTCATTCTCATAGCCATGCCTGCAGCCACACATGGACCACAGACAGCTGAGCCACACCGACATACCAGCTCAGGCACAATGTCATCACCTGATCCATCTGAGAGAACAGGAACCCCTTCTCTCTCACGGTTGTACTCCCAGAGAGTAGCTCAATTCCCAGCACATGGCAGATGCGCACTAATATTTGGTGAGTGAATAAATGGACATTAAATGCCACAGGGCCTGTGACCAGGCAGGGCTGAGGCCAGAGGAAATGCCATCCCACCTGCAAGTCTGCTCGACCTCTCCAGACCCAGGATGGGAGCATCGAGGAAGCTGCCAGCACTACCTCAGCCCCAACTTCAGTCACGGCCACTCCTCAGATAATAGGTCCTGGAAGGGACCTTGGTAATGCAGGGGCCCCATTCCCTCCCTCTAGGTCCAGTGAACTGGAACACTGGCACTCTGAAAATGGGAGGTTATGAACATGGGGTGGTCTGGATGTTGGGTACCCCAGGCCCCCTGGGAATTGGGCACTGGGGGCTCTGGGGTTTGGGTCCTTTACAGTGTTGGGTGCTCTAGCATCCCTGACATTGGGAATTCGGGACTTCGGGAGCTCAAAGCTATTTAGGAGTCTGGGTGTTCAAAGCTCCTGAGATTGGGGCTACCCCTTGGACAAGGCCAAAGTCAATACTTCCTGTCCATATGCCTGATTTTACCTGGAGCCAAGGAGGTCCAGCCTGGAACCCCTGTTCTGAGCCCCATGATTGGCTTCTGCTGCCCCGGAGCTGGGGTGGCAGGGTTTCAGGGGAAAGAAACCACAATAGGATGGCCTAAGGGATACCTGGAGCCCCAGAGACAGTTCTCGGATCTGGAACCAATCTAACCTGCTTCTCTGCATTGGGACAGGGCAGGGGAGGTGCCAGACACTGACCACTGGGCTCCAGGTTCAAGAAAGGAGGAAACTGAGAGCAGAGCCCAGGCAGGCACCTCCCAGTAATGCTTCCTGGCTACTGAGGCTGGGGTTCTAAGGAGGTGGAGACCCCTAGCCATGCCTGGCTTCAACTACAGGCAATGTCCACCTTCCCCCACATTCTCAGCAGGTCCCCAGGACCCATCCATCAAGGTGCCCAGTGCTCCCAGCTCTTGCAGTGACCACCAGAAGTGGCCCAAGTCTGGCATTATTCGTATTCCTACTAGACACACACCTAAACTGACTTACGTGCATCCCAAAACAGAGGCCTTGATCCTGTAGGCTGATGACACCACTGGAGGAAACCAGCCAGCCCCCCGGGGGGCTCTGACACTGGATGCAGCCCTCCCAGGAAGCTCCACTGGCTGCGGTAACTGGAGGCTCCTGAGACACATCTCAGCCTGCAGTGGGTGGGCCCCCCGGCCCGCTGCGGCCCTGCCCCCAAGAAGAAGCAGGCCAGTCAAACTGGCTGACCCCATCAGTCCCCCCATCCCCTCCCCCGCCCCAGTCTGTCCTCAATCCTGATCCCCCTGCTCGCCCCACAGTGGCCCAGGCTGGCCATGCCCTTCCCACCCTGCGGGCCAGCTGCTCAGAGCCAGGGGCTCACAGCCAGGGACGGAGGCTATCCCAGCTCTGACCTGGGCTGGGCCCAAACCTGCCTCCTTTGGGCCTCATTCTGATTGGAAAAAAACAGCCTCTCTAGTCCCTGTCTCAAGGAGATGGCTTTTCAAACCAGAATCCTTCTCACAAGTGCCTCCTCAGGACACAGCTCACTGTGCGGTTTCCTGAAGCTCTTTCTGGGTCAAGGTGGGTAAAACACACATCCATGAATCTGTTTCTATGTATACAAATAGACTTTGTGCTCTGCCAGTGTTAGTTTAATAAAGCCCTCTGGCCAACATCCCCAATCTTCCTAAACACTCCAAGGAAAATGTTCTCTTTTCTTCACCCCACGGGCTAAAGTGCTAGGCTGCCTCCCTGTCCCCAGGTTAGTCCCCAAGCCTTCCTCTTTCTGACGGAGCCTCAGAGCGCTGGCCCCTGAGCACCCATCCCCCTCTCTTCTAACTGCCCAGGCCCCAAGCCCCTGGCCTGAGGGCATCCTGGAAGTCTTGCTCTCAGCACCCTACACCTGCCTCCCTTCATATGGATTCCCTGAGCCATGAAAACTCTCAGAATCTTCACTGTGTTCTTAGCGCTCAGTGCCCTCTTCTAGGCCTGTCCCCACCCCAGCCTACTGCTGGAAGGGAGAAGGAGGGAGGCCTTTTCCCCTTCATACTCTTCCTTGTCCGCCTTCCTCTACTTGGGGGACTCTTCAACATCCTCCATCTGCCTTCCCTGGGGTAGTATCCCTTTTGATGAGCCCCAGGGAGGAGGCAAGGAGGAAGATCCTAAAAACAATTTATGGAGGAAGTTAAGTCCTGGCAGGAGAGATGTAGAGGGCTTGGACCCCATCTGCCCAGTCCCAGGAATTGGGCACACACACAACTACACAGACCTGCTGCAGTGCACACAGTCTTCCACAGATGCACCTACACAAATACACAATCAGGGGCTCAGGCGTCTGGGGGCACAGACACAACAGGTTGCCCAGATCCAGGTGTGTGTGCACACAACTCACACAAGAAACACCTGCACTTGGTTTGTAGAATAAAAATCCCAAGCATACTATATCTACTAGGTTTGGGGACAAAGTGAGAATGAAAATAATCTTGCTGATAAGACTAAGGTGTCTTCCCAGATCTGATCAGGAGTCCAATGTGAATAGGAGACGACAGAGAGCTGTCTTAGTACTTTGGCTCTGAGAAAGGTTTGTGGAATGGACTGCATGTGGCCTGAAAGAGCTTGCATTGCAGGGAATGCCTGGGCTTGATGCCTGTTATCTTGTTCAGTGCCTCTGATAAATTAATAAACTGCAATCTCACTCAACAATTGGTTTCACGTGAGTTTGGCATGTATTGGAGGCTGACAGTCCCAAGGAAAAAAATTAAACTGTTTCCTGACCAGAAAATGGTGAGGACTCAGGGTCCAAAGTAGAAATTGCCTCTGTAGGTTGGGCCCCTTCTCTGAGCAGATGCCCCACTCAGGTTGGGGCAAAAACCAGTTCCTCCGACAGTACTAACTGGCCACTTTCCCTGAAAGGTGGTGGCTTTCACAAGGTATGCAAATGTGGGAGCCTCATTCCAAATGCCAGGCACCACTCCCCAGAGGCAGCCTGGAGCAATGGGCTTTATATACACACACATGCATTTCCTTAGCCCCTTCTCTCCATTTCACAGAGGAGGAAACCGAGGCTCACAATGCTCCTTTTGGCAAAGACTTTTTTTTTAGCTGAGATTGTAACCCAGGTCTGTCTCACCATGGAAGGAGGAGGGATCCCAGGTTGGTGCCTCCAGCCCCTGTAACACCACCTCAAAAGTAGAGCTGACCAAGCCGGTGGTCCAGGAGGGAAATTTGAGAAAGGGCTCCCTGGAGCCCTCTAGTTCCAAGGAGTAGGACCTAGGCCATACCCAGCAGTGCCCACAGTCTCTAGCGGCTCTGCTCCAAAGGGAATGGAATTTGCTCTGACTTCTCTCTAGGGGAAACGCAGGCGCAGAAGGCCAGGGGCCTGGAGGGCTAACTCCAGCCTCAGCCCCCCAAAGTGCCCCAGGCCTTCTGGCTTTATTCCACCCTAGCCCGAAGGGGACCACATCTGCTTGCTCAAGGGCCCCAGCTGGAGGGCAGCGAGGCAGGGGCGGAGAAGGGGGCTCCTTTGTGGAGCCCACTTCCAGGGGTTCGTGGGGATCAATCATCTGAAAGCTGGAGAGACTTGTAATTTTATTCCCTGGGAGGAGGAGCCTGAGAAGTCTGCACGGGGGGAGGGGATGGGATGGAGAGAGGAGGACGGCCAGGGGAGCTCTTCGGGTAGGGGAGGGACTTGGCTAGATCTCCCAAGCCTTCTCCACTCTTCAAACTTTCACCAAACTCTTAGCCCCCGCCTCCCCGAAACCAAAACACAACAGGCTGTGGAAGAGCTGCGAGCGGCGCGGCGGGGCGGGCGCGGCACAGAGCCTCGGGAAGCTGATGCAACTTTCACTTTAAGAAAGCCACCTGGGCGCACCGCGGTGCGGACCCAGCACGCCTGGGCAGTGGGCTGCAGCATGGTAAGGGGGCTGGGGGAAGGGGACGCTGGGGCCCGCGCCTCCGTCGGTCCTGCCGTCTGTCTGAGCCGACGCGGGGCTGAGCCCCAGGACCAGCGTGTGCGCGTGTGTGTGTGTGTGATCGCGCATGTATGCGGGCATCTGTGGGTAAGAGTGTGGGTGCACGCACCGGGATGTCTGTCTCGCCGCAAAGGTCGCGGTAGGTGCGCGCGGCTGGGTGTCACCGCTGTCACCAAGGAGCTGAAGCGGGAGGGAGAGGGAAGCGGGGGGAGCTCCTGCGTGGGGTGGGGGGGGGCGCCAGACGCCGGTTCGATCGGGGGCGGCGGGCGCAGGCTGTGCGGGTAGCGCCGAAGCCAGAGCGTGGCACGGTCCGTCCGAGAGCCAGTGGTTCTGCGCGCTGGGGGCCTGAGGGGGTCGATAATCGGCCGTGCCTGCGCCTAGCGTGCGGGCTTCCGCTCGCTCCAACGCCTCTCAGCGCCCGCCAGCCTGGCTGCCTATCTGGTCCCTCCAGCCGGCCTGCCTCCCTATCTGCCCTCCCGGCGCCGGTGCCGGTGCCGATGCCCGTGCCCTCGCAGGACCTGGGAAGCCGCGCGGGAGAGTCCTGGCGCACTCAGCCTCTCTTTGTCCGCGCTCTGGCCGCGGCTTTGGGAAGGGACTGCGAGCGAGCGAGGAGTTCTTTGGGGGCTGCTACCCTGGAAAGAATCCGTGCCCTCCCCACCCCAACCCTCATTACCGGCACACCTAGGGCGGGGCCGGGCGGCCGCAGGTGAGGGCAGGGGCCTAGCAGCCCTGGGCGCCCACCCCCGGCCGGCGCTCCGCACCCGGCAGCCACTGCAGATCGCGAGCAGGCGGCGGGGCCGGGCGGGAGAGTGGGGCTTGCCCCGAGGGCCGGGAGGGGCCGGAGCCGGCCCGGGGGCGGGGCCGTGGGGCGGGGACCTCGGCGCCCCGGTACTTTTCCACCGCAGGGGCCGGGGGCGGGGCCGCCGCCTCCAAGCCAGCTGAGGCCCACACGTGGCGGCTGATGTAACGCCCGTGCCCCCACATCTCTCTCCCGATTAAAGCGGACGCGCCCCGCTTCGAGGAACCGGGACGCTGCGGGCGGTGCCGCTGCTCTGAGACCGACCGCGCCCCTGCCCGCCGGCCCAGGGCCTCCGCGCCTCGGGCCCGCAGATACCTAAAGGAGCCGCACCCCCTTTCGGGCCTGCTCTCGGCAAGCCACACCCCCTCGCGGATCACTCTTAAAGGAGACTGGACCCCGGCTCGCTGACAGCTTCCGCACAAAGCGCGGTCTATTTCTCCGCTGAAAGGAGCGTGGGGGTGCGGCCGTTGGAAAATGAAGGCTGCGGGGCGAGGAATGGGGAAGGAGAGAATAACCGGAAAGGTTAAAGACTCCCAAAGTGAGGGAGCATCAGAAGGTTGGAGAGTAGTGGGTGAGGGGACTGGTTCTAGGGACTAATGGGCGACACTGAGCATGCTCAAGTGTTTCCAAGGACCGCAGAGAAAACGCCCCCTTTACTTGGCCTATGCGGCGACTGCGGCTGTACCCGCTCAGTTCCCGGCTCTGGGGACACAGAAGAAGCACACCTCTGCCCTGGAAGGACTCTCCATCTAGTAGGGAGCCAGACTTGGGCACGAGGAAGCATGCCGCAGTTGCTACGTGTGGCAAGCGTGCTGAGACTTACACAGTGTGGGGGTACAGTAGGAAGGCTGACAGCAACGGGGAGAACCTAGGAAGGCTTCATGAAGATAATAGCATTGGGATAGGTTTTGTGGATGCGTAGGATATATACAGGTGGATATCGGGACAAGGGTGCTCAAAAAAGAGGGAACGGGTGCTGGGGCAAAGGCATGAAGCAGGAGCCTTCTGCAAATGCTGGGTAGTCTTACGTGGCGGCAGATGGCCGCAGGTTGCTGACCTGTGCTCCCAGGTAGAACTAAGGGCCGTTTCCTGCTCCCACAACTCCTCCACTTCCTCCATCACAGTGAATGGAAATTATGCTTCTTCCTCTACCTACCTACTAAACTGTGAGGTCCTTGAAGCCAGGGAAAGAGCCTGTCACCTTTCCATCCCCAGTGAGGACTCCAGGGCTTTTCCAAGATGGACCGTTAAAACTGATTGACCGGACAGCCCTGATACTCAGCAGTGAGACTGTCAAGATGGGCCAGGGTTCTGTGACTGATGTCTCAACATCTGCCTTTGGGTGGCTCACACGCAGCTCAGACCAGCTTGTCCAACCTAGCCCTCCTGTCCCCGCAGCAAACCTGCAGCCTCACCATCATTTGTCCTCTGGGATGGGCTTCTTCCCACTGCACCAACAGAAACCAGAGACTCCTTCTTGTCCCTCCCCCTACCCAGTCCGATTCATCACCAAGTCTTCCCATGTTGCCTTTTATATTTATCTGAAGTCTGTGCACCTCTCCTCACCCTATTGTCGCCTTCCTAACCTGAGCCACCTCATTTTTGACCTGGCCCCTTTCTTCCTTTCATTTTCCTTTCCTTTCCTTTCTTCCTTGTTTCCTTCCTTCCTCTCTTTCTTTCTTTCTTTCTATTTTTTTTTTAGATGGAGTTTCGCTCTTGTTGCCCAGGCTAGAGTGCAATGGTGCCATCTCAACTCACTGCAACCTCCACCTCCGGAGTTCAAGCAATTCTCCTGACTCAGCCTCCTGAGTAGCTGGGATTACAGCCATGTGCCACCACGTCTGGCTAATTTTGTATTTTTATAGAGACGGGGTTTCTCCATGTTGGTCAGGCTGGTCTCCAACTCCTGACCTCAGGTGATCCGCCTGCCTCAGCCTCCCAAAGTGCTGGGATTACAGGTGTGAGCCACCGCGCCCAGCCTGGCCTGGCCCATTTCTAATTGATTTCCTCTTTTCTACTTCAGCCTCCCTCCAGTCCTTTCTCCACACTGTAACTAGGGGGATGGTTTCAAGATGCACATTCCACCAATTGCTCCTCCTTGAAGTTGATCTTCTGCTTAAAAGCTTTCAATAGCCACCCTTGCCCTCAAGATGAAGACCAAAATCCAGACCCGAAAGGCCCTGGCCAGGCCTCTCTGTCCACTTTAATCTTTGACCATTTCCCCCTGACTATCTGAGCTCCAGCCTCAGAGCCTTTCCACATATTGTTTCATTTGCTTGACTCTCTGTTCCTCTTCTCTTCCTCATTATTGCCACTTTGCCTAATTTACTCCTTTAGACCCTTAAACATCACTTCCTCAGGGAAGCCCTCCGCTAGTCTTACACAAGGCCAGGCCCTCCTACTGTAGAGTCTCATAACACAATCTTTCTCTTTACATCCTTTATCTCAGTATGCAATTCTTTATTTTTTATTTTTTGAGACAGAGGTTCCCTCTTTTTTCCCAGGCTGGAGTGCAACGGCGCGACCTCGGCTCACTGCAACCTCTGCCTCCTGGGTTCAAGTGATTCTCTTGCCTCAACCTCCCAAGTAGCTGGGATTACAAGCGCCCACCACATCGCCCAGCTGATTTTGTATTTTTGACAGAGATGGGCCTTCACCATGTTAGCCAGGCTGGTCTCGAACTCCTGACCTCAGGTGATCCGCCCGCCTTGACCTCCCAAAGTGCTGGGATTACAGGCGTGGGCCACCGCTCCTGGTCTCAGTTTGTAATTCTTTAAATTTTAGTCATCAGTTTAACTCTTTCCCCTTAGTCTGTAAGCTGCAGGAGTGCAGATACCTTTGAGTTCTTGGTGCCTAGCACAGTTCTGGCCCAGAACAGACCTGCAATCAATATTATGGAATAAATGAGTCTAGCTGTGGTCAGCCATAAATGCCTGCTAAGCAGGTTAGGCCATATCCTGTTGGCTGTGGAAAACTGTTGGAGAGAATCAGGGATTTAGGGCTTCGGGAAGATTAACAGATTGGAGGGGAGGAACATGTGGAGGGCTTGTGGTAAGGACAAAAATTAGGCAGAAACTTCAGAACTTATGAGGAAATTACTATTAGCCCCATCTTCCAGATTGAGAAAACTAAGGCTCAAAGAGGTTGAGTAACTTACTTGAAATCATATACCTAGTGAGTAGCTGAGCCAGAAATCCAGCCCAGGCCTACCAGATCTCAGAGCCCGAGCTCTTTATCTTGTGCTAGACTGCCTCTGTGACCCGCTGCTGCCTGTCAGCGGTGGCCCACAAATGCTTCAGGGGCATGTGTGGGGCCTGGTGTTGTGGATCTTCCACACGTAGAAGGGGCTGGACGCCATGGGCAATCAGTTGGTGTTTTCTGAATGGATGGATGGGGCCACGTAACAGGAATGTCAAAGGCAGGAGAAGCAGCAAAGCTTTACACCCAGCTCATTCTCCTGGAAGCCGCCATGAAGCAGTCTTTTCCCTCCAGTCCACGAACTATCTGAGGGCAGGGACTGCATTTGCAGTCAGAGATGTCACAGTCAGAGATGTCAGAGTCAGAGATGTCAGGTCTGAAAACCTAGTTCAAGTCCTCACTCGAGCACTTACAAGGAAGGCATTTGACCTCTCCGAGTCCATCTCTCTGATGGTAAACTAGGAGGAATTCCAGGATGACCTGGGTGAGGGCCCTCTGCAGCCTACGTTTGGAGACACAGTGTCCTCAGTTCACTTACCTGACCAGTGGGCTTAATAATTTCCAACCCGTGACGTGGCTTTTTTTTTTTGAGACGGAGTCTCGTTCTGTCGCCCAGGCTGGAGTGCAGTGGCCGGATCTCAGCTCACTGCAAGCTCCGCCTCCCGGGTTCCCGCCATTCTCCTGCCTCAGCCTCCTGAGTAGCTGGGACTACAGGCGCCCGCCACCTTGCCCAGCTAGTTTTTTGTATTTTTAGTAGAGACGGGGTTTCACCGTGTTAGCCAGGATGGTCTCGATCCCCTGACCTCGTGATCCGCCCGTCTCGGCCTCCCAAAGTGCTGGGATTACAGGCTTGAGCCACCGCGCCCGGCCTTTTTTTTTTTTTTAAGACAAAGTCTCACTCTGTCACCCAGGCTGGAGAGCAATGGTGTGATCTCGGCTCTCTGCAATCTCTGACTCCCGGATTCAAGCGATTCTCCTGTCTCAGACTCCCGAGTAGCTGGGACTACAGGCGCATACCACCACATCTGGTTAATTTTTATATTTGTAGTAGAGACGGGATTTCACCATATTGGTCAGGCTGGTCTCGAACTCTTGACCTCAGGTGATCCGCCCACCTCGGCTTCCCAAAGTGCTGGGATTACAGGCATGAGCCACTGCACCCAGCTGACATGGCTCTTTCTAATGCCATCTGCTGTTACTATCATCATTGTCATTATTAGTCCTTGACTGAGGAGAGGTGGCTTTAAGGGAGTCAAATCTAGAGTTTACAGCTGGAGAGGGAGGCACAGGGGTGAGAGAAGACAAGGTGTGATCTCCTTTTGAGGGAGCACACCCCCGTCTTTCTTTACTTGCGCCCAGCAGACCAAAGGCATGAGCAGGAACTTCTTTAGGAGAAGTTGAACCACAGGCCAGCCTGGGTCACATCTTGTCCCCACCGTGCCCTAAGAGAAGCTCTGCAGGAGACCAGGCAGCCAGGGCAAAGGGCCTAAAAAAGCCAAGGGCTGATTTGCATAGGCAAAGAGCAGCCTCCTCATCTCTCCTCCAGCCTTCCAGAGACTTCCTGGGCTTGTAGGTGAGAGGTGGCCCTTGACAGGTGGCTTTGGGTAGGGCACAGTTGCCCAGAGTAGCCTTGGGAACAGACTCCCTGGGAAGGCAGGAAAGGCTCCAGAGAGAGGCAGAGCTGTAATCCTTCCTTGGTCTAGGCCCTGAGGAGGGGTTTCCTCCCATGAGACAATTTTTTTTTTTTTTTTCTGAGATCGAGTCTTGCTGTCGCCCAGGCTGGAGTGTAGTGGTGTGATCTCGGCTCACTGCAACCTCCGCCTCCCAGGTTCCAGAGATTCTCCTGCCTCAGCCTCCCGAGTAGCTGGGATTACAGGCACCCGCCACCACGTCCAGCTAATTTTTGTCATTTTAGTAGAGACCAGGTTTCGCCATGTTGGCCAGGATGGTCTCGAACTCCTGAGCTCAGGTAATCCACCTGCCTTGGCCTCCTAAAGTACTGGGATTACAGGCATGAGCCACCACGTCCGGCCAAGATAACTCTTTTTTTTTTTTTTTTGAGACCGAACCTCGCTCTGTCACCCAGGCTGGAATGCAATGAGACAACTCTTTAAGGCTCTCTGAAGATGGATTTCTCCTGAGGCCTGTCAAAAACTAACCTTTCTTCCATCCCATCTGACATTAAGCCAGTGTGCACCAGCATTGCCGTGGGGCTGCTCCTTGCACGTGGCTGCTGCCCCACAGCTCGTCAGCCCCACCTTGCCCCTCAGATGCTTCCCACAAGATCCTGGGCTGGTCTGGATCCCTCATTCCAGAGGTCCTGCCTTCGCTATTTCCCTCCATTTCAATTCAACTAACACTTCTTGCAAGCCCAGTGCTGTGCAACGTGCTGGGCACAGAGGGTAAAAGAAACAGTCCCAAGCTCTCGGGGAACTCACTGACTCATGGTTGATGAACTTAAAAGCAAATAAGTGTCATATGAAATAAGAATACTAGTAGAGATTTGCACAAAACAGAAAGGAGGAAGCAACTTTTTTATTCTTTTGAGAGAGTGGGTCAGGAAAGGCTGCAGAGAAGAGGTGACATTTAGCCTGGTGCAGTGCTGAGGATTTGTAGAATTTCACCTGGTGAACTGCTGTGGAGGGGACAGCTGGGAGTGCAAGGTGGCATGGCTGCACAGGGGTGTGTGACCCGCCCAGAGCTCGGTCCAAGTGAATGACATGACAACAAGCCCAGCTGCCCTGGAGCCCACACTGGGTGCCACCCAGATGGGGAAGGGCCATCATGGCTGCCTGGCTGGGGTGAGGATGGGGAGAGTGTGCTGACCGGAGCTGATTCCCCTCTGGGAAAGGCTGAAGCCATTCACACAGACCATGAAGGAATTGGACTCCATCCCAGTTCGGTATTCATTTTTTATCTTTTACAGGATTGGGCATCTGGAGAGTCAAAAATAGACCTTTGCCCATTGGGACAGGAAGCCTGGAGATCAAGAGATCCAGGGGAAAGGTTGGGGGCACTGGGAAGGAGCTGCATCTGAGGGTCTTCCAGAAAGAAAGGAGCAGGATGTGGACATGGCTTGGCAGAGGGCCTGGGCCGGCTGGTGGTGGGCGGCTCTGCACTACCTGTCTGGAGAGCCCTGTGGGCCACATGACCAAGTCTTCACCTCACCCTCTGCTCTCTCCACAGCTCTTGAGGTCTGTGGCCTGAAAGGCGCTGGAAGCAGAGCCTGTGAGTGTGGTCCCCATCACCAAAGCCCCAACCCACCGCCGCCATGGTAGGAAAAGGTGCCAAAGGGATGCTGGTGAGTACAGAGGCCAGACCGGGGGAGGAAGGGGAGTCCCAAGCCCTGACCCCAGGACCTCCTGCCAGCTGCTTGCCATGACAGGAAGGCTTAAGAAGGCCAGCACTGCCAGGGCTCCTGAGTTCCCAGCTGACCCCAGCATGGGCAGGTAGCCCCTCATCTACCAGGTCAGAGAGTGTCAGGCTCCAAGCCCACAGAGCCCACGAAGATCTGCCAGAAGGCAGGAGGTGTGCGCCCCATCCTTGTCACAGAGGTGCTGCAGACAGAAGGAGGTCACTCATGTGCTGAAAGGACAGTGGAGCGTGGGGCTGTGCGGGCGGCTTCAGTCTGTGCTGATCAAGGGCTCCTCCCTCAGACCCTGCCTGGTTTTTCTCCACTTCTCTGGGTCCTTCTCAGTCTGAAAAGTAACAACAAGGCCGGGCGCGGTGGCTCAAGCCTGTAATCCCAGCACTTTGGGAGGCCGAGACGGGCGGATCACAAGGTCAGGAGATCGAGACCATCCTGGCTAACACGGTGAAACCCCGTCTCTACTAAAAATACAAAAACTAGCCGGGCGAGATGGCGGGCGCCTGTAGTCCCAGCTACTCGGGAGGCTGAGGCAGGAGAATGGCGTAAACCCGGGAGGCGGAGCTTGCAGTGAGCTGAGATCTGGCCACTGCACTCCAGTCCCGGCGACAGAGCGAGACTCCGCCTCAAAAAAAAAAAAAAAAGAAAAGTAACAACATTTTGTTTTGAGTGCTCTCCTGAGGACTCTCAGAAAATCTCTCTCCACCCTTTCCCCAAGTCCTGGCTTTTCTTTGCCCTCAACCTTAGAGCACAGGGGAGGTAGTGGTGAGGCCATGAGACACAGGGGGGTGGGTGAGATTCTTTTTATTTTTGTAATTTTTTTGAGACCAAGTCTCACTCTGTGCCTGGGCTAGAGTGCAGTGGTGTGATCTCGGCTCACTGCAACCTCTGCCCCCTCTCGGGTTCAAGCGATTCTCATGCCTCAGCCTCCCGAGTAGCTGGGATTACAGGCATGTGCCACCAAGCCTAGCTAATTTTGTATTTTTGGTAGAGACGGTGTTTCACCATGTTGGCCAGGCTGATCTCAAACTTCTGACCTCAGGTGATCCACATGCCTCGGCCTCCCAAAGTGCTGGGATTACAGGCGTGAGCCACTGCGCCTGGCCTGGGTGAGGTTCTTGAAGGAGCAAGACTAGCTGATGGAGGGACCAGGTCAGCACCAGGAGCAGGAACCAGGAAAGTGATGCCAAATCCTGTCCCAGAGGCAACGGTTGTCTTCCTTCTCTTGAGCTCTTCCCTGGGGACAGGCTAGACTGGACAGCTGCCGGGGGTGGGGACCAGGGACTGACCATGGACAGTCCCTCCCTCAGCAGCTCCCATCCTGTCAATCTCCGGTGTTGCTTTTCTCATTTAATGAAAGATTCACTGGCCTGGGGTCTTTACTAAGCCCTCCCCAAACAAGCCCTGTCTCTCACCAAAGATTTCTGGGACTCAAAGTACCTAGTTTAAAAGAACAACTTGGGCTGGGCGTGGTGGCTCACGCCTGTAATCCCAGCACTTTGGGAGGCTGAGGCAGGCGGATCATCTGAGGTCAGGAGTTTGAGACCAACCTGGCCAACATGGTGAAACCTTGTCTCTACTACAAAAATTAGCCAGATGTGGTGGTATGCACCTGTAATCCCAGCTACAGTGAGCCGAGATCATGCCACTGCACTCCAGCCTGGGCAATAGAGCAGGGCTCTGTCTCAAAAAAAAAAAAAAGAAAAGAAATTTAAAAAAATTTAAAAAGGACAGTTTGTGGGAGAGAAACAGGTGGTTCTGTTCCAAGCTCAGGATCTTCTACCTGGCCCTGTTCTGAACCTCCAGCATCCAACCCCTGGCCCCATTCCTCTTGTCTAGCCCCCTACTGATTGACTGATTGGAGTAAGTCTGAATGAACCAAGCTCCTGAAAGTATTCCTGAGATTCCTGAAATCTGGGTGGTCAGAAATGGGCCCAGATGGAGGTCTTATGAACCTGAACACTTGCTAGGGGTGAATCCCATCTGAGAA
Organism: Trachypithecus francoisi; assembly: GCF_009764315.1. Classification (NCBI taxonomy): domain Eukaryota; kingdom Metazoa; phylum Chordata; class Mammalia; order Primates; family Cercopithecidae; genus Trachypithecus; species Trachypithecus francoisi. The sequence goes on from NW_022681457.1 coordinate 80,459,254, forward strand.
CCCAAACATGGCCCCACCTTTCCTGGAGAAGTCTTGGAATTGCCATGGGCTTGTGATAGGAAGTGGGGTGTGGCCCTGTCCCTTCCTACCATGGAGATTCTGAGCCCCATGAAACCTCTGAGTCCTCCCTGGTTGCTCTTCTTTCTCTAGAGTGACTTGGAAGGACTGGGAGGAGGGCAGGCAGAAAGATATGAGCAGCACAGAGGGCATGGGTCCCAGTGTCCCAGAGTCCCTGCCTGAACTGAGCTTCCCGGACTGTGCTCTCTCGGTCGGCCCAGCCAGCCTGTCTGTGGATGGGAATGCTGCCTTGGGACTCCTGTTCCCAGCACTAGGATGTGCCTAAAGATAGCTGAGGCTCGCTCTCCTCCCCGCTCTCTGCCCTTTGGCTTTTGCCCACTGTTGCTGCGTTTGAGGCTCATAGCATCCGTCCCATGGGCACCCCCAGTGGTTGCTTGGAGATTCTATTCCTGCTTCCTTTTCAGCTCTGCTGATGACCTTGGACTATTCCACTCTATTCTTGGGTTCCAGTTTGGGACTGAAGCCACCTCCGTTCAGTGCTTGTCTCTAGACACAGCCTCTGAGGTGCACAGGGCAGCTGGTCCCAGCCGAACCCCATCTCTGCTAACACAGGCAGCCCAGTCAGCACGTTTGTGTCTCTCATGTCTTCCTATGGCCAGTAACTAAGGAAGCATCATTCTGACAGGCTTCTTCTTTGGATACCCTGGTAGATAAAAAGAGGATGTTAAGGGGCATGTGTGTAACCATGCACTTGGACCATCACAGTTCTCTGTGGCTTCTGCTGCTCTGTTTGTACGCTGGCATGCATGGAGCAGGCACTGGCCCCTACCATGGGATCCTCACTTCTGTCCCACTTTACCCAGGTTTGGGTGTGAGGACACTGGCCCTCCAAGTCTCTTCAGTGTCGGCAGACACCCTGTGTTATCCTTGGAGCTTCTGCTGGATGCTACAGCCAGTGCCCCATGGGTAACAAGCAGCTTACCAGCACATGCCCAGGCCCACATGCCCACTGCACGTGTCCCTCCCTCACTCCCAGCCCAGATGGTCTCTGCCAGGCCAGCTCAGCTGCCTCCCTTACGCCTCAGCAGCTCCTAGGACAGGGCTGTGCGAGAACCCAGCTGGCCAGGGTGCCTCCAAGCCTGGGAGCAGCTGGGATGCTTGGGGGCACTAGGGGGTGGGTGGGGTGGTCCTTCCATGGAGACCTAGGCCCTCATACACGTGTGGAGCAGGGCCACCTAGGTCTCAAAGGACAAGGGGCTGAAGGAGGGGGAACCAAGAAAAGGAGGCAAGAGAGCCCCCACTAGCTCAGTTTTAATCCTTCACCCACCAATGTCACACCATTTCCCAGGCTGGCCACCTCAGTCCCCTCCCTAGTGCCACTGCCCACTCATGCAGAGTCTTGGGCAGTCCGGGTCTTGGCGGGCTTCCTTGACCTCTTCTCATGTCTGAGCACGCTGATTGTTTCTGCCACGGGGAAGCCTCACAATGAATAGGAACAGACTCATTTGGATTAGGGCTCTGGGTGCCAGAGCATCCAAATCCCAGGAGGCCTTGCAAGCACCACAGGCCGCCAGGGGCTGCCCCACCCTGACCTGTTCTCATATGTTTTGCCCTGAGGGTTTGGGCACCTCCTGTCTGTAGCACCCGTCATAGGACCTGGCACATAGTGGGGACTCACCCAGCCCAAGTGTTGGCATGTAGCAAGTGCTCAACTAGTGCAGGCTTGGTGCCTTACTGGGAGGCCACCAAGCACAAAGTTTGGCACACCTTGGACACTCCCTTGGTAGAGGGCCTGTCCCTGCCTGGGCACTCACCTAACCCAAGTCTTAGCATGTGGCAAATACTCAGCTAGTGCAGACTTGGCACACATTAGACACTCCCTTAGAAGACAGCCTGTCACCCTGTAGGCATTCATCTAGCACACTGCCAGGCACGCAGTGGGCGCTCACCCAGCTCAGAGCTGGGCACACATTGGGTCTTTACCTGGCACAGAATTCAGCATACCTGGGGTCCTCCCTTAGAGCAGGACCTAGCACACCATAGGGGCTCCTCACCTGGGGCTGACACACAATGAGTGCTATCTCAGCATCGGACATGGCACACGGTGGGCATTCTACTGATGCAGGTTCTCGCACACAGCAGGTGCTTCCAGTACAAGATTTGACACCCAGTAAATGCTATCCTGGCTCAGGGATTGGCACACAATGGCCATTCTCCTTAGATAAGGCCTAGCACAGTGGAGGTGCTCTTCTAGCCAGGACAGCCTAAGCAATGACCTTCCGCTCATCCTAGATTAGCAGCTACCCGCTCCTCAGTGAAATGGACAATATCTAGATCCAGAGGAAAAGGCCCAGCCTTCTTCAGCTTCCTCTCAGGTCAGGGGGCCTGCCCTCCCTCTTCCTCCCCACTTCCTCTGTAGCCCACCTACTCAGGGAGGCCTGTAGCCCGGCCTCCCACACAGCCGCCCTGCAGCCCTCCCCCATCCCTGGCACTTCTCAGTCCCAGCTCAGCTGGACCGTCCCTCCAGAGTCACAGGGGACAACAAAGACCCTAGCCTCCTTGCCCCTCTGGAAGCATGCCCATTCTTATTAGGAAAAGTCAGAGGCGGGAGCTGGGGTGTCAGCCTTCCTAAGTGGGGCTAGAGCAGCTGGATCTCGCTAATGAGGTCTCATTACGGCCAGGGCCCAGCTGGGCTGCTGCCGCCTCCTGTCCCCATGGCCAGAGCAGGGAAAGCCGTCCAGCCAGGGCTGCCTGTTCTGGGCACCCGGCCCAGGCCAGGGCAGCCAGAGCCCAGAGCCCACCCTGGGTGGAAGTGAGCATTTGGGCATCATGGGTGACTGGACCTTCCTGGAGCCAGTGGCCCAGCCAGCGCCTTGGCCCTCAGTCTGCGCCTGCAGGAAGTCAAGGGAGTGTGTCTGAGGACCAGGCGCATGAGGCTGGCTGAGTGAGCAGCTGAGTCAGTAGGATCTGAGGCCATCCTTAGGACACTTGCTTGAGCCAAGGCCTGTCCCCATCTTCTCCAAACCAACATGGAGATAATAATGGACCTACCTCATGGGACAGCTGGGAGGACCCAATGAGTTAACGTATGGGAAGTTAACTTGTACCATACTAGGTGAGTGCCCACAGGGTGACGGGCTGTCTCTGAAGCAAGTGTCCCATGTATGCTGAGCCAGGACAGTGCCTGGCCCACAGCAAGCACTTACTATGTATTTTCTGTTACCATTATTACTACTGCTCACTAGGTTCAATGATTGGCGGGTGGTATCCCCATTTTAGAGACGCAAAAACTGAGATCCGACATGTTAAGGGACTTGCCTAAGGTTATATATGGTGAGAAACTGACAGAGCTAGGGTTTGAGCCCAGGACTGTCAAACTCTAAAGCCTGTGACTTTTTATCTTATTTTAAAATTTATTTTTTATTAATTTTTTGAAACAAGGTCTCACTTTGTCACCCAGTTTGGAGTGCAGTGGTGTGATCATAGCTCACTACAGCTTCCAACGTGTGGGCACAAGCAATCCTCCCTTCTCAGTCTCCTGAGTCGCTGGGACTATAGGTACACACCACCACACCTGGCCAGTTTTTTGTAGAGACAGGATCTCACTATGTTGTCCAGGCTGGTCATGAACTCCTAACCTCAAGTGACCCTCCTGCCTTGGCTTCCCAAAGCAATGGGATAACAGACCTAAGCCACTGTGCCCCAGCTATCTTTTTATTTTTATTTACTATTATTATTATTATTATTATTTTTGAGAGGGAGTTTTGCTCTTGTTGCCCAGGCTGGAGTGCAATGGCATGATCTTGGCTCACTGGAACCTCCGCCTCCTGGGTTCAAGCGATTCTCCCGCCTCAGCCTCCCGAGTAGCAGGGATTACAGGCATGTGCCATCACGCCCAGCTAATTTTGTATTTTTAGTAGAGACGGGGTTAGTCTCACCATGTTGGTCAGGTCGGTCTCGAACTCCTGACCTTGTGATCTGCCCTCCTTCCAAAGTGCTGGGATTACAGGCATGAGCCACCGAATCCGGCCCTGTTTTTTCATTTTTAATGTCATCCTGTGCTTAACAAAACTCCTTATGTTCCCTACGGGGTTGCACACTCACCAAACTCACAGGAAAGCTGTTCTTACACCAGAGTTCATGCACGTGTCCATCTGACTGATATTTCCTGAGGTCCTACGATAAGCCAAGCCTTCTGCTGACTGACCAGTTTCCAAAGGGCCTGACACCTTCCCGGCACTGGAACACATATGCCCACCTTCCGAGCCACTGGTCTGCGGTATCTTGGGGTCAACAGGAGACTGGCCAGTGTGTGTGGCCTCAGAGAAAGGGACTGGATGGGTCTGAGTGGCATCCCACCACAGTCATGGTGACGACACCACTGGACCTACCAGCCCACGCTGCACACACTCCCAGACTAGCACCGCGGCTTCTGAGCACCACGGTGCAAATCCTCACGCGCTCTTATTCCACAGCCCCCCTTTGTCTGGACTCTGGGATGACTGCCCCCTTGGCTAACACCATCTTTGTTCAGACAGATGACAGCGTGGTTCACTAGGCCAGGGCTTTCTTGCGTGGTCAGTCACATTCTCCTAGAAAGACGCCCCATCATCCTGGCAGGTTGGGAGTCCCCATCTCTGGTGGGGCGGGGGGGTCAGGTACAGCCCTAGCAGCCCTAGGGCTTGGTTTCTCCCAGCCTGCACCCCTCCGAGGAGCCTGAGCTGCTCTGGTGCTTCCCTGTGGACTGTGCCTTCCATCCTGCTGCCAGTCACCATCTAGGGCCCAAGAGGGCAGACCCCATCACTCATCAGTCACCCAACTACCCTACCAGGAGCCCAGCCTGTGGGCTCAGACAGTGTCTGGTCAGCTCTGTGGGGGCAGTGAGCCACCCTCTCACCCGCTCTGCCTGACTGGTGTGTGTGTGTGTGTGTGTGTGTGTTGTGTGTGTGTGTGTGCGCGTGTGTGTTTTGTTCCAGTTACTTGCTGGGAACAAGGGAAAAACAGAACAAACCCCACACACCCCAGTCTCCAGCTTCGGAGCACCCGTGCTGGGCTGCATGAGGACTGGCCAGAGGGGCAGGGCCAGGGGAGGGGGTAGGCAGAGCTTCGGGAGGAGATGAGGTGAAAGTAATTGACGCTGCCCAGCCCAGCAGTGGGAGAGGCAGGGGATGCGTCAGTGTCGCCCTGGAGCTGGCAGAGGTGTGAATGAGCGGCGGAGACACGCGGGCTGCGATCGCTCGCCCCGGGATGGCCGTGGCTCATGGACCTGTGGCCCCCTCTTCCCCAGAACAGGTCAGTCACCTTCCAGAAGGTTGAGCCCCCTCCTTGGTGCCAGGCAGGCTGAGAGGCTGGGCTGCGGGTGGGGAGAGGGGCTGAGTGGTCCGTGCCAGGGAGGGGCAGGCACAGCCGGCAAGCAAGACAGACACCAGCCAAAGTGACCCAGAAAGTTGCAACTGTGCAAAGGAGTGCAGGAAGAGTTAGCTGTGTGGTGGGGGCGCGGGGGAGGAGAGTGGGGGTGTGAGGACTCCCCCAGCCCAAGGACCTGCTGAGAATCTGCTCTGTGTATCAAAGCTGCATTGTCCTAGCTCCCGGGGAGACGGGCCGGAGGTGCCCAGGAATTGTACTAATCAATACAGCCTCATTGTCTGTGCCACGGCAGTTACTCCTATGGGGAGAGTGGGTGAGGGGGCAGGGAAACGTGGTACATGGTTTCAGTGGTGAAGGGTGGGGGAAGGGGATGGGGCAAAAGTCTCAGATGGAAAGAGAGAGACCCCACGGAACATTTTCCAGGGTCCAGGGCAAGTGCCCGCATGGGCTGGGAGCTGGTGTGTCCTCATCCCTGGACTCTGGCGACGGGTGGAGATGTCAGCAGATGGCAGCGAGGATGAGGAGACTCAAAAGCTACCCTTCTCCCCTGTAGGACATCCCAACTTGACCTTCAGAAGGCAAAAGAGGGAATGTCCTCTGAGGCGATGTGGGATGGGTCTGGGAGGAGCAGTACGCAGGGCTGCCCTCAAACCTCAGGACTGCTAGGGTCAAGAACCAAAGCCACTTCCCAGAGTGCCTGCCTGCTGCCAGTCGGTGAGGGCAGACGCTGCCCCCAGCCGCTACAGCGCAGGACAGGACCATTGCTTCCAGTCTTCCCTGCTGGGCTTGTCTGGGGTGGGAAGCGAGGAGCTGGCCAGGGCCCACCCGGGATCCTCCATCACTCTTCCCAGGGCCTCCTGGAGTGGAGCCCAGCATGCCTGGGGGTGCCAGTCATCTGTCTGCTGCCCACCATATTGGCAGGTCCCTTGCTGCCAGTCAGGGCTCTGCAATGGATAAGCACAAGGTGTATTCTTGCTTCTCTCACCTGCTATATGAAGGCCTGGACTCAAGGCACCTGGAGTCCTGAGAGGTGCCCAGAGATGGCTCTGAGGTTTTCCTTGAGGCAGGAGGCACTAATGGCCACTGGGGACTGCTCGGCCCAGGGGAGATTTACCCATGTTCTGCCCCTCCACCCCCAGCCCCAGACTCTCCCGTATCCAGGTAACTGAGGCCAGAGATCAGAGCTGCAGCTGGGTCTCTCTGCCCCTACTCAGTGCCATGTAGGTGAAGGACAGAAGATTCTGTCATTGCAGGGTAGGTGCTACCTGTGGGCCAGCCTGGGCCCTGGACTGATGGGAGAGAACAAACACCGAGGGATACCTGGCAGGAAGGAGGTCGTGGGGTCTTCTGAAGCAGCCACAATTTACTGTAATGGCTGTTCTGTCTACATTCCCCAGTGGGGCTTAGAGAAAGTTGCCAGCGATCTGATTGGGCTCAAAGTCAGTCTGGGATGTGAGGTCTTGCCCATTCTCCTCCATGAAGTTTGTCTTGGATGGGACTTCATCCCATGAGCAAACCCTGGGGCTGGAGAGTCCTAAACACAAAGCCTGCTGGGTCGCAGAGGGGCCCGCCCAGCCAGGGCAGCTCCAGGGTTCCTCAGTGTCCACCCAGAGCTGGAGGGGGAAGCTCACAATTCACAAAAATATCCACTGGGCACTGATGTGGGAGGCGGGAGGCTCACACCAGAGCAGTCACCGTCCAGGGTGGAGAGCTGGGCTCTGAGTCTGTGCAAGAGCAGAAGGCGGGAGTGCATCCTCAGACTGGCCCTGGTTCGCTCTGGGACTGGGCTTTGCCACTGCATTTCCTCTTTACCTTTTTCTGTATTTTCTAATTTTTTTGTGATAGCTTATTAAGCTTTTATAATCAGAAAGAAAAGGGCTTTTTTTTTTTTTTTAGTAATCTGGAAAGCTAGTGGGAACTAATGGAATGTACAGGGGAAAGTCAGAAATAGCAAAATTCCAGGTGAGGGAGAGCTATGGAATATGAATAGCTGCTGAGACTGTCTGGCCTGGGAATCTGGCAGATCGATTGATAGTGAGGTTATCTAGTCTATGGCCATGCCATCCTGAAAGCACCCAATCTGATAGTGAGTTTATCTAGTCCGTCCCCTGCTTTCATAGACAGCGATGCTGAGATACCAAGACTGGAAGTGACTTGCCCAGGTCTGTACTGGAGGAGTGGGCCCTAGAGCACCAGGGTTCTTGCCTGCACCGGTGCCCCACCTCGGCCAAGCCCAGGGCAGAGTGGGAGATCTGGGTTCTGCCCTCAGAGCTGAGCAGCCTTAATTCCAGGGGCTCAGCCAGAGCAGTAAATCAGCCAAGCAGAGGGCTGTGTAAAAGACTTATGTAAGTGACTTTGCTCAGTGTGGCTCTCCCAGCTAGGCAGGGACGGGGTGGGAGGCTGTTAAACCAAGCAAGATCATAAGTCCTTGTGCCAGAGTGGACACTGCTGTCTCGATGACTGCTTCTAAGGGTAAGGGAACATCTGAAGGGTGTGTGTGTGTGTGTGTGTGTGTGTGTGCGTGCCAGCTCACCCCACCCCACCATGGAAGGAAAGCCTCCATTCCTTCCATGGCTGGGAGAGCTTGGGGACAGGGCAGGGTAGGTAGTCCTGTCCTGGAGACCACCTGCTGGGCCCATGACAGTGGCAAGTGGAGGCTGCTTTGTCCTGGCGGTGGCCTCTCAGAGCTGCCAGGAAGGGTGACAGGGCATGTAGGGGCTGTTTAGGGAGCCTGCAGAGGAGGGGGCCAAGCCAGAGGGAACCATGTCGCTATGGTTTAATTCCCCACTGAGATGTGAGCAAGTGAGTGAGGGTGAGCAGAGGGGTGCAGATGGTGGTGACAGTGGCAGGGGGTAGGAGAAGCCTGGAGCAGAGCCCATCCATGGGGCTGAGCTGGCTTAGGCAGACGGGCAGCCAGTCTGGGTCAAATCGTGAGCACAAAGGGATCTTTCCATGGGCACCTCAGCTGATGACCACTGCAGGGACAGTTCATATCAGTGACACAGCCGTCCACCCAGCAGATCAAGAAAAACTAGAAGCTTAGAATAGGAAAGATTATGCAAGAAGGGAGAAAAAAAAAAAGCCATACAGTATTGAAAAAGATTTAGCTGCTCAGGAGGGAAGTCAGGGGGTGGTCCCCAGAGAAGATCTGGACGAGGAAGGGAGCTAGAGCACCCAGAAAGTGCCTGGATTTTTTTTGGAGGGTCTTTCCTGCAGTTTGCTTGGAGAAAGGTAGGCTTGCTCTGTCCTCCGCTGAGAGCTCAGCCCTCCCCAGCCAAGCCACCTGAACATAGACAGCCCTGGAGTTGAAGTCAGAGGCCAAGCCTGGGCCAGGTTCCCGTGGTCGAACGCCACAGTGCTGGGACCCAGGCCCAAGCAGAAGTGGGTGCTGCTTCTGCGAGGATCCTCTGCACATAGCAGACCTTTAGTGTTGTCAGGAACTTCCTGCCAGAGCCCTATCGCCAACCCCAGTTCAGCCCCTGTCCTGGGAGCTGTGGCCTCCCTGGGTTACAGCCTGCACGGCTGAGCTGGTTAGCACACGGCTCATTAACGGAGCAGCGGTTGGCTCTTGAGGGCTCAGGCAGGCAGCTGTCTGTGGCACGTGGCTGGAAGCATCACCATCTTCCCCGTACCCTCCCATGCCAGGGAAGGAGCAGACTTCAGGGATCCAAATGTGGTCCCATTTGGTCGGGGGGTATGGGGCATCTGTCCCTCATCCTGCTGGGAACAGGAGGCAGGCCTTGGTCTTCAAGCCTTGGGAACCTGGATCTCTGAAAAGGGCCTTGCCCTTCCCCTGCCCATGGGGCCATCCTGGACCATCCGTTGTTCCTTTCACAGCTCTAACTGCTGCTCTGTGCCGCTGGCACAATCAGGCATTGTGGCCCTCAGTAAACAACCCTGGGACAGAAGAAAACTGGCATTGTAGGGTCAACATATAGGAGCCCTATTTGGCTGATGTTTGTTTGGGACCAGAGAAACCACCCCCAGCAGGCCTCACAGCCTCCAAAAGATGGCCCCTTGACTCTGTGATCTTGCCACACCTGCCCCAGTGAAGGCCCCAGGAGGTGGTGACGTGCTCAGGCAGGATTCTGTAGGGGCATGTCACAGAAGGCACACTCGGGCCGGGGCCACCCTCTCCCAGGGCTAAGCATGTCTTCAAGCCTCTTCATCAGGGAGGCCTTCCTTGACCTCAGTCCTGCTTTCCCGCCTTGTCCTCCTTCCATAGTCTTGTGATTTTGAGATGATCCCCTCTATGGTCACACTGAAGCCACATCTAAAGATGATAGGTGTGTACATTTCATTAATGGCTTGCGCACCCACTGGACTTCCATCTCTGAGCGGGTAGGAGCTCTCTGCTGAAGTTCCGCTTCCTGACACAGTGCCTGGCACATAGCCGGTGTCCATAAATCTGCCATTGCATGAATGAATCAACGAATGAATGAAAGAAGGCTTGTTCAGCCACCGATTTGTTCTGGGTGCTCCCCGAAGGAAACCCATGGTCCCTGGCACTGTGCCCCTGCCCTCTGTGGAGTGTATGAGGGTCACATCTCGCCAGGGTCGTTGCTGGATTGGGTGCACAGGGTGGCTGCCCACAAAGGTGTCTGTGCTGCAGTGCCCACCCATCAGATCTTGGTGCCTCCTTTGCCTGCGTTCCCACCTGGCCTATCCAAGGCACCTGGGGCCCAGGGAGACCATTCGTCCCGTCTGTGTTTGTTCATAAGCATCAGGGTGTGATAGCATTTCACCTGCACCAGGCTGCCTTGCTTATTGGCCAGAGTGACTGCTGTCCTTGAATATGTCTCTTTCAAGTGGAGGGTCAGTGTGACATCATTGGCATCTCTCTGAGGCTACGGGGCTCCATCTCTGATGCCGGGTCTGTCTGTTTCTCTTAGGGGAATAGCCCACCTCTGGGAGGCTGTCTCTGGCACTAAGGTCTCTCTGTGTTTCTATTGGTGACACTGAGCCCATGTCTCCCTAGTGAGACCCCTTGGGGCCCTCGGGCTCTGGTTAATTTCCTGCTCACTGTGGGAGGGAGGTGGAAGGAGCATGGCACTTACTAAGGGACTTCTTTAACCAAGGGACTTGCAGAGCCAGTTTCAGCTTTTGGGCCTGGGGTTTCACAAGGGGCTGTCCTCAGTGAGGCCCAGGCCACCAGCCCAGTCCTGCAGGCCCCACATTCTTCCCTGGGGCAAATCCCCGCATCTGCCTCTCCTGACCTTCGGCCCCCTCCCCTGCAGGTGATGCTTCTCCCTGTTCAGAGGTCCTTCTCCCTGCCGTGCTTTTCCAGAGCCACTCCTTCCATTTCCCTAGCAGAGTCTGTCCTCAAAGTCTGGCATGAGGCCTACAACTCTGGTCTCCTTCCCCAACTCATGGCCCAGCACTCCCTAGCCATGGCCCAGGTCAGCTCCCCAGGGCTCCTCCCCAGTCATGGGCAGTGTAGCTAGCTCCCCGGACCCTCCCACCTGGAGTCCCAGAATGCCCGCCCCAGGTCTGGCCCAGCTCAGCTGCTCCCCCATTTCCTCCCAGCCCTGCCCACTCTGTGCCCCCAGGAAGAAGCCTTCAGCTGGGGGAGGGGTCTAGCCTCCCCTCCTCCGCTGTCGCCTGCCCAGGGGCAGCGTGCTCAGCCTGGTGATGTGGTAGGCAACGGGTGGGGGGGCTGTCTGGACACAGGCCCCTTTGTGCCCAGCCTGACTTGGCTGCTTGGTATGAGGCTCAGCTGCTCCCAGGTCCTTACCCAGAGGTGCAAGGGGAGGTTTTGGAGGGGCTTAGGGGCTCCTGGCCCTAGCTCCCTCTTCAGTGTCCCGCCTCCCAGACGCTGGCAGCAGCTCCTCAGGTGGGCTGTGCACCTGGCACTGGGTGCTGTGGGGCTGGTGAGGGAAGCTCTGCTTGGCGCCCTCTGGCAGCCACTACTCTCTGCTGCCCTCCTTGCCAGGCCTGCCTGAAGCTCCTGCCAGCAGAGGGGAAGCCCGGGGAGGGGTGTTGGAGGGTCCATGGTTTCCCTGCTGGGGGAGGCCCAGAGGGTCAGGCATGGAGCACAAATGCCTTGCTGATGGTAGCTTCTCTCCTGTCCCCACAGAATGGTGCTGTGCCCAGCGAGGCCACCAAGAGGGACCAGAACCTCAAACGGGGCAACTGGGGCAACCAGATCGAGTTTGTACTGACGAGCGTGGGCTATGCCGTGGGCCTGGGCAATGTCTGGCGCTTCCCATACCTCTGCTATCGCAACGGGGGAGGTACCCAGCGGGCACAGGGCAGGGACCACCCACTTGGGTAGAGCCCACCCACTAGGGCCTGGGCCAGCCTCTCCCTGGCACAGACCCACTCCAGATAAAGGCTGGCCTCCGGCCTTGGCCTCCTTTGCCCCCATCCCTGGCTTAGGCACCCTTTGCCTAAGGCAGGCCACCCCAGACCCTGGCAGTCTGTTGTTCGGGCCTGGCCCTGCCAGTTGGCCCCCTTTGAGGTGAGGAGAGGCAAGAAAGGACCTAACCCCCACTCAAGGCTCCCTGTTCTATTCCCTGGGGTTCAGCAGCCCCCCTAAATGGTTCAGGATATTTGAGGATCTCAGCAACTTATGCTTGTGAAATCGCTTGGTTAAACCATCAAATCCCACCCAAATATGGAGGCTCAGGGGCCTGGATTCCACTCTGAGCAGACTTCCTGAGAGCCTCTGTCAAGTTCAAAGACAGGCTGGGGGTGGTGTGCCTCAGCCCAGGCTCCTGCTCAAGCCTGGCACACTCCTCCCTGGGTCCTACCCAATCACGAAGGTTTTGCTGTTGGGTTCTGAGCAGGAAGCCCAGGGTGAGATCCCTCCAAGCCCACTCCTGAGCCAGACCTCTCCCTGCCTACCAGGCGCCTTCATGTTCCCCTACTTCATCATGCTCATCTTCTGCGGCATCCCTCTCTTCTTCATGGAGCTCTCCTTCGGCCAGTTTGCGAGCCAGGGGTGCCTGGGGGTCTGGAGGATCAGCCCCATGTTCAAAGGTGAGGCCTGGGCGGGGCCCTCGCTCACACACACACAAACACACAACGGCCTCTGATGGCCGCGCCAACGCGCCCATCTGTACAAACACGGCTGACCTCTGTAGAGCCCTGATGCTGACCCCAAGCCCCACATCGATGGCCTAAGCTATGGTATGCATGCTGGGACCCATGTTTACTTGGCCGCCACCCTCCCCTCCTACCACGTGTACACACAAAACTCCTTTGGCCCCCTGGCCGACTTACCCCTACCAAGACCTCGACCTGGCCTTCCTATGGCCCTCCATCTCAGCCTGTCCCTTGGGACCTTAGAGATTATTAACCTTGGGCCGGGCACAGTGGCTCACGCCTGTAATCCCAGCACTTTGGGAGGCCGAGGTGGGCGGATCACCTGAGGTCAGGAGTTTGAGACCAGCCTAACCAACATGGAGAAACCCCATCTTGGCCTGGTGTGGTGGCTCACGCCTATAATCCCAGCACTTTGGGAGGCCGAGGTGGGCGGATCACAAGGTCAGGAGATCGAGACCATACTGGCTAACACAGTGAAACCCTGTCTCTACTAAAAATACAAAAACAAAATTAGCCCTGCCTGGTGGCGGGCGCCTGCAGTCCCAGCTACTCAGGAGGCTGAGGCGGGAGAATGGCGTGAACCCAGGAGGCGGAGCTTGCAGTAAGCCGAGATCGCGCCACTGCACTCCAGCCTGGGTGACAGAGGGAGACTTCATCTCAAAAAAAAAAAAAAAAAAAAAAAGGAAAAAGAAACCCTATCTCTACTAAAAATACAAAATTAGCCGGTTGTGGTGGAGATGCCTGTAATCCCAGCTACTCGGGAGGCTGAGGCGGGAGAATCGCTTGATCCCAGCTACCCGGGAGGTGGAGGTTGCAGTGAGCCGAGATCGCGCCATTGCACTGCAGCCTGGGCAAGAAAAGCAAAAACTCTGTCTCAAAAAAAAAAAAAAACACCGGGTGCGGTGGCTCACGCCTGTAATCCCAGCACTTTGGGAGGCCGAGGCAGGCGGATCACAAGGTGGGAGATCGAGACCATCCTGGCTAACACAGTGAAACCCCGTCTCTACTAAAAATACAAAAAAATTAGCCCGGCATGGTGGTGGGCGCCTGTAGTCCCAGCTACTTGGGAGGCCGAGGTAGGAGAATGGCATGAACCCGGGAAGTGGAGCTTGCAGTGAGCCAAGATTGCACCACTGCAC